>NC_069680.1:5000000-5625000 GCF_023699985.2 Odocoileus virginianus
CCGCTCTGGTTTGTCTCTTTAGGAGGCACGTTGGAGTACAGGTGGCTTGGGCATGTAGCGTGTGATCTGCGGTTATTTCTTACTCATTAACAGTGTTGGTGCACCTCATTATCTGTGCATTTGTTTTCCCTGGGCAGTCCTGTGAGCCAGGTAATCCACCAGCTTTTAGGAAGTTTACAAGTAATTGCAGATTTCCTTTTTCTTCCTGTTTTTTTTTTTTTAACAAATTTTATACTACGTCTTGTTTAAAGTCCTATGAATGTATGTGTCTGCTATTAAAATGGCTTTTTCCCAGTTTGAACACATGTTTGGTAATATTTGTTTGGGAGTGGGGATGGTTAAGTATCTGGATCGTCCTGTTTCTTCCCTTGCCCCACCTAGTTTTTAAACCTATTTCTTCCTCTTGGATTCGATTCTTCAGTTTTTCAGTTTGATATTTCCTGTTTCTGGAAAGGAACCATGTTGAGCCATAGTTGTACACAGTTCACTGTTACATACCCAGTTAATAATTTGCTGTATACTCTGCTATCGGGAATGTGGTAATCTCTTTATTACATCACCTCATTCAGTACAAGCATTCAACAGCTGTACTGCTACTGCATGTCAGGCACTGTGTTTAAGATTCAGTGGTGAACAACACAAACAGGTAGCTCATGAATCTTACCTTTTGAAATCCAGGTGGAGGTATTTTCCTTTATTAGGCAAAGAGGACTGGAAAAGAATACTTTTGGCCTGGCTTCCTTTTTCTGGAGCTGAGGACAAAGAAAAGGGAAGCCATACAGAGTAGAGGCAGAGCTTAGGACCACTTCCAACCTGCCAGGCAGATGCAGCTCTGGATATGCCAGCTGAGGGCTTCCCTTGTGGCTCAGCTAGTAAAGAATCCGCCTGCAATGCAGGAGACCTGGGTTTGATCCCTGGGTTAGGAAGATCCCCTGGAGAAGGGAAAGGCTACCCACTCCAGTATCCTGGTCTGGAGAGTTCCATGGACTGTGTAGTCCATGGGGTCACAAAGACTCAAGACACGACTGAGCAGCTTTCACTTTTTTCATGCCAGCCGAAGGGAGACATAGGTTGAGCTGACCTCACAGGAGAAACTGTTCTCCTGAGCTCATAGAAGGACTAGGTGTGGTTGCCAGAGGCCTCGGGTTCCAGAACCATGCCAGTGTTTCCTTCTCTCTTCTGATGGGCTGATTAAGAGGAAACTGACCACCTGTCAAACCAATCGATCCTAAAGGAAATCAGTCCTGAATATTCATTGGAAAGACTGATACTGAAGCTGAAACTCCCAATCCTTTGGCCACCTGATGCGAAGAACTGACTCATTGGAAAAGACCCTGATGCTGGGAAAGATTGAAGGCAGGAGAAGGGGACGACAAAGGATGAGATTGTTTGGCATCACCAACTCATTGGACATGAGTTTGAGTAAGCTCTGGGAGTTGTTGATGGACAGGGAAGCCTGGTGTGCCGCAGTCCATGGGGTTGCAAAGAGTTGGACACGGCTGAGCGACTGAACTGAACTGACGACCTGTGAGCCCTTTTCTCCCTCTCCTGGCATATTCAGAGCCACAGCCTAGGCAAAAACAGACAGTGCCTCAAGTACTTAACTGGGAGGCAGGCAGCACAGCCTTGTCCAAGATAAGCGCCTTGACCTTGCCCTTAGTCCTGACCTCAGATCCCAGATTCACAGTATCAGCCATGTGATCTTTGGCAAGTTACTTGTCTTCTGAGCTTGCATTTCTTCATCTGTTAGTGTGTACCTCAGGATTAGTGAGAGCTAAGTAAGCTAGTGGAGTGAAAATTGCTTAGCCAAGTGTCTAGCATATAGCAAGAACTTAAATAAATGATAGCTGTTATTATTTAGCTTTAATCTGAGGCTTTTCTCAGATGAAAATTAAAATTAATCTTGGTACTTTGGGGTTCACTGTCATCTGAGCAAACCACATCTCTTAAAATTATAGTGTATGTGTTTATTCTGATACAGGAAGCTCCAGAAGCTGCTCTGTCTTGCTTTGTCCCTGTTGGCAAAAAATTGAGATTCTCCCCCCGGCCCCGCCAAACTCAGCATGCTAAAGCTGAGGACAGGGTGGTGGGTGATGATTTTCCATCCTATGTGGACATGTCCTGATACTCCCTTTTCCTTGCTAACCATTCCCCAGGCTGGAGTCAAGAGGGCAAACCAGAAGGCCCAGCTTTGGGTTTGACTCTCAAGATGACCAGCTGGGAGGAAAAGCAACAGGCAAAACAGGCTCCTGAGGCAGTGGAATAGTGAGACTACATCATTGTTACACTGGTGATAGTGCCTACTGAAGAAGCGCCAGAGCTGTGTGCACATACAAAATAAAGGTCATGCCACCTAAAGGGAGAACGCTGGGCAAACTAGAGGTGGAGATGGCAAAACAGGAACAGAAGGGCTGCCACAGTGAACAGAGAAGCAGGACAACTTGACTAGGCAGAGTTCTCTCATCTCAGGGAAACTGTGCTCAAGTTTCAGGATTTCATACCTATCCCCTTTACCCAGGATCCCTGCTACAGTGAGTATCTTGGTCTGTGCAAATCCTGGAGCCAAACACTGTGTATATATAGGTGGCTAAGGACAACCAGCACTGGCCTCTGCCACTTTTTTTTACAGCCAAGTTGGGGAGAACTAGCAACAAGACCCACATTTGTGTTCTGTGTGAAGTACACTAGAATGTTTTCAAGTGGGGTCCTCTCAGCCACGCTTTGAAGCTATGAAGGAAGCTATGAAGCTGCCAGGGTAGTGACTTTTAAGGGTAAGTAATAATCCGTGCAAAAATGACTCCTGTGTTCCCAGATTCAGATTCATGTCTAAGCTGAGGTTAGTTTCTTGGTTTGATTTCTTGTCTCTCCCATTGTTACTATTCCCTCATTCATATTTTATCAACTTGATTTGCCGAGAAGAGTATTATCAATCAAAAGGGCTTCCTATAGAAAGTTCCATTAATTCTTGTCACACATTAAGTTCAGATATTGAAGTGGAAGGACAGCAGAGAGAGATGGAATTGGTCTGAATCTATATTATCAGAGATAGTGAAGTAACTGCCCAGCTACAGTTTAGCAAGTGCCATGCTAGAATTCAGCATTGTGATTTATACATTCTGTTTATTTGAAAATGTGTAAGATTCTGAGTTAGCCTTCAGAGCACCTTAGAGGAGAAAGGCTTGCCTCACAGAGTTTAGGTGAGTTAAATGCTGAACTGACCACCAAACTATTTTGGCCTACTTGCCACCTCATGAGGTACCTAAGTCGGCACTGAGTTCAATGTGAGCATGAGAAGCTATGTCCCTTAGCCACCTGGGCCCCTGCACTTTAATTTCTCTCCTGTCTTTACCATGAGGTGGTAGTCTTCCTGCCCTCCCTCTACTATCCCCCAGCCCACTTTCTCACAAGGACTGCAGATTTACTTTTCATAGCCATGTGTGTCTCCTGGTCTTCCCAGCTTGCACTTACTCAATCCATCAGCTCTTTCAGGATATTTTCTGTGTTCTTTTCTGAATTACTTGCTGACTTTTCCCTTCTGTTTCATACTAGGAACCGTCTTATCAAATCAAACTCACTTTTGTCTTTCATGCCCCTTCCCTTCTGCCCACTCCCCCAACACTCATCTGTGCACAAACTTGCATATTTCTGCCTTTGCTCAGACAGTTCTTTAGGTTTACCCTGCTTCTCTCTTCTCTACCTTTGCTCAGACAGTTCTCTACCCTGCTTCCCTCTTCTCAGGCTTTTCCAGTCCTGATTTCAAGGCAAGTCACTTAACGCCTTAGAGCCTGTTTTCCCATCTAATAAATAGGCCTGATAATCCATCAGGGTGGAATGAAACTACAACGAAAAATATTTAAGTTGGACACTCTTTGTAAAAGTTTGTGTACACTTTAATTTTTGGCTCCACCACGAGGCTTACAGAATCTTAATTCCTCGACTGGGGATTGAATCTGCCCCCAAGAATAGAAGTGCAAAGTCCTACCCACTGGGCTGCCAGGGAATTCCCTATGTACACTTGCATGTAAACATTTCTTCCCAGCTACCTCCCCTTCCACATACACACACATCCTATTTACGGAGTGCTGGGGGTGGTGGAAGTGGGACGTGGGCCCTGCTGTCTAGTGATATGTAGTCTCACAGCCGCACAAACTACAGACTGTATGTGATGAAGTGCCAAACTGAGCTTTGGGGAATTCTGAGAAAAGCGATGATGTGTTTTCCAGGGTCCCTTCAGTTAAATAATGACAGCTACCTCAATCTTGTTGAACCTCTCTTAGGCCAGTGCTCATCTGCCTGTCCCCCCACTCCCTGCTCCAGAGCTCAGATTCCTAGGCACATGTGAGGCTCAGTTACCTATGACCCTGTGGCTCTCAACATTTTGGTCTTATTCTTTGACCATATCAATACTGTCACGAATGAGAGAGGGAGGATAAGACCAGGTTGTGGCTAGAGCTCAGGTCTGATTTGATTTTAAACCCTAAAGGGAGATTTAATACGTGTTGGGAAGGAAGCATGACCCGAGTTGAGGGAATATTGCGGGGCCAGGGTGCATGGGAAGACTACCCTAGTTGAGTAAGGAGCTGGAGAGTTGATTCTTAGGAGGCTTCTTAGATTGCTGCTGGGTAAGGTGATCAAGTCTAGAAAGGGAGGGATATTTGCTCACCTAGGAGTTCACTGTAAGATCTGGAATAAGAATGATATTCAACATGAACTGGAAGGGAACGCAGGTGTCTCAGTGACCCAGTCCCTGAGGAGGTAGACCTCAGTTACATCTAAGAGTTGGTCTGACTACAATGTTGTAGAGTAATTGGCCTCCAATTAATAAAAAAAAAAAAAAAAAAAAAAGAGTTGGTCTGAGTGGACAAGTGCAAATGTTTGTGGCTTCTTTAGTCAGAAAAACAGCATTTTTTTGTATGCACTCCCGGTCAAATTTTTATTCATGCCTTGAAGCCTGACCCCCTCAGGCCTCAAGCTGAAAGAGCAGGCGGCTGGATACACTTGAGTTAGAAATCAAGACCCTCATCTGGGTTGAGAGCTGCCCCAACACTTGGTGTCCACCTACTCTGGCCCTCCAGCCTAGGCAGAGAGCAGAAGCAGGTGGCAGGAGCGCAAAAAGTGAGCTCCACATTAGAGGACTGGGCAGAGGGCCTTCGGAGAGTTAAGTCGGCCAGAGGACAGGTGTGCACATCCCCCGGAGAAAGCAAGCCCAAGGGGTCCGAGGTCTGAGGGGTAGGAAGGTGGGATAAGTCCTTACAGAGCGCACAGGTTGATGAAGCCACCACTAGGGGGCGCTGCCCTAGGGGCGGGGCATGCCAGACGCCCGAGGGCACTGTGTGAGCCTTGACCTATAGTATAGGGTGGGGGAGCGAAAGCCGAGAGCGCCTTTCCCCGCGCCCCGCCTCCCTGGCCCCTCCTTCCAGGCCCCTGCCCCACCCCCGGCTCCGCCTCCACCCGCCCCGCCTCCGGCCGCGGCCCCTTCCTCCCGCAGCTGGTGCTGTGGGGCCGCGGAGCCGCGCATCGCCGTCTGCATGGCCGGGGATCTCCTAGCAAAGGTGAGACAGGCGCGGAGTGCGGGAAGCGGCAAGGCCTGCGCCGGGGGCCGGGGGCCAGGCCAGGCCTTCCCTACGTCTGTTAAACCTTCCAGGCTTGGCCAGGCCTTTCTCACCGCCAAGTCCCCTGGTCCCGCATAGAAGCTCAACAGGGGCGCGGGCCAGGCCTCCGGCGGCGCTGGTCGCAGACCTGTCACCGCAGAATCGGGATCTGGAGTGGGGCGGGGGCCCGCGTGGTGAACAGTGTTCCCCGGGATCTGGGTCACGTCTCCTGGCGTCTGGCGGGATCGAAGGAGAGCTCGTCCTCGAGCTGCAGCAGTAGAGACTGAGGTTAGATCAGAAGAGAGGAGAGAACCGCGGACTGTCCAGGATGAAGGAGGGAGAGGGTAGCGGGGGAGGGGCTCTCAGGCCAGGAGAGACCGCCATCCTACTGGGCAGAGACGGATACCGCCTACACTGGGCAGGTGGGCATCTGGGATGAAGGTCGATAGCCTGCCTATCCTACATTGATCCTGGTGGCTACCCTCCTCAGTTCCCTCCTCCCCAAGATCTAACAGCGGGAAGGTGGTCAGAGTTCAGGGGGCCGGCCCTGGGGGAGGATCGCAAGCTTTGGAACCGGAGATGGTGTGTGGGATGTGGACTGGAGACCTTGAAGCCTTGTGGTCACTGGGGGAAGGGGGGGCAGCTCCACCTGTCCCCCCCGCCCCATTTAGCCCCACCCTCCTGCCCAACAGGTTAAATGCAGGCTGAGCGCTCCGGCCCAAATCCCATATCTAGAACTGCAGTAGACATGGGAGTAGAGGTGGGTTAAGTTCCTATTCCATTGCATCTTTACTTTGCTAAATCAAGGGGCCTCCTCCTGCCTGGGTTATGTAGCCCCTCCCTCCCTTGCCAGACTGGCCTTGACCCATGCATGCATCCTATTTGAGCATCTGAGATCAGAAACTTCCCTCCTCTTTACACACACACACTCACAAACACAAACTTGGATTCTAGCCTTAGAATTAGGACTATGGGGAAGGGAGGCAGGGTTCTGCTCTGCATCTCACCCCCAGTGGATACTGGTAGCCTCCAAGCCTGCCGTGAGAATTGGACCCCTGTCTGTACATACACTTGTCTCTGCGTAGATGTAATTGTATGTTTGAGGACTGTGTGCATACAAATGTAGTTGATCCTTTTGTGGACATGATGGTGCCTGACCCATGTATCAGTGGGATTGTGTGTGTGTCCCTACAGGTGCAGGACCCTCCTGTGAATAGGTGTACAGTTTTCCATATATGTGTGGGTATATAATCCTCCTTGTTAACCCCTGAGACTGGGTGCCTTGCTAATTGAATGGGCATGTGAATACAACTTTACATGTAAATATGTAAAGACAGGTGGCAGGCCCTTTAGGTAAACATACATGTACCGACCTTGCTGTGAATGTGTGTGCCTGACTCTTCATATGTATGTGTGCTCATAGCCCTCCTATGAATATGTATGTGTGTGTGTTTCTATGTGCAAGCCCATCTCCCTCCTCTGGACATACGTGACTCATTTAAACCTCTGTTGGTGGGCCAGGCACCACACTCTGAGTGGTTCCTCTGACCTGGGGTGTATTCCTCTTGCCCAATCCTAGAGACTGATCCCTCCTAGCCTTAGGGCTCCCCCCGCCCCTGCCCCACTTCTGCACTAAGCAAATAGGAGGCCCCAAAGGTAAACAGGTGTGCCTCCACAGTGAGAGATGGGGCCTGGGCAGTTTGCCTGGGGCCTCTTGCTGCCCCAGCCCCCAGACCAGGATCCAATGCCCCTCCTGTGGTCCAGGGAGCCTCTTCAGTCTACTCATACTCCATTCTCCATTTTTGGGCTCTGCTCCAGAACAGTAGTGACCTTTACCTCTTGAAAAAACCCTCCAAAGTCCTGTTCTCCTTCTGGCCAATTCCCAGTCCCTCCCCTCTCTTCAAGGCCACCTAGTTAATATTTGACCTGGAAGGAAAGGGAGAGGCCAGTGGCCCCTCTGGTTTTGTCTCATGAGATTGGGTAAGGCAGGTTTTCTCCACACCGAGCCCAGTCAAGGAACTTCAGAGATCAGGCCTGAAGTTCGGGGGTCAGATCAGACCTGCCACCTATCCCAACCCCATCCCCAGCTGGTTGCCATGGGGGAGGGTCCAGGTGTGGTAACAGTTTCCAAGATGTACCAAGGGAGGTGGCCACCATCTCAGGGATCCTGTCGTTCCCCTTTTCCATGTTGCTCATGTCTCAGCTGTGTGACCTTGCACACTTAAGCTTCCTGTACCAGTATGACAACTGCACGGCTTGGTGGGGGTGGGGGGGCAGAGGGGGCAGATACCATCTTGGTGCCTGTGAGTGCCTATTTGCAGGTAGGGGCACGTGTGGATGCTTAGCCAGAGGGTACAGTACAGACTCGCTTGGGCAGGGCAGAGATGTGCACCCCCTTGGAGAGGAATGCTGAGGAGGAGAAATATCTAATTAAAGACAAATTCCAGAGGGAGCTTTCAGGCCAGGGAAAAGAAAAAACAAAGGGAAAACAGGACAAACTAAACAAAGGCCCATTAAGCATCTCTGCCCAGGCCTTCCTGCATAAGGCACCCCCGCAGGCAGAGGGGCAGCTACTGCCCGAGTTGGGCCTCACTGCTGGGAGAAGGCTTCTTCCTGAGAACCTGGGCTTTACCAAGATGGAGGCCTAGTTGAGCTTCTGACTAGGTTACAGAAGGGCTGTCACCTGAGATTTGAGTTGAAGGGAGTCTAGGGTCTTGTAAAGCGGGCAAGCTCCACCCAGCTTCCTGCATCTGAACAGCAAGGACAGAATGATGGGGTTCATTCCTCTTGTGGGAGTTTTGTAGATGCTGGGCCTCCTCGCTTTGATATCACCTGAACTCAGAGGGGAATGCTATCTACTTTCCATCTACACACAGATGAAAGGACTTTTTTTCTGTTTGTTTTTTTCTTTTCTTCAGAAAACAGACCTCAGTGAACCAGAACTAGCCCTGCTGTTGGGGCAGGGTGACCCCACCAGTGACCTACAACCCCTGTGTGACCCCACCATGGAGTTTGTAACTGATGCTGAGAGGCAGCCTGGAATCCACCCCTCTTCTTGACCTCTTACCTGGGATTCCATGGCGGCACAATCATGTGATTCCATGTCTTCCCAATTCCAGGACCCTCCCTGGCCCCATGACCTCTGACCTTGTGAGCAACCTCCCTGGACCTTAATCCCTGTGACTGTTCTTCCCATCATCCCCCAGCCTCTGGCCCTGGCTCCCTCTGGGGGTCTTGTTGGTCTGAGCCTCCCCAGGAAGATGTGGGGGAGGCTCTGGCCCCTCCTCCTGAGCTTCCTCACAGCAACTGCAGTCCCTGGACCCTCACTGCGGAGACCATCCAGAGAATTAGATGCCACCCCGCGGATGACCATCCCCTATGAAGGTTTGACATCCCCAACCTCGAAAGGCAGCAGGAGCCAGGGGCTGAAGGTGGGGAGGCAGTCCCAGGGCTGGGCTCACAGATCCTGCTCTCCCCAGAGCTCTCTGGGACCCGGCACTTCAAGGGCCAAGCCCAGAACTACTCAACACTGCTGCTGGAGGAGGCCTCCACAAGGCTGCTGGTGGGAGCCCGAGGTGCCCTGTTCTCTCTCAATGCGCACGACATAGGAGACGGGACTCACAAAGAGGTCAGCCCCTGGAGCCTAGACCGCCCAGAGGGTATCCAGCTTCATTCAGCATCTTAGGACCTCAACTTCCCGGAAACCCTGTCAGTCTTCTGTAACCCCCTGGTCAAACAGCACTGCCTTTCCTGGCCCAGGTCTCCTTTACATCCAATTCTCCTTCTGACACTTACCTCACCCTGGGGTCCTATCACCTTGTCCCACAGGTAATGGGGAAAAGCAAAGGGATTGTGTTTGATGCATCAGCCTATTCCCTTTACCACCCCCTCCAGATTCACTGGGAGGCCTCCCCAGAGATGCAAAGCAAATGTCATCAAAAAGGGAAAAACAACCAGGTATGTGATCCACCCTGTTCCCAACCCCTTTCCTCTTTCTCTTCAGTGGGGGTTCTCACGGTTGGTGGGGATACAGAGGTACAGATGGATAGGTACAGATGGAGAGGTACAGATCAGTTCGTCAGTTGCAGCAACCACAACGGACACTGTGAGTGTCGCTGGAGTGGCAGGCCTGGGAGCAATACTTGTAATGCAAACATCTGGTGACCTACTAGCGTGGTTTTGGATATTATCTTAATCTCCTCTGGGCTCCCAAATAATAATCATGATAACAATAGGTAATCTCTAGTAAGTGCTGACTTAGCTATTATCTAATTTCATTCTAAAATAATCCTAGGAAATGGTGTTATCCTCCACTATCAATGAAAAAAATGAGGCTTTGGTCAAGGAATAGCTCAAGTACCCACTTTTCTGTAGGTATTAGTGAAGTGTCGGGCTTCCTTGGTGGCTGAGACAGTAGAGTGTCTGTCCTCAATGCGGGAGACCTGGGTTCAATCTCTGGGTCAGGAAGATTTCCCCTGGAGAAGGGCATGACAACCCACTCCAGTACTCTTGCCTGGAAAATCCCATGGATAGAGGAGCCTGGCGGGCTACAGTCCATGGAGTCACAAAGAGTCGGACAGTGGACATGACTGAGCAACTAACACTCTCTAGTGAAGTGTCAGCCCTTTCTAGCTAAAGAACAGAAAGTCTACAGGGGTCCTATGTCTGGCTATGTAACAGATTCATCTGGAGAGCTTTTTACACAGTGTTTTTGTTTTTTTATGGTGTGGCACATCGGAATCTTAGCTCCCCAACCAGGGATCAAAACGGCACCCCCTGCAGTGGAAGCACAAAGTCTTAACCACTGGACTGCCAGGGAAGAACCTGGAGAGCTGTTTGAAAATACCCCAAGACCCACAAGCTGGGGGATTCTGACTTAGTGGGTCTGCGGCACTTAAAGGCGTCTCCAGGAGATTTCATCAAAGGATGCCTCTAAGTGTAACATGGGTGGGAAATGGAGCTGGTGAAGCATATGGAGTCCAATTTATGGAGGGCTATTAACACCCAGCTGGGGGTTTGGATTTTATTCTATGACAGTGGCACCCTCACCATTTGATATTTTAGAGACTTTCAAACTTTAACATGCACTTAAATCACCTGGGTGTATTATAAATGCAGGTGCTAATTCAGAAGATCTGGGGAAGGGCATCCGATTCTGCGATTCTAATGAGCTTCCAGATGAAGCTGACACACTGCTGGTCCCGGACCATTCTTTGACTTTAGAAGAACATTTCCCAAAGCATGTTCTGAGAAGCAATAATTTTCAAAAGAGATGTTTAATGGTTAGATGAGTCTGGAAAATGCTGCATGCTCAATCCTACAATGCACAGCGATACCCTTAAGGCTTTTGAGGTGTCCCCAGTAAAGGTAGCTTTTACCTGTGGTTTTCTATTCATTTGACCACAGAACTAACCCTCCCTCCTTCCCCCTTTTTAATGGAAACATCTTGAGGAAACACTATTTTAAGAATATTTATCTGGTCTCAGGCACTAAATGAATTAAAATAGAGTGAGTCTGGAGACAAGAAAGGTAGTGCGGAGGTGGGGGGCATATGGGTCAGAGGAGGGAGGCCTGAGCAGGCTGGTGGAGAGGAGGGCTGAATGCCAAAGTCTGCACCTGGTGAGGGTGGGGTAAAGACATAGAGGCCTGAATGGACTCAAACCCTGGGTAGCAGGCAGGAAGAGGAATCATTAACAAGGCAAAGAAGTCAAGAGGGCATCAGCTTAGGGCACTTGATGGGCAAGAGAAGCCCTCTGTGGCTGCAGGAGGGTGAATGAGGCCACAGGAAGGGGCAGGGCTCTGTCATGTAGGGCCAGGAGCATGTGGGGCCCTATGTTCAGGACTCTGGTGAGTCACAGAAGGGTTTTAAATACAGCAGTGACATGATCTGGTTTACATTTTTAAAATATGCCTCGGAAAGTGGGTTGCAAGAGGGTGCTGACTGGTAGAATCTCTCTGAAAGGAAAATCCAGACAATGGTAACAGCAGTCTCCTTTGAAGGCAACAGGATAAAAAAAGAGACTGTTTACAACATATCCCTTTGTACCTTTTGAATTTTACACCGTGTGCATGTATTCCTCATTCACTGAATCAATAAACAGCTTTTGTAAAGACAGGCACAGAGGTGCGGGAGCTGGCAGGTGGTCGCTGTGGCTGTCCAGGGAAGGAATGACGGTGATGATGTGGACTAGGGTGGGGGCAGTGGAGGGGAAGTGGACCGAGTCATGGGACGTGTAGGAAAAGACCTAATCACGGAGAGAGACTGAATGTGGGGGTGAGGGAATGGGAAGCAGCAAAGATGATGCCTGGTTTCTGGACTGAGGAATAGGATGGATGGGTGAAGTGAGGTGGGAAAGACTGGAAGAACAGGTTTAAGAGAGAAGATGCACAGGACGGAGGAGGGGACGAGCTTGATTTCTGACAGCATGAGTTCGACATGTCTGTGGGCTAGCAGGTGGAGCAATGGCTGGAACCTGGGGGGTAGGTTTGGTAATGCCACCCTGAAGCGGGTGTGGGAGCTCCATGACTGGCAGATGGTGCTGAGAAGATGCAAGAGAGAAGCATTTTCAGGTGGTGAGAGCCCTTGGAGCCCCCAGACTAGGGAACTGCAGAAGATGCAGGAGAAGCCAGCCAAGTGTGTCAGGTAAGCTGAGCTAGCCAAGGGAAGAGGAGTCATGCCCCTGGGAGACCAAATGACAGTGAGTTCCCGGGAACAGTCTGTGTCCTGAGCAGTGAGAACATCCACCAGGATCTTAGAAGGAATTGTTTGTCCTGTGGGTGGGGGCAAGGGCCAGACCACAGAGCTGGCCTAATGGAAGTAGTCTCTAAGGAGGCCCAGGGCTCACAGCCTTCCTCGTCTATCCCACAGACCGAGTGTTTCAACCATGTGCGATTCCTGCAGCGGCTCAATGCCACCCACCTCTACGCATGTGGGACTCACGCCTTCCAGCCTCTCTGTGCAGCCATTGTGAGTGTGTTTGCCCCTGCTCCCTGACCCTGGACCTGTCTGACCTTTGGCGAAAACCCCGGCCTGTCAGGATCACTGACTTTGGGCCCTTCCTCCCCCAGGATGCTGAGACCTTCACCTTGCCAGCCAGCTTCGAGGAGGGGAAGGAGAAGTGTCCTTACGATCCAGCCCGCGGCTTCACTGGCCTCATCATTGGTAAGCATGCTCTCCTCTCCACACAGGCCCCTCAACCACAGGCATGCTGTCTGTGGGGCATGGATCTCATTGCTAGGACTTGTCACCCATGTAGTATTGTGTCTTGTGTGTGACATGTCTCTCACGCTAGACATGTTTGTGCCTCAGATGGAGGCCTCTACACAGCCACTCGGTATGAATTCCGGAGTATCCCTGACATCCGCCGGAGCCGGCACCCACACTCCCTGAGGACAGAGGAGGCACCGATGCACTGGCTCAATGGTTAGGGGGATGAGGCCCAGGGTGGTGGGGGGCAGGGGACTGTTTCTGCATCCGTACTCCCTTGGGCAGTTGACCATCATCCCATCCCCAAATCCCCAGGTGAGCCTATCTCTTCCTGCGTGTGGTTGAATAAGGGCAGTGTGGTGGGGGTAGGGGCGGTGGGTGGAGATCCCCAATCTATCTCAGAAGCCACCTGACCCACAGATGCTGAGTTTGTGTTCTCCGTCCTGGTGCGGGAGAGCCAGGCCAGTGCCGTGGGTGACGACGACAAAGTTTACTACTTCTTCACGGAACGTGCTGCTGAGGAGGGTGCAGGCAGCTTTGCTCAGAGCCGCAGCAGTCACCGTGTGGCCCGTGTGGCCCGCGTGTGCAAGGTGAGGAGGACTGAGGTCAGGGCAAGGATGTAGAGGGTGAATCTCTGACCCTGGCGATTGACCCCCTGCCCCTGCTTCCCCAGGGAGACCTGGGAGGGAAGAAGATCCTGCAGAAGAAGTGGACCTCCTTCTTGAAGGCGCGCCTCATCTGCCACATCCCACAGTACGAGACGCTGCGCAGTGTCTGCAGCCTGCAAGCTGATACCTCAGCATACACACACTTCTATGCGGCCTTCACGCTGACCACACAGTGGTCAGTTCAGGGATGGCGGGAAGGCGAGGGATGGGGACAGCATAGGGGCTGGAGCAGAGGTCAGGGGAGATGAGACAGGACCCCCTGGGGGGAAGCCAGCCACAGAAGGAGAACTTCAGGCACATCCAGGGGTCTGCTGCCACTCAGGAGAGGGCTTGTGGACTTGGAGCTGGGATTGGTCAGGGCAACAGTGGGCTCCAAGCTGGGCAGGCAGGCAGGCTCCTTTCAGTGTGACTCAGCCCTCTCCCCTCCATCTCATCCTCAGGAAGACCCTGGAGGCCTCAGCCATATGCCGCTATGACCTGGCCGAGGTGCAGGCTGTCTTCGCAGGCCCCTACATGGAATACCAGGATGGTGTCCGGCGCTGGGGCCGCTACGAGGGTGGGGTGCCAGAGCCCCGGCCTGGCTCGGTGAGTGCTGAGGCCTGGGGTCAGTGCTGAGTAGACAGGACCCCTAAGATGGGGAGGAGGTCTAACCTTGTGGGGAGGGTGGGCCAGTGGTAGAGTTCTAAGATTCACCACCCTATTCCCCACCACAGTGCATTACAGATTCATTGCGAAGCCAAGGCTACAACTCATCCCAGGACTTGCCATCTCTGGTCCTGGACTTTGTGAAGTTACACCCACTGATGGCTCGGCCTGTGGTGCCCGCACGCGGACGGCCCCTGCTGCTCAAGCGCAGTGTGCGCTACACACACCTCACAGGGACACCTGTCAGCACACCCGCCGGACCCACCTATGACCTGCTCTTTCTGGGCACAGGTGCTTCTGACCCCTGGCCTGAGCCCTTTGGTGACTGCTGGCCTGAGTCCTTGATCCCTGTTGACATCCAGTCCCCTGGATGACCCCGATCACAAAACCCTGGTGACCATTGATGTTGATTCTTCAGTGAACACTCACTACTGGTCCCCAAGGACCACTAGCTCTTGGTGACTGCTGACTCCTGTCACCAACCACAATGACATTTGACCCTGGTCACTAATGCTTCTAAATCCAATAATTCTTGCCATGACTAGCTTGGAGTTTCCAATCTCAGGAGAACCCACTGCTACTGGCTGAATCCTTGTCCCTGACCTCAGGACTCCAAGCTGTTCCCGTTAGGCTATTTATTGCAGGGGGCTGAGAGTAGATTCCACTGTTGGAGTCTGACCTTCTGCCATTCCCATACCAGCTGATGGCTGGATCCACAAGGCTGTGGTCCTGGGCTCTGGGATGCACATTATTGAAGAGACACAGGTGTTCAAGGAGCCCCAGTCTGTGGAGAACCTGGTCATCTCTCCGATGCAGGTAGCCCCTGACTCATGACCCTCAATATTCTGGTCTTGCCAGAGTAGACAGAGGGAGGTGGAAGGTTGGACACTGGCTGCGTGTGTGTATGTCTGTAAGTGGGAGTGAGGTGCTGCCAACCAGCTGTTCTCTCTGACTCCTAGCATAGCCTCTATGTGGGGGCCCCAAGTGGCGTCATCCAGCTACCACTGTCCAGCTGTTCCCGCTACCGCTCCTGCTACGACTGCATCCTGGCCCGGGACCCCTACTGTGGCTGGGACCCCAGCACCCATGCCTGCATGGTGACCACCACCGTAGCCAACAGATCCCAGAGTAGCAGGTGAGAGGCATGGGGGTTGGGGGGCAGAGTTCGAGGGTCCCATTTGCCCTGGGGATCAGGGCCGAAGGGGTGAAGGAGGGCCTGCCAGCTGCGAGGAGTAGGGTCCAGTGGTTAGTAACAGCTTTGCTGACCCATCCACTGGGCAAACTACAGCCCAGTTCCCCTTGTTCTTGAATCCCAATCCTCTGTCTCCAGGACAGCACTCATACAGGACATGGAAAGAGGAAACCGAGGCTGCGAGGGCAACAGGGACACAGGTAAGTGACATCATGGCCATGTGTGGGTCTGGTAGCATAGTCTGTCCTCTTTACCATTTGATGCCATTTGTATGTGCATATATATATCTGAATGACTGTTTGTGCTTTCAGTGAGAATGACCCAGCACAGAGTAAGTATTCAACAAACATTTGTTGCAAAACGCAAAGTTATAAATAGGAAAACAGATTCAAGATGTGAAGTTTTTCCTTACTACTGGAGCTTACAGCCAAGTATGTGCACAGGCAATTAAATGATCACACAATAAATTACAATTATTTTTTTGTTTTTTTTTTATATAAAAGAAATAATTACAACTATGACAAGGGTTTGAGAGATAATAGGTTCTTCCCCAAGGAAGATCAGATGACTGAGCTGATATCTGAAGCAAGAGCAATAATCATAATAATCATAGCTAATATGTACCGAGGATTTACCATGCCGCGAGCACTGATCAAACACACACATTTCATTTGTTCTCAGAGCATTCCTATGAGAAAGGTGCCATTACTACCATCTCCATGAGGGGCAACAGAAAGAATAAGTAAACTACCCAAAATCGATCAGCTCTTAAGCAGTAGGGTCAGAATTTGAGCCTAATCCCAACCAGGCTGACCGGAATCTGTGATTTTGTTCACTGTTATGCTTTCTCCTCCAAGTTAACCTGGCTAATACAGGGCACAAGGAAGGGGACGACACCCAAGTAGAGGGAAGAGCAAGCTTGGTGTTTGAACAAGAGAAGAGGCTGGAGAGATGGGCAGGACTGTGCTGAGGCAGGGGGATGGCATCATCAGCTTAGTGTTTTTAAAAGGTCACCCCACTAAAAAAAAAAAAAGTCACCCCATTGCTGTGTAAAGAATGGATTAGGTGAGGGCCAGCAGCTGGGGAAGGAGAGACGTGATGGTCTGAGAAAGATTCTGGAAGCAGAATCTTAGTGAGGGTTAGATACAAAGGTGAAGGGGAGAGAGAGACAAGGGAGACTCAAGTTTCTGGGAAATGGCTGGTGGTGCCATCAAGAAAAATACAGTGTAGTCTAAGAGGGAGGTTTTGGCCTCAGTTCCTGTGACATGTCCAAGAGGTGCACGGCACGTAGAAGAAAGTCAAGTCTATGCTCAGTAGAAAACTCTGTTGGAGACAGAGATGAGGAATCACTAGTAGATGTCAGGAACTGAAACCACTGACATGACCAACTGAACCTTGCGTGGGAGCATGAGCACAGAGGGTTTAGTCCTATAATTCGAAATTCTGTGCTTGGTGCTGGGGACCTAACAGTGAACCACCTGGCTTGCCATCTCCAGTGCCCTCCCAGGATAAGCAGGATAAACTGACCACATTCTCCTGTCCCTTGCTCCCTCCAGGGCCACCGCCACCACTGAAGACCCGTTCTGTGCTCCGGGGCGATGATGTCCTATTGCCCTGTGACCAGCCATCCAACTTGGCCCGGGCCTTGTGGCTGCTCAATGGGAGCATGGGCCTGAGCGATGGGCAGGATGGCTACCGCGTGGGTGTGGATGGGCTGCTGGTAACAGACACGCAGCCTGAGCACAGCGGCAACTACGGCTGCTATGCTGAAGAGAACGGCCTCCGCACCCTGCTGGCCTCCTACAGCCTCACGGTGCGGCCAGCCACTCCAGCCCCTGCTCCACAAGGCCCTGCCATGCCTGGGGCACAGCTGGCTCCGGATGTGCGGCTGCTCTATGTGTTAGCCATTGCTGCACTTGGTGGCCTCTGCCTCATCCTGGCTTCCTCCCTCTTCTACGTGGCCTGTCTTCGGGGAGGTGGACGAGGGCACCATCGAAAATACTCACTGGGTCGGGCTGGCCGGGCAGGGGGCTCTGCTGTGCAGCTGCAGACGGTCTCAGGCCAGTGTCCTGGAGAGGAAGAGGACGGTGATGATGGGGAGGGGGTTGGGGGCCTGGAGGGTGGCTGCCTCCAGATCATCCCCGGAGAGGGGACCCCAGCCCCGCCGCCCCCGCCCCCCCCACCGCCACCAACTGAGCTGACCAACGGGCTGGTGACACTGCCCAGCCGGCTGCGCAGGATGAATGGCAACAGCTACGTGCTCCTGAGGCAGAGCAACAATGGAGTGCCAGCGGGGCCCTGCTCCTTCGCGGAGGAGCTCAGCCGCATCCTGGAGAAGAGGAAGCACACACATCTCGTAGAGCACCTGGATGAGAGCTCTGTCTGAGCCCAGGCTCCCAGGACAAATGCTCTTTCAAACCAGCCTGCCTGTACCAGGCTGGGCTGCTGCCTCCCCAGCGGACAACTTACCCTCATCCCCGCAACTCCAGGCCCTTCTCCCAACTTTGTGATGTCCCTGTAGGGCTGGCCAGCGTCAGGCCCAACCAATGCCCCCTTCTCAGTCTCTCCACAGACCCATCTGTGAGCAGCCCAGGTCAACCGGTGCTCCTCAGAGGTAAGTGCCCCTCAGGCTCTGCAGTCCCAGCCCCCACTCCTCTTCCCTTTTAACCTAAGCACTTGGGAGGAGAGGATGCCATCTTCCTGCCCCATTCACCTGCTTACACCCTTCCTCTTTCTCCCAGGCAGGGCTCTGCACGTCCAGGTGGCCTCAAGGTCACCACCCTCTGCCTGGCCCTATGTGCTGGATGGTCCTGGAAACAAACCAGACCTCTGCCAGTCACCAGAGCCACCTGAGCCCTGCGTGCATTCACGTGCGCACGTGGAAGAATACCCATCAGCTGGGCTGCAGGGCCCCCACCCCCACCTCCTGGTGTATTCCTGCGTCTCATCCCTTCTTCTGAACTTTGGGTACCCTCTCAATTGCCACCTCCCATCCTATCTAGTCTTTTCCTGTAGTCCCAGCCCCATGTGATGACCTCTTTGGCAAGAGCTTGGCAACAGGCCAGCCTGGGAAGGTAAGACTACTACATCCTTCCCTCTTCTCCCCTAATGTGTAGCCCTTGTGAGTCAGCCTCCCTACCCCTTGGTCACTCTCAGGAGTGCCATAGACAGCTCCAGGCATGGTCTTCCTCACACACATGTGCTTACATTTCCATTCACATGCACCTTCTGAGCCCCCCCTTGCCGCACCGAACCTGTGTCTGTCAGATTTGGTCCATGAACATTTCAGAGGGAGAGCTGTCTCCCATTTAGCTGTCCTTGCAGACACTTCCTTAGGACGGGTGACCAACACTGCACTCAATGAGCCAGCCTCCCTTTTGCGGACCAAGCATTTGCTGCCCCTAGATCAGAGCAGGGGGAGGAGAGATCTGATGTCTCACCTGGCACTGATGCCCGTTCTCGGAACTATGCAAAGGGCAGAGGTTGGGAGTCTGGATGCTTGGCTCCCACCCCTGTCCTACCTCACCGGGGCACTTTCAGGGTCCAGGGGCCTCTGAAGTCTCCAGGCCCACATGGGACAATCAAAACCTGACTGAACTCCCCCATTTCCCTCGGGTGAGGATGACTGTTATTTTTGTAGCTGAGAACGTGGAATCCCACGGATTTTTACTGCCCTTCACCCAACCTCTCCTTCCTCTACCCCACAATGAATGTATTTATTGTAAACTGGCTACACTTCTTTAGAAATGCCCCTACTCACCACGAAGGTAGGCGGGACAGGCATGTGACAAGAGTGGGGAGGCTGGGCTCAGCTCCTCCCCCTACTGTTGGTTAATAAATACCCTTTTCCCCACAGCTACTATGAGTGGTCTGCTTGGTCTAGGCTGGTCTTCCCCTGATCACCAGGAGACAGGCTTCTAAGCTTATGATAAAGATGTTTCAGGGTGGGGTTTGCTTTCCATAAACCATTTTCAAGGCTTCCCTGGTGGCCCAGTGGTAAAGAATTCGGCTGCCAATGCAGAAAACACGGTCCGGGAAGATCCCATAAGCAACTAAGCCCGTGCGTCATGGCTACTGAGCCTGTGCTCTAGAGCCCGGGAATGCAACTACTGAGCTATTTGCCACAACTACTGAAGCCCCCATGCCCTAGAGTCTGTGCTTCACAAGAAGAGAAGCCACTGCAATGAGAAGGCTATGCACAACTAGAGAAAGCCAGTGTGCAGCAATGAGGACCCGACACAGCCAAAAATAAAATTACTAAAAATTTTGCAGAAGTTGGGATCCTCAGCTTTCATCCTGATTGTCCTGAATGGGCACCCAGTGGCTTTTTTAAATGATCACTATTTACTGATCATGGTGATAAGGGGATGACAAAATTAATGACAATTCAAGAATTCATACAAAAGTTTCTAGGTTTTTACCTCCTGGCTCTTTTTCTCATCTCCTCCCCTCCCTAGGTCTAGAAGATGCTGCCTATTAATCAGATGGTCTGAGAATCACTCTTTGCAAGGGTTAAACCTAGATTAATCATATTGCCTTTGATACTACACCATCCTGAAGAGTTGTTATTCATTTTGCTTCTGGTTTTAGGATAGTAAAAAAATGGTGTTACAGTTTAAAATGCACATATTTTGAAGCAAACTTCAAGTGTGACCTTGGCAAATTTATTAACTTCAGTTTTCTAATCTGCACACAAACATTCACATAGATATAAAGGGCCTAGCCCAATGCCAGGCTCACAGCAGACTCTCTTGGTCACTGGCTACAGAAACAGGCCAAAAGGAATTCTTCAGAAGCCAGCCTTGAAAGCCCTCACGGTGACTTGAGATCACTATTATTGATTTGGATTTTAGAAATGAAGACCCAGTCAAATCTCTGAAGATTCTTAGGTTTCAGGATGCCAACTGGCTAAGAATGAGGAGACTCACAGTCCCTGCCCCTCACAGCGGACATCGAAAGAGACAGGCAGCTCTTCTTTATCCCAAGCAAAAGTACCCACTGGTGGACTCCATCTGTCTCCCGTGAAGCAAACCAGGAGCAGGAACCACTTCTGCTGGAGTGAGAGTCCAAACTCTGGGTATTAAGTTGGTCTTCAATAGGCTGGCCGCTCGGTGGGGGCAGGATTCTGGACCTCTCGAGGGCGCAGCCCGCCCAGTGCTGTCGGTTTGTTGGTGAAGGGGTGCCACTGGCCCTGGATGCTAGGACTGTCTGTGTGGAAGGGCTTGCGGATGCGGATCACGTCCAAGCCCGACTGGTCTGCCAGCTTCTGCATCAGCGTGGCGATCTCCTCGACCGACTTGCAGTTGAGGCTCTCCTCGCGCACAGCCCCATTAACTGGTCGAAAGGAGATGGGGATAACAGAAGCGGAGCAGGGGTCAGACGAGCGGCAGGCAAACGGGCCGAGCCCCCCTCCGACGGTGCCCTCTAGCCCTCGCCCGGCCCCACTCACGGTATTCGGCCACTACTTTTGGCACACAGCACGGCCGCGGGTTCACATATATGACGACCCCGGGATTCCGGCGGGCGAAGTCGGCCACCTCCCGTTCCACGAACTCCCTGAGGGACCCGAGAAGGGTGAGCAAGGTGACCCCTGACCCGGGGCGACAGCGGCTGGAGTCGCACCCCCACCCCCTTCCTCGGCTCACCTGGCGCCGCGGGACGAGGGCGCGTCACGGCTGAGGCTAAAGCTGAGGCGCTGCAGCTGCTGCACGTAGCGACCCAGCCCATTGTGTAGGACGCTCGTCAGGAAGCGGCTCGCGGTCCCGCGGGCAGTCATGGCCACAGCTCTCCGGTCGCCAAGCCGGGTCTCGCGGAGTCGGGGCGGGACGAACCGGAGGCTTCCGCTTCCGGTAACACTTGCAACGCGGCAGTTTTGCTTCCGAAGTCACGGCTAGTGGCTCGCGTGTGACCCATGTTGCAGGCGATCGGGGTTAGACGAGAGTGGTGACCCGGGGTCTGGGGTCAGGAGCGGCGGAGCTCCTAGCCGTGGAGCCGAGGAAGCCACCCGGCGGAGGCACAACGGGCGCCCCCCGGAGGGAGCGGCGGAGCAACACTCTAGTTGCCTGGAGTCCCCTTGAGAGGAGCGGTGGAGCGGTCTTTAGCAGGGGGCCCAGAGGAGAGGGACCACGGAAGGGATACAGACGGCCGCAGAGATGAGGACGACGAAGAGGGGCAGTGGAGGGGCGGTAGCGGCGAGGAGATGATCGAGAGAAACCGCGTCAGGAAGGGGCGGCGCTGAAGGTGGCAGAGGTGAGATAGCTGCGGAGGGACCGGCCAGAGGGACGCGGACGTGAAAAAGTCGTCTGGCGTGGATGTGAGGTGGCAATGTAGAGGAGCTGAAGAGGATTCAGAGGGAGAAGAGAGCTGCGTGCAGGGTCCCTAGGGTATGACCTAGTAGTGAAGGCACCCGAACCAGGCACCTAAGGCATTTCAAGCTGTAACTTCCTCCGTTTGAGTAGGAATGTGGGTCCTCCTCCGAAGCGGATACCCCCTCCGCATCCTGCTGCCCCTGCGTGGGGCGTGGATGGGACGGAGAGGCCTGCCCCGAAGCTTCGCCCCTGGCCCGCCTCGCAGACGGTACAGGAAGGAGGCTCTTCCCGCCTTGGAGGCACCAGTGTTGCCTGTAACCACAACTGAAATCCGCCAGTATTTGCGGGCCCGTGGGATCCCCTTCCAGGATGGACACAGCTGCCTGCGGGCACCGAGTCCTTTTGTGGGGGCCTCAAAGCTCAAGGACCAGACTGGTGCAGCCACTTCTTTCAGCCTGTTCATTGACAAGACCACGGGCCGCTTTCTCTGCATGACCACCCTAGCAGAGGGGAGCTGGGAAGACTTCCAGGCCAGCGTGGAGGGGCAAGGGGATGGGGCCAGAGAAGGGGTCCTACTCAGTGAAGCCCCAGAAGCTGAGGACAGTGAGGAGGTCCGGAGGATCTGGGACCGAGCCATACCTCTCTGGGAGCTGCCTGAGCCAGAGGAGGCCCAGCTAGCTCGCATGATGTTTGGCCTCACCAAAGTGACAGATGACACACTTAAGCGGTTCAGCGTGCGCTATCTGCGGCCTGCTCGCAGGCTTGTCTTCCCTTGGTTCTCCCCTGGAGGCTTGGGATTGCGAGGCCTGAAGCTACTAGGGGCCGAAACCCAGGGCGGTGGGGTGCAGTATGTGGAGACCACCATTCCCCGGCCTGGTGCCTACCACAACCTGTTTGGGTTACCACTGATCAGTCGACGAGATGTTGAAGTGGTATTGACGAGTCGTGAGCTGGACAGTCTGGCCTTGAGCCAGTCCACAGGGCTGCCCACTCTAGCCCTACCCCGAGGAACAGCCTGCTTACCCCCTGCCCTGCTTCCTTACCTCGAACAGTTCCGACGGGTTGTGCTCTGGCTGGGGAATGACCTTCGGTCCTGGGAAGCTGCCAAGTTGTTTGCCCGAAAACTGAACCCCAAACGATGCTCCTTGGTGCGGCCTGGGGACCAGCAGCCCTCTCCCCTGGAGGCTCTGAACCAAGGCTTAAACCTTTCTCGTATCCTGCGTACTGCCCTGCCCGCCTGGCACAAGTCTATCGTGTCTTTCCGGCAGCTTCGGGAGGAGGTGCTAGGAGAACTGTCAAACGTGGAGCAGGCAGCTGGTGTTCGCTGGAGCCGCTTCCCAGACCTCAATCGTCTCTTGAAGGGACATCGGAAGGGCGAGCTGACAGTCTTCACAGGTAACCTTTTGGGACCTCACTGCTTGGATGGGTTTGGGGGCAGAGGATTAGATGACTAAAGCATGTGGGTTTGGGCCATAGTAAATGTTTAAAAGCAGCCTTCCCCTCCCAACTTTGAAGCTTCTTGTGGACCTTGGTTTCAAGGTTAGGGCTTTACTCCCTCACCCAGGTCTGTGTTCAACCCCTGTGCAGGGCCAACAGGCAGTGGAAAAACAACATTCATCAGTGAGTATGCCCTGGATTTGTGTACCCAAGGAGTGAACACGCTGTGGGGTAGCTTTGAGATCAGCAACGTGAGACTAGCCCGTGTCATGCTGACACAGTTCGCTGTGGGACGACTGGAAGAGCAACTCGACAAATATGATGAGTGGGCTGACCGCTTTGAGGACTTGCCCCTCTATTTCATGACTTTTCATGGGCAACAGAGCATCAGGTGAGGTTTCCAGGCCTGGGGCTTTCAAAGAACAGGAGGGCAGGAGAACAGACTCCCAACAGTCTTCAGACTGCCATGATCTAGAGATTACTTGTAACTGACTCTTGAATTCATTGTCTCTTCCTCTTCCCAGGACTGTAATAGACACAATGCAACATGCAGTCTATGTTTACGACATTTGTCATGTGGTCATCGACAATCTGCAGTTCATGATGGGTCATGAGCAGCTATCCACAGACAGGTGACATCCTCCTCTTGTCTAGCTGTAACCCACTTAAACACACATCTTCTCAGGCAGCTGGCCTCTGGGTAAACACTGTACTCTTGTTTTCTGACATATGTGCAGGCACATAGCTCTCTATATGTATTTCTGTCTTTATAGAGGTGTGCAGTATGAACAGTGTTAAGTGTGGACAGGGATTTAAATGTGAGTCCTTGGGTAAAAGGAAGTAGAGTGATGTTGTGGTAAGATGTGAACGAACCAGGAGTATGTGTTCATTCTTGTCCTTCTGTGTCTGATAACCTCTTTGCTTTGTTGGGCAGGATTGCAGCTCAAGACTACATTGTCGGGGCCTTTCGGAAGTTTGCAACAGACAGTAGCTGCCATGTAACACTGGTCATTCACCCCCGAAAAGAGGATGATGATAAAGAACTACAGACAGCATCCATTTTTGGCTCAGCCAAAGTAAGTGGACTTTAGAAGATCTCAAGCTGTGGAGAGTAGAGGGGGCAGGTATGACCAGGGACAGCCTTCATTCAGCCTTAAATCATCTTGACTACCCGTGTGGAACAGGCAGGAGGCAGCTGCCTCTGGAGTCATGACATGAAGAATACATATGCCAGAATAAGACAATGAGGGACTTCCCTGGTGGTGCACTGGTGAAGACTGTGCTTCCAATGCAAGGAGCGAGGGTTGGAGACCTGGTCAGGGAACTAAGATCCCACATGCCATCTAGCACAGCACACAAAAAAAGAAGACAGTGATTACAACTCAATATGATAATACTTGGGGCTTCCCTTGTGGCTCAGCTGGTAAAGAATCCGCCTGCATCGTGAGAGACTTGGGTTCAATCCCTATGTCGGGAAAATCCCCTAGAGAAGGGAAAGGCTACCTACTCCAGTATTCTGGCTTGGAGAATTCCATGGACTGTATAGCCTATGGGGTGGCAAAGAGTCGGACATGACTGAGCGAGTTTCACTTTCATGATAATACTAAGAACTATGATAGGCAGCACAGGTGTTTGGGGAGAAAAGGCATCTGAGTCAGCCTGGGACATCTGGGGAGACTTCTTAGAAGAGGTGTCAACAAAGGTTGGGTTGGGTTTTGGCCAACAATAGGTATGAAATAAGCAAGTAAGTGGGAGGGCCCTCTGGGCAGCAGGACTAGCCTGGGATCCTGGAGCTTCCATGGCACACTGAGTGAGTGCCTATTACATGCCAGGCCTGGGCTGGGCACAAGGAAGACAGGGCAAGGAACGCAAACTATGTGCCATAATGAAATGGACATGGAACTGAGGAAAAGAATGACAAGTGGAAAGATGCTGGTGCCTTTTTTATTTATGGGTATCAAGAATGTTCTCTCCAGGGAAGTGACACATTTAGACTGGGACCTAAATGATAAGGAGTTCAGGTTGAGTGAGGTAGCAAGCCCAAGGAGCCAGATGTGTTAGCAGCAGAGGGAACAGCATGTACACAATCTGGGACAGCAACAGGGTTGTCAGGGAACTAAAATACTCAAGTGACCCCAGCATTTTGGTCAGTAGTTTGGAGAGCTTTAGTGACAGGGGAAGTACTTTTCCCTTCCCACATTCTTGCTATTCCTGCACGCTCAGCCTTCCTATGTGCTTCTCTCATATATCTTCTTGCTCCTTTCTTCTGCCCCTTATCCCCCAGGCAAGCCAGGAAGCAGACAATGTTCTGATCCTGCAGGACAGGAAACTGGTAACTGGACCAGGGAAACGGTATCTGCAGGTGTCCAAGAACCGCTTTGATGGAGATGTAGGTGTCTTCCCACTTGAATTCAACAAGAGTTCTCTCACCTTCTCCATACCACCAAAGAGCAAGGCCCGGCTCAAGAAGATCAAGGATGACAATGGACTAGTGGCCAAAAAACCCTCTTCTGGCAAAAAGGGGGCTATGCCCCAGATCTCTGACACTTGTTCCAACCAGGCCCGCAACCCCAACCAGCCAGACTTCTCCAAGCCTTCAAGATGAAGACACTGCATAACTGGGCATTGAAACAAGCTTAGCAGGACAGTCTGGGGTAGAGACTCTTAGTCCTCTGCTAGGGCTGCCTCTGTCCTGTAGTTGTGAGCTATGGGCCCCTGTCTCAGTCTGAGGGGCCTAGCATAGGGAATGGTTTCATTGTGAGAGAATTCAATTTAGCAAATATTTGAAAACCTACTATGTGCTGGGCTTGGTTCTAGATTCTGGGAGTATAGCACTGACAAGATAGATGAGGTCCCTGCTCCCATGGAACCTGTAATCTGGTAGAAGAGACAAGCAATGAGCAAACACACACAAAACATAGTTCTCCATAGTGAAAAAATGCTCTCAAGGAGAAAAATAGAGTAATGCAATAGTGCTTACAGGCTAGTTTAGAGTAGGATTTGAAAAGGTATCTCCGAACAGAGGACATTTGAGCTGGGACCTCTAAAGAACTACGACTGAGCCATGTGAACATGTGGAGAGAGAGGAATCCAGGCAGAGGAAAAAGTAAACACAGAGGCCCTGAGGTGAGAACGAGCAAGTTGAGGTCAAAGCAGGGGGGTCAAGCTCCCTGAACCTGTAGGGGAACAGGGGAACTTCTTACCAAAACTGCAGCCCAGGCTTTCAGAGCCAAGGGGTGACATTGTAGACACCAAACTCCTCTACCCGCCACTCTGAAGCCTTCCCTGAAGTGGTGCTTACTACCATCTGATCTAGGTGCTTCACCCTTGTATTAATAATACCAGGGCTAGCTACAAAGGTGGAAGTCCGGAAGAGAGCCGTGGAAGGGAGCTGTGAGCCCAGAGTGCCTGCCACCTAGACACTCATCCCATGGTATGCTGCCTCGGACTGCTGGAGTGGATGCAATCATGACTTTTTGTAGAGCCTTTTCCAGTTTTACTGAAAAAAAGAAAATATATTTTTTTTCCCATTGCCTTTGTTACTCTGCTTTTTCTTATTTGACCACCAGGTGTCTCCCTAGTCTTTAACTGGATTTTCCTTGAACTGAATTGTCCTCTCTTTTTGAATTGGGAATGGATAGTTTCCCTCCCCCACTCCATCTGAGCTGCATGCTCCCAAGAAAGCAGGATCTGCAAGCATGCACACCCTTATACCTCTTCATGGCCCAGGGAAGACAGGATGGTGCTTCTTTATCCCTGTCTTCCCTGAGGATCTCCATGTTATCCCTGGCAGAGGTGTGGGTCACTGGGCCCCATGCCTAAGACCTTGCCTGACCAGCTGTCCCTCTGTGATATGAGTCACTCAGTGGCCTCAATCATTGTGGATTCAGGCTCAGCATATTCTTATCTGCTCCCCACCCACTTCCATTTTCCTCTCCTTGTACCCTCTCCGGGTTTCTCCTATGTTAGTGTGTGTTAGAACTCGGTCTCTTGTTTAAAAATGCAGAACCTAGGCCCTACTCTTCCCCCAATCCTGACACACAGGCATTTCTGACTCTGGAGGTTTCAGGAGAGGTGCAGGACTCCTTGTTTTTAAGATACTCTGAAGGATATCGTAAAATAACTTATGCAGAAAGAGACCATGTCAGAAATATTGCTAAATGATAACACTTTCCCATGTTACTTCCTCTGATTTTCTAAAGTCTGTTTCCCTTTAGATTTGCCTGCAAGAGTAGTGAGAATGCAAGATGTTCTAGGGCTGGGGAGAAGCCTTTTGTTAAGGGGGGTATTGTGGGGGGGGGGGGGATGTCCTGCTTCCTGGAAGCAAGGCTGCCTTATCAAGCATTCCCTGTCAACCTAAGAGGGAGGTCTAGAACCCTGTGGAATGGTTTGGGGTCCCTGGTCTGTTGTGTGTGAGAACTGTGATTACAATTGTCTCCTGAAACAGACCCTGGAACAAAGCTGTTCTTTGGGGGGAGGAGGGGGACCTCCTCCAGGGCCTCCCTTCTTGGGGGTCTCTCCCAGACTGGCTGGAGCCAGGCCTCTTAATCCCGCAGTAATCATTCCCAGCCGCTGGCTGGTCTAGGCCTCATCTAGGGTCTATAACGTTGAACGTCAGCCATGCCTTCCAGATGCACACTACCAGGTCAATCCTACCTTTAAGGATGTGGGTTCCACATTCTGGTCTTCTGTGCTCAGGAAATCCTTCAGGGATTTCCATTAGGGGACTTTTATGAGGTCTATGAATTGGGGACAGAGGGATAGATACACACTTGCCTGTCTTGCCCCACCCGCCTAGCAAACAGCCTACACAGCAAACCAGAATGGTAGCGGGGAGGGGAAGCTAATGATCCCCCCCAGCCCCACCCCCTACACACACACATTCCATTCCACACCTGTCTTAAACTCCTCACGTGAAAATTAGCCCAAAGTATTTCAGGAGCCCCTGGAGCTCAGAAAGTAGCAGTTAATCCCTGGTTCCTATGTAAGGTCCCTGCGAGTCACTGTTTCTGTACCTCGCCAAAGTGGATTGAGGCAAACTGCCTGGGCTAGAACCAGTACTCAGCCTGTGCCCAACTGGAATCTTCCTCAGAGCTGAGGGACAGTCTGGCCCAGTAGAGTCCAACTGGATCTGCAGCCTTGTCCTCAGATTCACTAACCCACTTGGCTGTGAGGGGGCAGTTTTGGTCCTCCATCCCTTCACTGGGGATGGGTGTGAGAAGAGACTCAAAGGATTCCTGCTGCCCAAGTACTCAGGCTGCAGATATGACCCAGATACCTGTAGACATCACGGTCTGCCCTCCCACAGGCTGCCTTGGGTGCCATGAAGGGAGGGAGCCTTTGGTGCAGTACAGGTCAACTTCCTGTTTGTGCCTGTGGGTGGAACTTTATAAGTCTAACAGAAGCCTGGCCACACTCTGTGGGGGGCCAGAACTGGCAAGCCTGCTCACCTGGGCAGACACCTACTCCAGGGGAGGGGGAAGTGTTGGTTCTGCTTGAGCAGCCCCAACCTCAGAGGTGTGTGAGAGAAAGGGCGGGGTCTGTTTTGGTGAAATCCGAGCTTTCTTTGTCTGCTTCCCAGGGGTTTTCCCTGTGTCTGGGGAGTGGGCCCAGAGTGGACCAGGCTGGGCTCCCCATAGACCAGAGGATAGTGGCAGTAAAGCCCTATAGCCAACTTGGTTAGGGCAGCCAGGCAGCTTAGCTTAGCTGTAGCGCCGCTAGCCCCTTCCGAAATCAAAAGCCAGTTCCAGAAGCTGCGAAGTCAGAAGTCCGAGGGGCAGTCTTGGGCCACCGTCGCGACACTGCTTGGCAGGGTACCAGATCCGCTGCTGAGGGGGTGCTGGGCAGACCACTCCCCTGCCTCGGTCGGGGGCGCGGCTTCAGCCGCCCCGCCCCCTCCACCAAGCCCGGGCCGAGCGCGCTGGAGAGCCGGCGAATCTGCGGCCAGGAGGTGCCGGCCCTGGATCAGGAGCCTGGCGGGAGCTGGAACGGCGGTTCAGGTAGCGCTGGGTGAGTGAGTGGGGGCGCCGCGGCGGTGTAGGAACTCTCGCCTCCTGCACACCCCCGCCCCGGAGTGAACTTTCCCAATCCCGGGAAGCGGGGGATTGGGGTGAAGAGACGGGTCTTCAGTCCAGGGTCCGCGGGCGAAGAGTCTGAACAGGGAACGTACACGAAAACTCACACCGACGGGCGCACACAAACGTGCACACAGACCCACGCACGTACTGGAGACACCCGAATACACGTGCACTGCGGGACGGACGCGCTCATAGAGTTTCGCTTGCTGCCGGCGGATCGACGCCGCTGGCCCGCGCGGACCCCCAGCGGACAGGGTTTGCTGCCGTCGCGTACTTGACGAGGGTGGGAGAAAAGGGCCTCCCAGTGACCGCGGACGGGGGCGGGCCAGGTGGGACGCCTCCGGAGGTTCCGGCTTCCCTGCTTCCCGCAGGTGAAGATTAAGACGTAAACAGACGTTGAGCACGTGATCGCTTCGCAGACCCATGGGCTGTACAAGGGGAGCCTCGCGGCGGGAACCTCCCTCCCCCATACTAAGCGAGTTTTAAAGATACCTTGCCGGGCTGTATTCCACTCTCCACCTGGAGGGGATAAGCCCTTCCCCAGGAATGGGAGCACAACGCCCCCTGGAGTTGGGGTAGCACAGGAGGACTACCTGGGAGGGTTGGTTACCTGGGAGGCTTGGTTACCTGGGCTCCTCACCTTCCTTCTCCGGAACATGTTGCCTCCATTCCTGAAGGTACCCGAGGGGGGGCGCAATTCTGCATGGCAGTGTACAGTAGCCTCCGCCGGGACCTCCAGCCCCGGGGAGCAGCTGCGCGAGCGCCTGTGTGTCCTCTTTCTTACTACACTCCTCCTTGCGGAACTGAGAGCTCCTCCCCTCAAAGTAGGAGCAGAAAGCCCACTCACGCAAGAGTGGGAGCCCCCATTCCCCAAAGAATGCATGACCGTACACATCCTCTCTATACCAGAGTGGGCCTATCTCCCTCTGATAGAAGGGAGCACGGCCCCCTCCCCCCAGCGAATGAGTGAGTGGGCAGCGGCCCTCGGCCTCCCCCCCCCCCCCCCCACACACACACACGCTGAGCCCAGCTGCTGCCTGAGCTTCTGGGCAGGCTGCCAGAAAGGGGAGGAGGCTCCTGGTGCCCCAGGAGGCTGGGATCAGGGCAAGGCCAGAGGAGGGGGTCTCTATGTGGGTGGGGCTCAGTCTGTACTTGTGAGGCAAGAGGGTCTAGGGTGAGCCTGAGGGTGGCTGGGCTATGTTTCCCTTTCCAGGGAAAAAGAAAGAAAACAACTCTTTCCATGGAGCTAAAAATAGAGCTGAGAGCCGGCCAGGCTGCGGCCTGGAAGGGTGGGGGGTGGGGGGGAATGCTCCTTCCTGGGGCAGAGGAGCTCTGGCTGGCCTTAGTTCTGGGGGGGCGGGGTTAGGGGGCAGGAGGCTGTCCTTGCCCAGGGATGCGGGCATCAGCTGACCTGGCTAGGTCACAGAGACCCCTATGGGAAAGTCTGTGTGATAAAATGTTTGTGAAATACGACGTGTATGTTTAAGAACTTGTCTTTGTGACTGTGAAAAACTGTCAGTGTGAAAAATGCTTGGGAGACAAGTATATTCAAGATTGTGACTGGGTGCAAAGGAACTTGAGCTGTGAAAGCTTATGCACAACTAGCCGTCACACCGAGTGTATCTCTGTGAGTTGGCCTGATTATGGAAAGAAGGGACATGGAACTTTCTGATGTACCAGACAGACTGAGTGATTGTGTCTGAGACTGAATGTGGGAAAGGTCGTGTGGGTGTTTAGATTGTGTTGTTTGCCAGAGGGTGAGAGTATCCCTGACCCTGAGAAGACAGTGGAACGTTGTCTGCTGTGAGGCTGGCGTAAGCTTGGCCTGTAGGTTTGGACCAGCTCACCCACTGGGGTGGCTTTTGGGGGCCCAGGGGACGTCTCTCTGTGAGCACTGACCTCTTAGCAAATGTCTCTGAGGGAAGGTTGAGGAGCAAAGAACCGCCTCGAGGAAGGCCTGGACTCTCCGGAGAGGGAGTACAGCACTGGGGAGAAGGGTAGGGGCCCCCCAAGGTTGGGGGTGGCTGGGTGTGTTCTCTGAACGGGCCGCCAGGTGGCGCCGCCTCCGCAAATCCTAGCGTGCCTTCTGCTAGCCGCTGGGGGTGGGGCAGGCACCCACCAAGCTTCGGCCCCCGACTTGTGCTGGGACGCAGGGCCCAGAGTTGGGTGCTGGTGACCCTCAACCTCCCTCTCTGGACTCTGAAGCCGGAGAGTGTGCCTGGGGGTGAGGCATCGACTGGAGGAGCGGAGGGGGAAGGGCGGCCGCCGCGGCGCCTGGCCCTTTGTGCTCGAACAATGACCAGCTGCCGCTGGCCCCGGGGCCCAAGTAGGGGTAGAGGGTGATTCGCCGTCGCCTAGTCCTGAGCCGACCGAGCCCCAGACACACAGTCATCGCGCCTCGGAGGGAAGGAATCTGAGTCCCGCTGCGTAGCTCCAGCGTGCGCCCCGCCGGACACGCGTGACGCCGGGTGCCTGCGCGAGTCCGCACCCCGGGGGCGGGGTCACCCCTCGGACCCTCCCCCGCGCTGCACCGCCCACTTGGGCCGGGCGGGGGCCGGGCCGGGCTGGGGGCGCCGCGGAGGCGGGGCCGGGTCGGACCCGGCCGCTCCAAGTGGCCGCGCACGGCAGGCTGGAGCCGGGCGGCGCGCCTGTGGAGCGCTGGGGGCGGCCCGGGGCTGAGCATGGAGCGGCGCGGTGGAGGTGAGGGGGGGGGGGCCGGGGCTGGGAGGCGACCTGGGGGCGCCCCCAACTTCTGCGCGGCGGAGGTCCCGTGGGGAGGCCGCATTCCACAGCTGCCCCCACTTTCTGGAAGAGGCGGAAGGAGGGGGGTGAACTCCGGAGGGAGGATTGGGGGCTCCCGGCTTCCTGTCTCGTAATGGAAACTCGTGATCCCAGACTTGATCCCGCTGGATGGTGCTGGAGTTTGGTGAGGGGGAGACTTTCTCGAACTCTTCTGCCCCCAAAACAGGTCTGTGGGAAACTCAGACCTCGGCCAGACCTCCCTCGGGCCCCAGCTGGATCCAGCCCTCAACCGCCCCCGGCCCACCGAGCAGGGCAGTGTGTGCTGTACCGGAGCGGTTTCTCAAGGATGTTGGGGAGTGCGAGGGGTTCCCTTCCCACAGCCACAAACGCATTTCTCAAAATGGAGCCTCCACTTGCCCCTCCTTTTCTCTCAGGCTCCAAGAGCGGGAGCCGGGCTGGCTGGGCCTGGCTTTCCAGGCGCCTGGCTTTGGCTCCGTGGGTGTCTGGCTCTCAGGGCCCAACTCAGCGTCTCTTCTCGGTTTAGGGGCCCCTGGCTTCGCAGGGACCCCGGCTCACTGGGTCCGCCTGACCCTGGAGCCGCTCTTCGTCTTTGTCTCTTGTCTTTTGGGTCCCTGTCTGAATCTCTGTCTCCTCCCCTCAGTTTCCACTTTCTCTGTGTTCACTGAAGTGGGGAAACACACCGAGATGCCAGCCCTCTTGGCCCCTTAGGGGAAGCCCCTTCCCCACGGTTTCCTGCATGCCCTGGATGGTCTGGGAGAGGGCAGAGGAGAGGGTGTTCTTTCGCCTTTGCTCAGGACTGGCACTTGTGGGGTGGACTCAGACCCCACCCCTGCTCAGAGGGCACCAGTCACCCCCACCCCTGGCTCCCAGCTCCTCCTCCCTCAGTGTGGACACCTTCCTCCAGATCTTTTGACTTGAGTGGGGAGGTGGGGGAGGGTGGACTTAACGGAACACCAGCAAGAATGAAGGAGAGCAGATCAAGCAAAGAATAATGTCTCTCCTCTCCACACACTCCAGTGAGTGACAAAAACCAGGCTCCCACTCACCCATTTGGCCCTGCGTGCCACCCAGACTCTCACCCTCTCACATGCACACACAACCCTCTGTACACACTTGTGCACTATTTCCTGTTCACACACTTGTGTAGGATACATAAACTCATGTATATATGAATGGACATCAAACCATTCTCTGACATAGTCACACTCATACATCACAGATTCACTAATGTATGCATTTATAATTTTCACGTACTTTCTGAGAGAGTTGCACAGATTTTTGTAAGGTATGCCCATATGAGTTCATATATATATATACATGTATATATCTGAATGTATTGATACATCTGTCCAAACATACATGCATACACTCATGTTTTCACACACAGTGCTCATGTTCATGTTCTTGTGCAGTTTCACACGCACAAATAAGTAAAGTGCATACACTCCTACTCCTACGCAGTTCTCTGTCCACTTCTTGGCCCCCGCTCTGCATGATGACTTCAGCAGATGCCTGAGTCCTGGTCTTCAGCCTCAGGACTGGGGAGGGAGTTCCGGGTGGAGGCTTGCTATCCCCTTCCAGGAAGGAGCAGGGCCTGGGGAGGTGGAGCCCTCTTCCCTGGAGCAGCTGCCAGAGGTGATGGTAGAGCCTCTATCCTCATCCCTTTGGAGTTACTCTGGGGAATGTCGAAAGCTAAAAGGTTTCATAGAGGTTGGCAGTGGGCCTGTGGAGGCTTCTTTAGGCCTGACTGACTGGGTGCGGTGAGGCTAGGAATTGTCATGGAAATAGGCATGAGCCTGCACCCACCTCTGGGAAGCAGGAGACCCCAGAGGGCACCTGTGGGCTCCCTAAGAGCTCTGGTTCTTGTTTGACCAGCTCCACCCTTGCCGCCTCTCTGTCTGGGAGAAACTGAGGCCCAGCTACATGAGGCTGGGCACTGCCTGGCCTTAGCTCTTTGTTCCCTAATTACCATTTGAGTTGCTGACTGCACCCCTGAGTTTGCCGAGACTGCATCTAATGAGTCCACCTTTCCCAGGGGGCCAGGGACCAGTGCCAGGAGCTGGTACAGAGGGCTCCCTCCATGATTCCTGGCCTCTGTGGGACCCCCATTCCCTCATCATCCCTGCTTGATAGATTCAGTCCTCACCCCTATTCAGCCCAGAATTGGGCAGTGGTCTGGGGCCAGGGAGGATGGAGGTTCTTGCCAAGATGCAAGAGGGGATATGTTAGAGGGAGGAGATCAGTGCTTTTCACTGATTTCGGGTGGACTGTTTGACCTGAGACTAAGGACCAGGAGGGACTCAGGACTTTATCCAGGGAGGGAGCTCAAGGTGGAGAGACTCTGATGCCACTTCTCTGCTCACAGGTTTCCCTGGAGGCCCTTGGCCAGGCCTGAGCCTCTGCTGCCATGGCCATTGTGCAGACACTGCCAGTGCCACTGGAGCCCGCTCCTGAGGCCGCTACTGCCCCACAAGCACCAGCCATGGGCAGCGTGAGCAGCCTCATCTCAGGCCGGCCCTGCCCTGGGGGGCCGGCTCCTCCTCGCCACCATGGTCCCCCTGGACCCACCTTCTTCCGCCAGCAGGATGGGCTGTTGCGGGGCGGCTACGAGGCACAGGAGCCACTGTGCCCAGCTGTGCCCCCCAGGAAGGCTGTCCCTGGTACCAACTTTACCTACGTCAATGAGGACTTCCGGACAGAGTCACCCCCCAGCCCAAGCAGTGACCTTGAAGATGCCCGAGAGCAGCGGGCGCGCAATGCCCACCTCCGTGGTCCCCCACCAAAGCTCATTCCTGTCTCTGGAAAACTAGAGAAGGTGAGGACCAGCCCTTCCTTTGAGGGTCTGGGTGGAATCAGAGGTCCCCTGGAGAAGCTGAAATTTGGAGACCTATTTATAGGAAGGAGTATGGGCTCCAGATTCACCAGACTTGGGTTCTCATCCCAGCTCTACCTCACTCAGGGAAATCATTTGACCTTTCTGAGCCTCAGTTTCTGTGTTTGTAAAATGGAGGTAACAGGTCAACTCTCATAGGATTGTTGTGAGAATTAAATCTAATAATATGTGTGAAGTGTTTAGCCTAGTGCCTGGCACATAATAGGTACTCAGTAAATGTTAGCTTCTTAGAAATACTGTTCTATATAACTACTGTGTGTTGGCATTTGAGCAAGGCCTGTAACTCCCTCAGCCTCCATTTCCTCATCTATGTATGCAATAGTGATAATATTTTGCTTGCATGGATTTTGTAATGACCTGAGAGGTACATTTTAAGTTGCCTGACATAAGTAAAGCTGACACAGGAGGCCCTCAGCCAGTGGTAGCAATTGTTATTACTATATGGGGGTTGGGGGCCCCGGATGGGAGGGCAGGGAGTGTGATAAGGGCTTCGAGAGATTGGGCGGCTCATCCCCATTGTCAAATGGCACCTTATTTCAGAACATGGAGAAAATTGTGATCCGCCCAACAGCCTTCAAGCCAGTGCTGCCCAAACCTCGAGGGGTACCATCCCTACCTAGCTTCCTGGGTCCTCGGGCCACCGGACCGTCGGGGAGCCAAGGCAGCCTAACGCAGCTGTTCGGGGGCCCGGCCTCCTCCTCCTCTTCCTCCTCCTCCTCGGCTGCCGACAAACCCCTGATACTGAGTGGCTGGGCCAGCGGCTGCCCATCGGGGACTCTGTCTGACTCCGGCCGAAACTCATTGTCCAGCTTGCCCACTTACAGCACCGGGGGTGCCGAGCCGGCTACCAACTCCCCAGGCGGGCACCTGCCCTCCCACGGCCCTGGGCGGGGTGCCCTGCCGGGGCCAGCCCGAGGAGCCCCCACCGGGCCTTCCCACTCAGACAGTGGCCGTTCTTCCTCCAGCAAGAGCACAGGCTCCCTGGGGGGTCGCATGGCTGGGGGGCTCTTGGGCAGCGGTCCCCGGGCCTCCCCTGACAGCAGCTCTTGTGGGGAACGCTCCCCACCACCGCCCCCGCCCCCACCACCCCCTTCGGACGAGGCCCTGCTGCACTGTGTCCTGGAAGGAAAGCTCCGAGACCGGGAGACGGAGCTGCAGCAGCTGCGGGACAGTCTGGACGAGAGTGAGGTGACCATGTGCCAGGTGTGGTCAGTGGCAGTGATGGGGGTGGCATGGCAGGACATCCACAGGTGCTGGGCATACAAGAAGCATTTCTGTCTGCTAAGAGGCAGGTGTTGGGCTGGTGACCCCCATCCCTACCCCAGCTGTCTGGTTTAAAATCTAGAATGGTGGACATGACACCACCATATACTGTCTTTCAGACTTGAGCATGCTACTCGGTTGTACTGAGTCTCAGTTTCCTCACCATAAATGAGGATATTCCTGGCCCCAGGGTTATCATGAGGATTAAGCAGGGCTAAGGGTGTAAAGTGCTTAGATCAATGCCTGGCACCTGGGAAGTGCCACACACATGCTTGCTATTATTGTAGTAGTAGCAAGTGGTTGTTACTGTCGGTCTCCTAATTATTGTCACTGTTGAATCCATCTTCCCTGAGCCCAGGACAGTGGGCCACCAGGGCAGTTGGTAACTGGGGTGCTGGGGGTGGTCAGGGTTGGAGGTGTGGGGGAGCCTCCGGGACCCAGGCCTGCCCTCTCGCCCGCAGGTGTACGAGGAGCGGCAGCGGCACTGGCCCCGTGAGCGAGAGGCTCTGCGAGAGGATGGCGTGGCCCAGGCCCAGCGGGCCCAGCGGGCCCAACAGCTGCTGCAGCTTCAGGTGTTCCAGCTGCAGCAGGAGAAGAGGCAGCTACAGGACGACTTCGCGCAGCTGCTGCAGGAACGCGAGCAGCTGGAGCGGCGCTGCGCCGCCTTCGAGCGGGAGCAACGGGAGCTCGGGCCACGGCTGGAGGAGACCAAGTGGGAGGTGAGCTGTACCAGGAGGGGCAGGGAGCAGGGCCTTCAGTGAGGGGGTAAGCCTTGAAAGGAGGGGCCCAGCCACATCCCCTCACCTGCCATCTCCAGAGGGCCTCCCCTTCCTCACTTTTGTGAGATGAGGCTCCCCCCTCTGACCTCCCTTTCTGGGTATGGGTCGTCTTGGGGGCCTTCACATTTGGTCTCCTCATGGCTCTGCTCTAAGTGCTCAGGTAGCCAGTGACATCCCCATCCACTGCCTTCCCACCAATAATGAGAATGTAGTGCTTATTCCTTGACAGGTACTGCTACTCGAAGCATGTAACGTAGAGTATCATCTAATCCTTGTAATAACCCTGTGAATTGGGTGCTGTTCACACCCTCATTTCATCAGTGAGGAAAATGAGACCCAGAAGGGATGGAGCCTGAGATCACACCTAGTCAGTGGCAGAGCTGAGATCTGAACCCAGGCAGTCTGGCTCTAGTGTCTGTGCTTTCCACCAAGACACTATAGTGCCTCCCAACTGGAAATGCAGGCACTGCCCTTTGCTGCTTCCACTCCTGCCAAACCCGCATGAAGCTGGTGCTTCATGATGGTTTAAAGACCCCAGCTTTGAAACCAGAAGATCTGGGCCTATATTCCACCATAGCTGCCTCAGTGTCTTCATCTGTAAAATAGGTACAGTGATCAAACTGGCTCTCCCCAAATGCCCAGCTTGATGTCAGGGCCTGGCCACCTGGGAGAACCTTCTCACCATCTTTTCCAACTGTCTCCTACCCCTAGGTGTGCCAGAAGTCGGGTGAGATCTCCCTGCTGAAGCAGCAACTGAAGGAATCTCAGGCAGAGCTGGTACAGAAGGGCAGCGAGCTGGTGGCCCTGCGTGTGGCACTGCGGGAGGCCCGGGCAGCGCTTCGGGTCAGTGAGGGCCGGGCACGGGGCCTCCAGGAAGCAGCCCGAACACGGGAGCTGGAGCTGGAGGCCTGTTCCCAAGAGCTGCAGCGGCACCGTCAAGAGGCTGAGCGGCTGCGGGAGAAAGCTGGGCAGTTGGACAGTGAGGCCGCCGGACTCCGGGAACCCCCTGTGCCACCTGCCACTACTGACCCATTCCTCCTGGCAGAGAGTGATGAGGCCAAGGCACAGCGGGCTGCCGCCGGGGTCGGGGGCAGCCTGCGGGCCCAGGTGGAGCGGCTCCGGGCGGAGCTACAGCGGGAGCGGCGGCGAGGTGAGGAGCAGCGGGACAGCTTTGAGGGGGAGCGGCTGGCCTGGCAGGCAGAGAAGGAGCAGGTGATCCGCTACCAGAAGCAGCTGCAGCACAACTACATCCAGATGTACCGACGTAACCGGCAGCTGGAGCAGGAGCTGCAGCAGCTCAGTCTGGAGCTGGAGGCCCGGGAACTCGCAGACCTGGGCCTGGCAGAGCCAGCGCCCTGCATCTGCCTGGAGGAGATCACTGCCACTGAAATCTAGGGCCTTAGCTCCCCCCTCTGCACGGAGGTCTACTGAAAGCAGGCAGTAGCCTCAGATCCACCGAGGGTCCCAAAGTCTGAGGGCCCAAGGGCCGTTAGTCCCTGGGATGCAGGCCTCTGGGCCTCTGCCAAGGACTCAGGGCTGCCCAATGACTTGGATCAGACTCCCTGAAGGTCCCCATGTTCACTGTCACCCAAAGGCTCCTACTCACTCGACCTATTTCATTCACTCCCCAAATACTGCCATTGCTATTTTGCCAACCCCACACCCTCCCAGCGCTCCCAGCCCACTCACCCAGGGGGCTCGGAAAAGGAAGGGGCTCCCTCATCTCCACGTTCTCCCCACCATCCCAAAGCTAGAGCGAGCCATATAGCGCCAGCTGCTCCAGATGTGCCTGCCCCCAACCCTGCCCATGTTGGGGAACAGGACTGGGACTGGGGTCTGATCCCCAGGTCCCAGCTCTGCAACCCCTCTCCTGGGGAGAAGGGGCTGTAGTCAGACCAAAGGAAGAACTCAGAAATGTTTATTTGTGTTTGTGACCAAGTGGCCCCTCCCCATATCCAGGTTTTTGGCCTCGTTTTTCACTTGTATATTTTTCACATTGTAAATTTCTTGTACAAACCCAAAGAAAAAAATTAAAATGTTTGTTTTTAAAAAAAGATGAGTGTGGTGGATAAAGATTAGGGGAACTTTGACCCCCCAAGCCCTTTTATTTGATGGCTATTCCCCTACCCCTCATAGAGATCTTAGGGAAAGGGTGATGGGGAAGGACAAATCAAGTAGAAAATCTGATGTCCTAGTGGACTACAACATGAAATGGGCCCTCAGGGTTTGAGAAATTAGAAAAGAACTTCCTCTCCCTTGAACAGAACACAGCTTGGGGCTGGATGCAGTGACCCCCTTGAGGGCCATCTCTGAGAATCCCTGTCCCTCACTGTTTCAGGGAATCATGAGAAAGTGCACACCAATCCCCAGCTCCAGACCCTGGGTATCCCCTTCCTGTCTTGGGAAGTTGGGGTCAGTGAGCTGGTGACCTTGTCCTTGACACTAAGTTTATCTGGAACGGGCAGAGCCTTAGTGACAACTGGGGAGGGAGACGTGAGGGAGGGGATCTGAGCCACCAGTGTGGAGGAGGCAAGGCAAGCAGGAGTGGAAGGTTCCTGAAGCCTGAAGAGGTTAGTAGGTGAGGTCTAGGGGATGACAGGAGGATTCTCTGAGGTCAGTGGGGAGAGTTATGGGATAGGATAGCTGGGGAGAATCTGGGATTAGTGTCAGGAGGCAAGAGGGTTGGAGAGAGGGCTTCGGGTCAGCTGGAGAAGGTAGGCATTAGCAGGAGGGGTCGGGGTTTGGGTGGGAAGGGCATTAATGGGAAGTTTGGGAGTCAGTGGGAGGCAGTTGGAGTGCCATCAAGGGGTCAGCGGGCAGGGGAATGGTCAGCAGGAAGCTGCTGTTCATTGAGGGCTGACAAGTCAGAGGGCAAGGGCAGTGGGCCAGGCTTGGGGACCCTAACCACAAGCTCCATGGGCTCCCGAGCCTTGTTTCGATAAGCCCGGCGAATGGTATCTACCGCCCGCTGGTGCGTCACCTGCTCCAGGCTCTCTCCATCCACGGCCACAAGCTCAAAGCCAGCCTGGAGTGGGGATGGGAGAGTCACAGACCTCCCTCCTCAGGTCAACCCCACCCCACCCCGCAACCTCTCACCTCCACCAGCTGGGACACTGCTCCCCAACTGGGCGGAGGGGATGGACAATGGGACTTCTGTGCCCGAAGCCCAGTGGGGGCAGGGTGGGGCACAGACAATGGCCTTTTGTTCCTTGGGGCTAGGGGTGGAACAGGATGGGCCACCCTCAGGCCCAGGCTGGCATGAAGACACAGATTTTTCCCTAGGTCTGCTCAACCTGCAGGTTAACCCCCTGCTCCAAACCTCCTCCCACGACCTGGTCTACACATGTCTGGCTGGAAGATGGGCATGCACTGGTCCTGCCCTCTGCCAAAATTCAGATCTGGGCCTAAAGAGTGGGTCTGGGTGCCCTTCACCCACCTGAAGGGCCCCGCTGAGGAAGGCAGCGCCCCCGGGGAAGATCTTTTCTATCTTCACCATGGGTTGTACCTTGGACTCAATGCCCCCAGAAATGCTGATGCCTAGTGAGAGGGAGAAACGCTGGGTGACAGTGCAGCCACACCACTAAAGCCTAGAGCTCTCTGGAGAACCCAGCACCCATCCCCAAATAGAGACCCCCCCAAGCCAACCCCCAGATCCTACTACTGCTCCATCCTCAACCCACTCTAATCCTAAGCCTCCCAAATTTAGACCTTTCCAACTATACCCTGATTCTTTCCCTTGTCCCAGGTCCCCAAGTCACACCCCAAAACCAAGCCCACCAACCGCACCCACACCCAAGCCCCCATCCCCCACCAGGCCCAGTCCTGCCAAGACTCACCCAAGGACTGTTTCATCTTAGACAGCGTGACGGTCTTCAACTCCCCACTGGGGACCTTCATGACTGTCTCCTCAGCTGTCCTGCCAGTTCCATTCTCAGAGGGCCCTTGACTGCCCCCTGCCATAGGTCGTGGCAGAGGGGGCCTGGCTTTCCGAGGCTTGTGGTAGCGCCCATTGGCTGTGCTGGGAGTGGGGATGGGTGCCGGGGATGGGGAACGCCTGCGGCCGGGGGACTTGCCTTGGCCCCGGCTGCGGCTGCGGCTGCGGCTGCAGCTGCGGCTGCGGCTCTGGGCTGGGCCCTGGCTCCAGCTCTGCTGAGGGTCCTCTAGGGTCAACGGTTCAGTCAGCAGCCAGTTAGGCCTCGGGGGCCGAGGAGCCACGGGAGGTGGCTGAGGAAGGGGTGTGCAGGCGCTTCGGCGTGGGGCGAAGGCATCTACTGGCACGTCTTGGAGACGGGGGATTCCTTTATGAGGGTGGCAGGAGGCAGAGGCACCCAGGGAGACCTGGAGGCCCCCCAGCCGCTCCCTCAGCTCCCCATCATCTTCCTCTTCTGAGAAGCCATTCACAGGAAGCAGGTAGAAGCCGCCACGACTGTCTGGGGAAGAGGGTCAAGGTCAGGCTGCCCTCTCCTCAACAGCCCAAACTGCCTGGCCAGAGCCCAGTCCTCACTGCGTGGGTGTAAGGAGACCTGGGTGCGCTCAGGCTCTTACGGCAGTGTGTCCCACGGTGAGGGACACTGCCCCAGTTCTATTGCAAAAGTATTTTAATACTTTCTATTGGAATAGTTACAGTTTTATTTTATCATATCTGAGTAAAAATATGACTCCCACACCAAGCTGGTTATTTCTCAGAGATTATTTCATAGAATGAGATGATTTAACAAGTGAGTGGGTTTTAAAACCAATTAGTAAGTAAATAATAGTACAGATGGTTAGTGGACGTGATAAAAATGGTCCTGGGAGATGAGGGATTCCCTTCAGGGAACCACACCACACATATCTCTGAAGCCATAAAGTCCTATGTGGAAACAGGGATGGAATGCCCATTCTCCCTCCCCGAGTCCCCCTGGGGTGTGCCCCCTCTCTGCACTCTGGAACTCTGACTGACCAGGCACAGGGGTGATGAGGTGACGCTTGGGTAGTGTGTCTTGTCGGGTTGGTCTCAAGGCAGGAGGCCGAACTGGTTGGAGAGGAGAGCAGGTTAGGAACAAGGCTCCCTGAGGGACACAGCTGAAAGGGCCCAGGCAGCTCTGCCCCTCTCCCCTGGGAGGCCCCCACCCCCAGCCACACCTGGGGCTCAGGAGCCTCAGTCCTGCCCCCTGGCTGCTGACCTGCCTGACTCTTGAGGGCCTCAAAAGCCTCCAGCTCCACAGGCATCACCATGCTGTCGAAGCGACCCAAGTCTGTGGGGGCCACCACACTCCTGGGGGAGGGTAAGAGATGAGGTGTGGGCAGGGCTCAGTTCCGGGGGAACCTGGAGGGGCTTCAGCCCTGGAGAGGTTAGGGAAGGTTTCGGGGGTCCCCTCCCTGCCCCCAAGCCCTCCCCACCTAATGTCCCGCAGCAGCAGCAGCTTGGCGGGCCTGTCCAGAATAGCCAGCAGGGGCCTCACTAGGTCCTCCACGCCGCCCTCATGCACGTACTGCAGAGAGAGGTACCACAGGTCAGATAGCAGCAGGGGCCTCCAGAGCCCAGTGAGGGGGCATGCGGGGGTCCCCATGTTTAGGAAAGGTTCTCCCCCAGGCCCGGGCTGTCCACAGGATTGTCTTACTCGGTGACTGGGTAGAACGTGCAATAATAATGACAGAGCAGTAACAGCAACACCAATAACAGCTTTGGGCCTTTTTCTAGGCCTTTTACACATGGTCTCCCACTTTGAGAAGTGACATCAGTTATTCTTGTTTTCCAGATGAGGGAACTGAGGCTCAGAGAGGACTTTGCCCCAGGCCACACAGATGAGGAAGTGTGAAGAGAGATTGAAAGTTGAGAAATCTGGCTCCTGCCTACTACTGTACCGGAAAAGGATATGCAGGGAGTGGACTCTCCTCCCCACCCCCACCTCCCAGGCTGAAGGAAGGAATTTGAGCCAAAGGCAAGGCTGTGTGCCTGGCTGTCCCAGCTTGTGTTTACATACAGCCCGACAAATTAAGCTTTGTTCAAGGCTGGAATGGGGACTTTGGGGAAGGGGTGGCCCTATAGAAAGCCTCTCCAGTCTTTAGCTAGGGTAGTGGAGGCATTTCTGCCTGGCACTGCCCAGATGCCTCCAGCCACACCCCACCGTCGCAACTTGGATAGCACACTGCCCCCTAGTGCCACAAGGGGCACACACAGAGCATCCCTGGCAAGCACAGGACACTGGCAAACAGCACATCCTGGTGGCCAGAGTGAGACATTCATAAAGAGCTGGAAATCAAACGTGTGTGTGTAGCCCTAAACCACACACAAAGTTGCAGGGACTCACATACACATACCGACAACACACCCCCTTTTGTCTGGAGAGAGATACACGTAATGGCAGAGAACCAGTCACATATGTGCACACACTTCAAGTCCACAATCCTGCGTTCAGCATACACTAAGTGCCGGGTCCTATCCTGGGCAGTAGGGGCACAACGACAAAGAGCCACAAGCCCCAGTAAACTACAAACCACTGGCGATGACCCAGAGGGAGTCTCAGAGGAGGGTGGGAAGATCAGAGTAAGCTTCACGGAGGTGGTGGCATTTACACTGACTCTTACGGATAAATGAAAGGAATACAAGAAAGTTGAGAAGAAAGGGTGGTATGGAGTAATGCGTTCATAGAAGTTTAACTGGGCTTCCCCTATGGCTCAGTGGGTAAAAAATCCACCTGCAATGCGGAAAACGCAAGACATGGGGGTTTGATCCCTGGGTCAGGAAGATCCCCTGGAGGAAGGCATGGCAACCCACTCCAGTATTCTTGTCTGGAGAATCCCATGGACAGAGGACACACACCCATGCTCACGGGGTACATGAAGGGGCCCCCATATAGGCTGTGCGGGTTGTGACTACAGTGCAGGTGGTGCTCCTAGAGTTGTGCGATCGTAACCTGTATAAACCAGGTTACATGTTATACCTGGGGAAGATGAAATGGTGACCATGGGAAAGCAGAGGTTAGTGAGCTGGGGAGTCAAGTCAGGGAGCGCCTTGAACGTGAGGATAAGGAACTTGTACTCTATTCTGCCAGACAAGAGACTGCAAGGGGGTTGCGGGAGTTTGTAGAGTAATCAGAGAGGTAGTTTATAATGCCTGGTCAGAAGGCTGTGGGGAGATGGCTCAGAGTGGGAGCTAGAAGGGAGGCTTGGGTTTCAGGGAGCCTACGGGAGCTTTACTAATCATTCCAGCCAGGACACTACCCCGAAGGTCTGATCTATTGGTATGGGTGGGGCTTGGGTCAGACTCGGGTGGTGGGCATTGCTCCCTAGGTGCTACAGGGCTCTGGGAGAGGCCTTCCTGGTTAGGGCACGGTGGGAGGAGCAGAGGGATGGGGGAACAGCATCCAAAGAAACTGACACAGAGCTCCACCTGGTGGCCAGAGCCTAGAGTCTCAGGCTTACAAAGACGGTACACTCAGCCCCACTTGGCACTCTAAGCTGAGCATGACACTCAAGTGAATTTAGCCCAGAGGCCTTTAGCTGCCCCCAACATGCATCTCCATATGTAGCTCTGATGTAAACCAAGCATTGGGAAAAGGATGCATGAATTATTGTGCCTCAGTTTCCAGGTGACATGCACACAGGTACAATCATACAGTGCTGTTGTTCAGTCCCTAAGTCTCGACTCTTTGCGACCCCAAGGAGTGTAGCCCGCCATGCTCCTCTGTCCTGGGGATTTCCCAGCAAGAACACTAGAGTGGGCTGCCATTTCCTTCTCCAGGGAATCTTCCTGACCCAGGGATCGAACCTGTGTCTCCTGCATTGGCAGCTGGGTTCTTCACCACTGAGCCAACAGGGAAGCCCAAATCATACAGTTAAGTCAACACAAACCCAGATAAACAAAGGTACACATCACACAGACATAACACAGCCCCACCCTGACCAAGGTGAAGGAGTAGGGGAAACCACAAACAATTTCCTGAAACTCTTCAGTTTGCCCTGGTACAGAGGAGCACGCATGCACTGATGCAGATGCAGCATAGGGAACCCATTACAGGAAACCTGGAGCTTCTTGAGACAGAAGGATAGGGGAGGGACTTCCAGTTCTCCTGGAGGGGGTGACCTGTGTCTCCTACAGTCTCCCCAACATTCAGGCTACAAAGACTCCCTTAAATCTACCCTCAACCCTACTGTGGGAACCTCTGCTTCTGTCTGAAGTGGAAAGGAGTGATCGCTTCGGCAGCACATATACTGAAGTGGAAAGGAACAGTGAGGAACAGTGTAGATATTGAGGGAGGCTTGGGGTATGTTGGGAGAACAAAAGATTACTTACTTGGATAACAGGAGAGAGGCCAGGCCTGATGGCTGACCCAGGAGTGGAAGGAGGCATGAGCTGGGGAAGGCTGAGGTTTAGAAGAGAACAGAAAACAGAGCAGGTGACTGCAGGGACTCAGGTCACAAACTCACCTATCTGGTCTGGCGCCGCCTCTCCTCAGCTTAAATATTACCTCCTCTGGGAGGCCCTGGCAGACCACACCATCTAGTTTGTGCCTCAGGTTATTTTCTCATGTCCTTTTCCTTCATAGTACTTCACATGATTTGTCTCTATGGGTGCTTAGGTTCTAGTTACTATCTATCTTTCCTTCCTGACTGTGAGCTCAGTGTGTGTGTCCATGTGTCTGTGTGCACTCTTGAGCAACCACATCACAGGGGTGACTTCTGCTTTCCTTACCACTGGGCTCACAGCATTAAACCCAGATACTGGCCAGCAGTTAGTGGCTTGAATGAATGAGGGGTTGGGTGACTGAGTGACCAAGTACTGGCGCTGAGAGTGGGCTGGAGGCTCACCCGGGAGCAGTGGCGGGTGACAGCCAGCACTTCGTCATCAGTCAGCAGTCGCCGGGCCAGGTCCTGAATTAGGGGCCGACGGCTCTCCCAGGCCTGCACCTGCTCATCCACATTGGGCAGGTGGCTGGAGGGGCTCCCAGACCTGGCAGAGAGCAGAGCCCGGCCCCTCTCCCGGTCTGCAGGGCAGGAGCAAAAGGATACAATGAAGGAGCCAGGAGCCATCAGAAGTCAAGGCAGGGACTCCCCTCAGTGGGGTCAGACTCCAGAATAGACTGGCTAAGGGTCCCAGGTTCCCCCGGTGGAATCCCAGCCTATTCCAGATGCTCCCCACCATGGTCTCCCATAGCAATCTGTCCATCACTGGAGTTCCAATTCAGGCCCTTCAGCCCCCATCCCAGACCCCTAGCCCAGTCTGCTCCTTAGTTGAGCCCTGGCCCAGAGCCCCTGTGCCCCCTGAACATGTACTGTCATACTAGTCTGTCCACATTGGAGATCTAGCAAGGCCCCCTCCGTCATCTCCCCAATAATCTGTCTTTGGAAGTCCCAGCTTAAGCTCCCAGCCCTCAAAAATGCACCCCAATATCTATCTGTAACCCTATATTCCTAGAAAGCATAGTCCAATTCTTTTAGTTGCCCCTAATGTGCACCTCTCAATCTGTCTGATACTCCATGCTTGACCACGAGTTTAGCCTAAAGTCCCTTAGCACCCCCAATATGCACCCCATCTGCAGCTCTATTGTAGACCAGGCTCACAAGGGGGAAGCAAGCATTACCGCGTTTCAGCCTCCAGGTGACAAACTTCTGCACGGGCCCCACTCCCCCTGCTAAGAAGAAGAAAGAGGCTCAGTTATAGCCCTGGTCTCCCAGCTGAAAATGGGGGTTGGGGGCTCAGAACTGGCTGGATCATGGGCTGGAATGGAGAGTTCAAGGCTGGAATGTGGTGGGACTAGGAAGCAAGAGGCCAGGCTATTAAGGCAGGTCTTGAAGGCCAAGGTCAGGCTAGGAGCTTCATTCACAGACAGCGGGGAGTCAGTGAAGGCTTTGGATCAAGAGAGGGCCCAGTCTGTGCCCTGCTTCTAGAAGTCCGTTGGGAAGCAAATGAATGGATGGAAGAATCCTAAGGGCAAATCACCTACCTTCAGGGCACAAAGAGAAAAAGAGGAGCCTTGGAAGGAGGGAGAGGAGCAGCCAGAGAAGTGGGGAGAGAACCAGGAGAGAGAAGGGCCTTGGGGGCTGTGAAAAGAGAGACGAGTTTAGGGAGGGGGTTAGGCTGCCCTGATTTGAAGGGATTGTCTCTCCCATGAGACCCAGGGAGGGGCAGGGCCCAGCCCCTCTTTGCTTACCCAACATTCATTCTCTTTTCTAGAAATGGCACCCTGATTTCAGCAGGAGACCCATCCCATCCCCCACCCCCAGCATTCTCAGTCTCCATACTCCAGGGTGGACACATGACCCAGGATGGCCAATGAGAGCACCCTCTCTCTCTCCCAGGTCACAAGCGATATGTCGGGCATGTGATCCTAGCTGGGCCAACCAGAGCCTGGGACATCATCTGGAACTATTTAAGGAGAGGCTCTTTCCCCCGGGTTGCTAAGCGACAGTGGCCTTCTTACCTTTAAGTGGCAAAGCCAGCAAGATGATGAAGACACACCAGGGGAAAGAGGAAGCAAAAGATGAAGAGTACAGATGGCTGAGGAGACTGTTTAAACCTTTAGACCCAGTTTGCATCCATAGCTGAGCCAAGAAGTGCTTTTTAAAGCTAGCTTGAATTGTTTTTCTCACAGATAACCCCAAGAGTCTCAACTCATCCACTTTTGGTCCAGCCTTTGAATCTCACCAGAGAGATGAGATGCCCTCTGAAGGGTACTCAGGAAGCCTTTGACATGAATGAAACCTGTCTAGGCCTTCCTGCCTGGGCCTTGATCTAGAAATGGCCTTGCTCTAGGTGGTTCTAGAACTGGCTAGAGCCTGTGGAGCTCTGGCCAGGGGAGGTGAAGCCAAATGCCCTAAGAAAGAAGTGTCCTGCCTCCCAAGAGCACCAAGAGCATGGGAATCTGACCCAAGGTCTTCTTGTCTGTGCTGTGACTCTTCTCAGTTTTCCCTTCTGTAAAATGGGAAGATGAGGCAGTACAACAAGGACCACTACATATTCTGAGCACCAACTGTATGTCAGACCATGGACTAAGTGATTAACATACACTGATTCACTGATTCATCATTATTCCCAAAGAAATAGTATTGTGTGTGTGTGTGCGTTAAGTCGCTTCAGTTGTGTTGGACTCTCTGCAACCCTATGGACCATAGACCACCAGGTTCCTCTGTCAATGGGATTTCCCAGGCAAGAATACTCGAGTGGGTTGCCAGACCCACTTCCAGACCCAGGGATCGAACCCACGTCTCCTGCATTGGCAGGCAGGTTCCTTACCACTAGCACCAACAGGTATTATTACTCCTGTTTTACTCATGTGGCTCGCAGGGGAAGGTGGTGGCTCACAGCTGGGATGAGGCAGTGTGGGATTTAAACTCAGAGCTGTGGAATATCAAGTAGACTTTTCCTCTGTCCTCGCATCTGACCCGCCCAGTACCTACCTTTCTCCAGGTCCAGGCGAGGGCGAGGCTTGGCTGGGCTCCTGCTGTCCAGTGTCCAGGCCTCTCTGTGCCCATCCCCTGCCAGCCGCCCCTGTCGCCCTCCCTTGAAGAAGAGGTTCATCAGGGTCTTGGAGCGCTGCAGGGCCCCCTTCTCCCCAGGGGACCCTGGCTTCTCCTTCCTCCGCTGCTGCTTCTCCTCTGCAGACAGGAGGGAGGGGTGGGCAGAAGGGAAGGACTAGGGGCAGGGGTGTGGGGAGGGGCAGAGAGAAGGGAGGGTTGGGGGCAGACAGGGTCTGCAGCCATGTGGGAAGGTGGGGATGAAGATGGGGGTGGGGGTTCCTCTTCCAACTTCCCACCCCTCCCCCACCCACAGCTCCAACTACGTGAGGATTGTGTGTGTGTGTGTGTGCTCGTGGACAGGTCTGGGAACCCAAGGATGGAAGGTCTGGGTTAGGGCTGGTTTGGGGTCCAGGACTAGTTTAAAATGGAACCCAAAGCAGGATCTGAGTATGTTCTGGAGCTGTGGTTAGGGCAAAGCCTTGTGCGAAGGAGTTTGGGGCCCAGGACAGGGTGCAAGACAGATTTTGGACCCAGAGCTTTTAGTGGGGGGAGCAACAGCCACCTGTCCCTCACGTACCCCACAAGGTCAGGTGGCTCTGGGAGCGGGTGATGGGGGGCCGGGGTCGGCTAAGGGCCAGCAACAGAGCAGTCTTGGGGGACTCAGAGAGTGCAGAGTCAAGGTGCCGGGTGGGTGGTGGGCCGTCGGAACGGATGGCAGTGTCCCTGAGGATGACCGTGGGCCGCACGCTGCACCAGGTCTCCACGAGGCTCCCCACATCAGGCTCCGTCTGCATGGCTGTGTCCGCCCGCCCCCAGCCCGGGCCCCAGCTGCTGGGCTCCTCAGGCCCCAGGCAGACATCCATGCGGTCCGAGGGCAGGGAGCCCTCGGCCGAGCTGTAGAGGGCACTGGAGGTGAAGGAGGAGACGCTGGAGCTGCTCTCCGAGGTGGGGGACAGCTGCTGCAGCACCCCGTTGCTCACTGCGGGCGGTGGAGAGGGCAGGGGCATCTCAGAGGTCTGGCTGGGTGGCTCTGGGGCCCTGCCGGGGCTGCAGACCACTCGTGGGCTTGGAGGGGGAGTGCTGGGCAGCGGCGAGGTTGTGAGCACAGGATCTCAGGAACCAACCACTACTCAGCAGTCCTGCTAACTGGCTGTGGGACCTTAGGCAAGGCACTTCTCCAACCACCCCTGGACTTGCCCCTGGGAGAGCCTGGATCAGAACCTGCAACTTCTTAGAGGGGAGCCCAGAGACAGAAGTCCTGAGGAGATTTTGGTGCCCCTCCCATTTATTCTTCAGAGATCCCAGTCCCACTTAAGGGCCCTTTCCCTCCAGCCTCGGGAAGCTGGTCACTTACGCCGGTCCAGCCAACAGTACTCAGAGACCATCTCCTTGTAGGCAGGGTACCGGCCAGTCTCCTGGGGAGGGTATGGTGGGGACAGGAGGGCAGAGGGGAGTGAGTGAGCACAGAGCAGGAAGGGAGGGTAAGAATACAGGAGCAATGGGATAGGAGTCAACTTTTCAACCCAATTACTCTGCTCTGAGCTCATCATACTCCAGCCACACCAGCCACTTCATTTCTGAATGTGCCAAGTCCCTCTACGCTTCAGGGTCTTTGCATGTGCTGTGTCTTCTGCCTGAATTCTCTTCCTTCAGCTCATCTTATGGCCAGCTCTTGAGGTGTCTCCTCCTTAGATCCCCCTGGTTAAAAGGGCCTTCCCAGATTATCCCATCCCACCTCTCCATCAATTTCCTTACAACAGTCGTCACAATCCACATGCATCTAGTCTGTCTGTTTCCCTCCAGCAGCAGAGACCTTGTCTATCTTTTTCAGTGTTGTCACCCAGTACCTGGTACAATGGCTGTCATATAGTAGGTACTCAAAAGAATCGAATGAACGAATGAGGGCAGAGTGGGAGAAGAGGAATGTTTGGGATAATTTCAGAGGAAGGAAAGGGACAAACGGGATATGGGAGAGGTGGGAAGTATAGGTGGGAGGAAAGCAGAGGAGGTACTGAATGGTGAGAGGGATGAAGGCTCGGAAAGGAGAGGACCAGGGCAGGGGTCAGGGCTGGGGGCTGAAGAGAGGGAGACATCACCTCCTGTGGGAGCCAGGGTGAGAAGGACTTGATCCTTAGGCAAGTGTGAGATCCACATGAATAATGAATTCAGCTACCTCCCCTGAAATCCAATCTCTGTCCTGCCCTGTGCCCTAGGACACCCACCATCCAGGTCCTGGTCCTACCGCGTGCCCTTCTGGGCAGAACATTTTCTCCTTACCCTCCAAGACCTTAACCACTCATACAAAGGGGCACTGACCACTGCATCTGGGTGGGGCGGGGGGGCAGGGCTGAAACCAAGTCCTGCTACTGATCAGCTGAGTATCTGACTGTGATTCCTGAGTTACTTTGCCTTTCTGAGCCTCAGTTCCTTCTTCTGTGAAGAGAGATGAGGACAATGCCTGCCCTGCCTCTCAGGAGGCTGTGGAAACTCATAAGTCACACAGCAATGGGCAGCATTAAGTGCTAGACTGGTCTGGGAAGTCCTTCCTAGAGTCTGGCCTCTCCCTGACTCCCACAGTCCTGCCCACCTTGATGGTCAGCATGATGTGCGTCTGACCCTTCAGCACCTCCACGGCCTGGCTGTGGCTGATGTCGTCGAACCTGACACCATTGGCTGCCAGGACCTGGTCTCCCACCTTGATACCATTCTCCTCGGCCAGTCCACCGTGGTCCACTCTGGGGTCAGGAAAGGGGTGATCTGATGCCTTCCCTCACCCACCCATTCCAGACTCTTCAGTTGAACACAGGGATGACCTGGTTAAACTCCTTGACCCTCCTCCTGGTGAGCCCCGGCCCCCTCCAGACCCTATCCCTAACCTAGGTCGCCGGGACATGCCTCTGGCCAGGACCCACTTGCTGATACATCCCCAGGTCCCAGCCCAACTCTGTTTCATCCCCTGCCCCAGTCTCACTTGGACACATAGATGCCCAGGCCAAACTCCTTGCCCCCGCGGATGTTGAAGCCCAGGCAGAAGTCATCGGAGGTTGTGTAGAGGTGGACAATGCGCCGTGCGCCGTCCTCTGAGCTGCTTTCGGAGGGTGTTGAGCTGCACTTTTCTACCACCAGTCGCCGATTGACTACATCCACCCTGGACAATCACACGGGGCCCTCAGCCTGGGCGCCCATCCACCACCACCCACCCCTCTCCTCCCAGCAGCCAAGACAATTGCACAGGAAAGGAGAAGCTGCTTTGGGGGGCCTGAGATCTTCACCGGGACATAGATTTCGTCAAGTTAGGGAAACCACGGAAATCTTTCTTTATTGAGCAGCTCTAACTGCCAAGCCGCATTTTACATCCTCCCCAGGCCAAGGAGGGAGAGATAATATATTGTTAGGCCCGCAGCAGCAGCAGCTTGGGCTTCCCAGGTGGCACTTGTGGTAAAGAACCTGCCTGCCAATGCAGGAGACATAAGAGATGCAGGTTTGAACCCTGGGTCAGGAAGATCCCCTGAAGGAGGGCATGGCAACCCACTCCAGTATTCTTGCCTGGAGAATCCCATGGACAGAGAAGCCTGGCAAGCTGTGGTCCATGGGGTGGCAAAGAGTCAGACACGACTGAAGTGACTTAGCAGGCACACATGAAACTGCCAGGCTCCATTTTAAACCCTCCCTGGGCCTGGGAGAGAGATACTGCCCTGTCTCCAGGTCTGCAGCAGCAACAGCATAGAGGGGCAGGGTCACTGGGGTCTGAGACAGCAGTGTTGGGAGGAAGGCTGGGAGAAAGACACAGCCTTTTCTCATTTCAAGGTCAGGCCATTAGATTCCTGTGTTTCCAGTACCAGGGGATGGGAAGAGCAGAAGCCCTGGGCTCTGGGTCTCTCCCACCATGGCTCTGGGTGGTGGTGCTGGGCTGGGGGTGGAGGCCAGGCCTGCTCACCATGTAGTCTTCTCCTTGGAGAACTTGATGCCCGGCACACGGCCCATGCGTCTCACCATCATATGTAGGCGGCTGCTGCCCGTCAGCACCTTCACAGCGCTGCCCATTGTGGTGCTCTCCAGGCTCAGCCCGTTCACCTCAGTAATCTTGTCCCCCACGCACAAGCCAGCCCGCTCTGTATGAGGGGAGAGGGTGGTGGGCAGGGGCCCCTGGGGAGAAGTCCCCCAGGTTGAGGCTGAGTCTCTCCCGTCCCTGAAGCTCCCTGGGATATAGCTTCTTCAGTGAGACTGGGATCCCCAGGTAGGGTCTGAGTATCAGCCCATCGGACCAAGGACCTATTCATTAGCCCCTTTCATCTCCCCACTGGATCAGTCCCTCCAAAATTGAGGGTCCTCTCCTCTCATCCCTGCCAACAGCATTTCCACATACCACCGAAGTGGGGGGGTCACATCCTAAGCCAGGATTTCACCCCTGGGGTCCCGCTCACCTGCACTGCTCCCCTCCTCCACTTTGCTGACGAAGATGCCCAGGCCGTGCTCAGAGCCGCCCCGCACACTGAACCCCAGCCTCCCAGCTGGACTCTTCTCCACTCGAACTGCATGGATGATGTCACTTTCATCACTGTTGGCTGATGGGGGTGGGGACACAGGCATGACTCCCCTGCTCATTCTGGGCACAGAGGGTCCCTGAGTCCCCTAACTTGGGGCCTGCAAAGGCTGGGTTGCTGGGCACAGCCACCCAGGACCCGAAATGTGGGCATAGGCAGCTAATTTCTGAGTTCTCTCTGGGTGATTTTGAGATCATGGAAGGAAGGGTATGGGAGCTGGCAGGACAGGACTCCATGCTAGAATACACTGTTTTCCTTCCCTTATAATGTAGGTGTGGGTGTGTGTGTGTGTGTGTGTGTGTGTGTCTAATCCTTACTAAACTTCCCATACCCACTGGGACAGGCCAAATTCTAGAAAACCCTGCCACTCAGAGTCAGATGGATGAAAAATATTCCATTCTACGAGGCACAGTCGAGGGAATCTGGGCTCTCTGGCTTACAGCAGAGACAAGCCTATCCTCAAATAGTTGAAGAACTATTCTATAAAAGGCATTAGATATTTTTGTCTGTGTATCCCCTAGGGCAGAACCAAGCCCACACAGTGGAGTTATATGGGGATTTAATAAGGGAAAACTTTCTCTAAAACCTTTAGCTGGCAGACAATGGAATGAATTTTCCATGAAAGATAGTGAATTCCTCATTATTTGGAGGCATACAAGCTGATAGTAAATCTCTGTCTGGGATGTTGTGGAAGGATCCCTGAGGCTCTTTTTACCTTGTAGACTCTGTGATTCTGGAGGTGAGGGTTCTAGGAGCTAGTTGACTACACGAGGAGAGAAACCCAAAACACCACCATGCCTTAGTATGCGCCTAGAGCACAGAAGTGGTTCCCTCCATCAGTGACAGGGAAAGTCAGGAGGGGAACTTTAGGGACCAGGACTATTAGGGAAGGCTTCTTGGAAGGTGGGATTTGGGTGGGTGGAGGGGAAGGGGAAGGCACTGATGAAGGGATGGAGTGAGCAAAGGCTCAGAGGCGGTCTTCTGGTTAGAGAAGAGTGAGAGGACTGGAGGGGTAACTTGGGTTCCAAGTGGGAAGGTGAGAGTTCTTGGGTGAGGCTTACTCAGAGGTGTTTGAGAGAGGAAATCTCTCTCTCTCTCTCTCTCTCTCACACACACACACACACACACACACACACGATCTAAGAGAAATTAAGTTACAGTGCATGAGCAGAGCGGCTCTGGAAGAAACCCCCAAGGGCAGCCTGTAGGCAGGGACAGTGCAGGACAGAGGCATGAGAGGCACTGGGGTTTCCTAGCTGATTCTATCTGCACAGGTCCCAGGACCTTCTCCGCCCAGACAAGGAGACTTTTGCTCTCCTGTCCTCCAATGCTCTTTCTCCTCATTCCCTCCCAGAGAGCCAGCTCCCTGGGCCAGGGGGATGTCAAAATCTGGGTTTTGAGCCTACGAGCTTGGAGCCCCTGAGGAAGGAAGTTTCTCTACCTCCAGTGCCCTAATGCTGCCAACAGGCATCTCTCCAGATACCCAGCAGCCTCACTATCTCCTCACTTTCACCTCTGTGTCCTTTAATCCATTCTATACACAGTCATGCCTTTGCCCTGATTAAAAACCTCAATGCCTGCCCCTGCTTCTAGAAGGAGCTCCACATTCCTTCCATGCCCAATAAGGCCCTCCCTGGTTTCCCTCTGCCCACCTCTCTACACTTATCCCTGGCCACCCTCCCTGGCCTCATGACCTTGGGCCACACTGACCTCCTCCCTGTTCCTCTCACCAGCCAGTCCTTTCAGTGTTCCCTCTGCCTGGGGTGCTGTTGCCCAGACCTTCATAAAGCCACCTCCTATTTCCTCTTCCTCCTGGCTCGGGAGCCACTTTCTCAGAGAAGACTTCCTGGGCGATCCTGCTGAAGAAAGGCCCCTCCCCCTCCTCCCAGGGAGTCTCAAAATTGGTCTCCAAGCGAGCTCTCCAGATCAGCATCAGCAGCCCTTGGAAAGTTATTACACATGTGAATTTGGAGTTTTACCGCAGACTCACTGAATCAGATGCTCTGAGTGCGGGATCCAGTAATCTTTTCACAAGCCCCTAGGCAATTCTGATGTATTCTGAAGTTTGATAACCACTACTCTATCCTATCATCCAAGTTAATATCTTTAAGATTATTACCATACTTTCTCACTATTTACTCATTTGTAATATTATTTATTCTCACTCTCCTTTCACTGGACTATAAGCTCAATCATCATAAAGTGAAAAAGTGAAGTCGCTCAGTCATGTCTGACTCTTTGTGAACCCAAGGACTATAGCCTATCAGGCTCCTCCATCCATGGAATTTTCCAGGCAAGAGTACTGGAGTGGGTTGCCATTTCCTTCTCGAGGGGATCTTCCTGACCCAGGGATCAAACCTGGGTCTCCCTCATTGCAGGCAGACACTTTGCCATCTGAGCCACCAGGGAAGCCCTCAATCATGGTGAAATGAAGTGAAGTGAAGTCGCCCAGTCGCGTCCTACTCTTTGCGACCTCATGGACTGTAGCCTACGATGCTCCTCCGTCGATGGGATTTTCCAGGCAAGAGTACTGGAGTGGGTTGCTATTTCCTTCTCGAGAGGATCTTCCTGACCCAGGGATTGAACCCGGGTCTCCCGCATTATAGGCAGACACTTTACCATCTGAGCCACAAGGGAAGTCAATCATGGTAGGGACTTAGTAATTCTTTCAAACAAGGTATTCCCCAGTATGTGGCACAGTGGTTGATATTTGCTAAGTCTTTTAAAGAAATTTTTTTTGGCCACACTGCACAATATGTGGGATCTTATTTCCTCAACTAGGGATCCAACCCATGCCCTCTGCAGTGGCAACATGGAGTCTTAACCACTGGATCTCCAGGGAAGTCCCTGCTAAGCCTTTTTTTGATGAATGAAATAATAAGCAGAATAATGAGTAAATGAATGAGTTGGGAGAGTGAGAAGAGGGGCTGGTTGGGATTAAAGATAATGCCATTTCTCTGGGACCCAACGAGTTTGAGGAGCTGGTGGGAACTCTCGAGGACAATGTGAGTAGCAGTGTTCCCCTTTCTACTGTGTCTTCCTCATCAGCTATGTTAGGTCTCTGGAAGGGTCTAAATAATAACATATAAAATAACATGGGGGAGGGGCTCCAGCCTGTGGTGAGTTGGGAGATGTTTGTGCTCAGGTAGAGGGGACAATTCTGAGCTCACAGGCTCCCAACCCAGACAGACCAACTGGTTGACTGATGCCCCAGTCCTTCCATCATCGCTAAGGGAGGATGCTCTCCTGACTGCACTGGAGCATAGGGTGAGGGAGAGAGCACTCATGAAACTGCTGGAAGAGGCTCTTCAGAGGGACAGTGTGCACAGGCCTTGCATCATCGTCAAGCATGGAGTGTGCGGGGGGGGGGGGGGGGGAGGTATAGGTGTAATTCTAATACAACGGGATTTGCAAGGACTGTACTGCAGTGTCACCCTTCTGCTCCTCCGTGTCTCCTAGTTCATCTGAGGACTCCAGTTCCATGTCCAGAATGATATACTGCCTTGCTGCTCACCTGAAAGTGAGGCCAGTATGGTGGATGAGCATGCTGAGCCACTGGTGTGGGAAAGCCTGCTCTCTGAGCAGAATATTCCACCCCTGCCCCTATGGCAGGGGATAGAGGGGGCCCCGTGGGTCAGAGGGAAGAGCAGGGTCTGAAAAGTCCAGTCTGATAGCCAGCCAGGGGAGCTCTGCTGGCTGAGAGAGGAGGGGAGCTGGAGATACTTATCTGGTTCTGCTCAGGGAAAGCCCAGGCCCAGGGAGGCCCCCTCCCCTGCTGGTAGGCAAGGTCCTGCCTGGTTCACTGGCTTTTTGTCGCCTCACATCTGTCACTGCACCAGGCTGTCTCCTAAGTGCCCACCTGCCATATTCCACACTTACATTTCAGCCTTGCCTGTGATATCTCTACCTCACTACCAGCTGTTACCATGGCTCTGTCTCCAAGCCCTGCTACACTGGAAATTTCTGGAAGGTGAAAATTGAGACTTAGTTCTCTGCAGGTTCCCCTCAGGACCTAATGAGAGCTGGTATAAGATAGGTGTGCCATGAAACAGCACTAAGCAACTGCCTAAGATTAGGTGCCCCCCTCCCTCAGGGTCCAGATCTGGGACTCCGTGCTGACCCTCGACCCCTCCCCATTATTTGGAGCATCTTCCAGTCTACCTCTGTCTCCATCCTCTGCACCTGAAGCCTTTAATTTTGTCTGTCCATCTGGACACTGACTCCCACAGCCCAGCCCAGAGCTGGGCACACAAAGGGCAGGCTGATGAAGAATGTCCTTCTCCATGCTCCCCCAAAAGTCATGCTCAAATGAGCCTGGAGAAAGGAAGAGTCCACAGGGGGGAGGGGGCCAATTTAATACTTGGCCTTGCTTACTTGGGGGCTAGCATACCACACACCCCTTCTTCACCTCCATGCCCAGACCTCCCAGCTCTGACCTCTCCATAATCTTGCAACACTAAAAAACCGGTCTGAAGATGAGAAAAGGATAGACAAGGAAGAGTCTATGGGTTACCAGAGGCCCTCTCTCTCCCTGCATTCCTAGGACTCCCCCACCCACACTGGCTCTTCAACTACTTAAGCCTGCTGTCCCCTACCCACTCTGGTAGTTCCCAGCCCTGCCCCCACCTTCGATAGGGGAGTTGATGAGGATGACTCGGCCCATGGGCGATGAGGCTCGGATTCCGCGGGGGGGCCCATTCAGCAGCCGTTGCTTTCTCAGCAGGTATCGCGTTGCGGAGCCCGACTCGCTGCCCAGGTGGCCTCGGGAGGAGAGGGAGCTCAGAGAGCTGGAGCTCAGGTCTCCAAGACCCAGCGGGTCGAAGCCCACTGCAAATCCATGTGCCATGCTGGCTAGATTGGGGTGGCGCCCTGCAGGTCCGAAAGGAACCTGCTGACCCTCGAGGGGAGGGCCCCCCACGCCTGGGGCTCCATGAGCCTTCTGTGCCAACCGGGGTCTCAAGGACTGGGAGCCCCAAACCTCTGCTGCTTCTCAGGAGTGTGTGCTCCAGGCCTGCACAAGGAGATCAGGGATTGGGGAAGGGGTGTAAATGCTGCCCCCCAGGACCCCCACGCCCTCCCCCTGGCTTGAGCACCCTGTTCAACCCTTAGGCCTCTCACCTCTCCCAGCTAGAGAACTGCCCATTTCAGGCACCATCGTGGACTTTGGAGCCATTTATACAACAAGCTGGGTGAGAACCTCTCTTTTACCCCTTGTTCCTGCTCTCAGCTGAGTCATCTATTCAGGTAGGTCTCCAGTCCTCAGTAGAGGCTGAGAGAGTGGAGGTGGGATTATTGCCAGTCCTTGGGCTGCAAGCACTGAGAGAGATTTGGGCCAGGACAGTTCACCGCACCACCTCTCCTGTGTATGTGGGCTGCGGCCTCCAGGGACTTCAGAACCTGGGACAGCTGCAGCCAAGGGCCCCAGAGATCTCCAAGCCCCAGGCTGCAGTCTCCTCTGTCCCCCATTCCCTTGGGTCTAAAGAGGTGTATGAACCTCTCCCAGCCTTGGGGACAGGACCTGCTGCTGAGAATCCCACAATATCCCACGCAAAACCTCGGGCCAAATCCCGCATAGCAGTTCCAGAACCCAGAATGCAGCAGCCCACCCCCGGGCTCCAACCTTCCCGTCCCCCCTCACCTGCTCGCACCTGCGGCAGTCGCCGGCCTCGCGCGCCTGCGGGCGAGAAAAGAGCGCTGCGGCCTGGGAATCCCCGCCCTCGCCCCGCCGAGTCTGCAGGAACAGGGCTGGCCAGCTCAGCCTCGGGCTCCCATTGGCTGGGAATGCCGCCAGTCACTCCCTCCCGCCACCTCTCCTGGGTGCCTCGGGCTGCCGTCTGTAAACTGGGCTAGGGCCGGTGGGTTCTACCCGCTCCAGTTCGAGTTCTGATACCCCATCCTGCACTACGAACTTAAAGCTTAGATCTCGGCTCGCCCAGCTCCCGCTACTGGTTCGGTGCAGGCGAGCCTAGAACCGCGTCGTTTCCAGGCCAAACCAGCTACTTACTAGGGTAGGGCTTATGGAATTGCCACCTCCCTGCGGTCACCCCTGAGGCCTCAGCGAGGGAATGTCACCTGGACAGAGAGAGAAGTGAGCCTGCAGTGGGCAGGAGCTCGAGCTGGAGCCTCAGTGTGCAGCATGGATGTTCTGTATGATGACTGAGTTGTGAGTGTGTGAGTGTGTGTGTGTGTGTGTGTGTGTGTGTGTGTGTGTGTGTGTTTGAACTTTGCCTTCACATGCATCCTCCTTCTATGTCAGAAAGTGTCTCTCTGACTTTCCAGTTCTGGAAAGGACGCATAGCAGGGAAGCTGGTTCCGGGCCACCAGAAGGAGGAAGAATGTCTGATCCACTTGCTTGATGCAGAGAGGTACCTTGAGCTTTCTGCTCCTTCACCTCCGGGACAGGGCCAGGGGCCAGGGTCTGTGATGCAGGGATAGGGACTGGAGTCATAAGGAAACTGGGGACCCAGCGGAGCTAGAGGTTACAGAGGGGAGGATAGAAGGGACTGGAGGATGGAGGGGAGGATAGAAGATACAGAGGAGGAAAGGTGCGGACACTGAAAAGACAGAGGCGCGAGCAGACCTGGGCTGTGAAGGGGTAAGAATGTCCAGATGCTGCGAGAGGACCTTATGGGAACCGGGGTAGGAGCCCAGGGGACCAAGTAGGCAAAGGCTACGGCCAAGGAAGCCATCAAGTAAACAAGCCTGGAGGTAACCTGAGTCCCTCTGGGCGCACCGTGAGAGGATGCCCCTCCGCGCCGCCGGCCTTCGCCGGGGGCACCTAGACCCCTTGGGCAGAGGCCGGGTGCCTCCCGAGGCCAGCCAAGGGAATGCAAGTAAATGGGGCAGCTCCTCCCCTCCTCTCTCGCGCTGGGGACGCGGCCAGAACTGATTCCCGAGCCAGGATTGGCTCTGGGAGGCCGTGGAGGGCTGGGTCTCGGTAGCCAGGGCTGGGGGCGTCGCCCTTAATGACACCCATCGCCCCCAGGCCCTGCCAATCCCTGGCCTCGTCGGGCGGAGCCCCCGCCCCTCAAGCCGGTGAGCGTCACGCGTGACGTTACGCGTGATGGATGTGAAGGCGGGGGGGAAGCCCGGGGAGGAAGGCGAGTTTGAGAGCTGCAGAACCGCGGAGCCCAGGAGTCTAGGAAAGCGTGAGTGCTCGCTGTACCGGGTGGGGTTCGGGGGTCAGGGGAGTAGAGGGTTGAGGGCTGGGAGTCAGAAAGGGAAGCTGCCCCTGTCCTATAGGATTCAGTGTCTTCGACTCTAGGGAGATCCATGGGGCAGAGGGGAGGTTGGTTAGGGAGGGAATGTTAGGGTGGGGCTCTGTGTGGTCACACATTCAAGTGTCTGCTGCTGATGGATGTAGGCTGTGTGTGTGTGTGTGTGTGTGTGTGTGTGTGTGTAAGTAACAGTCTTGGTGTACAGGGTGTGTCCACCCTGTCTGCAGGTCTGTGTAGGGCGAGTATGCTGGTGTCTCTGTGTGTGGCTATGTGAATGTGAGTGTGTGAGAGGGGAGGGTGTGTCTGCCTGTGAGGAAGTGTGGTCGGAGAGGATTAGTCATTTTGTAGGATTTTGCCCAACATGGCCAGACGGCTGCTTCAGACTTTCCTCTCTATGCTGAGTGAAGGGATCACTTACTGAATCCTGCTCCTTTAGAGGCAGGTGGCTCAGGAAGATGTGAGTGGGTGTCCATGCCAGCCCTGCCCACCTGGGGAACAAGGAGAACTTTGGGCAATTCAGTGTGGGGTTGAGGAAGACGGATCTGGAGAGGGAACTTGTGAATGCCCCTGAGTACATCTGGCTGGCTGGCATCAGTCCCCTGTTTGAGATCCAGAATAGGTAAGCCCTGGAGCTGTTGAGCCCTTGCTCACCTCCGTTTAGGGCCTGGAGTGTGGTACAGCTTATGCCATTTTTCCAAACAGCCTCAAGTGTTTGTATGTAGGCTGTGTGTGTGTGTGTGTAAGTAAGTAAGTAACAGTCTTGGTGTACAGGGTGTGTCCACCCTGTCTGCAGGTCTCTGTAGGGTGAGTATGCTGGTGTCTCTGTATGTGGGTATGTGAATGTGAGTGTGTGAGAGGGGAGGGGCCTAAATCTGACATGAACGTGGATGTGTGATGCATATAATCTGCATTTTTGTGCATACAGAGCACAAGAGTAGCTGCATGGGATTAGTTGCTGCTCATGCGTCAACCACACATGTGTAAATCCTCACTCATGAAAATCTGCAGCAGGCCAGAGCACAAGGACATCTGCTTTCCTGGCCCTGTTCTCTTCTGTCCCCTCCTCCAGGGGCTGTAGGTCCCTGGGCTGGAATATTGCCTAGAGAACAGCTCCTCCCCCGCTTGCTTACCTATCTGAAATCACCTTGAGCTCTAGAAGGACTGGCAATAGGCCCAGGGACCAGGGCAGCACCACCGAAGTCTCCCCGATGTGGAACCCTTGGACCCCCTCCTTGGAGTCCTCTGACTTTGGTCCCTGCCCTGCAGAAAATGGGTGAGTTGCCCTTAGATATCAATATCCAGGAACCTCGCTGGGACCAAAGCACTTTCCTAGGCAGAGCCCGGCACTTCTTCACTGTGACGGACCCCCGAAATCTGCTGCTGTCTGGGGCACAGCTAGAAGCTTCCCGGAACATCGTGCAGAACTACAGGTGACCCCTGACCCCATCTGACCCAGGGGCTCATTCCCTGCTATTCATACAGTACTTTTTGTACCTATCTCTCCTCACTTGAGCATGACCCTGTTCTACTCCTCCACCCCCTCACTCCTTGACTGTATCTGTCAGAATCACTGACAACTAAGACACAGAACTTCAACCCAAAGGATTTCAGGGTGTTTGGGTAGAGGAGGTGGTGTTTATATTTATGGGTAGGCGGCTGTTCTATGCTTCACACACCCTCTACAGGGACCTGTCCCTCTGCTGGGCCACCCTCTGCAAGGATGGAGGGGCTCAAAGTTGAGTCCTAAAAAATTAGGAGGGCAGCCTCCTTGTTTCCAGGAGGAAAAACCCTCAGAGTACCCCAGCCATTTTTGACCCATTGGAAACCACCATGACCCATGACCTAGCATTAGACAGAAACAGAAGGGTACCCCTCTTTGTGTGGCTAGAAGGGAAATAGAAATAGGAGCCCTCTTTCTGGAAGATTTGATTCTTCCCCAGAGACAAGGAGCTCATTTGTTCTGAGACTGGGAGCCAGAGTCCTCTGCCCAGATCACCCCTGAGCTGGGTGGGCAGGGCTTGGGAGGGTGGATCTGCCCCCTAGAATTGCCTGTCAGCTCCTTGCCAACTTCTGCAGGGCTGGCGTGGTAACCCCAGGGCTCACTGAGGACCAGCTGTGGAGGGCCAAGTACGTGTACGACTCTGCCTTCCATCCAGACACAGGAGAGAAGGTGGTCCTGATTGGCCGCATGTCAGCCCAGGTGCCCATGAACATGACCATCACTGGCTGCATGCTCATCTTCTACAGGCAGGTCCTATCTTGTGTGTCTCCTCCCTGGTACTCTGTTCAGGCTAGAGGGTAACCTGATGATTAGGCATGTCCTCTCTGGGCCAGTTTGGGCAGAAAATAGTGGGTGGCTGAGAGCTTGTATTAGAATCTCTTCCATTCCTCAAAACTCAGGTGTGTTTGTGTAAGGAGGATCATGCACAGGTCATCAGAGCAGGTTCACCGGGGCCCCTCTAGAGGGTTTGGGGATAACCTTTGGGGTTTTATGTCAGTGTCCAAAGATGTGGGACACTGTGGAAATAAGTGCCTTTGTTCCCTCAGGAAGACCCCAACCGTGGTGTTCTGGCAGTGGCTGAATCAGTCCTTCAATGCCATCGTGAACTATTCCAACCGCAGTGGCGACGCTCCCATCACTGTGGGGTGAGAGCTCACCCCAGGAACTCTTCTCCCAGCTCTCCATTTCTCTCTCTTGTCCCTCCAGGCCTGTGCAGCCAGTGGCTCAGTGCCCTCCTCTAAGCCTGTCACTTTCCTGGCCTGACTGATGGTGTGAGGTCTTCTTGTGTATGCTTGAAGAGTACCCAGCCCTCTTCAAGTGGAGGGATTGGGGCTTCCAGACAGGTCTACACTGGAGCAGGGGAGACGTTTCTTTGCAGTGAGGCCAGCCTCACATGCCTCAGTTACTGAGGATTTGGCATGTCCCTGAAGCAAACAGCCACATGCTGGGTTGTTCATTTCCACCTCATTTCCTGGCTCTTCCACCCACAGGCAGCTGGGAACAGCATACGTGAGTGCCACCACCGGGGCTGTGGCCACGGCCCTGGGACTCAAATCCCTCACCAAGGTAAATGCCGCCCCCCCATTCGCTCTTTACTTACCTCCTTCTTCCCTTTCCCCTTCTCCACTCAACCTACAGGCTCCCGGTAACTCTCCTCGGAGTTCCCCACCACCCCATGGCCCTTAGGGCCGCTCAGTGACACCTTTTCTCCCCCAGCATCTTCCCCCACTGGTTGGCAGATTTGTGCCCTTTGCAGCCGTTGCAGCTGCCAACTGCATCAACATCCCCCTGATGAGGCAAAGGTGAGTGGCCCCTGCCTCTGGCATGTGCACGCACAGAGTGCTTGGAGGCATACCAGCTGGCCTTGCAAACTGCCGGGCCTAGTCTCCATCTGGTGCTGGGGGGATGCTGGGGTGGGAGAATCAGCCTTTGAATCTAGGCTGTCTGAGGGGACCCCAGGGACCAGCTGCCTGTGATCTGATCCCCACCCCTTTCCCTTCTCAGGGAGCTGCAGGTGGGCATCCCAGTGACCAATAAACAGGGTCAGAGGCTTGGCCATTCTGTGGTTGCAGCCAAGCAAGGAATCTTCCAGGTGGTGATATCAAGAATCTGCATGGCGATTCCTGCCATGGGTGAGGCAGGAGTGGCTCTGTGGGGCATGGGAGGCTCTAAGAGAAGGGATGCCATTATCCAGGGGGTGTGAGGACTCTGGGAGCTGTAAGATTCTGGGGGGAATGGGAGGAGCTGCTAAGGGGGATCGCCCCTTCCTGAGGGTCCTGACTTTCACTCCATTCACTCCCTCCCTCCCTGCCCTGCTCTTCCCTCAGCTATTCCCCCGGTGATCATGGACACCCTGGAGAAGAAAGACTTCCTGAAGGTAGGTCACTTTCACTTTTCCCATCCTGGAAGTAGTGGTGCCTGGGGGCAGAAGTGACCAGTCCCCAACATCCTCTCCAGCCTGACCTAAGACTTGCTACCTGTCTGCACCCCTGTGCTCCGCCTCCCTCTTTGTTAATTCATTCAGCAAGACTAAATTGAACTGGAGTGAAGGAACACTGAGGGTGAAGGAGAAGGGCAGGAAAGGAAGGAAAGAGTTTCTGTCCTGAAGGAAGCTGGTGTCACTCCAGAGACACACATAGTGAGGGACCATCACAGTTACACCTGGTATCATGCTCATGCTGTCAGCTGTGAAAAGCATTGAGACACATGCATACGTACACACAGGCTCACACATGTGTGAACAGGACAGAACATCCCGTACTTTACAGCATAGGAATATAAGCTCTGACTCATTTGATGAATCCTTTATTCGCAAATATTTATTGAGTGCCAACTACACACACACACATGGAGCAACAGATTGGTGGTCTCTATGGCTGGAGCAAATCAAGAAGGGTGTGCAGAGCAGGAGGTGAGTTTGGAAATGGACAGATTCATGCAGTGGGATGGGAGGGAGTGAGTGGAGGGTTAGAGAAGGCTTCCTGGAGAAACGCTCCTGGAGGAAGTGTAAGAAGTGATTCTGAGAGGTAAGGGTTAGGATGGTATGCTAGGGTGGGTGTCGGCAAACATGCCTGGCTGGAGTGGAAGGTGACCAGTCACTGCTATGGGATAGGGGGAAAGAAAAGGGCCATATATCACAGGCTTAAAGGTAGAGCTGATGGGATAGAACCACCGTGGTATGGGTATACGGATGGGGCGGGGGGGCAGGGGACACACAGTTATATTCTCTCTCTCCCCCAGCGCCGCCCCTGGCTGGGGGCCCCACTGCAGATGGGCCTGGTGGGTTTCTGGTAAGTATGTAGGAAGATAGCTAGAGTATGTGTGAGTGTCCTTTCTGTGGTGAACGTGGGTGGATATTATTGCTTTTAAGATGTTTATATATGCCATTCATTCATACAATCAACTGGTAGGGCTCTTGGACACCTGTAAAGCACACTGTGTGTGTTAAGGGGTGAGGCCTGTTCTTGAAGGTCAAGAGTCTAGTCGAAGGGGTCCCACATCCACCGTGGAAATAAGCCTTTTGGTCCCATCTCAGAGTTTCATGCACATTTAGTTCTTGGTTCTGTCACTGGCTGGCGCTCTGGATCACTGCTCTGGAGGCTCTTTCCTGAGCCAGAACGTACTGTCATCTGTCATCTCTCATCGTTGGCTTTAATCAGTTTCCACCCGTAGGGGCTGTCTCCAGAGATGGAGTGGGGGACTGGGAGGGAACACTCTTAGATCAGCGCCTCACAAACCTCTCTAACACTCTTCTCCCTCAGCCTGGTATTTGCCACCCCACTGTGCTGTGCCCTGTTCCCCCAGAGAAGGTAAGTGCTGTCCCTGGGCTTGGCTGGGGGCTTTGGACAGGCCCATAGGGTTGCAACGAGTTGGACATGACTGAGGGACTAACACTTTCATTTCCACTTTTCCACACCTGTGGGAGCAGCTGACCTTAGGTCCCATCATTGTGTTCCAGGAAGGGGCCTAGTGGGCATTCAGCTTATGCTGGGGGTGAGGGAATGACTGTGATCTGGGCCTCTGGCAGTCGGAGGAGAAGATTCTGCAGCCTGGGAGGATGAGGGATGGTGGTCCCTGAGAGTGAGGGGTGGGCTCAGGGGACACTTAGCCAGCCTGCTCTTCTGTTACAGCTCCATACACGTGAGCAGGCTGGAGCCGGAGCTGAGAGTTCAGATTCAGGAGCAAAACCCCAGCATCGAAGTGGTTTACTACAACAAGGGGCTCTGAGGCAGGGTCAGCCCCTGGCCTCCTTCCTCGCCTCCTTGGGCTGCTGCTTAATAGAGCCTTGCTGTCCTTGCTGCTTTCCATCTGCCTGGTGCTGGGCAGAGGGCTTGGTGGGGGAGCAGCCATTGAGACCAGCGATCCATAGGCTGAGAGGTGCCCCATCAGCCTTTTACTCTCCTCTGATTTCAAAAGACAGGGTCATATAATCCCTTTCTCCTACTCCAGTACATCTGTGTATGTACATAAGTGATAACGTGTGTGTGTACAGGCTGCCCTGGGGTGTCCTCATGTCTGGCTTCCCTTCTTGGCTATCTGCCAGTCAGGGTACAGGGCTTTCTTGCCTAAACAGTTTCACCAGCCAAGTCATTTCTGATGGGACCTTGCCCCTTCTGGACATAAGAGGAGCCCCAGGATCTCATGACAAAGATTGAAGGACACTTAGCAGGCCAAACTGGGCTGAATCCTTCAGATTTCTGCTTTCTGGCTCCCAAAGCTGACTCGAGAACTGGGCTGGCGGAGGAGGACATGTGGGGATAAGGGAGGCAGGAGGCTTGTCCCATCCCCCTCATCCTGGAATGGGTCATTTCCTCTCTTCTTCTCTATAGAACAAACGAGTGTCAGCATCCTGTACTGCTCTTGCTGGCTTCCCATCCTCCCTCCCTCCCACTACAATAAGGCCATCTTAGGGCACAATCCCAGGAGTTCTTGGTTCATTCTGACTTCATAACCTCAAAGCTAAACTTAAATCCCAGCACCCTCCCACAACCAAAAAGTCATGAAGGCATAGCAAGCATTCCTTTCTAAGAGCCTCCGCAGCACCCTCTGACAGAGGGAGGCAGCTGTGGGAATGGTGCTTACACTCCACAGGTGTCTGAGTGGCTGTGAGACACCTCAGGGCGACGAAGCCTGAGTGTACAATTTTAAGACAGGGGATTTTTTGTTGCGCTGATCTTGTTAGACATTCCACAGCATCCTGATCTTAGTTCCTTCTCTTTCTTGAGGGTTGGTTCTGCTCCCACCCCCACCCCCATCTCCAAGAGGCAGAAGGGCCCAGGTGTCAATGGCTGGTCCAAAGGGGAGGTGGGCTTGAGGATGTAATATGTGCTGGTGAATTCACAGAGTGAAGAGTTGGACCTTGCCTCCAACTCCTGTGACCTCTGGCTGAAGTGGGGTGAAGGCCCCAGTGTGATCCTCTAAGAGCACCTTCCTGCTTCCTGCAACCAACCACCACCAGTAATAAAAGCTATGGGCCATTGTTACTCAGTAAACTGAACACCTGTCTGTTTCTTCATTGTCACTCAATTCCACGTCCTGAGTGCCAGGGAAGAGCCTCCTTTCTGCAGTCTTCTGTAGGGAGCCTTCTCTCCCTACCGAAGTTCGTCTTAGTCTCTTCCTTCCCCATTTGTAGGGAGCCTCAGATCCCAGCAGAGGGCGCTCTGAGATTAGAAAATCAATCTTCCATCAGCACCCAGAGTACTAAAGTGGGAAGGACGCTGGTAGATGGCTCCACCTCCTATTCCCTTGGAGGAGAGGAGAGTTAGGGTGGGGGGCGGGGATGGGAAGGGGCTGATCACACACCTACAAATCAACTCAGGCTCTGGGCTTCTTGGTTGTCTTCAGGCATGTGGCATGGGATGGGGTGGTGACCTCTAAGAGAGGAAGGCTAGAGGGCTAAAGACTGCCTAGCTCCATCAGAGAAGTTGTTAGCGTGTCACATACTTCTACACACTCTTTTTTTTTTCAGCCTAAAGCTCTCACAGTAGGTGGTCAAGAGAAATCTTTAGGAATCTTTAGGACTGAATGGTCCCACAACAGCCTCAGGTGACCTGTTCCCCCGGCCTGAGCTCACCCATTCCTTGTGGAAAGTAGTTCACTTGATGGGCAGTAGGGAGCGACACTAGCTACTGCTCATTGAGTCCTTCCAGTCATGCCAGGCAGGCTTAATGAAACTAAGTGCTTTAAGTCCATTGTGTCTTTGGAGCTCCACAACCACCCTTGTGAGGCCAGCAAGGCCATTCATAGCAAGAAAAATGCAGGAAACCCATGGTTCAATCCCTGGGTTGGGAAGATCCTCTGGAGAAGGGAATGGATACCCACTCCAGTATTCTTGTCTAGAGAATTCCATGGAGAGAGGAGCCTGGCAGGTGACAGTTAATGGGTCGCAAAGAATTGGACATGACTAAGTGACTATCACTTTCACTATAGCAAGAAAACAGGCTTATTTAAGACTTTAAGAAAGTTGCTTACAGCTACACAACTATGTGGTGGTCAAATCAGGATTCGAGCCAAGTTGAGTGACTCTGAATCATGTTATGCTTTCTCCTCACCCACCAGTTAACCTGAGGTCATTCTTCTAGTCGTTTTGACATTCCAGGGCATCTCCTCCCTGGCCCATTTTGTTTACAGGACAGAAAAAATTGACAGACCTTTTACCAAAGCCACTGAAGAGTTTCCAAGCTTGAGGGTTTTATAACAAGGAGTATAAGCAAAGATTTCCATTCTTGACTAACTATGGGATGACAGTTAGATAACCAGTTTCAGTTGCGTCCTGCCAGGGAACAGTGTCTCCCACCAAGCCCAGCTGGCACCCTGGGTTAAATCTTGAAACCTCTTTCTACAGTTACAGCTTTGGCCATTAGAAATCCCCTTGAAAAGAGGCCTTGCACTTCACTGGAAAATCTAGGCAAAAGAAATCCACTTAGGGAGTGAGGTGCAGGAATCTTTGTAAAACAAAATCATTAAGAATATTTAGTAACAATTATTGTACTCTGCAGATAAAACTAAGCCATGTTAGAGAGAAGACTGGCCAGGGCACCAGTGGGCCAGTTAGTAGGAAGGCTTTTCTGCCACCAAAATTCCTAGTTTCACACCAACTTCTCAAAAGAAAAAAAGTTTGGTTTAGGTTAACTTCACAGGTTCTTTAGGGGCAAATCCTAGTGAGGTATGCTTTCGAGACTGCTTCCACATGCTTGGAATTTTCTTTGGAAGCTAGCATTTGGGCAGAGATAGCACTTTACTCACTGGAAAGTAATCTGCCCCATTCTTGGGTCTCCTGTCTTCCTCCCAGTGCTCAGACTCTGGGTACCTTCTCTGGAAACTTGTATCAGCATCCTTGGCCTTCCTCCCCAGCCTTCTTCCTCTCTCCTGGTCCATGTTCTAGGGGAAAAAAATGGCTTGGATCTGGAGACCTGGCTTACCCTGGCTCTGAGGGGGCCAAGTAGGCATATCCTGCTCTTTTCCTTGGCCATTGGGGCTAATGAGTTCAACATTTTTTTTTAAATGTATATATTTCCAATGGAGGCCAACATCTTTTTTTTCTTCTTCTTTAATTCTTTTTTTAAATTAGAGGATTATTACTTCACGGTATTGTTATGGTTTTTGCTACCCATTAATGTGAATCAGCATTAGGTATGCATACATCCCTTCCCTCTTGAACTCCCCTCCTACCTCCCTCCCTATCCCCTTGAGGTTGTCACAAAACCCTGGCTTTGGGTTCCCTGCATCATACATCAAACTCCCACTGGCTATTTTACATATGGTAATATTATATATGTTGGAAACAGTGGCAAACTTTATTTTTTCAAACGTTATTTTTTTGGGCTCCAAAGTCACTGCAGATGGTGACTGCAGCCATGAAATTAAAAGACGCTTACTCTTTGGAAGAAAAGTTATGAAAACCTAGACAGCATATTAAAAAGCAGAGACATTACTTTGCTAACAAAGGTCCATCTAGTCAAGGCTATGGTTTTTCCAGTAGTCATATATGGATGTGAGAGTTGGACTATAAAGAAAGCTGAGCACCAAAGAATTGATGCTTATGAACTGTGGTGTTGGAGAAAACTCTTGAGAGTCCCTTGGACTGCAAGGAGATCCAGCCAGTCCATCCTAAAGGAAATCAGTCCTGAATATTCATTGGAAGGACTGATGCTGAAGCTGAAACTCCAGTACTTTGGCCACATGATGCGAAGAGCTGACTCATTGGAAAACACCCTGATGCTGGGAAAGATTGAAGGCGGGAGGAGAAGGGGACGACAGAGGATGAAATGATTGGATGGCATCACCGACTCAATGGGCATGAGTTTGAGTAAATTCCGGGAGCTGGTGATGGACAGGGAGGCCTTGGCGTGCTGCAGTCCATGGGGTCGCAAAGAGTTGGACACGACTGAGCGACTGAACTGAACTAAATATATATTTCAATGCTATTCTCCCAAATCACCTCACCATGCCCTTTCCCCGACTGTGTCTAAAATGTCTGCGTAGGACAGGTGGCTCGGGCTAGCTTTAAGCTCCTGCCCTGTGGACTTATGCCTATCAGACTATCCTAGTCTCGCCCTGGCTGGTGCCCTACTTGTTAAAACCAAGTCCCATTTCCTCCCAGTCAAGCTTGTCAGTCTTAAGCCAACCCGCCCCAGCGGCCGCTCGGCCGTAAACGAGCCACGCCCCTCGAGAGGAACATAACCAGTCAGAAGCAGAGTCCCGCCCCTGCTGTGGCTGCTGTCTGTCCAAGTTCGGTTGGCTCCGCCTCCTCCCCGTTTCCCGGGCAACGGCTTTAGCGCCGTTGGCTGAGGATACCATTCACTTCGCCTACCTGAGCCTGGAACCTGCGTCACAGGTCACAGATCCGCTTCGTAGATCATCTGGGTCCTGGGCCGTTAAACCCGCCAAATCCCCTCCCTAGTTTTCAGTTTCGAAACCCACAAGCGCCCCAGCGTCCGCCTTTTGACTTCCCGCCCAGAAATACGCGAGGTTTTCGAGGAATCGAGGCCCTTCCTGGGTTCCAAGGCCTCTTTCCCCCTCTGCCCCTCCACCCCTCAGCGGCCTGTGAGGCCGTTGACTCTGCATCTTGCGCCTTCCGCGGTCTCTCGGTCTCTACTCTTGCGTGCCACAGTTCAGTAAACTCTGCTAAGTGTGGCTCTGTGCCCAGCGCTGAGTAGAAATGGACTGTTGGGTGAAGAGTCCCGTCCCACCTGCTGGCACACAGCCAGTGCTCGGCAGGCGGTCTCCTCTTCGTCAATCTCCTTGCATGTTGCACTGATCTCGGGTCCTGAAGCCGAACAATCTTCTGCTAGAAATTGTGGAGGAACCTCGAACCAGTTGTATCATTTTCCCAAAGAGAGCCTCTGAAGCTGCCCCCTTCACTCTTTTATAAATATTTTTTCCTCACTGGCAGCTCCAGCCCAGGCTGCCAGAAGGACAATAGCAGCCGCAACTTCAGGCCACAGCCTCCTTAAGCTTTCTCCTTCCAGTCTTCCCAGCAACATTTCACAACTGAATAACAGCGACCAGGAGAATGGGGGAGGAACTGTGAATAATTTAGGCTATTCACACAACTCTGTCCTCCCCGCCTTCCCTTCACATCCAGTAGGAAAATAACTCCGTCTGTAACAGGCAACACTGCAGCTCCTTCAGGGTAAAGTGCTTATGAAACAAGAATTTGCTATTTCAATCTATAAATTAACCACTTATGCTGTTTTCTGACTGAAGACCTCCCCTCTTCTGTCACCAGCATATCTTCAACTGATAACTTTTATTTCCCAGATGGAGCACTACTGGTTTGTGTTATGGTTGAAGTTATTTGTGGACAGCAGTAGAGAATGATTGTGGATAGCTTCATTAAATTGAAAGGATTCTGCCATAGCTCTCAGAACCAGAGATGGAGCTAATCAACCAGGCCTTAGAAAGGGCAAGAAGCTGAGCAGTTCCGGAGGCCTCAGCAAGGGGAGTACTCAGACACTGTCAAAAAGGTAACAGCTTCAGTCTCTCTGTTCAAGTTTCAAAAATTAGTGCAGCTTAGATCAGTTGTCCGCCCCTAGGAGGTAGCCAGAGGTCAGGGTCAAGTTGCAAGGGCATTGTGCGTCATACTTCAGGTCCCTCTCTGTGGTTGGGGCTGTTCTCAAAGAAGGGCAATTATCGTGAGCTGGGAATTAACCTGAGTGGTATTTGCTACAATATGTTTTCCTATTGATCCTATACAAATGATTCTCTCCAATTTAAATGAAAAAGCTGAGGGCAGGCAGCCTACCTTCACCATTTTTTAAATTGTGATTAAAAAAACATGTAATATAAACCTTACCAATCTTAACCACGTTTAAGTGTACAGTTCAGTAGTGTTAAGTATATTCACATCATTGTGGAGTAGATTTTCGTAACTTTTTCATCTTGCACGTCTGAAACTCTATACCCATTAAGCAACCACTCATATCTTCACTTTCACTGCACCTGTAATAGTGCCTGATCCACAGTAGGTATATGCTACATGTTTCCTGAATAAATGAATGTGGAATCCAAAAGTGCTGTAAACCCCACTCACATATTTGTCCAAGGTTAGTTAGTTTACTGACACAGTGGCTCTCAATCTATTTTACTCCTCAACAAACTCAAAAGACATGACATATTCACAACAGAAACAGTGGCTCACAGCTTCAGGGATTTCCAGCCTATCCTCCCAGGGAGGTATGTCAGAATCTTGGGAGTAATGTGACTTGATAAGTCCCCTAGGCAAAGTGAAGCTTGTTCCTAGAGATGTTCCAACATGTGATAGCCAGCAAGAGAAGGAACTCAACCCTCCCTCTCTGTGTCTCTCTAGGAGTCCTAAATGCAGGGAGGTGAGGGACAGAATATCTAACATGTAATCAGAGCCACTGTCTCCAACTCTGCTGTCTATCTGCTTCCTTCTACACACCTTTTCCTCTTGGCAGTTTCTGTGGTGTTGACCTGCCCTCTGCCTCTGTCACTTCTTAGGGCTGGCTCTGAGCTGCCATCTTTTAAGATATGCTGGGAAAGAGACATCACCTCATTCTTGTTTGGTTTCCCACAGCAGAGTTCCTGGTCTCTGGTGATATACTTTCATTGTCATGACCTCCTTTCCAGGGTATCATGGTACAGTAGGTGGTGGGTGGTGGTGATATAAGATTAAGGAACTGCTTTTTATGATAATCAAGCCTTCTGTGTCTGGTTCATCCTGCTTGACTTGATCATCACTGCTAGTGATTTTCTTTCAGAGCCACATTCTGCATTCTGGCTTCTAACACCTGAACCCCCAGGCTATCAGACTTCCCTGTTAATATGACCCACAAGCTCTGGATAAGATTTTAGTTCTTTTCCTTTGGCTAAATCAGATGACTTCTTACCAGTCCATCCTAAAGGAAATCAGTCCTGAATATTCTTTGGAAGGACTGATGTTGAAGCTGAAGCTCCAATACTTTGGCCACCTGATGCAAAGAGCTGACTCATTTGAAAAGACCCTGATGCTGGGAAAGATTGAAGGTGGGAGGAGAAGGGGATGACAGAGGATGAGATGGTTGGATGGCATCACCTACTCAGTGGGCATGAATTTGAGTAAACTCTGGGAGTTGGTGATGGACAGGGAGGCCTGTCTTGCTACAGTCCATGGGGTCGCAAAGAGTCAGACATGACTGAGTGACTGAACTGAACTGAACTTTTCTAAGACCACTGAGAAGGCTTTGTTTCTTAAAGAAAACAGGTAGACTCTCTAAGTCTGTGGTTTCCAAACTGTATACTGAGGCACCCCAGAGTGCCACACTAAACTCAGGACTTCCAGGGAAACCCCAAAATACTCAATATTTCTGGGACACTGCACAAACTACTAGCTCAAGGTAAATTAGATTGTGCTACCTTACTTTTTTTTACTTACTTATTGCCAAATTCAGACTTAAACTGAAAAAAGTAGGGAAAACCACTAGACCATTCAGGTATGATCTAAATTAAATCCCTTATGACTATACAGTGGAAGTGAGAAATAGATTTAAGGGACTAGATCTGATAGACAGAGAGCCTGATGAACTCTGGACGGAGGTTCGTGACATTGTACAGGAGACGGGGATCAAGACCATCCCCATGGAATAGAAATGCAAAAAGGCAAAATGGTTGTCTGAGGAGGCCTTACAAATAGCTGTGAAACAAAGAGAAGTGAAAAGCAAGGGAGAAAAGGAAAGATATTCCCATTTGAATGCAGAGTTCCAAAGAATTAGAAAGGAGAGATAAGAAAGCCTTCCTCAGCGATCAGTGCAAAGAAATAGAGGAAAACAACAGAATGGGAAAGACTAGAGATCTCTTCAAGAAAATGAGAGATACCAAGGGAACAATTCATGCAAAAATGGGCTCAATAAAGGTCAGAAATTGTATGGACCTAACAGAAGCAGAAGATATTAAGAAAAGGTGGCAAGAATACACAGAACTGTACAAAAAAGATCTTCACGACCCAGATAATCACAATGGTGTGATCACTCACCTAGAGCCAGACATCCTGGAATGTGAAGTCAAGTGGGCCTTAGAAAGCATCACTACAAACAAAGCTAGTGGAGATGATGGAATTCCAGTTGAGCTATTTCAAATCCTGAAAGATGATGCTGTGAAAGTGCTGCACTCAATATGCCAGCAAATTTGGAAAACTCAGCAGTGGCCACAGGACTGGAAAAGGTCAGTTTTCATTCCAATCCCTAAGAAAGGCAATCCCAAAGAATGCTCAAACTACCGCACAATTGCACTCATCTCACACGCTAGTAAGGTAATGCTCAAAATTCTCCAAGCCAGGCTTCAGCAATACGTGAACCGAGAACTTCCAGATGTTCAAGCTGGTTTTACAAAGGGCAGAGGAACCAGAGATCAAATTGCCAATATCCGCTGGATCATCGAAAATGCTAGAGTGTTCCAGAAAAACATCTATTTCTGCTTTATTGACTACGCCAAAGCCTTTGACTGTGTGGATCACAATAAACTGTGGAAAATTCTGAAGGAGATGGGAATACCGGACCACCTAACCTGCCTCTTGAGAAACCTGTATGCAGGTCAGGAAGCAACAGTTAGAACTGGACACGGAACAACAGACTGGTTCCAAATAGGAAAAGGAGTAACTCAAGGCTGTAAATTGTCACCCTGCTTATTTAACTTATATGCAGAGTACATCATGAGAAATGCTGGGCTGGAAGAAGCACAAGCTGGAATCAAGATTGCCAGGAGAAATATCAATAACCTGAGATATGCAGATGACACCACACTTATGGCAGAAAGTGAAGAGGAACTAAAAAGCCTCTTGATGAAAGTGAAAGAGGAGAGTGAAAAAGTTGTCTTAAAGCTTAACATTCAGAAAACTAAGATCATGGCATCTGGTCCCATCACCTCATGGGAAATAGATGGGGAGACAGTGGAAACAGTGTCACACTTTATTTTTGGGGGTTCCAAAATCACTGCAGATGGTGACTGCAGCCATGAAATTAAAAGATGCTTACTCCTTGGAAGGAAAGTTATGACCAACCTAGATACATACAAAAAAGCAGAGACATTACTTTGCCAACAAAGGTCCATCTGGTCAAGGCTATGGTTTTTCCAGTGGTCATGTATGGATGTGAGAGTTGGACTCTGAAGAAAGCTGAGCACTGAAAAATTGATGCTTTTGAACTGTGGTGTTGGAGAAGACTCTTGAGAGTCCCTTGGACTGCAAGGAGATCCAACCAGTCCATCCTAAAGGAGATCAGTCCTGGGTGTTCATTGGAAGGACTGATGCTGAAGCTGAAACTTCAGTACTTTGTCCACCTCACTGGAAGAGTTGACTCATTGGAAAAGACCCTGATGCTGGGAAGGATTGGGGGCAGGAGGAGAAGGGGATGACAGAGGATGAGATGGCTGGATGGCATCACCGACTCAATGGGCATGAGTTTGAGTAAACTCCGGGAGTTGGTGATGGACAGGGAGGCCTGGTGTGCTGTGATTCGTGGGGTCGCAAAGAGTTGGACATGATTGAGTGAGCGACTGAACTGAACCTTACTTTCAGAGATGTCTTTGCAAAACTGGGTTTTTGATGGTTGCTATGACAAAAAAACAAGAACTACACAAAAGTCACTGTGGAACAGGAAATGATGGCAGTATCCAAGCTAATTCCAAGGTTTGAGAAGGTATGCAGAGTCCAACAGGCACATACTTTCCATTCATTGGTAAATAATCGGACTTAAGAATAATGTAAAACCATTCTATTTTTCTTCCAAATTATGTGTGTTAGGTTTTCAAACAGCTGCACAAAGAAGTTAGGATGTAAATATTAAGTTGTTGTGGAACTAAGTATTTAAAGGGAATTGTTAGATATTTCTTTTGGCCTAGAGTACTGTGAAAAAAATTCCTGAAAAACTAAGGGCTCCATTAATGTAGAAAATTTGGTAACTCCTGCCCTAGATGAATGAAGGAATATCACTGGGTTGCATTTGGGTCTCAGACTTGCCCTCTCTAAGCTCCCCTAGTACTGTGCCTTGGTGGGAAAAATTTCTCTTATTGAATTCCTCTTTAAAAATTAATTTAAATTTAATTTTTAAAATTTATTTTTAATAGTAAAGCTGTTTTTTTTTTTTTTAAATTTCTTGTGTGGACTTTCTCTGGTTGTGGCGAGTGGTGGCTACTCTCTAGTTGCAGTGCATGGGCATCTCATTGCAGTGGCTTCTGTTGTTGCAGAGCACAGATTCTAGGCGTGCAGGCTTTAGTAGCTGGTGTGGAGCTTAGCTGACCAAGACATGTAGAATCTTCCCAGACCAGGGATCGAACCCATGCCCCCTGAACTAGCAAGCCGACTCCCAACCACTGGACTGCTAGGGAAGTCCTCTTACTGAATTCTTAATAATTCCTTCTGGGGAGTTGTAACCTTGTTTCAGTGATCCAGTGGTTCACACTGATCAGAGGGTGGTAGAGTGTCCCTAGGGACTGGGGATGGTGCTGCTAAAGTTGGAAGCCAGAGCTGCGTTGATGGGGTCAGCTCAGATCAGAAACAAAGGAGAGAAGGGAGGCTGAAGACAGCAGGGTGCCCTCCTTGCCTGGCTCTGCTCTGTACCTTCAGCTGAGCTGCATCAGGTAGCCCAGCCTCCTTGGTAAAATCCCCAGAGACCTGCCCTACACTAAGCCCCCTGGAGGCCACGCTGGGTCCGTTGGAAGAATGGACGCGCTATCTCGCGGTCACTTGAAATCTGCTGGCCTTTAATCCGCCTCTATCCCTGGGGAGGGAGCGGGTGGATGCTGGTAAGGCCCGGTGCTGGACTACTCTTCTTTCTCCTTCCCCTCCCGCATCCTTAGGTGACTGGTGGGCGCCTTCCCGGCGCGAAGACTGCAGAACCCGCGGGTCCCTGACTCCCGGCTCATACATTAAAGATGCGGAGGCGCCGGGACTGCGGTGCCACAAACATGAAGACAAATTTTTAATCCCGAGCAAGAAGATGCCGGGAGATGGGGGGGCGCAGGAGAAAAATGAATTAGGTTTTTATTATGTGTTTTATTATGCTGTAATTGAACAGGATTAGGTGAGAATACAATATACTTCTGATGCGGCTGGAAGAGGGAGGGGGCGGGAAAGAGGCTGACAGCGAGTGAGAGACAGCGAATCCCGCAGAGAAGCGCGGCGGGCCCCTAGGGAGGGCGGAGGAGAGGCGCCCACCCGGTTGCGTGGGGGACACCTCCCCCTCCACCCCGCCCCGCTTCTCTTCCTCGGGCAGTTTGGACCAGGATGGGGGCGGGGGTGAGGAGGGCTGCATTGAAAGGATTGGGTTAGAGACAGATCCCGCTAGCAGGTGCTGGTGGAAGAGACGGGCTTGAGAGCTGGAGGACTGAGAGCTTACCAACCCTCCCCAGAAGGGAAAGTGAGTCACCGACGGGGAAGGGACACAACTATGAAAAGACCAGGAGCTCCGGAGTTATGGGGTCCCAGAGGCCCGCGAATTCACACTTGCACCTAACATCTACTTACCCGCACACGTAGGGCCCAGGCCTCCTAGGTCAACACACATCATGAGTGCCCACTTCGTGCCCAGCCGTTGCTTACGGTAGAGGTGCTTGGGCTTTCAGACCCTCCTCCTCCCCGTGTATATCCTACCCAGCTCCTGTCGCCTCTGAAAAGATTCCTATCTGCGCAAGGCTAACCCAGCACCTTCACCCCCAACACTGAGCCCCAGGAGGTCTCCTCAGCTAATGTGTGCCCAAGTGAGCCTCGAAGCTGGGTTGCCGGGCGGTAATGGGCGACCTCTTCTCTCACCCCCGGAGCCACCTCCCTCCCCGGCTCCCTCACCGTCCGCCGCCTCTCCCGCAGCTTCGTTAAGGGTCGCTGCCAGCCCCGCGTCTCACCTGCTGAAGCGCCCCTCGCTCTCCGCCAGGGACTCGCTCCTGGCGGTGATGAAGAGGCCCATTAGCTGCTTCTACCTTTAGGGCGGACTGGGCCGCTCTCCCCACCTACCAATTAGGACATTAGAAACCGTCAACCAAGATTAATAGTTGCCGGGCTCCGGGGCAGGGAGATGAGCCCAGAAATCGCTGCAGCGCCGCTCGCTCCGCGCTGGCCAACCTAGTGCCTGCTGCACCACCCGCTGCCATCCCTCTCCACCTCCTTTCCATCAAGTGAGCCCCACAAGAGGGTCAGGAGTGCCTTCTCCATCTCCGACCTGGGCAGAGGTCTGAGGCTAGGCCAATAGGGGAGGAAAGTGAGCCCTCTCCCTTCCTCCCGCGGGTTTGATTGAAGGACTTTCGATTTTAAATGATGGACTGATCTTTGCTTTCTCAGAGAGGTTCCCTTGACCCCCTCTTCCAAATAAATTCCTTTTCTTATTCTCACTCATATCCCCATGTCATATTTTTCAGTATAGGGACCATGTGTGTACTTTTACCTTTATCTGTTTATTATGTCATTGTCTCCCTCCCCTACTTGAAGCCGGCCTCCAGGTGGAAGGGACCATTGCTTTACTCACCATGGGCTCTGGAGCCTCGGCCTTTTGGCTAAGATCAAGTGTGGAGCACCTTCAGTAATTTTGTGGTCAGTGGATGAGTGGGCAACAGGCTTGTTCCGTGTGTGTGTGTGTGTGTGTGTGTGTGTGTGTGTTTAATGGAAATGTTTCCTATGTAAATTCCACCACCCTCTTAAAACACCCTCACAGCATCTGTACTCTTCTAATTCTTTTTTTTTGTACTCTTCTAATTCATATCATAATTGTGAATTACTATTTCTGTGATTATCAGTTTGATATTGTCTCTCCATTGAGATCATAGCTTGTGGAGTGTGGGCAGAAGCTGGGCACTCAGCTGCCTCCCTAGTGTCTACCTGTGGGTTCTTGTTGTTTAGTCACTGTCATGTCCAACTCTACTGTGACCACATGAACTGTAGCCCACCAGACTCCTCTGTCCATGGGATTTCCAAGGCAAGAATACTGGAGTGGTTGCCATGTCTTCTAGGGGGGATCTTCCCCACTCAGGGATTGAACCTGAATCTTCTGCATTGGCAAGTGGATTCTTTACCACCGAGTCACCTGGGAAGCCCCTACCAGGCAGGAGCTCAGCAGTTCGTTGGTCAGATCATGGTGTCTGAGGACTCAAGAGCCATAGAGCTCTTTTGATTCCATTCCTTAGAGGATTCTGTGGCCTGGAGAAGCAAAGTGACTTGTCCAAGATCACACAACCAAATTAGAAGCAAAGCTAGGATGAAAAAAATTCTTGTCTCCAACACACTGTGATTTTTCTCCAAATGTCACATCATCTGGGATCCTGAGGAAATGTCTTCTGAATTCTGAGGTTTCTAAGCATTGGGAAATCTGTGGGGTGGTCCCAGGTGTCTCTGCCTTTGGTGATGGTGGTCAACCAGAACGAAGCCTTTCCCCCTCCCTCCAGGGGCTTGGGGCCCAGAGGTGCCCTGTACGCTGTGTCAGCTGGGGCAAATTCTTTCCATGAAGTTTCAACTCTAGTTTCTCTTCCTTAGGTGTAAAACTAGGGGAGTCTCATCTCTCCAGGCCTGGAGGGTTGTGACTTACCTCTGACCTTCCTCTCCAGTCTCCACACCTACAACCACGCCCCTGGCCAGCACCAGGGTGTGAAATGATTTGGGAGCAGGAAAGGAAGGCAACTACAGAGAACGAGCTAGGACAGAGAGAGTGGGGGGCCGAGTTCTTCCTCCACCTTTTCACACCCCTAGTGTCACCTCTTAGAACCCTCATTCTAGAGGCAAGGGGTGGGACGGGGTTTGGGACCAGATCGATACTTCACTAGGTGTTGATGACCGCAGGCTTTCACCTTGCAGATAATGGGGTGAGCCGCGGTAAACTCTCGCCGACAGACAGGGCTCCCCCGGCCTTAATGAGATAATCAATACTTGTTCTCGGCTTAATTTCCATCTAATTGCTCTTTAACGACGCCGGATAATGGGCCGCCTCCTGTGAGGAGAGAGCTGGCTGGGAATCCGACCCGCCTCGGACTCCCGCGCCTCCTCCCGCGGGCTAGGTGCCCTCACGCAGGTGGGACGCGGACGCACCCGGCTCCCCAGCGGGGCTGGAAGCTCCCTCCGTCGGCCTCCTCGCCAGGCGCTGCCACCTGCCTGCGGCGTTCTCGGCTCTCGCAGGGGCCGCTCCGGGTCTCGCATGTGGGACCTCAGCCGGGCTCAGGGCTCCGGGTCACCCGCGGAACCGCTTGGTGCCCTTACCCCCAGACAGAGCCTCTTCCTGCCTGCTCCCCGCCGGGCCAGGTGTGTGGCGTCCCAGCCCCCTGGGCCGAGCCGAGGCGCCTTCGGACGTGACCTTTCCTCCCTTCCCGTCCCACTTCCATGTATTATTGCACGTGGCCGTGGTCCGGAGGCCTTGGGTAAATTGCTGTGTTTCTGCACCTAAGGAGGGCTCCAATGCTATTTTTTCTCTTGTGAGGTAGCTGGGCTGCCTCCTGCAAAGGAGCCTCCTGGTCACCACAGACCAACCACTCAAGCAAGGAGAGTAGAGAGGCCCTGAAGCCCCATGGCTCTGAGGCTCACACTGCCCCCCAGCTCAGGAAACCACCTCATTACCACTCACCAGGACCTCCAGCCCGACCACATATACCCAGGATGGTTCCTGCCAACACCAGCAGCTCAGGTATCAGCCATCTGTAAATGCTCTCACCTCCCACTTGCCTTTCCCAGCACTAGGAGGAGCTGGGGGTTCTCTCCAAGGCCTCTAACAGGGGACTAGCCGGCCTTTCCTCTATTGCCTCCCCAGAAACCCAAGCTCATCTCCCTTGTCTTCTCTCTTTTGAAAAAAAAATATTTTATTTGATTGTGCTGAGTTTTAGTTGCAACATGTGGGATCTAGTTCCCTGACCAGGGATTGAACCTGGGCCCCAGCATTGGTAGCAGGGAGTCCAAAACACTGCCTCTGGGAAGTTCCCCCTCTTGATGCCAGCTCTGAAGCACTTTGGTCTCAGGTGACCAGATGCTGTGACCAACGAGGTTCCCCATCATCTCCCCATCTCCTGATCGGCTGTCTGGGCACACACTCACCTGCATTTCTACAGCTTGGCTCCTGAATATGGGGTATTTAAATGATAAGACACCAGCTGCAGTTCCAGCTCCAGCTGCACTGGAGTGAGGCTGACAAAGATACAGTGATAATGTCAGGATAATGTGATGGTTAGAATCAGGCCTTGGATGTTGTTAGCCCCAGGTTCTAGTCTTGGCTCTGTTGCTTACTGGTCAGTGTGATAGTGGGCAAATTTACCTCCAGGTCTGTACCTCAGTCCTCTCATTTAAAAAGTAAGGTTAATAATACCACCTTTGTAAGTCTGAAACTAGCTGATGTATGTATATTGCTTGCCACAGTGCCTGAAACACTGGAATGGTTTGATAAGCGGTAACTATTGTCATTGTTATTACTGCATGTTAGAGCTGAAGGAACCATTTAGTTCGAGGATCATAAACTCAAAAGCCAGATGGACCAGCAGGAATCTTAAATGAGGGAGGTGAGCCTGGTCAGGACTGTGGTGAGCTGCGTAGGGCCAACCCCACTGCAACAGCAGCCAATGCTCATCTTGAGTGGTTGCAGGGTGGACCAGATTCCCTGGGTTTTCTTCTCTTTCCAAAAAATCTGGCAGCATTCACAGCTTAGATACTAGATCCAACTTTTCTCACTTCCTAATCTCAGCATTAGGAACAGCACTAGGAACTCTCCCTTAGGCCTCTCTGAACATCCTGGCCTGATGACTCTGGCCCCTAAATTTATACAAAATTTCTCATTATTTAAATATTGGCAGTTAAGAAGAAAACCCACTATGCCAAATACAACATGTTGGAAGGCTGAATTCCTTGTTTCTTAGAATAAACTGAGGTTCAGATGGGTCACAGCTGCTGGACAAGCTGACTGAAAGCCTGAATTCTATGGTAAAATAAGAACTTCTCAGAGGCCCTTCCTAGATTATGGAGCCTTTTAAGCTGCCTCCCACTGCAGCTGCTGCCTGCTTTGCAGACAGCACCCAGCAGCTGGGAGCTTGACAGTTCCCAAAGCACAAGACTGATGTACAGCAGCCTTCTCTCTTGTGATAAATCTAGATTCTAGATTCTTTTAAAATGTTGTAGAAGGGGCTTCCCTGGTGATTCAGTGGTAAAGAATCTGCTTGTCAATGCAGGGGGACACAGGTTCAATCTGTGGTCAGGTAAGATCCCACATGCTGCAGAGCAACTCAGCCCATGCACCACAGCTAGAGTCCACGAGCCTACAGCCTGTGCCCGGCAACAAGAGACCACTGCAATGAGAGAAGCCTGGCTACTGCAACTAGAAAGTAGTCCTGGCTTGCCACAACTGGTGAAGGCCCTTGCACAGCAACGAAGACCCTGCATAGCCATAAAAAAATAAATAAATCTTTAAAAAAAAATGTTGTAGAGGGCAGGCAGTGTGGCAGCAAATCAAGTCCCAGGGCCCCTAAGATCTCAATTCTTTAATTTAAAGCGCTGTATTTCTACACAATTCTTGAGCTCAACTTCGGTGTGAATCTACTCAACAAATTCCCCCTGAGGTGTCCCCCAGTTAGGGGACAGAACCAGCAGGAGGTTTGTGAGGCAGAGTTTGCCTGATTGTCATCTTTAGGTGCCACTCTTCCTGTATTTTACACCTGGGGAGAATGATGGAAAATATACTAAGGAATTGGGGATTTGTAAGGCTGTTTCACATTGACTTGTAAGGTTTATGGACTTTTTTTCTTTTTATGGTTTATGGACTCATGAACATGCTCTAAGGTTTATGCTGACCCTCATGTTTAGTCTTTCTAGCCCATGTTCTAACATGTTTGTTCTGTTAGTAGCAAATTGTCCACACTGAACAGAGGTGGCAATTGTTCTCTGCTCAGCATTATATATACCATATTGTGATGATCTCTGAGCCCAGGATTCTCTGTGATTTGGTTACCTAAAAGCCAAGTAGTTCCTGGCTTACTGTTAGGTCCTCTCCATTTTCCATCGGCCCGTGAAAAAGCCTCCCACCAGTTTTTCCTTGGAGTTCTAGCATACATTTCTCAGCTTCTTCCTTGGCTTCAGGGAAACAACCAGCTCAGGAGAATCTTGGATACTAACCTATTGTCTAACTTGCCACAGAAGCCAATGCTAAGCTCTATTTGAAAGTGGGACATAAGCAAGGCTATCGCCACTAACAGATGTAGTTTGGAGTCCAAGAACTTTTGCTGGTCCATATGGTCTTGATGGGACTGTTCAGTTGGCCTCCTCCCTCTACAGAACCTATCTTAATTTCGGTTCCCCAGAAAGCAGAACCTGACCTAAGAGGTTATCCACGAAAACAATGAGAGAAAGAGGAAGTGAGAGAAGTGAGGGAAAGCAAATAAAGGGTGCATCAGTGAGGGAGAACCCTTCTACATGCCTGGACAGAATACAGCATAGAATTATCCCACTGAAAGGAAAGGAAGCAGGGGTATTTATCCTCCAACTCTTGGCTTCACTGGCTACAGCTTGCTCCTGAGTTAACTCTGGCATTTTTAGCCTGCCCTGCTAGCTGAGCTCAGTCTAAGGGCCAGAGGACTCAACAGAGAAACCCATGAGATGGTACAGGAACCATCTGCAGGTAATCTTTGGGGTGGTCAGTGGTAAATGAGTGGGGCATCGACTGCCCCTGATGCAGGGGGAACAAGCTCCAGGCTGGTCAGGCCTTGGCCATGTGATTAATTTCTTTTGAGCACATCATCCCAGCAGAGTCAAGAACATAGTTCCCTGCAATTTGATGTTGTTCTTGTCATTCAGTCTCTCAATCGTGTCTGACTCTTTGTGACCCCGTGAACCACAGCACGTCAGGCTTCCCTGTCCTTCACCATCTCCCGGAGCTTGCTCAAACTCATGTCCATTGAGTCTGTGATGCCATCCAACCATCTCATCCTCTGTCGTCCCCATCTCCTCCTGCCTCAATCTTTTCCAGCACCAGGGCCTTTTCCAATGAGTCAGCTCTTCGCATCGGGTGGCCAAAGTATTAGAACAATTTGATGTACTAATGCTTTTTCTGGGGGTCATAAGTATAATGTAGGCTGGAACTGCTTATGGTCTTCTTCATTGGCTGCTTGGAAGAAAATATGAGAAATAGATTCATCAGTTTGGATATACTGGTGTGACTTTCAGTATAAAGGTCTGTACCAGAGATAGTTTGGTAATCATTTGGATGTTATATAAAATAAAGGTGGGAGAAATGAGGGATCACTGTAGAGGTGTCAGCAGGAAGGTGTCTCACTGGCCTCACACAAAATCATCAAGTAAAAAGTCAGGCAGCACTGAAGAGCCTGCTACTTTGGAGAACATCATTTGTCATCACCAGATCTTCCGTTCTGAGTGTGCCGTAACAACATGTAGTCTTCAGTTAGTGAACCTGGGACTCATCCCAGCAGGTAGATGTGGACTGTGAAATGTGTGAGAGTGTCTAGCTTTCCTGACAATTACCTCCCTTCCCTTCAATGACTCTGGGTAATAATTGGAAAAGCAACTTACATATTAAAGGACATTTTGTCTGGTACTGCAGATTCTACTGGCTTTTCCCTTAGCATGAACTTTACCTCTCAAACACCAGAAGACCCATTAACTCACCTTAAATTTTTAATTATATACACACACACATACATGAATATATGTAAAAACAGGTAAAATCTAAATTAAGGCCCATAGTTTATAGTATTGTAGCAATGTCAATGTCCTGGTTCTGATAATTATATCATGGTCATATAAGATTTATCATTGGGACAGGGTGAGTGAAAGGTACATGGGAACCTTCTGTGCTATTTTTGTAATTTCTATGCAAGTCTAAACATTTCTCAAAATAAAGGGGAGGAAATCCTTGTGAACTGGCCATCTTAGAATCATAATCTCTAATTTATTTAAGGGCTAAAATGAAAAAGACTGATGATAGCAAGTGTTGGCAAGGATGTGGCACAATGGGAATAAATTTTGGAAAAATAGTTTGGTAGTTAACTACAGTTGAATGTAAGCATATCACATGAAGCAGTGATTCTATTCCTAGGTGTATCCTGGTTTATATAAAAGTCAAAACCAGGTAAAATGGAAATACAGAGTTTAGAAGTGGTTATCTAGGAGGAAAAGGGGGGACTAATCATGATGGGAGCTTCTGGGCGTGTAAACAATGTTGTATTTCTTGACCTGGAAGATGATCATGTGAGTGTTCATTTTGTATTAATTGAACTCTACTTTGTGCACTTTTTCTCTTGTCTGTTATACTTTGAAGTGAAATAAAAAGGTTAAAAACAAAGTGAACAGAAATGTAGAAAGATTCAATGATTTTAACATCTTTTCTAAGTTTACTAATACAAAAACGTGGCCAAATTATCAGGTTAGATGGAACTATGATTTCCATCTCAACGGTGCATGGGAAAATGGGAACCTGGGGGTAGGAGTTGCCTCCCCTGACATAAGAAAAGTAAACTGAAGAAAAATTTCACCTGATTTCTTTCTGCATGTCTTAAAGCTCATTCAACTTGCCTTAATGCTTCTGTTCTCCAGATAGCTAGTCTACTGGATAGCAGCTTTCATTTGGTACCATTTTTTGCAGCTAACTTATAATGCCTACCTTCTCACCTGGTTATCCCAACGTTTTACATTTATCTTACCATCCTAATTTACCTATAAAAACAGCTTATACTTTATTATAAAAAATAATTTTTCAAAATAAAGGACTGTAAGCATTACACTCAACCATATGCCTCATTCTGAATTCTCTTAGGGTGTTTGTTGATGATATGTGTAATAAATATTTATACAGCTGTAATCAGTATTCATACACTTCTCCTTTTCACTTAACTCTATTTTCCTACACAAACTTTTATTTTGACTGAGTTCACTTATTTGTCATAGTAGGTAGCTACAAGGTGCATGCATGCGTGCTAAGTCACTTCAGTCATGTCCGACTCTTTGCGACACTATGATCTATAGCCCACCAGGCTCTTCTGTCCAAGAGATTCTCCAGGCAAGAATACTGAAGTGGGCTGCTATGCCCTCCTCTAAGGAATCTTCCCTACCCAGGGACTGAACCCATGTCTCTACATCACCTGCATTAGCAGGCAGGTTCTTTACTACTAGGTGCCACCTGGGAAGAACCAGCTAGCTACAAGGTATTCTATCTTAATTATCTATGCTGAGCCTTTTTTGACTTAACTGATTCTAATGTTCACGGGAAGCAAAATTCCTCTGTATCCATCTCTAATGGGTCAGTCTGGACCAATTGTTTCACTTCTGCTTTTTCCTCAAAGTTGCAACCCTATTATTTTCACCAGTCATGTCAAAACAGGGTTCAAGAAGTGACAGGTTAGAATGTGTGAGTCCTCCCAAGTATCTTATCAAGAAATTTTTTACCTCATTGATCCTTTAAGCCTTGTTTCATCTTATGTTGCTCATCTGTCTAGGACCCATTTCATACTGTCATTATATTTAAAAATTATCTCATGGGTCAGGGACTGAAAGAAAGTAAAGGTATGATAACCTGTGAACAGCAGGCTATGATTCACAGTGGAGAGCCCAATATATTCTATACCTCATTCCTTCTTTCAGTACAAGCATCTACAGGAAAAAGTGAGGAGGGGTAAAGAGGCAGGTTAATCTGTTCTTCAACAAATTTTAACTTAACCCTCCTCTTCTGAACTAGTCTCCCTCATGCTGATGCAAAAGGATGCTGCCACCCAGCATCCTTTGCTGTAGCTACATCATCTGAATTAAGACAATCCTTCCAGAAAGACAATCATCACATAATAACACATATATATGGAATCTAGAAAGATGGTACTGATCATCCTACTTGCAGGGAAGCAAAAGAGATGCAGACATAAAGAACAGACTTTTGGTCACAGTGGGGGAGGGAGAGAGTGAGACGACTTGAGAGAGTAGTATCGAAACATATACACTATCATATGTAAAAGAGATAGCCAGTGGGAATTTGCTGAATGATGCAGGGAACCCAAAGCTCTGTGACAACCTAGAGGGGTGGGATGGGGAGGGAGGTTTAAGGAGGGGACAGTTGTATTCCTGTGGCTGATTCATGCTGATGTATGGCAGAAACCATCACAATATTGTAAAATAATTATCTTCCAGTTTAAAAAAAAGAATCCTTTTCTTGTGGCTCAACAGTTTTGCATGGTCTGGTCAAACTGAGTCAACATTTTCAAAGTATGAGTATGCACATTTTTTTTTTTTTTTGCTATTTCTTTACTATTTATGATGCAAATAAATGTTACTGAATGTGTTTTGGAGCCTTAGTGGACAAAGTGTCAGATGATAAGGAAATGGAGAAGAATCTAAACTTTCAAATTGTGTCTTAAGCAAAAAATTTCCTTCTGAAAGGATTTTTACAATATGTGGATTTTTCCTGGAACAAATCTCTACTTAATAAAATCAGATCTCATGGGAATTCCCTGGTAGTCCAGTAGTTAGGACTCAGTGCTTTGGTGGCAGGGGGCGGGGTTCCACCCCTGGTCACCTGGTCCCATAACTAGGACCCCCCACAAGTTGCGCGGTATGAGGCAAAAAGAAAAAAGAAATAATGAAATTGTCCACTTTGACCCCTCTTCCGATTTAAATCAGGTCCCCTTTATAACCTTTAAAAAAGAGCCGAGGGGCAGGCTGTGTCCACGTCTCACTCCTGGGGTCGGGTGTCTGGTGAGCCTGGAGCCAGCTCCTCAGACTGCTGATCTTTGCATGTCAGGAATGACCCCTGTGGGCTGGGCCAGGTTGCTGGGCTTCCTGTCACTTTTAGCCAGAAGAACCCAGGTGTGTTGATACACAGATAATGTATTCATTGTCTTCATATCTGAGACAGTAGGTTAGTAGGTGGGAGACAGGACCAGGGGCCTGAAATAGCAGCCTCCCAGATGTATCATGTGTGTGCCTCCCCTCCATCTGCCTCAGGCAGCCCTGGAGTCAGAGTTCTCAGCCCTGCCAGGAGGGGCATCAGGGACCCAGTTTTTGTTACCAGAGTTCTTGAGTATTTGTCAGCGTCATTATTGTGTAATTCATGTAATAAGAGAATAATGGAAAATGAGCACTTGACAAGTTGCTGAGACTGCATGAACCTTTTTAAGTGGCTCTGCCGTGACTCCTGGGTCCCATCCTGTTTCCTGAGCAGCGGTGCAGCTCTGCCTGCGATGCGAGGAGACTTGACCACGCCCGGAGCAGCACCCCTCCAGAAACCCAGCCTCAGCTCTGTATGGGGGCCAGGTCCTGGGGCTGTGCCATCTCCGCTCTCAGCTCCTATGATGTGGCCACGTCGTGGAGCCTCTCTGGGCATTTGTGTCCTTGGCTTTATAGCGAGAGGGTCAAGTGTGTTGTTTCTAAGGCCCGGCCAGTTCTAACATTCTGTTTCTTTTGAGGTTCACTGCTCGCCATCACTTAGATTTTTCCATTCTGGAAGTCTGGGGCTGTCAGAAGTATTGTACAAAGGGGGTCATTCCTCACCCCACCGCATAAGCAGCCTTGACACTGCCTCTTATTTACCTCTGGTCTTTCCTCTGCACAGTATTGAAACACAGCTAGCATTAACACGTGTGCTTCAGAACTACACAGATTCGGCCAAGAGCATCCATGTTACTGCTGCCAGGTACCTCCTCTCTGAGCTTCCACGGGCTTAGCTGTGAATGGACATAGTGATGGGATCGCCTCTAGATTTGTTGTTTTGAAGGGTGAACAAAGCAGCTTGGATTTCTAAATCGTTCAGTCACTAAGTTGTGTCCAACTCTTTGCGATCCCATGGACTGCAGCACACCAGGCTTCCCTGCCCTTCACTGTCTCCTGGATGCTTGCTCAAATTCATGTGCATTATGTCGGTTATGCTAAATCATACCACATGTAAAAATAAATTCCAGGCTAATTAAATATCTAAACATAAAAAAAAAAAAAGTAGATAAAAGCAGATCTGTAGAGTCAACACTCTTGCCTGGAAAATCCCATGGACGGAGGAGCCTGGTAGGCTGCAGTCCATGGGGTCGCGAAGAGTCGGCCATGACTGAGCGACTTCACTTTCACTTTAAACTTTTATGCACTGGAGAAGGAAATGGCAACCCACTCCAGTGTTCTTGCCTGGAGAATCCCAGGGATGGGGTAGTACAGAGTCGGACACGACTGAAGTGACTTAGCAGCAAAGTCAACGTTTTTGATGCTTACTGTATTCACGGTCATGTTCTAGTCGCCAACCACAAGACCACCAGAGGGCGCTCATTCCCTGTCGATCCAGCCTTTGTCAGCAACTCTGAAAATTCACTGTAAACTTGACTTTTACACTCTGGAAAATTTTTACATTTAATCCATAAATATTTACCTAGAATTTATTGTGCTGCCAGGAGAAGGGCTAGGTTCCCAAGATCAGAACTGTGTTAGTCACAATTTCTAAAACCAGAAGCTAAGAGCATAGCAAAGGCTGAAAGTAAATAGCCGGCAACGAGGTGGGATAAGTGAAGTTTCTAGATCTGTGGTTTGCTATTTAAATACTGCCTCCTGGTTTTAGAAGCCAGGGGCTTCCCAGGTGGCTCAGTCGTAAAGAATCCGCCTGCCAAAGCAGGAGACGCGGCTTCCACTCCTGGGTCCGGAAAATCCCCCGGAGAAGGAAATGGTAACCCACACCAGTATTCTTGCCTAGAAAATCCCATGGGCAGAGGAGCCTGGCGGGCTACAGTTCATGGGTTTGCAAGAGTAGGACACGACTTAACGACCAGACAACAACAACAATTCATTAAGAGATCCCAGATTGCTCGCGCTCTGTAACCAGGACATCGATCTCCGCCCTCAAGGTACTTCGTAAACCACAGCCAGAGACCTGTCCTTAGGTGGCTCCAATAGTCCCGCAATTTCAAGTCCCCCATCCTCTCCTTTTTTTCAGGGCTTCCCGCAGTTCTCTTACAGTTCGCTTCTGCTCCAGACCAACACTTCAGTTGCCCCCAGGCCCAAGGACAAAGAATTACCCGTAACAGCCACACCTGGCTCCGCCCATTCTTTTTCCGATTTAAAACCCGCGGGCTTTTCCTGTTCTGCATTCCCAGACTTCCTGTTTTGATTCTCGCGACAGCTAGGAGGCCTCGCGTGAAGTTTGCTTCGCGACCCCTTCTGCATTTTATAGACCTGCATGACTGTGTGTCTGCCTACGCCCCCCCCCCCCCCCGCCCCATTAGAGTTCCTCTAGTCAGGAGTGGCGTCTACGCGGCTAAGGAACCCCTGAATGAAAGGGCTTGGCTGCGTTGAGAGTTACCGACCGCTTCCGAGAACTCGACTTCACGAGCCTTCGGTGCGCATGCGGATCCTGTTCCTCTGGGCGGTCCAGAGGCCCAGGCGGAGGCCGGGCCCCCAACCCCGGGTTTGATGAAGAGGCCAGCCCAAGCCGCTCTATCTCGGGCCAGCTCCTTCTGGACCGAGCCTGACTGAATAACGTCCCCTCCCTGGCTGCAGAGCTCAGTTTCCAACTCTACAAACTGTACAGCCGCGCAGCTTCTGTAGGCTGCTGGGGGCAGGCCGGGGCGGGGTCTGGCAGACCCCGGGTACCGCGGGCAGGCCTCCAGGAATGTTCTCTTCCCCGCCCCCAGCCCAAAGTGCCACGTTGGCGCTTGTGGCGGCTTCGAGACCGAATGCCTCCGGCGCTGCCTGCCTCGCAAGCATAACCTGTAATTCCGACCCGGAGCGCTGCCCATTGGGGTGTTGCCCCGCCCACCTCTCCCTGCGGCCGCTAGTCAGCTGGGACTTCTAATCACCCGGCTCCTGGGGTTAAAGCACCTGCCGGATGTGGGCAGGGAGGAGGCGGCCAGATGTGAGGAGGCAGAATTAAGCGCCGAGTCTCTTGGCGACTTGGCAGAAAAGTGGAGTGGACAGGCCTGCAGTTGCCCCTATGCAGCGGGGAGACGTTAGTTGGCTTTGCCCTGCAGGAGCGCTCGACTTGGCACCAGAATTCCTACTGCTTTGCCATTATGCAACTCTTCTAGCGGATGGGACTGTAAAGTCAGATGCTACAGGGCCTAGCCTTTCAACCTAGCTTCTCAACTACCCTCCTCTCCCATCCTACCCCCTAGTCCCTACGTCCATCCCAGCCCACCCCACCCCAACTCTAGTCCTTTCCAGCTTGGGTGTCCGGTTACTGCTCTTCTGTTCTGTGACTTTGGCCCACGCTAGGGGGAAGTGGCCCAGGAGGGTCCCGTGCGGCTGCATAAAATTGGCAGCTTCAGAACTAGGGGAGGGGGTGGGGTGTGCGACGTCGAGGGGGCGGGGAGAGGGGGCGGAGGAGCTGATCTCCGAGTGCAAGTCCATGGGCTCTGTCACAGATTCTGAAGTCGGAGCAGAGGTGGCTGACGGGCCCTTTCCACTGCCTGCTTTTTTGAACAGGAGACACGGCTGCTCTGAGGGACATAGTCCCGGACACTAGGTGAGCTGCTCTGGGCCCCAGGGCATCACCCCACCCCCCACCCCCCGGGCAACACACACGCGCGCGCACACACACACACAGACTCCTCCGCCCTACTCCGTTTCCACCCTTGTTAACAACTCCTTTTCCTGGGACCATCCGTCCGCATCCACCTCTGGGGCAGGAAGCTTCAGTTAGATGGGTGGTGGTGGTGATGTCTGTGTGTGCTTGAGCTTTACCACTCCTTCCTTTCACCTCTCCCCAACCCTTAAGAACAGCCCAATCAATTCCCACCCAGCATAACTGATGACCCCTTCAGGGTCACTCTGCCTCCGTGTCCAGGGTCTACTTGATTCCGAGGTAGCAGGGGAGGGGGCAGTGCTAGGGTTCAAGTTGGTAAGAGGAACAGGGAGATTGCTTCTGACCTTCCTGACCTGGCTTTCCTTCCCGGCAGGGTGCCACTCACGCACTGATGCCCCGAGTGCTCTCAGGGCTTCCAGCTAATCATGCCACAGCCGCCCGCCGCTGCCTTGGCGCTGCCCCTGCTACTGCTGCTGTTACTGCTGGTAGTGCGGACGCCGCCTCCGACTGGCGCGCGGCCACCCCCAGGTCCTGATTACCTGCGGCGCGGCTGGCTGCGGCTGCTGGCGGAGGGCGAGGGCTGCGCTCCCTGCCGGCAAGAAGAGTGCGCCTCGCCGCGGGGCTGCCTGGCCGGCCGGGTGCGCGACGCGTGCGGCTGCTGTTGGGAATGCGCCAACCTCGAGGGCCAGCTCTGCGACCTGGACCCCAGCGCCCATTTCTACGGGCGCTGCGGCGAGCAGCTTGAGTGCCGGTTGGACGCAGGTGGCGACCTGAGTCGCGGAGAGGTGCCGGAGCCGTTGTGTGTCTGCCGCTCGCAGCGCCCGCTCTGCGGTTCCGACGGCCGCACCTACGCCCAGATTTGCCGCCTGCAGGAGGCGGCCCGTGCTCACCCGGACGCCAACCTCACTGTGGCACACCCCGGGCCCTGCGAATCCGGTACGCACGGCCCAGGGCCCCGACCCCCGGCACTTGGGGCTTCTTCTGGCGTTGCTCCCGGGTCCCGGACGGCATGGATGTCTGGCCAGCGGAGTGAAAAAGATGAGGCCAGGGAGGCCTCGAGTCCATTATTAGCTTACTCTCGGGGTTGGTCCGCGGAGGCCGCCGCCTGAAGGTGGGGATCCGGAGCTTGTCAGCAAGTGGCGTGCGCTGGGGTGCGTGCAAACTCCAGAGCCACCTGGCAGAGAACAACCCTCTGAGAGAGCAGGCACATAGTTAACGCTTGGCCTCAACTTTGAGCGAGTGAAGGGAGACTATCTGACTGCCCAGGCCTCTGGAATCCAGGCAGGGAGATGGGTTCCTGTGAGACGCAATCAGGTTTCCTTTGAGCAGCTTCCTAAAGACAGTGCTTAGTTAACCTAGGCTCCGAGCCTCTCGTTTAGGGATTAGTGGGGGAGGGGGGGGCTCTCCCAGCTTCTCCTCCCCCATCCCAGGGGGCTGAGGGCCATTCAAGCCTTTATTTTTCTTTGGCTGCTTTAGTAACCTTCTTCCTGAGCCCCCTTGAGGGGTCTGGTTTGGCTGGGACTGCTGGGAAAACAAACGCTCTGCGGGAGCTTCCCCCCACAACTCTAGGCTTTCTGCCTGCTGCCCAGATCGGTTTCAGTGTCTTTGCCTTTGCCATGTGGCTGCCCCACCTCCCCAGGGTGGGGCGGGGAAAGAGCTGCTTCTCTGGCCTTTGGCAGCTGGCACCTAGTAGGAGAAGGGGGAGGATGTAGGGGAGGGAGGTGTTGGTTACGAACACATTAGGATAGGGGCCTGGAGGGTAGAATGAGGACAGGGGAGCAATCAGGGGCAGCCTGTGGCGGCCAAGCTGAGGTGTGGGTCTCTGCCTGTTCGTGCATCCTGTCTGCCTGTCCAGTTCCATCTCTGCATTCCTACCCTTGTGTGTATCTGCAGCTACATTTGTATGTACTACCTGTGTGTACTTGTCGTGTTTATGCATGTGTATTTACCTCAGCATATATTGTGTTCCTTCACAAACACATTCAAAATGGTTTGTTATATGGGGTCCTTGCTGGGCTGGGTGTGCCGTTCTATTCTCAGGCCTCCTATCTCTACCTCCAGCACCCCAGATCCTGTTGCACCCATATGACGTTTGGAATGTGACAGGGCAGGATGTGATCTTTGGCTGTGAAGTGTTTGCCTACCCCATGGCCTCCATAGAGTGGAGAAAGGACGGCTTGGACATTCAGCTGCCAGGGGACGACCCCCACATCTCGGTGCAGGTAGGGGCAGGGAGCAGAGGCCTCCCCAGGGCAGCCCAGGGTCCTCCTAGAATACTGCTGACTCCTCCTGGCTCCAGTTTAGGGGTGGACCGCAGAGGTTTGAGGTGACGGGCTGGCTACAGATCCAGGCTGTGCGTCCCAGTGATGAGGGCACCTACCGCTGCCTGGCCCGCAATGCCCTAGGCCAGGTTGAGGCCCCAGCTAGCCTGACAGTCCTCACACCAGGTAAGGGAAAGCCCTGAGCTCTGGGGGCTGGGGGAAGGTGGTAGATTCAGGCCCTTGGCCGTGTCCAGGTGTGATGTACATGTGGGTACACACACAAGCATGGCTTTTGCACAGACTGGGATACGTGGGCACTGACAGCACCTCTCTCCTGTTCTCTCCCCTTTGTCCATATGTGTTTGCAGACCAGCTGAACTCCACAGGCATCCCCCAGCTCTCATCTCTGCACCTGGCTCCTGAGGAGGAGGCTGAGAGTGAAGAGGGTGAAGATTACTACTAGGTGCAGAGCTGTGGCATGTGGGGGTGGGTGAGTGGGGGTAGTTTTCATTCCTGCTCTTGAAAAAATCTGGAAAGGCAGAGCAGGGCCCCTTCACAGATTGACTTAATGCCTTTAGTGGGAGAGATGTGATGGTGATGGGAGAGACAAAGATTGGAGGAGGGTAAGAAGAGAGCCAGAGTCTAAGGGAGGTGCGATGCAAAGGGGGCCCATTCAGGAGATGCTCTGGCCAGAACAGTCTCTTGTGTGGACCGACTAGGCAGAATGTAACAGTTGCCTGCTGGTTTGTAGGCTAGGTGAGTGGGCGGGTGGGTGGGTGGCTGGCTGGCTGGCTGGGGAGGAGCAGAGCTGAGACAAAGGCTTGCAAACACCAGGATCCTCCACTTCTTTTTAGCAGCCTTCCCTCCAACCCTGCTCAACCAGTCTTCTGACTGCTCTTCTGCATAGATCCTGCTCTTATTTTCCTAGAGCCCAGTCTTTGCCTAACCTGTTTACCCTTTCTCAAAACTCACCTACAAAATTTCCCTCTCATAAATCCCAGTTCACTTACTAAGTGTTTGGTGTTTGCCATCTGCTGTCCAGGAGAGCCTGATAGAGCATAGTTTATTTAGCTCAGTGCAGTAAGATGGGCATTTGGTCATGTCTAATTTTTCTGTCATTTTAGAAACTCCGTGAAGGCAGCACCATATCTTATACCACTTTGTACTGGACAGTGCCTAGCACAGAACTAGGCACAGTAGGCATACAATAAAGACTTATGAAACAAACTGAGCCACACAGATGGTTCATGCAGATTTGCACACAGAGACATTTCTTTAGGAGGCCTTCCAGGGTACTAGGAATCTGGCTTCCAGAAGTTGTAGGTCCTGCTCTCTAAGCACGTGCCTGCCAGATGTAGAGGAAGTCTGAGCTGCACACCCCCTCACCCTCCTCCATGGGCAGGACGGCTGGAGCCATCAGATTGGGAGGGAGGGTATCCTCCCAGTCTGCACTCCACTGGGGCTGACCTAGAGACAGATTGCCTGTGCCTCTGTCTCCTCCCCAGGCAGTGTGGGGAACCAGATCTATGTGGGTAGGACCGAATATGAAAGCATAAATTGGATGGAGGAGGGGAGAAGTTTGGTCACATGTATGAGCCGCACCCTAGGACTTCCCTACGAATCCGCCCATTTTCCAGCTGAACTCGGACAAAGTCATGTTAAGTCTGTATTTTCATCTGCCCCAACTGACATGTCCTCTCTCTGGAGGTCCCTCACAGAGCCGTACTCTTTCGCTCCCTAAAGCTCTCTCCACCCTTTGTTACCTAGCCCAGGGACACTGGTGAGGCGCAGTGTTTATTGACTGGTTGAAGGAGAAAATGAAAGCTTAAGTTCGAGAGACCGAGACCCTGTGTGTGGATGTCAAGGGCCTCCTACGCGCCTGGGCTCCGCCCGAAGCCCTGGCGCCACAACGGGAGAAGTCGTGGTTGGCTCGGTGTCTGAGCTTGTCCTCTGAGGCCCAACGCAAGGAGCCCGGCCTTTTGGGAGGGGTGTGGCCCAGACCCCAACCCAAGGGCTTGGCCTCACCTCCCGTGGAACCTCACTGCCGAGTCCTGGCTAGAGTCCGGCGTTTCCTGGAGCTGTTCTCAACAGCTCGAGCGGGTTGAATGCATACTTGGGGCAAATTCTAAGTCAACAGCGAAATCAGGAATAGGGATGTGAGCGGTGTGGCGGCGATTGGGGGGAGGAGCAGGCCATTAAGAGTCTGGAGCAGAAGGAGGTCTGCTCTGCGCTGGAAGAGGGGACGGGGGTCTGGGTCCCCGGAATCCGCCTGGGAATCCGCCCCTGACTTGTTCTTCGGCACGACTCCGGGCCAGCTGGGCACAAAGACGCCCCCTGGCGGGCCCATCAATCCTACTGCGCCCGCTTGGAGAGCAGAGGCTCTTCTAGATCCTAGAGGGTCACACGCGTCCCCAGAACCTGTACTCCCTGATCGGTTTTGCAGACTTTACAGGACGTTCAGGTGCAGCCTCCTTCTAGCCTCAGTTTTCCCCTCCGCGGCGCTGCAGGTTCAGGCCCCACAGCCTTGACTAGGAGGAACCCCTCCTGCCTCCCCCTCCCCCAAACTCCTTCCCCCGCCTCTGCTCCAGCGGAGCGGCTTTAATAACGTCGCTGGAAAGTGACACGCGATTTATTATTAAAGTAATGCGGGGATGGGAAAGGTTTAATAAACGCGCTGCAATACCGAGGATTATTTTCCGCAAATAAATGAGAGTGCGCGAGGCGTTTTAATAAATAATTTCCCGCAGCTCCCGGGGGAGAAGAGAGAAAGGGGAGGGGGAAGGGGAAGCCGAGTTGCTGCCAGAACTCTCGGCTTCGCTTCCCCTACGGGTTTCCAAGCCTTTCTTGCGGCTTTCGTCCTAGGTTGCTCACACCCGACATGTGAGGTTCCAGGAGAGCTGACTCGCGGTGGTCTAAGACTGAGGCGGGAGAGGCTCTGTCCCCTTCTCCCCCCCCACCCCCGGGATTTTAAGTCGTTTGCCTAAGATGCAGAATGCACTTGTATCCAGCCCTCAACCAGAGGTCTGGAGTCAAGACTGGACCAGAGCAGGAAGGGTTAAACCGAGACCCGCCCCTCCCTCACCAGGGTACTAAGTCTCAGGGCCTGGCCACTCCCCTCCCTGCTTTCTGCTGACCCGGGCTGGGCGTCCACGCAGGATGTGGGAGTAACCTGTGGAAGGGAGTTGTGTGTACAGGTGTGTAGGTGCTACATGTGTTCAAATGACCCTGGCTCACTCCTCAGAGCATTTGGGGAATAGAGCCACTAAAACCAGTTGCTATTTGTTAGCTCGAAGGCTTCAAGGAAATGTCCTTGAGCCGAGCTGGTCTGAGCGGTGGGAGTCCAGGGGGAATCCACTTCTCCAACAGAAGCCTGGAGGCCCGAGAGGGTGAATCTGATTTCCAAAAGGGCCAAGACTGCACACCTTGGAGACCAAGGACAAGTCCTTGGCCTTGGTAGGTAGGGGACATCTGCTCGGCAAGTTCTGTGCCTCTTGGAGAGAAGTCTCTGGCGACACCTCTGGCAACCCCGGCGGGGGCGGGGGGCGGGGGGGCGGGGTGGGGCGGGGGACGACGGGTACAGGAAGTAGTGAAAGAGTGCCATCTGGTGGTTTTTTCTGGTTGCGGCAGCCAAACCTGGGTCTAGGGTCTTGAGACAGTTAATTTGGAAACATTTGAGTAAAAAGGTGCTTGGATTTGTGTTTATATATGTATGTGAAGGTGCACATGTATATGTTATATATATATGATATCTATAATATGTTTTTAGTAGTTATGTGTGTATATGTGTGTCTACATGCACTGTATACATTTTATATACACATATATATGTATGTACGGGCTTCCTTTTGTGGCTCAGCTGGTAAAGAATTCACCTGTAGTGTGGGAGACCTGGTTTTGATCCCTGGGTTGGGAAGATCCCCTGGAGAAGGGAAAGGCTACCCACTTCAGTATTCTGGCCTGGAGAATTCCATGGACTTGCATGACTGAGCAAGTTTCACTTTCATACTTTCATATGTGTGTACATCACAGTATTTTATGTATTTAGATTATATAAAGACATATATATGTATGTAGATAACCATTTGGTGCATATATCTGTATATAAGCACTGTATATATGGATGTGCTCTTATTTGTGTTTTTGTTGTTTTTTAGTTGCTAAGTCATGTCTGACTCTTTTTGTGACCCCTTAGACTGTAGCCTGCCAGGCTCCTCTATCCATGGAGTTTCCTAGGAAAGAATACTGGAGTGGATTGCCATTTTGTCTTCCAGGGGACCTTCCCAACCCAGGAAACAAACTCTCGTCTCCTGCATTGGCAGGCAGATTCTTTACCACTGAGCCACCTGAGAAGCCTCTTGTTATGTGTATATAGGTGTATACATATATGTGTTTGCAAATACATATTCCATTATATGCCATTCTTTCACCAAATATTTATGTGCCAACACTGTTCTTGGGGCTGGAGATACACCACAAAAAAGCACATTGTCTTTGCCATCATGGAACTTAACATTCTATTCTAAGATGTGCATGTGAATTAATTACATACATGTATGTTTGCAGGATTGCATGTGCATGTTGTGTAGCTCTGCTTACATATATATGTGTGAGGAATAGAGGAGCTTAAATATTCTGGTGGGCTTGGAGATTCGCTGTTTTTTTGCTTAAACATTCAGGTCCCATTGCCTAGGACTCTTTTTTTTTTTCCATTTATTTTTATTAGTTGGAGGCTAATTACTTTACAACATTACAGTGGTTTTTGTCATACATTAAAATGAATTAGCCATGGATTTACATGTATTCCCCATCCCGGTCCCCCCTCCCACCTCCCTCTCCACCCGATCCCTCTGGGTCTTCCCAGTGCACCAGGCCCGAGCACTTGTCTCATGCATCACACCTGGGCTGGTGATCTGTTTCACCCTAGATAATATACATGTTTTGATGCTGTTCTCTTGAAACATACCACCCTCGCCTTCTCCCACAGAGTCCACAAGTCTGTTCTATACATCTGAGTCTCTTTTTCTGTTTTGCATATAGGGTTATCGTTACCATCTTTCTAAATTCCATATATATGTGTTAGTATACTGTAATGATCTTTATCTTTCTGGCTTACTTCGCTCTGTATAATGGGCTCCAGTTTCATCCATCTCATTAGAACTGATTCAAATGAATTCTTTTTAATGGCTGAGTAATATTCCATGGTGTATATGTACCACAGCTTCCTCATCCATTCGTCTGCTGATGGGTGCCTAGGACTCTTAAGTATGTAGGCAGTTGAAGGCAAAGGGAAAGAGGCTGGAGACATAGGCTGATAACCTTCTAGGATAAGTTTTGGATATTTCCTCTGAATAACCAGGTTCTTTTAAACAGGGAACAGCTATGTAAGTTCACTTAGAGTGATGGAATGTCAATGAAGATCAAGTCTCACCTTTACTCAAAGCAGAGCAACTTAGGAGGGAGGATGATGGGTTGGGGGGGTGGGGGTGGGAATGAAGTCTGGGAGACTGGAGGTAGGAATAGGATCTTAGAGGACAGTGGTAGGGGCATTTAGAGCTGCAAGGGATCTGATCTGGGAGGTAGTGATGGGAGCTCTGGGACTCAGTTGTAGATAATGGGGGTGGTTTGAGAACCCTTGAGGAGGGATGAGCTGGGGGACAGAGATGGGGTCTGAGGGGAGTAATGAGGTCAGGATAAGGGATGGGCTTGGGGAAGGGTACAGAGGCAGAGGCTCTGGTGGCAGGGAAAACCACTCTTGGGGTGGAATTTGGAGGCCCCCAGCTCTGATGGAGTCATCCTTTCCTTTCTTCCACTCCTTCCTTTTCTATGCGGGATCCCCTAATATTCTTCTCTAGTCCTCTCTCCTCAAGCTGGGTCCCAGACATGCTGTAAACAGAGGAGAAGAGCTCAGGCTCCAGGACTCTACCTGCCTTAGGTAACTCCTTGGTGGCTGAAGGAGGCAGAGCTCACAGCATCCCTGTCCCACGAAGCTCCATCCCAGCCCTCTGGGCCATTGCCTGCCCCGCTGCCATTACCAGCTTCCAGACTGGGCTCAGCCCAGGGGTTTCAAACAACTGTGACCTGGAAAGGTCATAGAACATCCCCTCACCACACACGCATTTCCGAGACTGAACTAGGAAAGGTGCTTCCGAATCATTCCTTCCTTCCCTCCTTTTGCTGGATGTTCTCCAGACACAGTCGAGGCCAGAAGTCTTCAGGTGCCATCCTCACTCTTGCTCTGTGGTAACACCTCACGCCTGACCCTTACTTCTCAGCCTCCTGTGCTGGGCTACTTCATCCTAAAGTTAGAGTTTATGTCCCTTCATTGACTCGCCTCCCCTTCTTCAGTCCTTTTCTCCCCGGAGTTGAGATCTTAGTTTCCCAGATTGTGACCTCAGGGACTAAGACACAGACTGGCTCCTGGCCTGGCTTCATTTTCGGTATTTTCTCTGCCATCTGGGCAACTGAGAGCTCTCAGAACAGGGTGAACAGTTATGAAAATCAGTTTTGGTAACAAGTGCTACCCCACAATCAAGGTTCTCCCTGTCTTGATGGGCAGTACCAAGGGAAGCAGGATGGACTTGAGGGTACTGAAATGGGGTCATGAGAAGTGAGGGGGTCTTCCAGGATGAGGGTTGAGGGCTCGAGGGAAAATTACTTCCTGCTTCCCCTCGGTTCCCCCTTTCCAACCCCAGATCATTAGGGCAGGGCTGTCGAAGGCCCCATAGGTCTTCTGGATGCACCTGGCTCTCACAGGGGCCCAGGTTCTAACTCTGGCTTCCCTGCTTCCCATGCCCCTCTCCTAGTACCAGAAGGGGTTAGTTAAATTCTGGGGGCAGTAGTGGGGATCTCTAGTGGAAGTGGTCTCTGAAGGGTAATGATGATATCGTTTCCTAGCCTTTGGGCTAAGATCAAGTGAAGGGTAATTTTAGGTCTTTGGAACATAACTGGGGTTCTGTGGGCAAGGACAGGCTGGCAAGGAAACATGAGGTAGGTGGTACTGCTTTTTAAGTGCATACCTTGGGCAAGTTCCTAAGCTTCCCTTCTTCCCAGTCCTCAGCAAATTACTGATAAAATGTCCCCTATAAGTACTGTGATGAGATTAGAGATCTTGTAAGTAGTATCTGAAACACAGTAAGTATTCAACAAATGGTCAATTTTACTATCACTTTTTCTGGGTGGGGGAGTTGCATGGAGATGAGGCAAAGTACCTAGTACAGAGATCCCTACTGAGGTGTGTGGGTAATCACAGTCCCATGACTGCCCACAGGAGGCCTGAGGAATTCCATCTTAGGAGGAGGGGAAGGGCTATGACAAGGTGGGGATGGGTAGGGACTGGGCTTCCAGAGAGCTTGGCAGCCTTCACCCTCACCCCCGCCCCCTCAGGGACCCCCTGTCAGAACCCAGGGCTCTAGCTCTGTACTTGGAGGGAGGGGCGCCCTGGAAACTCACTTCCATCCATCTCTTTTATCTGGGTTGCTGAAGGGCTGGAGCTCCAATGGGGCCTCTGATGGGGAACAGATACAGACCAGGCGGAAGCAGCCGGAACAGTGCTGAGTTGGAGTTGAGGACCAGGCCAGGGGGTCAGTGAAGACAGATAAAGCTCAGAGCAGCTGGGGACTCAGGAGACTCGTGGGGAGGGGCAGCAGGGGCTGAGGGCAGGCTATGTCGTGTCCTAGGAGGAGGCGAGGTCCGGAAGCTTCTGATGGGGGCAATGTCCATCAAGGACTTCAAATGGCCAGCGGAGGCCTTTAATGACTCTTTGGGGGGAGGGAAGGGACCGAGCCCCCTGCCCTAGATGTGGCTGCAGGAAAGCCAGGGTGCCTGTCCAGGATGAGTGTTGGTCCCGGAAGAAGCAGCCTGGGAACAGGGTCCAGGCCAGAAGCAGGGCTTCTGGGGCCTGTCTTCCCCTTAAGGCAAAGATGGTGAAAAGGTTAGTAAGCAATCCTTCGATTTTGGTTCCTGTTTTAATTAACTTTGAAAGGCTTGGGGCCTCCCTGAACACCAGGGAAAGGAGCAGAGTAGACGTTTATTTTCTTCCTTTCCTTTTTAAAGACAATTTTATTAAATTACTTTGTTTTCATTCTGGCTTGAACATGGGACATTTAAATGGAAAAGTAATTATTTTACCTCGTTTGCTAATGGTGAGAGGAGAGTCAGGAAAGGGAGGGATGCTGGTAAGAGGAAGAGGTTGGCAGCTTTGGGCTGGCACACGTGTACGTGCACACACAAATGCCCTACAGACAGGCCTGCACAATCAGGCTCACACTCACAGCAGCCTCAATCACCACATGAAGCCCCTCACACTGACACACATTGTGTACCCACAGAAAGACACACCCTCCTAAATGTGGGCACCTCAGTGCTTGCAAGCTTGGAGCATCCACCCTCCTGAAGATAAACTCCTTTACCACCGCAATAGCTACAGGCGAACGCTCTCTCTCCTACACAAACACTCCCGACACATCAGGCTCACAGCACAGGCCCCCCTCACCCCTCACAGGTACCCCCATATACCCCTTCCAAGCATCAGGGAGTATGCACGCATGTGCACACACACACACCTCCAACATATTTAGACCTTTTCAAGACAGTTGAGTTGTATCATCATCAGTACATACAGATTGAGACAAACAATTCTCCTCAAACACACAAGCCCGGGATTTCCCTGGTGGCCTAGTCCTGCCAGCCTTGTGAGGCCAAAACAAACAAACAGAAATCAAAGAGTCAAGCGCACCTCAACAAGGACACCTTGACAAGGACACCTGGCAACAAAACTGGGGGTGAGATGTGATTCTGTCATGGAGAAAGAGGGCCCCCAATTGACCTACCTGCTAGGTGACTCCATGTGCCCCTTTCTCTGTGCCTGTAACATTCTTAGACCAATCTCTCCATCTCTCCTGACCCTGATTCTGCAGCTTCTGGGACAGTCCCCCCGCCTCTCACCCGTTCCCCACCCCAGGCATGGGAGAAGGCCAACAGGTTTCTTGGGCTCAGCTGCCCTGGCCAGGACTGGGTTCTAACTCAGGCTTCCCCACCTCCTGCCTCCCTCCCCCGCTGTGTGGACTGGCGTCAGAGGGGTTAAAACTTGGGTAGCGCACCCCCCCCCTTCACTCCCACCCCTGGCTGATACTTCGAGGGCCGGTTCGCGGGAGGGAGCCATACCTGTACTTTGTCTTCATCTGTCACCGCTTCTGACAGTCAGATACATCTTGTGGGGGGGCGTGGGGGACGGGGGAGCAATAATTAACCTCTCCCGCCTCATAGCCTCATACCCGAATGCGACTGCCTGCCTGCCTGCCTGCCTTCCTGCCTGCCTGCCTGGCCGGCCAGCAGAGATGACTGCAGGGTCTGCAGAGTGAAGAAAGGGGGATCGGGGAGGAGAGGGAGGGGGTGAAGGGAGAGCGAGGGAGAAGCTGGAGAAGCATGCTGAGCGGAGGGACCCTGATGTTTTTATTGCCCTGCCAGCCTCTTTTCTGCACCCTTCTCTCCACTCTCTTCCTGGGGAACTGCGGGAAGTTGGGAGAAGTGATCAGAGGGAGGGAAGAGGGAGAAAGCCACGTGCACTCACCTCTTCCCCCCGGGAGTTCAGGCCTCTCTTGAAGGCCTGGGGGCTGATTTGGAAGCACAGTGGTGTGAGGGGGAGTCCTTCATACACTAGTGTTGCACAGGGACAAGGAGGAGGAAGAGAGTGTTGGGTGGCATAGAGGGGGCAGAGGATGCCATGCTGGGTTTTCTCATTTGTGGCAGGTGACTCCTGCTTGTGTTAAGGATGAATTATTCTTCCATTCAGTGAACAGGGATCAGTCTCATAGGGGCTACCATTGAAAAGGACTCCAGAGTTGGAGTGTTAGATAGAGGATGCTTCTAAAAAGTCAAGTAAGGCCGTCGGGGTGGGGGTGGGGGTGGCTGGACTCAGAGCTTGTACAGAAAGAAGACAAATTTGGGCTGGGTCCTGGGACGAAGCAGGTGGGACTCAGGGTCAGGCAAGAATCACCTGCAGCCAAGGAGGTGAACATGACTACAGCATTCCCAGCAGCCAGACTGCCAAGTGCTGGGGTTTGTCCAGGGAGTAGAGAGGAGACAGGAAGGAGAGGTGTTGTCACTGCTGGGCTCCCGGGGGTGGGGTGCAGAGGGGAAGGGCCCTGCCTGTCCCCTGGGCAGCCTGAAGGCCAAGAGATTCGAGCTTTCTCTATCTCTTTGAGAAGGTGTACTCAAATCTGTCATCTGCAGTGTCTGAGAAACAGGACATTTGCTCTAAGGTCCCTGATTAAGTCGTGAGCACAACGTTGTTCATGAGTCAGCATCCCTGGTTCTCACCCTGGTTCTGCCACTAGCTAGCTGTGTGACAGAAAATAAGTCATTTAACCTCTCTGGACCTCAGCTTTCTCATTTGTAAAGTGGCAGGGGTGGGGAGTTGAGGGGGGACTGATAGAGAAACTCTATAGACATTGTCAAGACTCACGTCCTGTAATCCAGCAAGATCTGAGGAACCTTAGCAGGCTCAGCTGTGCCCCCACCACCCCTCACATGTGCTGTGGACCCCTCCTACCCCGGAGCAGCACAGACACAGCCCCAGAGTGCATTTCTCTCTCTCTCTCTCTCTCTCTCTCTCTCTCACACACACACACACACACAGCCTCCTTGCCCCTTGTACTGTGCATCCCTGGACTTCCAATCATCTATGAAATGTGCTGTGGTTGGGAAGGAGCCCAGGGCCAGGGCACCCCAACGGACAAGCTGATTGTATACATTTCTGTTAAAAGAAAAACGGAAATGCCTTAGCAGAGAGTGGAGTGTGGAGCACGGAGGCAAAAGGCTAGCTCCGGAAAGGACTTGCAAGTGGGGAGAGGGATTGTTGGGAGAGGGAGGAGAGCCCTGGAGAGGTGAGGAGAGAGAAAGAAGCAGAAGCCTGGCTCAGCTGCAGGGGACTCACGCTGAGAGTGTGGAGTGAGACGCTGACAGCCCTGTCAGGAAATCACCTCAAAGCGTCCCACACCCTGGTCTGCCAGGCTCCATCTCCCCAGGGGAGGAACCCCAGTGAGTCACGCTGCTGTCTGTCCCCTTGATTCTCCTCCCCTCCCCCTAAACACACAGCCCTGCTCTAAAAGAGGGAATTCATTTCTGGCTATTATTTTCTTCACCTGAAGACAGCACCAGGGGAGAGGAGAGAAGCAGGAAGAAGTCAAGCCTGCCCGGGTTGGGGTCACCTAGGATGGCTCTGTGTTACCCGGAGCCATGTGGTGCCTAGGATGGAGCTGGTCTCCTAGGCAAGTGTGGCATTTAAGAAAGAAGTGGGTTTTTCTCTAACAGCATGGAGTCCAGAGCAGCAGTGGGTCAGCTGGGACCCGTTAGGGGCCCTGGAACAAATCTAGGCTCTTGCATAGGCTCAGCTCTGGTGAAGGAGAGGCTTGGAGTTTGGAGAGAATGGTTCAAGCAGCCTTATTTGTGGAGTGGAGAGTCTATCTCAGCTTTGGAGGTCAGAAATGAGTTCCAGTCATTTGGGGAATATTCCGGGCTTTCTTCTCTAGCCCTGCCTCCTTTCTCCCAGCTCCCCTTCTGTGGGAATAGGTCTCAAATTCCAGCCCCAACCCCCACTTCCCCCACTCATCACCTTCATAACTCCCTAGTCTGTTTTTCAAGAATTCTTTTTATTGTTCTTCACTTTTAAAATATAGTACATGAATATAGGCTTATGAAAATTTCAAACAATCCAGAAATTTGTAGAACAAGAAGCAAAAGCCCCTCTTTCCTCCTTCCCACTAACTCTTCTCCATGAGTTACTGGGATTAACAATATGGTATGTATTCTTCTAGGTCTTTTATATATTCACTACACACAAACACACACAAACTAGATTTTAAAACAATTATTGTATTGATTTATGTCATACTACTATTTTACTATTTGCTCATTTCACTTTAAAAATGTCAGACATATTAGCCAGGTGAGCACAGAAGGATATATCTTGATCCATATAGGTATATTTCACATAGTATTCCATAATAGATTTAACCAATTCCTTAGTGCTGGGCTTTTATGCTGTTTTGAAGTTTTTGCTCTTACAAACAATTCCACAGTAAACCTCCATAAACCTATGTCATTTTGCACAAGAATGAGCATATCTGAGATTCAGATTTCTTAAAGTGGCACTGTTGGGTCAAGAGATATGTAGTGTATGTATATCTAACTCTGACTTTCTCTTTGAAGCTTGAAACCCACATTTCCAAGCAAGAGTCCACAGATGCTTGAAAGACAGGCCTACTGAGTATTTACAGGCGAATGTCTCCCAACACTTCAAATGCAGAAAGTCCAATCCCAAGCTCCTGATCCCCTCCTCTTCCATCCTGCTCCCTGCCTCCCAGCCTCCTTGCTTTGGTCAGCATCACCCTACACATGCTATTGCCCAAGCCCCACACCTTGGATCATCTTTACCAAGGTGTCTGTATGTCCAGATTTGCCCATAATTGTCCAGTATATGTGTACTGCCCTGGTAAAATGATTGATAGTACCTCTTTGTACTCAAAACTGTTCTGGATTGGGCAATAAATTAAATCACCACTCTATTCCTCTTTGGGCTTTCCTTGTGGCTCAGCTGGTAAAGAATCCACCTGCAATGTGGGAGACCTGGGTTCAGTCCCTGGGTTGGGACGACCCCCTGGAGAAGGGAAAGGCTACCCACTCCAGTATTCTGGCTGGAGAATTCCATGAACTCTACAGTCCATGGGGTCTCAAAGAGTAGGACATGACTGAGCGACTTTCACTTTCGTTCCTCTTCATCTCTGATTCCTAGTCAGTCCATCACCAACTCCCACCAACTCTCCCTTCATTCTTCTTTCTGTTGCATGGCTCTAGATCCCATCATCAGGCTTGAATAAAAACAGCCTCCTAACTAACTTCCCCACTCTTCATCTCTCCTCCCTTCAGCCCATCCTTTCACTCCATTGACCATCCTGTCTTTTTAGGCCACTTACTGTGTCACAGAACTCTCTTGCTTCCCATTGCCTACAAGACTGAGTCCACTCAAGATCCATCATCACACTATAGTTCACCAGAACAGGTATCTCCCATCTCCATAGGTCAGGAATCTGTATCACCTTAGCTGGAGGAGGAGCAGGAGTCAGGCACTGGAAAAACTGTTCCATAACCCCACAAAATGATGAAGAGAAAGACTCCTTGGGATGGAGTGGTTGGGACGAAGCCTAGAAGGTGACTTGGTGTCTCTCTGAATTCAGATCTGGGGTTGTCCAAAGAGAGAAGCCCCCTTGGGCATTCTGTCTCTTCCCGCTCACCTGCTTTGTCCTCTGGCGCCTCAAAAACTCGAGCCAGTTTCTCTTCCATCTCTTGTTCCAGGGCTGGAGACTTCAGGAACATCTTTTCATGTCTGGCTCTTATCCAGCTGCCACCTGCTTACTGCACTCCATGCCACCTCTGAGCAGTGTCATATGTGATCAGAGATCATGGGAACTTCCAGCCCTTGAGTGAGAGTGAGGGTGGTGATGTATATATGTAGTGTTGTTAGAATACACCCTCAAGCCACTTTAAACCCACCCTGGGGAGAGGACTCTCAGGGAAGTTGAGGGCACACCCAGTTGGAACTCCCTATTCCTCCAAAATGATGTTAACTCCCTCCCACCTGAACCTTTGGGATAAACCTCTGGGGTGCCTAACCAAACTTCAGGGCACCTGCAGCCTCCCCACTCCCTTTCCTGGCATCCCTCCCCTCACTCAGATGTTGCCAAATGGATGGTGAGTTTGGATGGGTCCTGGTGGCCGAACTCCAAGCAGAGGGGGAGGCATCCTGGCCCCCTGCCAGCATTCCGTCCACAGTAATTTGGCAGGAAAACACCAGCTGCATATATCTGCACATCTGTTTATGCCTCTGGCTTGTTATTTATTCTCTGCCTTTCATGGGCAGCGGAGCCAGAGCACACCTCAACTCTTCCCAAGTTAGATTAACCAAGAAAGAAGGCTGAGACACTCAGTCACAACAATTGCTGATGTTCATTGAAGGGTATGCCTTCTCCGGCAGCTGCTGCCACTTTTTGTAGACACAGAGGAGAGGAGCAGAGAGAAAGGGAGGGGGAGGGAAAGGGTGGAAGGAGAAGGGAGGGGAAAGCTGTGGAGTTAGAGCCTTAGTCATGCTGGAATACTTAAATCAGGTGGACTGATCCCTGACTGCACTGTGGAGAGGGTTAGTTGGCCATTCTTTCAAACACAATCTCTGCTCTTCCTTCCTGCTAGACACAAGACTTAAGCGTGTGTGTATGTGTTCTTGGATGGTATGGCTGAGAGTAAATCATGGGGATAAGGTCTGTAATAGAGGTTAGGTAGGATGGTCTTCTTTGAGGTACTTAAATAACTCTTCTTGAGGGATTTCTAGGGCACAGACCTGGTGGTGGAGAACCACAAGCCAGGCTCTGTCCCTGGGATTAATAAAGAGAAGGAGTGAGAAGAGGAGGAGGAGGAGGAAGAGAAGGATGAATAAGAGAAAGAGGAGGAGAAGGAGAAGGAAAGAGAGTGTTAGAGAATGGAGAAGGAAATGGCAACCCACTCCAGTGTTCTTGCCTGGAGAATCCCAGGGATGGCAGAGCCTGGTGGGCTGCCATCTATGGGGTTGCACAGAGTCAGACACGACTGAAGTGACTTAGCAGCAGCAGCAGCAGACAATTCTTAAATTGAAAAGAGATTTTCACAGGGTAAAAAAAACAATCCAGGCACACCTCATTTTATTGCCCTTCACTTTAATGCACTTCACAGACACCGTGTTTTATACAAACTGAAGGTTTGAGGCAACCCTATGTGGGCCAAGTCCATTTTTCCAATAGCATTTCCTCTCTTCATGTCTGTGTCACATTTTGGTAATTCTCCCAGTATTTCAAATCTTCTCATTATTATGTTTCTTTCAGTGATCTGTGATCTTTGATGTCACTGTTTATTTTCAGGCACCACAAACTGTGCCCATATAAGATGATGAATTTAATCCATAAAAAAAAAAATAACGGAGAAACATGATTGGCAGGGAAGAAAGAGAAGTGAGTGAAGAAAGGACCTGGAACTTTGGAGATCCTTGAAATGGCTGGGGTGCTATCCTTGGTCCTGACCAATAAAGGACCCAGGAATTGCCCAGAGTATGTGTCCTGGATGGGGCTCCAAACTCCCTACACTTTCTTTTGAAGGTAACTGGATAATTCTGGAGTAAGGACAAAGAGCTTGAACCTCACGTGGTGGTGAGAACTGAATCCATAAGTCCAACTTCTTCCCCTCTAACCCTTTCTCCCTCTCCTGCCTTTACCCAAAACAACTCCCAGTGCAGTCAGTGCTCCTCGCAGGGGACAGATAGATGTGGGCTCAGAGACTCCTGGGCAGGGTTCATGGGTAGGGGTGCAGGCACTGGAACCCCTGGCATAAGTGGGGAAAAGTGGGTGTGCCCTGGGGCAAGGGAGTGCTGACCTGGTCAGATTAAAAGCAACTAGACCTTGCCAAAGCCCTAGACAGACACTTGCTTTCACTTTCTTTCCTGCTCCTTTGCAGAACTCAAACACCAACATCATTCCCAACCCCCTTTTAAAAATTATATGTAACGAGCTGTTCATAATCAGGCCTTGCACAGATGGGGGTTTAATCAGTTAGAGTCTAAGCACACAGGCATTCCAACCTAATCCAATTCCCATCAGTTCATTAGGGGAAATATTCATCACCCAGAAATTACAGTGGGGCCAAAACTGTGAAAGGATTCTAAAGAGCTGTCAGTGGAGCAGTAGCCGAACCAGCCAAGACAGGAGGCCAGGTTGTGTGGAGGGTGCCTGTCAGCCCCTGACTGTGTTCTGAGACCCCTGGTTCTTACCTGACTAGGTCATAGTTATTGTTTTTTGTTTTTTTTTTTTTAAGAATCACTGTTTATTAACCTTGGGGCCAGACTCTGGAGGGGAAAATAGGAGAGAAATGTCAACTGCCCTTGGGAGTCCCTATTTAGAGGGGAGATACATGGTACCCTGTGTCTAGGGAACCTCCAGTCTGATGGGAGGGACATGGCTCCCACCCATGTGCACTGCTTTCTGAGCTCTCTGAAGAGTGCTAACTTGTAAGTGATCATGCACTTTTGTCCTAAAATCTCTAGCAAGAGGCAAGAAATTGCCACCTCATGAAGGCACAGGTAGGAACACAACTTCTACCAGTTTCTGCAACAAATCAGAAACAGAAGTTGGGAATACAAGGCAGGGTACAGACTCCAGACCAATGGACACCATTGCTTTTCTTCTGTCATGGGGGCGCTGGGCAGAGTGAAACAAGGGATAAGGGCCTTCTCCAAGGTTGACTTCTCCCAAATAGATAAGACCCTCACTGATATTAAGGGATCTTCACCTCTGTATTGAGAATCTTGAGCATTTCCCTGTAGTTCCTGCCCATATTCCCATGTGAAATTTGGGAAGCATGTTTGTTTACCACCTCTGGCTTTCCTGATGCCACCCTCTGCCTGCCATTTTTCTCTTATTGTCCCTGGTGGTGGTGGAGGAGGTCTGTCTTAGGTGGTTCACACTCATCCCAAGGTGTTTCTGACCCAAGGGCAAGGCATTTACAGGGCTAGACTTTGGTCTCAAAGCCTGTAGTGCTTCCTATTACCTTTAGTCCTAGATACGGTCCTGTGGGCTGACGAGAGCTGGTCCTTTGCAAAGTCCATCTCCTCTGCCTGGGTCTTCTGCCTTCCTGCCCACCTGGCCCAGAACAGAAGTATAGCAGAGGGAGAATGTGGGGCATGAGGCCAGCCCTCTTCTAGGGACAAGGAAGCACTTCTTTGAGGAAGTACACTGAAGCTAAGACCTGAAGGGAAGAGGGGTACCCAAGTGTGGAGGGTAAGGATTCTCACCCTTGTTGGTCCCTTCTGCTCCCTCCACCTCTTATTTCCCAGGCTCTTGGGACCCATTCTTGGCTCATTGCCCTTCAGTTCAGTCTCCCAAAGTCATCCTCCCTTACTCACACTCTGTCCAGCATCCAGCCTTTGGAGGTGAACTCTCAACTCTGGGACCATCAGGACACTATCCTCCAGGGATTCAGTTGAAAGATTTCAGACCTGGAGGAGGAGGGCTCAGAGGCAGTGGAGTCTATATGTTTCTTAAAAAGAATGACCAAAGCCTCAAAGACACATAGGTGCTACCACTGTCAGACTCATGTGCTTAGGAAGGAATCAGACAGCATCAAGAATCTGGGACAAAGGGCCTGGAGCTTAGGTAGAGAATAAGATTCAGATAAGACATGAAAACTCAGCTTAACCACAGTGATACCTGTGAGTTATGAAGTGGGGGATCCATGAATACCTTCCCACTTGCGCACAGGTATAAGCTAATTGAGACTTAAGACCTCAGGCCAGGTCCATGGGGGGTGTCTAGCTTCAAACATTGTTTTCCCATTTAACAGTTATCACATCTTTGGTCAGCCACTGTTTTGTATCTGATTCCAGTTTTCCAACCTCTGAAAAGGGGTGTATCATTCAGGTTGAGGATGGATTGTCTGGTGTGATTATGGGGGTTGACATCCTGGGTTCTTATTGCTCTGACTCTTTCCTAAGGAGGTGGGCCTGAGAGGGGCAAGCCCGAAATCTGTAGGTCAATCAGGAAGGAAAGATCAGGAACAAGTTGGACGCCCCCTGCCCCCCGCCCTCCCAAGCACTGACAAGTCTGTTGTTCCCAGACAGTAGGGAAGGGAAGATATACTGATTGTACAAAGCAGGTGTCAGCCCAGGTGCTGTTTGCAGTCTCCTCCATCAAGAATAGCTCAGTCCCTTTTAAGGGCTCACCTGATTAGGTCAGGCCCACAAAGGACCTCTCTAGTTTAAAGGCAACTGCTTAGGGACTTTAATTACATCTTCACAATCCCTTTTCAGCAGGACCTAGGTTGCTCTTTGATTGAATAACTGGGGGAATAACCAGTGTTTGCTATGAAATGACAGCAGCCTTCTCTTCCATTCTCATAGCCTAGTTGACACATCAAAAATCCATCACACAGTGAAAATTATTTTTATGAAGGTTAACTCTTAGATACTCTTTGGGAAAGTCCCCAACATCTAGGAATCTCAGACCCATCACACGGTGAAAATTATTTTTATAAAGATTAACTCTTAGAGTCCCCAACATCTAGGAATCTCAGTATAGGTGAGTCAAACCCACCTAACAAGAATTTATACACCCAGAGGCTGAGGCTCCTCTTCCTAAGCAAAGGGAAGCTAAAGAGGTTCTGTCCTTAATTGTTCTTGGTCAGAAGGAAGGGCAGCTCTTTAAGGGTCTTGGGGTTTGTGGATGTGGTGCAGAGTGGAAAGATGTCAAGATCCACAAGGATTCTGGGGATGCCCTGCCCTGGCTGTTTGGGCCACCAGAGCCAGAGTCACAGCAGCAGGTGATGGGAACATTCTCAGTGACCGGTGGGGCTTCAGCAGGTAATTACCCGGCAGAAGTGAGGAACTGACAGGGTAATTATTAGCTTCTAATTGCAGGGCAAACCCAGGCTGAGATCCTCCTCTCCAAAGCAGAGGGCATTACTATTTGCATAGCAATTAATTACTTTGGGAGCTACGGAATTTAATTACCCACTAGTCCATGGGAGCCAATAATTAAATTACTCTCAGAAACAGGGTATTTATTTCCCAGTTAGGCCAAGCAGGTAGCTTCTACCTTGGGGAGTGAGCCTGGGTGGTGACCCCTGAACCAATGGTTGGCCCTTGGCCTGAGCAGACGTGAGTGGCAAGCTCAGTGTCCCAAGGAGGGAGTGTCCACGCTACAAGGCAGACAGATACCTGACACTCACAGAAGCAAGCCCTTGCAGAACACTCAGACTCATGGCATGCTCAGACCCAGGGCTGGCGGGTAGACATGGGGTAGCCCATGGAGCTAGGCACACTTGCCCACATAGAATCACAAACGCAGTAAAGAGCAGTGTCAAGAGACCATATAAGGCATTTGGAGCTCATTTTGCCATAACTGTTAGGCCTAACTTGTGTCAAAATATGGGGTTCCCAGGGTGGCTCTGGGGTAAAAAACCCTCCTGCCAATGTAGGACCCACAGGAGATTCGAGTTCGATCCTTAGGTCAGGAAGATCCCCTGAAAGAGGAAATGCAGCCCACTCCAGTGTCCTTGCCTGGAAAATCCCATGGACGGAGGAGCCTGGCAGGCTACAATCCATGGGGTCATGAAGAGTCAGACATGACTGAATGACTGAGCAGGCATGCAAGTGTCAAAATATTTTTTAGTACTGTGTATTTTGGTCAACGGAATATTTGGGTTCTGAGCCCATCCTGGGGTCGTTTTTCATCCCTGGTTCTTCTCATGGATAGGGTCGGGTTGGTAGAGTCTCAGGACAGAGTGGGGCTTAGGGAGGGGCTGTGGAGGGGCTGTTTTGAACACTGTTTGATAATAATTAGTGAAACGTTAATGTTCCTGCGTCAAAATGGCCATGTTGAAGTGTCATATACTTCAACATGAAGAGATCCTTCAGTAGAAAGGGGCCCCTTGGAGCCGAGCTGTGCCACATCCAGCCTTCTCCCTCTTCAGAGAAAGCAAGGTGGGGGTTGGGGCATGGAGGTAAGAAGTTGCTGAAAGTAGGAAGCCACCTGAAAAACCAAGAGGTGGGGTGGTGTTGGCCTCGCAGCCCCCACTGCTCTCCCCGAAGTCCTCCCCCCGCCACTCTCACTGCTCCCCACTGACTGCCTGGGAGGTCAGCAGCTGCCAGGTAATTGAGGGAGTGTGGCTTTCTCCTCCACTCTGTCTTCAGAGTGTGGGGTGGTATCTGGCTCCAGCATTGAGGATTCTAGAGTTAGAGAAGAATGCAGCTAGCCAGTGTTGGTGGGTCAGTCCTTGGGGCTGGCGAACCAGGGGTCTTTGGACATGTCCCACTCTGATTGAGGATGGAAGGAATAGCGCTCACTTTCTTTGCTCTTCCCTCCCTTCATCTTGGGCAGATCAAGTGGATCCTGGTTATTCTGTTCTCTTAGCTTCCTCCCTCCCTTTCCTCCAGGTGACATTAAGGAGCCCTGATGTGTACAGATCTGGAGTCAGGCCACCTCCCTACCCTGTTGCCTTTGGAGTTCCCAGCTGATAAGAGCTGCCAGCTCCCCAGCCCTTGGAATTCTCTCCCAAAGCCTAGAGCTGAGCCCCTCCCCTTGCCCCTCCAGGCTCACCTCAGGCCTCCCTAAGTGGGACCCCATAGGCTCTTCTAATGAAGTTCTCTCTGACTCTGTTCGGGGCACCCACCACCCGAGGAAGGAGCGGCCGGCCCTCAGCCCAGGCTGCTGACAGCAGCAATCCATCTCCATCACAGTAATGGCGTCCCCATTAATCGGCCATAAACTAATAAAGCAAGCACTTTCCACCCCTCACCACCCGCCCCCCCCCCCCCCGCAACTTCATTAAGTCTTTAGTACATTAATATGTCTTACTTAGTGTCAGCTAAGCCTCTTTCTCCATTTGGGGTGGAGCATGGTGGGGTGGGCGCATTGCCCAGTGGGTGGGTGAACATGACCCCTCCTCTGGCCTGGGTAGAGGGGCTGCTGACTCAGGGCCACCCACTCCTGTCTCCCTCCTTCACAACTGCCCCCTCGAGGGGCCTGAGAGGCAGAGAGGGAAGCAGAGGCAGGAGAACAGGAAATGGTGGAGAAGTGGAAGAAAGAAGAGAAGAGGAGGCTGGGAGGAAGGAGGAGATAGGATGGGGGAGGAGCTGTACACCTCCAAATTAAATTTGTGATTCAGGCATCAGATGGGCCGACAGCCAGAGATTAATTCGACTGATCGAGTTATAAAGAGCGAGAGGCCTGAGTAATCAATCTTGCAGCTGTCAGGCCGACAGGCAAGAGTATTAACCTGGCTAGACGGCACATACCGAGGACTTTTTCATTTCATTCACCCCAACCACGTCCCTGACCACCTCTGGCCTGTCTCTCCAAATAATAATAATTGTGACTGTTAACGATGACAGAGACAGGTTGAGGGGACTGCCGGGCCCTTCTCTCCCAGACTTCCCACCCCTCGCTTGGTTTGACCACTTCTAGAAAGCAGAGCAGGTAACAGCTCTTGGCCCTCTAAGAGGTGGGGAAATAGAGGCAGGGACTGCAATGAGAGCTTCAGACAGGCCAGCGGTGGGGCTGGGATCATGGAGATCATTGTCCTAGATCCCTCCTGCCTCCTGGAAAAGAATTGCTCCCCAACCAGCTGGCTCAGCCCCTGGCACTTCCGGCTCTGGTCAAGGAAGCTGTGATCCGGAAGGTCATACTTAGCTGTCCTCTGGCCTCTTCTGACCCTGGCCACAAATCTGAGTCCTGGGGGGATTGTGTGGGGGCCCTAGCTCTGGCTCGAGCCCCTGGGCTGGGTATCTGCTCTTCCTGGCAAGCCACCTCATCTCCTGCTCACTCTCCTCCTCGCCTGACAGTGTCAGTCCACACCTGGGGGTGGGGTTGGGGGTCTCCCTGCAGAGACTTGTGGAAACACCCTCCCTTGGGCAGAGAAGGGGTGGGGGTGGGGGTGCTACCTTGATGTTGACACCTCTCTCAACTAATTTTCATCCTTCAAACCTTTATATCTCTTTCTTCCTCCTTGCTTCAGGGAAAGGAAGGAACATTGTGTGTGTGTGTGTGTGTATGTGTGTGTGTGAGAGCACGTGCGCATGCATAAGAAGATATGATGGAGGTGGGGGCACCTTTAGGGCTTACTGGAAGTGAGCCAGGTCGAAGTCAGCCCTCTGAGGTTGTCATGCCAGGATGGGCTCTAGGAAGCAGAGACCTTGGAGGGCCGAGGTGAGGAGACACAAGCTCGATCCTCCTTTCTCAGTAAGGATCAGGCATGGGGTGGGCAGGGGTGGTCCCTGTAATGCTCCAACAGCACCGGTTATTATTGTTATTGTTACCACTCTAGGTACCACCTCATCCCTGGCAGCAACACAGCTCTCATTCATTGGATTTGAAGTATCTAAGCATTCTATATGTTATAACTTTAATGCTTACAAAAAAAGCACTATGAAGTAGGTTCTATTTTCAGCTCCATTTTACAGATCAAAAACTGAGGTTCAGAGAGGTTGGGAGACTTGCTGAAGCTCAAACAGCCAGGAAACTAGAAAGTCATTTCCTGCACCCTACCCAGTCTCAGCACAAGCTGATGCTCCCCCAAGGCCCCCAGACTTCACATGGCCTCCACCAAGGTTCCCTAGAGCCCCTATCAGCTGGTTGTGGATGTTTCCAGCTGAGGATCCCTGGGAAGCAGATCCCTCTGGGTATGAGGAGGGCGGGAAAGGTGGTGCTGTTTGTTCAGAGGGTGGGGATGGGGGCTTGGTGTCAAAGAACACTCATCCCAGGCCAAGGGAAGAATAGGGGCCCCACCCAGGGCCCTGCCCTGCAATAACCTCAGGGAGGAGGATTTGCCCCCTTCACCAGTTCCCAGAGCCTCTTGGGAAAGGAGAGGTCTGACTTGCCTGCATCACCCGCCCTCCCCAGGGATGAACCAGTTGGAGGGGTGCCATGCTGAGTGTGTGGTGGTGGTTGGGGGTTGTAGATCCTGACTTGGTTGAGAGAGAGGGAGAAAGCTCTCCCTCTCACCTCCTGACCCCATTTGGGGCTGGACCTGAGGGGGGCTGGGGAAGGGGGCCTGGCTGAGGCGTTGGGAGTTGGAGGCTGGAGCCAGGCCAGCCCCTCTCCCAGGCTCCCTGGGACCCATTTCAAGTGGCTGCTTCCAGGCTGGGCCAGCTAGGGGGAGGGGGGAAGGGGAGAGGGAGCCTGTTTCCAAGCAAAGGTTCAAGGGTCTCCCTTCCTGAACCCCCGCCCCCTTGCTCAGGGCAGCCATTGATTCCACTCTGTCAGTCTTGGCGGTGTTTACTCCCTATCCGTTTTCCGGGGCCAAGGCCGGTGGAGGGATCTAAGGCCACAGGACTTTATGTGCCACCCCTACCCCATCTTGAGGTCATTCCCCAAGTCTTAAGGTTTTGATCACTGGGGTGGCTGAGGACTTATCTGCTGTGGCTGCTTTCATGTACTCTTTACTTCCCACCCCCACCAGTCTTTGCATTCATGCCAGACCTTGGATCTGCAACCTGGGATCTAATAATTCAGGGGCCTTTTTTTTTTTAATTAATTAATTTATTTATGGCTGCACTGGGTCTTCCTTGTTGTGCACCGGCTTTCTCAAGTTGGGGCCAGCAGGGACTGCTCTCTCACTGCGGTGCAAGGGCTTTTTGTTGTGGTAGCCTCTCTTGTTGCAGAGCACAGGCTCGGTCGTTGTGGTGCACAGACCATTTCCCTGAGGCATGCGGAATACTCCTGGGCCAAGGAATCCAACTCGTGTTCCCTGCATTGCCAGGCGGATCCTCAACCACTGGGCCACCAGGGAAATCCAATTCAGGGGCCTTTTGTGTCAGAATGGGGATGTTCTCTGATTGCTAATTCTCTCACCCTATTGAGGTGAATGCGGGATCAGATCCCCAAGGGCTGTCTTGCCGTGATTACCACAATGGTCCTTCGAACATTCTCTGTGCCATAGTTTTCCATCCGAAGGTAACAGAATTATCTCCATGATCTCTGCTCCTTCTGCCCTAGGCTAGGGAAAGGTGGGGTGCTGTGCAAGGAGAGGAGAGATCTTTTAAGGCAAATCATGTAGGAGATCTGTTTCAAAAACTGGCTGTCTTTCTGGGCCTCCATTTCCTCATCTGTAAAATGGGAGAAATAATGCCTACTTCCTTGGTTTGGGGTGATACTCAAGAGAGATTGCAGAGAGGGCCTCAGACTGTGTCTGGCACATTGTAGGTGCTGAATAAACATTTGAAACCATCAGCCAAAGCAGAGGAAGGGCTGGGGGTGTGGCAAAGGTGTGGCTTCGTTGGGGAGATGTTGTCTTCCCCGATTCCTGGCTCTCCCATCCCTCATTCTCTGACAAGCTTGGGCAGAGGCCCTTGACTTGGACATCCCACTCTGAGGAGCTCTTGAACAGACTGGGAGAATGTCTGTGTCCTAGACAGGGCTATGTTTGAAGGCTGTGTGTGTTTCCACATCCCTGCTTTGAGAAAGGAGTTGTTTGGACATCAGCCAGGCTGTGTGTATATGTGAGTGTATATGTGCATGCATGTGTGTAGACTCAATGGCTGGCATCAAAATACTTACTGATTAATCTCTATCTTCCCACACCCAGCCCTGGTCCCTGGGAAGCTCTGGGCCTGAGCTGGTGTCCAATGGGCCTGAGGGGGCAGGATCAGGCCCAGGAAGATGGATTTCCCTGTCCCCTCGGCCCCCACCCCTCAGGGGTGGGGGGGATGGCTGCTTCATTATGTTTAATGGGATTATTGGGGGGGACAGTAGTCATGGGGCATTAGCTGCTAATTGGGTCCGTAATAAAGTTAATAAAGCTCTTATGGTCTTTGCCATTAAGTGTAATTACGGGGGTGCTCTATGGGGGGTGTTGTTGGCGGGGAAAGAGTACTGAGCTCTCCCTGGTAGAAGGAGCCAGGACAGGAGCAGGTGATGGGGAAGCTGGCAGCCACGCAGAGGCAGGGAGCTGCACCCACTTCTGGAACCCATGCCCAGCTGGGCTCACCAGCGGGTCCTCAGGGGGCTGGAGGGAGTGAGGTGGACAGGAGGGAAAGAGGGTTCACTATGGGCAAAAGGCAAGAGTCCAGGGGATGTTATTAAGCCAGGTTCAATGTGCACACACACTTGAAGGGGCTCAGAACGTGGACAAAACCTCACCTCTGGGGAGTGATGGTACGGACAAGCCATGAGCTTTGGGGCCTGATTGTGCTGGTGCCTGCTATGTGACCTCAGGGGCACTGTGTGCTCTCTCTCAGCCTCAGTTGTCCCTTTGTAACATGAGAATTGTAATGTCATGGTCACGAGGGTTCTGAAAGCTGATGTGGGAGGAAACTAAAAGAGTGACTGTGGTGCTGTGTTTATTTTTAGAAGCTTTTACCTTATTTTGTAATTATGCAAGAAATGCTTGAAGTCTTGTTGTGTTGATATATACAGAGATATACAGAGGGAACCTCCTCATCTCGTTTTCTCCCCGTCATCAACTGGTGTTTATCTTGGGGGATAGGGTTTTCCAGGATACATTTATGTAATATATATTTACACGGAGAAACAGTCTTGTTTTCTTGGTTTCTTTTACTTTTTATATAAGTGGAATGACATTTTTATGTTGTTTTGCCGGTTTGCTTTTTTCCCTAGCATTTGTCTTTGTAGTGTTTCCCTGCAGAATTCGGAGGTCTGCTTCATTTTTGTATGGCCCCTCAGTGATTATAATTTGGATATACCTTCATTTCTTTAAACATTTGCCTATTTTTAATAATTATTTATTTTTATTTATTTTGGCTGGATCAGGTCTTAGTCGTAGCATGCGGATCTTCAATTTTCACTGTGGCAGGTGGGATCTAGTTCCCTGGCCAGAGATTGAACCCAGGCCCCCTGCATTGGGAGCACAAAATCTTAGCTGCTGGACCACCAGAGAAGTCCCCCTAAAAGATATTTTCAAAGATATGTGAATGCTTATTTTTGTTTTTCCCTTATTCCCTGTCCCCCTCCAATGATGGCATCTTCTATATTCTGTTCTACACCTTGCTATCTGTTTACCTTGAAGATTATTCTCAATGGGAACATGCAGATTATTCTCTTGAATGGCTGCATACTATTCCACCTTATGGCCATGGCTTCATTATTATAGCTTGTCCTCTAGGTGGACACTGAGAATGTCCCTAGTCTTTAGCTCTTACAATGCCTCTGAGTACAACTGAGGACATACATAGACAAATTCCTAGAAGTAGAATTGCTGGGTCAAATGAGATTTCCAGCCAAAGTTTTTTACAGATGTTGCCAGATTTCACATTGAGATGATTATATATCTAGTCTCACTCCCAAACAGGTGTAGGTGCTGCCTCCCAGGCCTTAGCTGCAGCCACATTAGTTGTATTCAGGCACACTTGTGGACGACGGGTTCTGCTAGCAGCTGCTGGATCAGGGAGTCGGAAGAGAGTGCAGCTTTCCCCAGGAGAGGTGGGCAGGAGAGGAAAGGCATAAGTCCTCTCTTTGCTCCCAAGAAAGTCACGGGGTAAACACAGTTGTCAGAGGGGAGGAAGAGTTACAGTCAGGGTCAGGGGTTAATGCGGATGGAGCTACCGGACATGCTGCGCAGAGCAAACAAAACAAGTTAGGGTGAGGGAGGGGCTGGCCCTGGCAGTGGGCGCCAGCCAGCCTGGACTCGGCTCTTCCCTGGGCAGCTGCTGTCATGGGCATGGGTTCTGGGCAGCTAAGGACCTGATGGCCAGCTGCTGGGCTCTGAGACCACGGAGCAGTCCTCACCTTCCATAGGGCCTCTCAGCCCAGAGCTGGCAGGGTGGGCCTGCTGCGCAGTCCTGCTGGACTTCAGGGCCCCCTCCATGGGGTAATCCCTCTGGAGCCCCGTCTGGGAGGCTTTGTGAGGTATTAGAGGTGAGCCAGGCGGCGGGCCCTGGAGCCAAGCACAGCTTTTAGAGCATTCCTGGGCATTAGGCTCCCTGTCTCAGCCCAGCCTTGCCCTCACCCCACTGAGCCCCAGGGCCTTCTCTGCCTCAGCCACTCCTGGCCTAATTACAGGTGTCCGTGTCGGGGTCAGCAGTGGGGTTAATTTGGAGCTTGTCCTGGGGCGTCCAGGGCTCATTAATGGAGTCCCAAGGAGTCCGGGGGATGAGCCAGGCAAACAGGGGATTAGGGGCCAAGGAAGACTGTTGTTGGGACACGATGGGTTGCTTAAACAGGGCTGTGAGTGGGGCCCCAGGTGGGGATCAGCGTCAAGTATGTGTGTGTGTGTTCACCACACAGATGCTCAGGGACAGAGCAGGTGCTCAGACGTACAGACACATGCCACCTTGGAGCCAGATACTCACCAGACGCACAGATTTCATACTCATGCAGGCTCACACACAGAGGCTCACGCTGTCCTGACTCAGAACTGCTTCCCTGGAAGCTGCGGGCCCTGCAAGGGTGGGGATTTGGGGGAGATGAACCAGAGACTCTCTCTCCAGCCAGAAACCCTGGTCTGCCCCTGCCAGCCTCCTTTGATGCCCGTCTGCCTCAACCAGGGTGATGATGTTCTTTTCCCTTTTCTTTGAGCAACTCCTCCTGCCCCAGGACTGAGATTCAGAAAGAAGCATTGGCCTGTGGGTAGAGTGACTTAGAGCAGGCTCCCAGCCAGGCTTGGGGAGAGAGGGGAGTTCTTACTCCACAGCCCCTAGTCCCCCAGAGGGTCTCTGTGCCCAGCCGTCAGTTCAGCTCCCTGAAGAACCCCCACCCCCAACCCTGGGCCTCCTGACAAGCCCTTGGGTTCTGAGGGGAGGCATGTCCACATGCACAGAGGTCGCTGAAGAGGAGTAGGAGGAGGAAAGGGAGGAAGGAGCTGATAGGAGCCAGGGCTGGGAGGGGCAGGGCAGGGCGAAATCACTTAACCCCGAAGCCGCCACTGGTCCTTGGAACCCCCGGTACTGATGGGGGCCAGCTGGAGCTGGCTGAGGACGAGAGGCCCCAGTGTGGGAATCCAGGGAGGGGGTGTCCCAGGGCTTCCTGGGGTCAGCTGGGAGGGGGACACCCTGAGCCTTCGTCCACCGCCTGCCTGGCTGCCACCATCACTGCAGAGGATCTGGAGCCAGAACCTGGCTCCTCAGCTCTGTTGCTGACAGGGAACTTTTTCTAGTCTTCACCACTGCCCACCCGCCCCAGGCTGGCTGGCTGGATGTTACTCGACTCCTAGCATGGTGGTGGTGGCAACAGGGGTGGGAGTGGGGAGGGCAGATGGGGGCTCAGAAACCCAACATTTGATGCCAGAAGAGTCTGATTTTCCCAAGGATGCCACCTTCTGTCTGTGTCCCCTTCCCAGGGCATCCCCTTGACGAAGTATTTAGAGGTGACCCCAGAGGCATTGTCACTTCCATTACAGAAATAGCCACTATTTCATCCCACTAACTGAAACTTCTCATCAGTAAGGGTGCCCACAGGGCTAGGCTGCCACCTGTTGTCACCTCACTTTGGTCCTAGGAATCTACGGTTCCCTCCCTGGGCTCCCTGTCTGCCCCATGCCATCCCCAGGACCCTCCACATGCTCCAAGACCCCCCACATACTCTAGGACCATAATTGAATATAAAGGCCCAGAAGCCAGCTCAAACAGCAGCATTAATCACCAGCCTCCTGCCATAGATCTTTCTCACACATAAAATAGCTCATGTTAATCATTGCAGCTGATTTATTGTCTTCTCTGCCTTGTACATAAATTATTCACCACTTCCGGCCTTGTGGAGGAATCCTGTAATGAGGGCTTCCATCCTTCCTTCTCCAATGTGTATCCTCAGACCTCTGGGTCCTCATGGCAGCTGTGCCATTCGCTAGTTTGGTCTAGGCATGGAGCCCCATGCAAGGGGATCAAGGGGGATTGATCCCCTTGAGAAAGGGGCCTCATTCACGGGTATCTGTCCTACCCAGGAGCACTCAGAGGAAATTTTTAGCTCCAGGAAATAGAGCTAAGCCCTCGGGCACCTCTGCAGTTTTGGACAGAAGAAATGGGGTTTAGAATGGGGCCTGTTGGTGGCCCCTGGGCTTCCTAAGACTGGGCTGGGTAGAACAGTGAGACTTTACTTGGAGGTTCCTGCTCAACACCCGAGTCTCTGCTGCCAATCAAGATGAGCCCTTAGGACTTCTCGGTCTCAGGAAGCAGGATGTGGGCGTGTCCACGGAACTTAGAGTCCTGCCTGCCCCAGCCCTCTGTCCTATCCTGGGGTCTGTGCCGCTGCCTCTGGCCTCAGCCTCAGAAGGTGGTGGCAGTAGTTATGGCAATGTCCACCAGATGGCAGACCTAAAACCCAGGATGGCAGCTCCCGGAGATGGGGAAACAGCACTCCGGTGAGGAAGCGCCTTTGGAAAGGCAGCTTGCCCCGAGGAGAAGAGTGATGAGGAGTGAACGGAGATAGGGGAATTTCACTTAGGGAAAGGGCCCTGAACCTTGGCGGGACCAAAAGACAGGGCCCATTTCACATCAAAACCATTTGGTGGCATCCCCAAGTGAGATGCTCTCAGGAGAAGAATTGGGAGCCCAGGAGGTGCATGTGGGCAGTGGGACCCCTGCAGGTATGTAAGTAGCCAGTCCTGGCTTCACTGGCCCTGGCCCAGCTCCCCTGAAATGACCAGCCTTCCTACACTCAAGTCCATCAGTTCTCACTCCTTCTCTCTTGGCTGGGAGACCTTGGTAGCATCCAAGACAGGAGTTACTGGTATAATATGGTCAGCAGGTGTCCAGCAAAGCCTAGCTCTCAGCATCTGGAGCAAACCCATCACAGGCCTGTGAGCTGCTTGGACTCATTCCTCTCAAGGACCTCTGTTCCCCCACAGACCCACTCCTCTTTCCTCCTCCGAGTAGAGTGGTCAGCTGCTCAAAGAGGCAAATGCTTCCTAAGATACAAGAGACTTGTGGCTTAAACACTGGGCTTTCCAGAGACCCCCAGTCTAATCCTTCCCCAAGTCACTCAGCCCCCACATGTTCCCTGAGGGTACAGTCATAGGCCACCTACTGAGGCTGGGCTGATACTGCGAAGTGATGGTGTGCACAGCATGCATGGCACTGCGTGGCTCCTTAGTCAATGAGATACCTCCACCGGACATGCTGGGCTCTGGCCCTCTAGACTTTTCAGGTGGCTCAGGGGTTAAGAATCCACCTGCCAATGCAGGAGATGCAGGAGACTCAAGTTCAGTCGCCTGGATCAGGAAGATCCTCTGGAGGGGGAAATGGCAAACCACTCAAATATTCTTGCCCGGGAAATCCCATGGTCAGAGGAACCTGGAGGGCTGCAGTCCACGGGATCACAAAGAGTCAGACACTACTGAGCACGCATACCTGCAACATAGGCCCTTTAAACGTCCTGAGCCCTGAGGATGGAGCTGGCAGAAGGACAGCCAGGCCTCCTTCAAGCCCAGCTGCCTCAACTGGAGTCCTAGGAAAACAACTGGAATGACTGTCCCCTCTGCAGTTCTCCTGCTGTAAACCCCTCCCCCCTGTCTCTCAGCAGATGTTAGCTGGGATCCCGGGGTGCCCCTCCTGGCTCCTACCAGGGCCTTTGTGTCCTGTTGGAATCTCCCAACCAGGCAAGACCCTATTTCCTGCTCTTAGGCTCCTTGAAGACAAGGTCAGGAAGTCCCCATCAAAGAACACATGTTTCTCCAGGTGTGACTCCTGGGCCTACTGACCAAGCTGTGGGGATGGAGTCCAGGGAATGGAGCTGTCTCCAGGCTTCCTAAAGTCTGCACCAGAGACCACCCTGGAGCCAAAGGAAAGCCCTCTTAAAACCAAAGCTTCCTGAAGGTAGCTACGGGCCAGGGCAGCTGGGGAAGCTGGCCTCCAGGGCTGACTTCCCTGCAGCAGCTGCCCTGGCAGCACGCACACTGCAGGCCTCTTCACCACCCCCTCCCTTCCCAGCCAGCCTGCCATACCCGGCTCGCCTGGCTTCCTCAGACCACTGTCTTCATGTCTGTCTTCGCACTGGTTCCAGGGCTGCCCCAGCCCAGCTTGTTTATCCTTCAGGAGGTCCGAGTGGGCATTTCAATCCCAATTATGCTCTGACCACAGTCACCACAGATTCCAAAACAAATGTCCCAGGTGACAGAGATGCGGGAGGCTCAGACAGGCTGGTGCCAGGGGGGCTGATAAAGGAGGATTCACTTGGGCTTAGAGGCGTTGAGAGCCGCTTCTAGTGATGGGGCCCTGGGGAGTGGGGACTCGTGGGTAACTGACCTCCTCAGCCAGGCCCAGACTGCCAAGAGAGGGCAGTCTTGGTCTCCGGGCTCTGCCCTCCCACCTCTAGCTTCCCTTCATTCTCATCTAATAGAGCCCTGGGAGTGGTTTGGAAATTCTTGTCTTGCCCCAGTTCTGTTCAGTTCAGTTCAGTCGCTCAGTTGTATCCTACTCTTTGTGACCCCATGGACTGCAGCATGCCAGGCTCCCCTATCCATCACCAACTCCTGGAGTTTACTCAAACTCATGTCCATTGAGTCAGTGATGCCATCCAACCATCTCGTCCTCTGTCATCCCCTTCTCCTCCTGCCTTCAATCTTTCCCAGCATCAGGGTCTCTTCCAATGAGTCAGTTCTTTACATCAGGTGGCTAAAGTTTCGCCCCAGTCACCGGCTAAGTAAGTCTGTCCTTCCTCTCCAGAAGGGGAAGGCTGGACTCCTCCGCCCAGGCTGGCTCGCACAGACCTGGTGCTCAGTGTCTGAGGATGGAGGGCGCAGCCGGGCTTCTGGGTCCAGCTCTGCTGGATGCGTTCACTGGATTGGACTGTGGTCCCGAACCTCATTTTCCCATCTCAGGGTCAATTAACAGAAAACGCTTCCCAGTCTGATTGTCCATGAGGAAGAAAGTCCTGATCCTTCAAACCTTCCTGGGGTGCCTGGAGAATGCAGCAAAGCTTCTGGGGGAGCAACAGTGAGAAGGCTGGGGCTCTGGGGCCAGAGATAAAGAGGATAATGGCAGGTACTGCTGAGGGGCGAGCCTTGATTTCTATCTATTGCTTCAGAGGGATGGGATGCCAGGCAGCCAAGACTAGGGAAAGGCCCCCAGCTCTCATGGGCCTCCGTGATGGGGCAGGAACTGCCTTCCAAACCAGCTGTGCCCACCCCCAGGTGGGAGGAGCCCCTGACTCACTGCTCTCTGGTTTCTCACCCCAGTGCCTGATTTACCCATACCCTTGCCCTTCTGCTTTGCCCAGGAAAAGTCACCTTGGCACAAATGCCCATTGGGTGATCTCTACAATAGGCCACAGCTGGGACATGTTCAATAACAATCAATATCAAGGATTCTGAGCACTGAAGAATTGTTGCCTTCCATCGTGGTGCTGGAGAAGACTCTTCAGAGTCCCTCGGACAGCAAGGAGATTACTTAATCCTAAAGGAAATCAGCGCTGAATATTCATTGGAAGGACTGATGCTGAAGCTCCAATACTTTGGCCACCTAATGTGAATAGCCGACTTGTTGGAAAAGACCCTGATGCTGGAATAGATTGAGGGCAGGAGGAGAATGGGACAACAGAGGATGCGATGGTTAGATGGCATCACTGACTCAGTGGACATGAGTTTGATCAAACTCTGGGGGATAGTGAAGGACAGGGGAGCCTGGAGTGCTGCAGTCCTTGGGGTCGCAGAGAGTCAGACATGACTTAGCAACTGAACAACAACGATAGCAAGGGTAACAAAACCAGCTCCTATTTATTATTTTCCATGTGTTGTGCCAAGTGCTTTTGTAATTTGACATTCATGTCAGTCCTTTCAGGCAGGTAGACATAGCAGCCCTGATCTACACATGAGTAAGTGGAGACTTGTAGTGGGGTCAAGGTTATGATTAGAGACTCAGCCTCTGGGAAGGAAGGTGAGCCACCAGGGCCTTATGAGGGTGAGTGTGGGTGTACTTGTGCCTGTGCAAGTATGTATGCAGGCCACTGGGAGTGTGTGTGTCTGTGAGGCTGTGTATTCATCAGTGTGAGAGTGTGAATGTGTGGGTCTCAGAAAGAGCAAGTGTGACTAGGCATGTGCACGGGTAACTGTGTTGGGTATGGGTGCTTCTGAGTGTAAATGACTGTGCAGGGGTGTGGGAGCACCAACCTGAGTGGGAAAGACAGTTCCTGTCGGTATATCTTAGAGGTAAAAATTCCAAGAAGTCCAGGATCCGATCACTGCTATGTTATTGACCAGCTCTGTGGCTTGGACGTATCCCTTCTCTAAGTTTCCATACCTACAAATATGGAGGAAACCTCTCACAGGGTAATCATGAGCACCAAATGCAGTTATAGGGCAGAGAGTATTTTGTAATCCGTCAGCTGTAGGTTCTTGGGAAGTCAGTGAACTCTCTCCACCTTCTGCCTTCCTTCCCTGACTCCCACCTCCAAGACAGGCTCATACCCCAGCCAGGTTCCAAGCTGGGGTGGGGTAGCATGCCAGAGCCACAGCCCACCTGACGAGGCTCCAGGCCCAGGTTCAGGAGGGTTGGTTAGATGAGAGAGTGAGCAGGCAGAGCTGCGAAGTCTGTCCATCTCGGCTCTGCGTGCTGAACTCAGGTTCCCATCTGCACCATCCTCCTCTGCTCTGCTCCAGGGAACCCCCATCTTGCCACAGCCCATCACACTCTGGAAACTACTGCTGCCTCCCTCTATGGAGGTGAAGGCCCCAGGGTAGAGGCTCTCTCCCTGGGTCTCTCACTTAACTTTCTGCAGACCATTCCCCACTAAGACTCCAGGGTTCTAGGTCTGTGGCAGCCCTGGTCCCAGCCTTCATTGAGCTTCTCAGGTGATTCTGGTGCTACTAGTCCACACACCTGCCTTTGGAAACCATCTACTGAGTGTAGTGGTTCTCAACTCTACCTCTACATCTCACATGGATCACCTGGGGATGATCTGAACCAGGCCTGGTGCCTGGCTGCATGCGGACCAGCCTCTCTAATCATGGAAATAGTTTTACAACCCCCCCACCCCCACCAGGGGATTCTAATGTGCAGTTGAAATTGAGAAGCACTGATAATGATTCCCAGACTTTCCTGGTGAAAAAGAATCACTTGTGTATTGATAAATACAGTTTCCCAGGCCCCTGCCCTGGAAATTCTGACTTGGTGTAGCTAGGATGGGGCCCAGGAATGAGCATTTGCAATTCTAACTCTCAGGGAATTTTAGAGAATTAGCCTAGAGCTGTGCTTCTCAAACTTTAATGTGCAGGCGACTCATCTAGGGATCAGGGGAAAATGCAGATTCTGGTTCAGGAGTTCTGAGGAGAGAGTCTGAGGAACTTTAAGTAGTTCTGTCCAGTCATAGCATAAATTGTGAGATGGTGAATGATCAGAGATGAGACTAGAGAGGAAAACAGGGACCTTGACAACCTGACAAAGAGTTTGAACTTGAATTTCACTTCCAAGGCAATAAGGAACCCCAGAGGGTATTTAACAGAAGGGTAGCTTGTTCAGACACACAGTTTAGAAAGATTGTCCTTCTGGCCATGTGGGCGGTGGGTCAGAGAATTAGATTCCAGCCAGGAGGTTGTTGCGCTTCCCTGGAGGCTCAGACGGTGAAGAATCCACCTGCAATGTGGGGGACCTGCGTTTGATCTCTGGGTTGGGAAGATCCCCTGGAAAAGGGACTGACAACCCACTCCAGTATGCTTGCCTGGAGAATCCCATGGACAGAGGAGCCTGGCAGGCTACAGTCCATGGGGTTGTAAAGAGTTGGACACGACTGAGCGCCCTAGCACAGCACAGCACAGGAGGTTGTTGCCTTGGTCCAGGAGGAAGGTGCTGGCCTAGGCAAAGGAGGTGGTGAAGAGGGAGAGAGAAGTTAGTAATCCTGGGGAGGGCTTGGTGATCAGTTGGATGTGGGGTGAGGTGGAGGGTAAGGAGGCTTAAGAGTGGCCCCTGGGTCAGCTGCTGACTTGGCAACTAGTGAAGAGGAGTGCCCCATGCCTTGGCAAGATGGACATTTCCTTCCACACCTGCCGCCCCATGATCCAGTAGCTGCTAGACCTTAGGCTCCTACAGGACTAGGTTGAGGAGAGGCAACAGAAGCAGCCTTGTGGAAGTGATGTTGTGGAATTGATGTCTTAGAGAGCTCCTCTCCTCGACCTTGGGAAGCTCTGGATGCTCCCTGTCAGCAGTTGCCAAGACTTGGAGGCTGCTTTGGGGATGAAGTCTTCTGAATACCTTGTTCTCTTTATCCCTCTCTGGCTTCCTTCCAGACACAGACGCCCAGATGAAGAGAAATCCGGATCCACGAAGAACCTGGGCCCATGGTTCCTATTTGGCAGAGTCTCATTTTGGACCCGAAGTATCACAAGACCTCTCCAGTCCATACCTCCTGGCAACTCTGCTTGGCCTACTGGCCCATCCTGCTTTTGACCACAGCCCTCCCCCATCCCCCCAGAGTAAGCGCAGACTGCCTCTTGGACTGTCCACTCCAAGGACCTGTTTTCTTGTGTGGGGACTCATCTTTGTGAGGACTTACTTCCTGTTTGCAACTGGATGCCTACTCAGCATCTCCTAGAGCCAGGTGCTCCTCTACAGTTTCCAAGCTGCTCTGTCACATCTTTCTCTGATACCGCTTCTTCTATGGTATAAGTGTGCAGTAAAACTGAAATCCAGGGCTTTCCTGGTGGTTCAGTGGTAAAGAATCCACCTGCCAATGCAGGAGACACGGGTTCAATCCCAGGGCCAGGAGGATCCTACATGCCACAGAGCAACCAAGCTCATGTGCCACAACTACTGAGCCTGTGCTCTAGAGTCTGTGCTCAGCAACAAGAGAAGCCACCGAAATGAGAAGCCTGAGCCCCGCAACTAGAGAAAAGCCTACTTGAAGCAACGAAGACCTAGCACAACCAAACAAATAAATAAAATTATTTTTAAAAAAGAAATAAAAAAAAAAACACCCTGCAATTCAAGTCATGCTGACCAGAGTGGTTGGGCCGTCCACCATGAATATTTGCCATAGCATCTTCAGCATACTAGTGAGAACTAACATACTGGACTTGACGTGTGTTATCTCTGTGCATGTTCAATACAACCCTGAGAGATTCTCATATTGTTCCTATTTTATGGATGAGGAAATAGGCAAAGATGTTAAGTAACTTTCTCAAGGTCACCAGGCTAGAAGCTGGGACTGGAGCCCTGTTGCATCTAATGCTGAGTGCCTGCTCTTAACCACCACTCAGTACTGCCTCTCGTGGTCTTCATCAGCATCCCAAGGTCTCAGTTAAGTCCTCTGCCTTGGATCAGTCTCAGAGTCTGGATTATTCCCAGAGCAAATATCAGGCCAGGACTAAATCTTGGGCCCAGAAAAACTAGGCGGGGAACAGATGAGAACCCTGGAAGGGATTTTGCTGCAGCCGAAGGAGTTGGGGATTAGGATTCAAAAGGACTGAGATTGTCTTGCTCGGCCCCTTGTTGTCTGAGTGGACCTGGTCAAATCTTGAATCTCTCTGAGCATCAGTTTCTTCATCGGTGACATGAGGGTAGCAGCAGAAGCTACCTCTCAGAGTTGAACTGAGGAACAAGTAGGGAAATGCACCAACATAAGGCAGGATCCTATTGACTACAGAGGGCTGTCTGATGAAGTGACTGTTAGCACCAGCCACTGCTCAGTATTTGTTATGGGACTTGCCTGGCAGTCTAGTGGTTAAGACTCTGCTTCCAATGCAGGGGGCGTGGGTTCCATCCCTGGTCAGGGAACTAAGATCCCACACACTGCAAGGCACAGCCAATAAATAAATAAATATATAACATAAAAAGAATTTTTAAAAATTTGTCATGATTGCTGGGGCAGAATTCAGAGACTGTGGGTACAACCAGGAGCCCCTGGGCCTGGACTTATATCTAAGATGACAAGTGTGAAGTGAAAGTCACTCAGTCATGTCCAGTTCTTTGGGACCCCATGGATTATACAGTACATGAAATTCTCCAGGCAATAATACTAGAGTGGGTAGCCTTTCCCTTCTCCAGGGAACCTTCCCAACCCAGGGATCGAACCCAGGTTTCCCATATCTAAGTGACAAATTTCAGGTCAACTTGCCACTCTCCCCCTTCCATTAACCTTTTGTGATGTTTCGGCAGCTGTGTTTTGAGCCCTGGCCATCTTTCCTTACTTCTGTAAAATGAGGAATCCATGCCAGTTTGTCTGGACAGCTCCCTAATTTTCACTTTCCAGGAGTGGAATGGAAGGCGAACCTTTGTGACATTTCCAAAGCAGGATTGTTGCCAAAGAGGGCCTCCCTCTGCAGTCAGTGGCCAAGACTCTTGGTGTCTCATGTGTATGTCAAGTCTCACTGCTGACTCTGTTATTAATTCATTCAGTAAACTTTTATTAAAATTTAAATTTCAAAATTCTTGCTATAAGAAATATAGATGAAGCACCCTTTCCAATTCCAGAATCTCCCCCCAGAGTTCACAGCTGTGGTCAGTTTACTGGTTATCCTTCCAGACCATTTCTTATGCATTTATCTCTATGTTATATATACAAAGAAACACACCACTTTGGTGTGTGTTTTTATCTTTGCAGACAAGTAGTCTTATTCTTATGCAACTTGCTTTTCTAATTAAAAATATGGCTTGGAAAAAATATGTCTTTGAGATTTTCCTGAATCAATACCTAGAGATCTACTTCCTGGTTTTTAACTGTGACATGTTAAATATTCTGTAGCATGGGGTTTCACTGTTTATTTGCCATGCCTCACCAGTGGACTGTTAGGTTGCCTCTGATTTTTCATTGTTATAAACAATGCTCAGTAAATTCTCTGGTATATGGTTCTGTGGGCAGATGTGAATATTTCGTTAGGATAATGAGTATCTAGAAATAAAGTTGCTAAGACAAAGATGGCCATTGTTGATTTTAATAGAAACTGCCATAGTACCCTCTAAGAAGACTGGATCTGTTTACAGTGCTTCCAATTACCAATGAGACCACCCAGTTATGGATGCTTTCTCCAACACTGGATACCATCAGTTTTCTGAATTTTTGCTAATCTATTGGATTAAGCAAAAATGAATCTGGTGTTTGTTTTAATTTGCATTTCTATAATTAGAATTATATATGTGTAATGTTGAGTATGTTTTCCTAAGTTTATTGGAATTTTGTATTTCTGTTTCTATAAATTGCCTATTCCTATACTTTGCCCATCTTTCTAGAGCATTTTTTTTTGGCGGCACCATGCTGCTTGCTTCGGTTCCCCTGACCAGGGAGCGAACTCAGGCCATGGCAGTGAAGGCACCAAATCCTAACCATTACACCACCAAGGAACTCCCACCTAATGTGCTTTTAAAAATCTCTTTCTTAGTGTGTTAGCATTCTTTATTCTGGATGTTAACATTTGTTATGCTTCAGTTGCCTGTCTTTCTATGCAATTTCTGACCATTTGTCACATAGCAGTTTTAAATTTAGTTGTTAGTATATTTGTCAGTGTTCTTCTTTATGGCTTTTTATTTTCTTGCTTTAAACAGCCTTCTTTAATCCAAAATTATTTAATTTTAACACGTCTTCAACATTTTTGGGTCTAACAGTTATTTCCTCTGGAGGTTACTTTGTGAGTGGTGCAAAATAGAAAGAAATACGTAAAGTTTGGAGACCTCCACCATCACTGGGGTCCCTGGACTAGGAATCTGATTTGCCCAAATCAGGGCTTGCCCACTAGTGTTTTCACAATTGGAAGTGAGAGACTGTAAGCAATGGCAGGTATCTGGTGTGGGAAAGGAGGTGTGGTGGTGGAGATGGGTGGGTGGGACATGAAGGCTCCCCTCACAAGACTCAGCTGAGTGAAGAGATGTATGGGCTGCAGGCCTCGGTTCTCGATGCCCGCTCCTCAGTCTGAACATGGCTCCAGGCAAGAAAAACTGCTGGTGATCCCCTCATGGTCTTTACAGGTGCATCTTCGGTACAGCATGTGTCACACACACCACATGAATGGTCTATTTCCTTAGCACTGCCCCCATTAAATGTCAGCTACTGGAGCAGGGACTCTTCATTTTTATCTCCCTTGCACCAGACACAGAGCCGTCATCCTTGGGTGAACACACACATATTTTCTCGTGGGCACAGATGCCCTAGGGGCATGTCCCAGGGTGAGCACATGGCCCCCTACATGCATGGATGCATACTGAGGGTGTGTGATATGCAGTGTGAGTCCTCGTGTCTCTATGACTGTGAGTGCAGGCTGGTCTACCTGTGTCTGGGGCGGGAACCCATGAGGCCTCCTTTCCCTCTGGGTTCTTTCCCACCGGTTCTCCATCTCCACTTCTCTGGTCAAAGAGCTTTTTCTCCTTGCAGGTGGGAGGGTTTATTAATGGGGACAGCATTGGAGACATGTCAAGTCTTCTAGTTTCTTCTGGGAAAGCTTCTAGTTACTCTTCCCCCTTCCTTATCCCATCTTTTTTGCTCTCTTTTCCCCTCCTCCTCCTAGTTCACATCTCTCCCCATCCCCCTCCGGGAGGCAGCTCATCTGAGCTCAGCCTTTGCTGACACGGCCATTTGGGCCCATTAGCTGCCTCCTAATGAACGACTGCCTTCTTGGCCCTCCCCCCACCCCAACTGGGAGGGAGGGATCAATTAGCTACACACACACACACACACACACACACACACACACACACAAACACACACACACACACACTTACACATAAGTCTGTGCCCCTGTGTACACATTTGTGCATCACATATACATTCATAAAAACGCTCATAACAAACATACATGCTTCCTTTCTCCTTGACCAATGATGTCTTTTTAGGGGCCCCTGCCTTCCACAGTATTCCCCCTGGAGAGAGATCCTGCTCACTTCCACAAGCAGAACCCCCACTGCCAACTTCATTCACCCCAGCTCATTCCCAGATTCCCATGATTCTAAACTTAGTCCAAACCATATTTTACTGATGGGCAAACTGAGGCTCAGGGTGGGAAACTGACTAGTCCAGAGTCAAGCCAAGCTGGAAAGACTTGTGTCCTTGGATTTCAGGTCCAGCACTAGTACTATCAACAGACAGAAATGGGATGTCCCACAAACACCCATCCTATACACAACAGAGCTGTGGGCTGTCAAAAACAGTCCATGTTCAGGTGTGTGGTCGTGATCCTGGGAGTGACAGGGACCTGGGGAGGCCCTGCCATGCGCAGAGGAGGGAGAGGGTGAGCTCTTGAGGAGCCGCCTTGTCCCATGGAGTCAGCATGGCCCAGAGATGATTGAGCAATGGGTAAAGCCTCAGTGCCTCCTGTGGCCCTCGCAAGCCTCACCTTGGCTTTCTCGCCCTCCCCTCAGAAAGGACCTCAGGCAATCCTGATGGACACTCCCTCTTGTTCACATAGGAAGGGGGCGATGCGCTGAGGATTCTATCCCATGGTCTCCCCTGAGGACTGGGGAAGGGTGGTCCCATCCCCGGCCCTGGCCCACTCTCCAGATTATGTATAAGGACAGGAAATGTGGGTACTAGGTGGTAACTCCAACGCACAAAGGACCATCAGGGACAGCCTGGGCCAACTGTGTCAGAACATCTACTGGGAGTCAGAACAGCCACTTGGGAGTCTTAAAAGTCTCAGCAGTTGGGTTGCAGCCAAACCCTGGCAACTCACACCTGCCCAGGTCCCACCCTTGCAGGCTCTGTAGGAAAAGAAGTTGAGGACAGGTTGGGGGGAGGTCCTTCTGAAGGCTGACCCAGGAGCAGTCACAGAAAGCTTACCCAGAGGGCAGGGTGCTTCCAGAGCCTCTTTCACCCGGGAGCTAGGAATAGTCCTTGCTGTGTCCATGGTCAGCCTCTCCTGGAGGCAGAGCCAAGGGTTGAAATTCGTATCTAAAAACTGACATTATATCTAACATCCCTCTCCTTCCTGGGAGCCCTGGACTCACCCTGCTCCCTGCTCCTGTGAACCTGCCTGGGAGCACCACCGTGAAGACAAGGCCTGTCTCCCGCAGCACTCCGTAATCCTCAAGGCCTTGGGGAGCCTAATGTGGACTCGAGAGGGGCACCCTGGGACGCGTCCCTCTGGTGACGTGGGCCGTGCAGGGATCTCAGTCAGGTTCCCAGGCCTGCTCCGAACCCTCCTCTTAGCAGGGATTGGCCCAGCTACTTGTCCCCCGGATTGAGTTGCTAGAGGGAATGACCTTCTCCTGCTGAGCTCCCCACCCTACCTTAGAGCTCAGAGCAGCAGGGGCCAGACCTGCTTATGGGGGCGATGGAGCCTCTCACCTAGACTGGGCCATCAGTTCCAGCATGTGAAAGAGATGCAATGGCCCTGGGGAGCAGAGGGAATGAGAACACAGGTTTCAGGCCAGGTAGGTGGATTCGCAACCAAACTTGCTCGACTCCATAGCTGAGCAACCTTGGAGAGCTGCCCCACCTTTAAGAAATTTTCATCTGTAAAAGAGGAGAAGCAAAGCTTCTTCCCAAGGATTAGATCCTCATATAATCTCTAATACTATTTGCTTCTGTGTGCATTGACAATTTCTGAAATGATATACAGAGAAACTGTTAACAGTGGTTACCTCTGAAAGTGGGACTATCAGGAGGAAGAAGGTGGACTTTTACTTTTCACTTTATTCTCATTTGTACAGTTTTAATTTTACTGCTAAAATTAATTTAGTAAAATCATATTTTACCTTTATTTAAAGAGAGAAAAGAAAGAGAAGATGAACCACTTCCAGCAAATAGTTGAACTTCAGTTGATTCAGTAAGTGGCAGCTTTAATTGCTGTCTGTTTATGGGATAACAGTCCCTCCTTCAGTAGGTATTGTGTCCAGGCGTGAAAGTGATTTGTAAATGAATTGCTGTATGAATGTTAGGTATGATTAACATCTGGGTAATGGTGTATTTCTATGCTGTGTATATGAGATGGCTTGTCCTAAGTATGAGTAGGTGTGTGTATCTTTAAGGGTAATTATGCAAATGTCATAGGGTGGCAGTTAAGAGTGCAATTTATGTTGCTTGGGTTTGAACCCACCATTTACTGGAGATATGATCTTGACCAAGTTACTTAACCTCTCTCAGCCTCAGTCTTCCTATCTTTAAAATGGGGATTAATGAATGTACCTTTGCCATAGGATTGCTGTGAAGTGAAAAGAGCTAGCAAAAGTGAAAGTGAAAGTTGCCCAGTCTTTGAGACCCCAAGGACCATATAGTCCATGGAATTCTCCAGGCCAGAATACTGGAGTGGGTAGCTTTTCCCTTCTCCAGGGGATCTTCCCAATTCAGGTATCAAACCCAGGTCTCCCGCATTGCAGGGGGATTCTTTACCAACTGAGCTATCAGAGAAGCCCAAAAAGAGCTAAGTTGTATAAAACTCTTAGAACAGTCCCCGGCACATAATGAGCACTCAACAAATTGTTCTTTATTTTGAGTATCTGTGTATACATGTTAATGTTTCTCATCCCCTCAAAGGGAGGAACACTATCTTATCCTGTCTTCCGGCGAGGAGGGGGCGATGGGTGGGTCTGTCCGCCCTTTGTAGATTCCTACTGACCTACGGTGCTTCAGGAAATTGGGGTCACTGTTCCAAGGGTCCAGAGCCAGGGCCCCATCCTCAAAGGGAGCCCTGGGAAGGGGCGTGGTGACTCACAGTTGTCTCTCGCCCCTTCCATGCTTCCAGGACACTCCTGGGTGTGGCAAGTCCCAGTGGCCCCTCTGGGTCACTTAGATAGAAGGTCAGCTGAGCCCGCAGGGTGGACCGAGCCGCTGAGGGTGGGGGTGGGAAGGAGGCTACTATCAGAGTCCTGACTGGCAGGAGAGACCTGGGCAATGGGGGAGGGGGCGCTATGTAGCTGAGTTCTGGGAGAAGCATCAGGACAGCTCTGGAAGCCGCAAGCCCAATCTCCCCACCCCTTCTGAAGGGGTCAGCCCACCCGCCACCTACCTCACTCCCAGCTCTTATTGTCTCTCCTGGTTCTGTATGATGGCTGTTCCCCTGAAGAGGGGTGCAGGAGGCACCTCTGGGAGATGCTGGGCTGCCAGGCGGGTTGAACAGGTTTGGGATAGGGTGGGAGGGGCCCTGATTCAGGGAGGGCCAGGGGACTGGGTGAGGGGGGGTGCCTGGGATGGAGCTGACAGAGCCGGGTTCCTCAGGGTGCCAGGGCAGGCACCAGCCTGCGGAAGGGAGTGAATGAGTCTGCCTGGAGGAGGTTGAGAGGACTGAGCCAAGCTGACCCTCCTGCCTCAGAGGCACAGCCCCCTTCCCAGTGTAGACCCCAGGTCCTGGAGACCTGCAGAAATCTGAGGGTCTGAACCCCCAACTGGGATGTGTGGCAGGCCAGTGTTTGTGGGACTCACAAGGCAAAGTAATTTGAAAGGAAATGTACTTACTCTGTCCCCCTTATGGAGCACAAGCACTCTTGTACCCCTTGGAATCACAGGGGCTCATGTGCGTGTCCTAACATACAGCCACAAGCACATGCATGGTCACACACATCACCCACGGACACGTGCACACAATCACGTACACACATAATCACGGGGACGGTGCGGGAGCCCGGAATGCTTTCTTTCACTTTAAGAAACCAGATCCCAAGCCTAAATAGTGCGGCCAAGGTCTGTCTTTGGGAGTTTCCAAAGAGAGACCCTCTTGAGACTTTTCTCTCCTAAAAACCCACTCTGAACACATGCCCTGCAGTACCCACTCCCTCCCATGTGCATTCTGTCCCTCTTAAGAGTGACTGGATTTCTAACACTGTCACATCAGTGTATACACCTGAGGTCTGGCCCATTGCAGAATTTTGTCATGAGGGCTCCTACAGGGTGGACCCAAATCTCCCCTCATCTGAGCTCTACCCCCAGGACGCTGTCTCAGATGGGGTCACTGAGTTTTAAGGAGAGGCCAAGGAAGGTGAGATGGAGGTAGGGAGGAGGGCCATGAAGCTGGGGAGGACCTCAGACTCAGCAACCCTGACACATACACCTCTTAAACACCCAGATGCCCCCACCTTCATGGGGTATGAGGAAGGGAAGAAAGAGAATGCAGAGAAAGTGGCCAGAAGGGTTGATGGGGGCATGTGTGAGGCATGAGGGTGGAGATTCAGGAGAGTCTTCACGTACATTTTGGGGGTAAATGTTTTATTGAATTACAACATATATTCAGACAATATCTAAATTATGCACCTTATGGTTTATTATTGTATATGTGAATAGAACTCAGTGAGTTTCCACAAGGTAGACACACCCATGTAGACAGTATCCTGATCAAAATGAAGAATATTATCAGTACCCCAGCAACTCCCTCATGCCCCCTTTCCAGGCACAATACCCTAGTCTGACTTCTTATACATGGATTAGTTTTGCCTATTTTTATCCTTTATATAAGGGCTTCCCACGTGGCGCTAGTAGTAAAGAACATGCCTGCCAATGCAGGAGACAAAAGAGATGCAGGTTCGATTTCTGGGTTGGGAAGATCCCCTGGAGAAGGGCATAGCAATCCACTCCAGTATTCTTGCCTGGAGAATCCCATGGACAGAGAAGCCTGGTGGGCTACAGACCATAGGGTTGCAAAGAGTCGGACACAACTGAAGTGACTTAGCATGCATCCACACATGCTTCATACATACGGCATCATAGAGCACATTAACTTCTGTGTCTGTCTTTGCTTTAACATTAGTTCTGAGACCTTTCTAGGTTGTGCTGACACAGCCTTAAACACTACTCATAAAAAAAAAAAAAAAAGCACTACTCATACCTGGAGATGCACACAAACTTATATGTGTGCTCACACACAGGAAGGCAGGCGCATGTGTACATGGTTCTGCGACAAGCATGCACACAAACTCACACATAAGCACATGCACACACACCCAACATCTCATGCACATGTGCGCATTCTCTTACAGTCACAAATGTGACTATCATGCATACATACAAATACTCACACACAGATACTCATGCTTATACACACTCACAGGGGTTCTCACACACACAAACATGTTTTCAAGACAGATGTGTTATACTTACCTTGGTTTTCCCACACAAATGCACCCTCATACCATGCACCCCCAGGTTCATGCATGACACCCGTTTCTCACACCCCCGTGCCCACTCTCACAGGCTGAGGCCAACCCCCAGCCTCTCTGGTTCAGGCTCTAAACAGACAGAGGAATGTGATCAAATCGACAGCTGAGAACTGTCCTGAGAGCAAAGCTGTACTTTGTTGAGAAATCTGAGCCCTTATTGGAGGGATACAAGTGTCTGTGTGTCTGGAGGCTGCGGGGAGAAGGGAGGTAGTGGGGTGGTCTCCCAGGGCGCCTGTGGCCACTGGGCTGTTTCCATTATAAAAAATGATGAAAGGACGGGAGCAGTGAGAGCATGGCTGTGAGTAAATAAAGCTGCCACCTTTGACCCGTGGAGGCCAGGGCTCATCCCAGAACGAATGCTCATTAGCTGGGGAGGGGGTGCTCAGGCCCAGCCCAAGTTCTCCAGCACCCCAGGCTTAAGGCCAGACTCCCACGGGGGAGGGGGAGGGGACCTGAGCCCCTGTATGATGCTAGGGGACATGTCAGGGAGCAGGGGAGGAGAAAGTAGAGGATGTGAGGTGGAGGTTGGGGACATTCATGGGGGAGTGGTGGGGACAGGGAGGAGGCTCTGACTTCTCTCTCTCTGTACCTCTCCAGGTCTCCTGCTCCTGAGCTCTGAAACAAGCATATGTCCCCCTTCTTGTGTTTAAGGCTTGCTTTGCTTGTTTTTCTAATCATCAGGAACTACAGGCAAACAGGGGTTAGCAAAAATAACAAACACAGGCGAACTACAAAGTCACCAGGAATTCCAGAAAGGTTGAGAAGTGGTTGTTTCCGGCTTTGACAGAAATGAGAGTGTTTCTGGGCCTGCCCGCTGTGAACTCCCCCCAGGAGGTCTGTCCAGCTCAGTAACTGGTTTGGAGAAAATGTTGTTTGGGTCAGTGGCGTTGAAATGGTCGTCAGTGGTGGTCATCCCAGCTGCTGTCCTTATATGTGTTCGTCTGCACAGAGCACAGAGTTGGCTGCATGGATAAATAAGTGAATGGATGAATGAAAGAAGGTTTCATTCTGTGGGTCTGGGGTTAAAAGTCTTTCAACACGTTTGTGGGATTAGCCTCACTATGGAGTTAGGAAGGACCCTCAGCCGTTTTCAGGCTTCTTCCTTCTCTTCTTTCTGCAGCTGACCCTCTGGATGCCCCTCCTCAGGGCTGACATTCACTTTATTCTATAATCACATTGGTTCCTGGAAGGTCCCCTGGTCCAGTCCCCAGGAGAAGAAAGTGCTTTGCAATCTGGTTCTCAAAGAGCCCTGCTCTGTATGTCTCTCCATCTTGAATGAACCCAGTAGTCACTCTCTTTGCCCCTCCTGGAGGACACTAAGTAGGTCCTGGGAAGTCCTGCCTTGGCTAATTATAATAAAAGTAATAATGACAATGCCATGTAGCAATAAACACAGAAGTGTTCATCAAAAGATAAGGGTACTCTCAGGTTTATGTGTGAGGAGTATACAGAGAAACAGACCATTGTACCCCTACCCTTGCCACCCATCTATGCCTGATTTAGCAAGAGGAGCAGGGGAAGACAGTATAAGAAAAGCATCTCCATTTTCCTGTAAGACTGAAGACTTGTGGCTAGAATTGAACAGGAGGGAGGGATTACTGAAGGACACAAACATACTCCAAGCGGGACAGAGCTCGCTGGGGTGGCGGGTAGTGCCCAGTTCTTGGCTGGGAGAGCTGCCTCTGGCCAGTGAGACATGGCCTGCAGCCAAACTCCCAGAACCTGGCCCCTTTTTATCCCCCAGGAACAAAGCCTATTTCCCCCAAATCCCTGATGGTGACTTGGCTTGGTCTTTGTCCCTAGGTGGGGAGGGGAGGCCGAACCCCCATGGAGGGAGGAGGAATCTGAGGCAGCTGAGTCCTGTGTGTCAGCACTGGATTCTTGGTCTGCACTGGAGGGCCCCTCTTGGCCCAGTCTCTCTTGCCTCATCAGTCGAGATGAGGGAGAGAGCCAGGTGGGCTCAGCTTCACAACCAGCTGGAGACCCAGAAGACATAGGTGTCACAGAAATCGAATGCTGTTTTCTGACTTCTCCCTTAGAATTCCATCAACTTCAATTCCCCCAAATCATGACTGACTTTTACTGAGAAGTTACTCTGGGCCACACTATTATGTGGAATTACATGAATTAAATGATTTAATCCTCACAATGATTCTAAGAATAGGTGCTACTACTATCCCCATTTTACAGATGAGAAAATTGAGATCCTGAGAGGTTGAGTTACTAGTCTAAGGTCACCCAGTTTTGAGATGAATGACTGAAATTGGAACCCAGCAATCTAGCCTTTAGGGAGCTGGTGAGTATAACCAGCTGGTAGGAGCTGGCTTGGGGACACGGAAGCCCAAGTTCAGGAGTCAGATTTGGAAGGTAGTGAGTATCCTGTTAGCTGTCCTGAATCTCTGCTGCCAGGGTCCCCTCATCTGAACTAGGGCAGACGTAGTCCTAGCCCTTCTACAAGCAGCACAACTTCTCTGTGTTAATGGAAAGGTGGGATAACTCACACCCTCTCCTTTCCCTATTTTATCGAACTCCTATCTTCTCAACAACAAAAAATTCCATCAGTTTGAAACTTCAACTATTACAGCAATTGTAATGTTCCAACCCTTGATCCTTATCAAGGTTGTGACCTGTACTTTTTCAGCACTGTAGTCAGCGAGTGTGTGTGTTAGTCACTCAGTCATGTCCCACCAGGCTCCTCTGTCCATAGGAGTTTCCTGGCAAGAACACTGGAGTGGGTAGCCTATCCCTTCCCTAGGGGATCTTCTCAACCTGGGTTGAACCTAGGTCTCCTGCTTTGCAGGCAGATTCTCTACTGTCTGAGCCACTAGCGAAGCCCCTGTAGTCAGCAAGAACATACAATCTTTTGTGAATTTTTAAAATTTAACATTACATTGTACTTCATTTCCCTGCATCCTCTTAGTCATCATTTTAATTATTTAGTCCCTCTTGTGTTAAATTTTATGACATAAAATAACTTATTGTTCAAGTGGTAAACCTTTCCCCAACTCTGTTTATTGAGTTACACTCCCTTCTCCCTTGTGCTCAAACATCTATATTAAATTCTTATGTGTGATTGGGTCTGTTTCTGGACTCTCTTCTGTCCCACTGATTTCAATGTCTATTTTGGTGCCACACCACACTGTTTCCATTTAGTTGCTCTATAACAAAATGTTTGAACATCTAGTCAAAATTGCTCTTGTTTAGAAAGTTATCTGATATATTCACCTATTTACTCTTTCATGTGAAACTTGGAATAATTTTTTTCTGAGGTCAAGAAAATTTCTAGGGTGATTTTGATTAGTAAATCCAGTCTGTAATTTTTCTTGGGGAATATTGATATTTTTACACTGCTCAGCATCTTTACCAAGGAAGATGGTATGTTCCGCTGCTTGTCTGTGTCACAGTTAGCAATTTGAATTTGTTATTGTTCTGCTGCTAAGTCATGTCTGACTGTGAACTCATGGACTGCAGTGTGTCAGGCTTCTCTGTCTTCTACTATCTCCTGGAATTTGCTCAAACTCATGTCTGTTGAATCGGTGATGCTATCTAACCATCTCATCCTCTGCCACCCCCATCTCCTTTTCCCTTCAGTCTTTCCCAATGAGTTGGCTCTTCGCATCAGGTGGCCCAAGTATTGGAGCTTCAGCATCAGTGCTTCCAATGAATATTCATTGGGTTGATTTCATTGAGGATTGACTGGTTGTATACTATTCCTTTGTGCTGATGTTCCCTGGCTGGTTTAATCATTTCCCTAGTGTAGGGTATTTGGGTTGTTTCCAAGGCTGAGCCACTGTGAATAGTGATGCTATAAACATCTTTGTACAAATCGCTTTTTTATTTCCTTGGGCATGTGATCCCCAAAGTGGGATTATCTGATCAAAGGATAAACAGTATCATGGTTTTTGTTACATAACCCAGGGAGGACCGGACCAATTTACAGCGCCACCAGCAACATATAAAGAAATGTCTACTTTTCCCTTAAAAAAACCTCGAGCAGCTTGAACACTTAAAAGGGTAACTTGTTCCTAAGGTAAACAAACCACAGACAAAAGAGGGAGTCTGAGCGCAGGGTTCTGAAGAGAGCTGACCCTGAAGCCAAAGAGGCAGGTTGTGCCTGGCCCATGGATGTCATCCCGCCTATGATTCCTTCTCAGACCCTCATGCCGCCTATGATTCCTTCTCAGATTCCCCCATCAGCATGTGAGCCTGGCTTTATTTACTTAGCTTATGTTTGTATAGTACTTGTTATGTGTCAGATCGTACTCTAAGCACTTTACAAATATTAAGCCATTTACTTCTCATAATAAGCTCATAAGGGAGATCCTATTATTACTATCATGTCCATTTTACAGAGGAGGAAACCAAGTCATAGAGAAGCTAGCTGTAGGTCACATAGTTAGTAGGATTTGAACTCAGGCCATCTGGCATTAGATTCTTAACTACTGTGCACTGCATCCTTGATGAGAAACAGGCATTTCAGCTTGTAGCTGCCCTTCTTTTTCTGGGTCCTGCAGGAAAGGAAGACCCTGAATCTTCCTGTCCTGGGTGTCAGGCCATCTTACACTGGCCTTGTAATTACTTCCTTCTCATGTACAGCCATTATCTGTTGGATCTTGCATGTGCCAGCCACTGGGCTTAGTACTTTAATGTCTTCTCGTCTCTTTTAATCCTCACTACAATCAAATAAAGGCAGCATACCTTTATTTAATAGAGGAGGAAACTAAGGATCAGAGAGGTTAAGTATGTCTCTCAAGACCACACAGCTACTAGAGTGAACTACTAGAGCAGGAGAATTTTAATCAATGCCTTTGATCTTTCCATTATACTTGACTCCTTGAAACCCCACTCTTTACCCTAGTCCATTTCTTTTTGCCCTGATCGGTGTTCTTGAAACACACCGAAGTGGAAACCAACCCCGTTGGTGTAGCCTTGCTGCTCTTCCTGGCCACAGTCAGTCCTGGCACCACCAGAGCCCAAGCAGCCACCCCCAAGGGAAATGCCATTTTTACCTTGTGCTTTTTGGAACTTAGAGGCCCCAACAGCTCCTTCCTTTCCTGTTTTGAAGTCCACGCCCCTTTGGCATTACCCACTGGCTCCTACTTCCTGCTTCAGGATCTTCTGCTGGTTACAGAGCACAGGTGATGGGCAGGTTCTGATTCCAACGAGCAGACCACACCCCTCCACTCAGATCCTGCTCCTCCTCCAGGTTCTCTGGGATGACTCAGAGCCCAGGGACCTTCCGGGGAGTGGTTTTCGTCCATCCGGTCGCTCAACTGTTCCAGCCCCAAACATGCTGCGCACACATTACACAGATGTATATGGAATTCCCAACAGGAATAAAATATGGCAATTCCCTGGCAAACTCTGGACGATTCGGTGGCAGCATAAACTGTGATAACCGCGCTTGGCATGTTGAGTGGATGTATATTTGTGTTTGTATGTCCTTTGGTGTGAACAGGCCAATGTGTGTGGCTGGATACATCTCTGAGTGCATGCTTTTTGGGTGGGAGATAGCAGGGATGCATGTGTGCATAGGTGAACCCAGGGCTTCCATGACAGCCTGATGTCTTAAGCTCAAAGGTTTGTGTTTGTATTTTTGAGAGTGAACATCTACACATATCCCTGAATTTGTGTGTGTATTTGTGCGCACAGGTGTACAAAGTGGGCAAAAGGTCTGGTGAGGAAGATTTCCTGTACGAAGAACACTAAGAAAAGCAGCAGCAGGGAGGCGGGACAAGAGAGGCAGGGTGGACAGAAAGGGAAAAGGGGAAAGACAATCAAGTCTGATGCTTTGTAACCAAATGAAGGGATGCTGTGGGAAGTCCGAGGTGCTCCAGATTCAGACCCGTTTGCAGAATTCAGGGAAGTCACTTGTAGCCCAGGGCAGGAATGGCAGGTCAGAGTTGGTGATAAGTACGTGCTGGTCTGGCCAGGTGTAACCCTAGTTTTAAGGGGACTGGAGAATACAGTTAAGCATGACTACCCTCCCTCATCCTTCAGACCCCGGGCCCACAGACCTAATGGCCTTTTGAGGTAAAGACTATTAGGCCTTGGTGGAGAGGCTGGGGGAGAGGAGAGAGGCTCCAGGAGGCCTAGGAGGAGGTCTTGCCAGCTCCCCTCACCCTTCTACCTTCTCCAAAGGCAAAGGAACTGCCTTCTTCCAGAAACTGCTCAACGGCTTCGGTTTCGCTGACTTCAGAGTGATGGTGGAGGTGGGAGAAAGGAGAGGAGGCCTCTGAGGTGGGGAAACTTGTGCTGAGCCTGCAGGCTGCCCAGCCCCTCCCTGGTTCCTCATTACTGAGGTCCTCAGGCATGAAATGTCTTTTTAGTTGAAGGCCAAGAAGAATCCTGGGCTGTGTTAATGACCAGCCTGTACCAGGGCAAGGCCTGAAGCAAGGGGCTGCCTCTCTTTTCTATTTTATCTATCTATTTATTGGCTGTGTTGGGTCTTAGCTGCCAGATGTATAGTCTTCACTGAGGTGCACAGGCTTCTCTCTAGTGGCACACGGGCTCCAGAGCACGTGGGCTCAGTAGTTGCAGCACACTGACTCAGTTGCCCTGTGGCCGGTGGGATCTTAGTTCCCTGACCAGGGATCAAGCCCCTGCCCTGGAAGGCAGATTCTTAACCACTGGACCACCAAGGAAGTCCTAGGTTTGCCTCACCTGAAATCCTGTCCACACTTTTCTGCTATGTTGATGTTCTATTTTCCAGAACTTATCTCTAATGCCTTGATCGTGCCCTCTCAGTTGGACTCTGAAGAAGCCTCAAGAGGAGGGGAGTTAGAGAGGCAAGGAAAAGGCATCTAGTATGTCTGAGGAGTTCACCTGCTGGGTCCAGGAAACTGAGGAGGGCTTGACAAATATTCAGTTTCAATGACTCCCAGACCCATAGAGATGACAAACATTTCACATAAGTGTCAATGCAATAAGAAAGATGGTAAAGCAGAGATACACTGGATGAATTAGGACACTTACAGTGTTTCACCTTTATACTGACTCTGACAGTAGCTTGTTGAAATTGAAGGCAGAGTCCACTGTGCCTAAAAAAAAGCATGGGCCGGAGAAGTTCATGAATCTGTTCCAATTCACATTTGTAAAGCAGTGCAGGTGAGATTTCAATCCATGCCTCCGTGACTCCAAGTGAATAACAACAACGGAAAAGGTAATTTTAAAAATACACATACTATCCATCCCATGAGGGCCTCATGAATTATACCTGGAGAATGTCATGGGAGCCAGAACTTCAAAGTAGGACTGGGAATTTCCTTTCCTTTTATTATTATTATTTTCAGTGGGGGGGATGGGTGTTTTCAGAGCATAGCACCCAACAGTTGGGCGTAAGCAGGAAGGTGAGAGAATATTTATCTCTCTTAACATTTATTAAAAAGGCTAACAGGAACCAGCAACTGGGGGAGTTGATGGAGTGGAAAGTAAATTAAGGGCCTTGAATGGCAGGGATGAGGGGTTTTGAGTTTCCCATAGACAACAGTAAGAGGTTCCTAAGCCAGAGAAGAACATGCCCTGGACACCCTTTGTGTGTTTTCTGTCACTCAGTTGTATCCGACTCTTTGCAACCCCATGCACCTGCCAGGCCCCTCTGTCCATGGGATTCTTCAGGCAAGAATACTGGAGTAGATTGCCATTTCCTCCTCCAGGGGATTTTCCTGATCCAGGGATGGAACCTGTTTCTCCTGCATTGGCAGGCAGGTTCTTTACCATTAATGCCACCTGGAAAATTTTGAACACCCTTTAGGGAGAGAGAATTGGGCTCTTCCAACAGTGTGGAGTCAGAGGAGAGGGGTGGGGTGCCAGCTGGGATCAAACTTGCTGATAAAGAAATTAAGTGGAAGAAATGAAGGTGTCAAATGAGGTTCCTGGCTTGTGGGTGGATGTGAGACTGCCTCCAGACAAGGAGAGCTCCAAGCCAGGTGGCCTGGAGAGCAGGATGGTCTTGGTATCCCAAGGAGAGGGGCAGACTGGCAGAGCCCCCAAGCGCGGGCAGCCAGGCTGCGGCCATTCTTACCAAGCACGGCCGGCAGCCCCTGCGTTCTGAGCCTCAAGCCTCATTGAGAGGTTATTAATAGGGAGTTTGTCTGGTGTCAGAGCGTAGACATAAACGGCATTAGCATTACCCCATAATCTTATTTAGTAAACGCTCATGCCGCTCCGTCTTCTGTAATTGCATTGGGAAGATGCAATATTTATGAAAGGGGAGAAGGGGACGTCACTGCTCATCTTGGTGCTGCAGTAAAAGTCCCGGGAAACACGGCATGGGCTGCTGAGGCCTGGCCTCGGGCTGTGGGAGTGAGCAGTGTGGGTGCCTAGGTCTCTCAAGGTGGCCCACCCTGGGTCCCCACCCCCACCATCTCTCCCTAGCCTCAGGCAGCAGGGCAGGGGGCTGTGAACAGAGGCGACAGCCACCGACCCCCTTAGTGGCGCTCCTGTAGAAGGTCCTGGTTGCTGCCCTGCTGGACACACCGAAACTTCTGCTGGGTCCAAGCCTCCCAGATTTGACTCCCCCCACCCTTATTAGATACCCAGGAACTCTACCTTCACTGCATAGCCTCTGGGAATGTCAAAGCTCAGCAGGCAGCAGTGGAAGGCAGCAGCAGGTGGGGGTCCTGGCTGGGGTGGGGGTCCTGACTGCGACAGAGTCTCAGGGGCAGTGTTGGCCACTGGATGATCCCCAACACCAGCTGCAGACCTAGGTTCCCAGGGCGGTGGCTCTCCTCTGCTTTCCTTGGGTCCCATGGCTCAATTCCTAGGATAAACACACCCCCAACATTTGGGGCCAGCCCCAGATCTCCTATTTCTGGGTGGAGGAGGCAAGGGTGCAAACTTGTCCCAGAGGGACTTGGAAGCATGGCTGTGTGCCCCCACCCCTGAACATCCAGTCTCCACAGCTCTTGAGCCCACAAGACAAGGAAGTCTCGCTGGTGTTGGAGCACCCGTGGATGAGTGTGTGCCAGTGCTGGGGGGCAAGCTGGGACCCTGCCCACTGTACAGTTGAGGGGCAGGAGGCATGGGGCAGTTTAGGACAGACACAGAGACCTGATTCCAGCCCCAGGAGTCCCAGGCCTAGAGCAGGAGTTATTTCTCAGGTACCTGTGGGGAGGGCACTGGGAGTCAGACCTCACAAGGCTGCATGTGGGTACTGGGTCAGCCGAGATGTAGAGCATGTCAGGGTAGGAGAAAAGCTGAACAAAAAGATGCTCATGCTTGGAAACGGTTGTCCAGAAAGACAGGGGAGGGGAGCAGACCTGCAGGGTCAGAAACCACACTGTCAGTTCTGCCGGTGGGGACTCTGGCGGGTCTCTCATCCCCGGGTGAGGGTCCCTGGAAATCTAGGAGGAGAGGAAGGCAGATCCCTAGGCAGGCGCTTCCACATGGGGTCGTGGGGTCCGCGTGGCTCCCAGAAGTGGGGGCTGGGTGTCCTTACACACCCCACTCACATCTCACTCACACATAGCTCCACACTCTACCCTTAAACCCCCCACACAGGGCCAGCACTGCACCTACCGGGTGGCGAGGGCCTCACAGATATCCCTGCTCTTGCGCAGCTGGGGTGGGCTGCAGCCCTCCACCCACTCATTCACCCCACACCCACGCAGACTGCACACAGCTCCCTCACTGAGGCATCCAACTAGTCTCATTTCCAGCGGCAGGTTCCCCTCCCTCCCTCCCTCCCTCTCGGGCCCTCACTTTGAGGCGGAAGGGGCACAGAGGAAGGCAGCTGAGCACCGGGGGAAGAGTGGCGGAGGAGGGCCGGAGCCCCTCCCTGTGTCCGCTCCCTCGCCGCCATCCCATTCATCACAGCGTCGCAGTCCAGTTGGGGGTCCCGGCACCCAGTGCCCCACGTAGCCCGCGGGACAATGGGATTATTTCCAGTGGGAGAGGCTGCCTGGGGCAGGGGCTCAGGCGGGGGTGCCTCCCTCCCTCAATCCGTCCCTTGGCACCCAACAAGCGCCTGCGGCGGCTGGGGCTGGTGGCAGAGCGGACACGGGTGGTGCGGGTGGCAGGGCCTGGCCAGCCTAATTCAATTAGCTGGGTCGCCGCCGCCTGCCCGCAACTCTGGGCCCGCTGGGGCTCAGCTTCGGGCAGCTGCTCTTCGAGCGCAGAGCCCATGCATATGGATACAGTCCCTCCTGCTTCGACGTGGCTCCCCCAACCCCCTTGCCGGCACCTGCGGCTCCGTACCCCGCCCTCCCTGAGAGAGGGCGACCTTGGCCTCCCCGCCAAAGTTGGAAAACAGTTGGCTGCTGGTGGGCCCAAAATGGTCCGCCTGAGGGGGTGCGGTGAAGGGAGGGAGGTGGGTCTTATTTGAGCAGGAGGGTCTGAGAGGAAGAGACTGTACCTGTAGGTTTTAGTCTCTCTGCGGACTGGCGTCCGTGTGACCTGTGGGGTTGTGTGCACGAAGGGAGAGGTTTGGTTTGGTTTTGAATCTGTGCGAAGTGTGTCCTGTGTCTGTGGGCACCTGAATACGAATGGGAGAAGGAGGCTTTGTAAGCATCTGAGGGCACAGCGCACAGGAGTGTCTGCGTTTTGTGCGCGAGGGTGTGTGAGTCTGTGAGTCTGGGCACCGGAGGGTGTTGTGTCTGTGCCAAGGAGTTATCTGGAAAGCCTCAGGCGGTGAGTGTTCGATGTTTGTATGTAACCATCGGTGTATATGTGGCGGTCCATGTGCAGTCAGGACAGTGTGGAACGCATCACCCTACCGCTGCCACCACCAGCACCAGTGCCAACAGTGGGAGCAGCTGGGTCTTCCAGGCCCAATTCATATCCCCCTTACCCCGCCCCATGTTTTTCTGATGGAGGAAGAGCTTGGAGAGTTAACTTCAAACCTCAACTCCAGCTCAATTCATTTATTTGGAGGACGCTTCCCAAACCACCAGGCTGGCACGGAGGCTACAGCCGGGGCAGTCAGACCCTCCCACTGATGGCAGGCTTCCAGCCGGCCAGGTTTTCCTTTGCCAGAGCACCGTGGCAGGCTCCACAGATGCATGCAGTTTCTGACAACGTGCCCTGAGCACCCTCAGAATTCCCAGACCTGTTCCTGCCAAGGCAGCCCGAGCTCCTAGGGGCGACCATGAGACCCTCAACTGGCCTCCCCTCCACAGCCAGCAGCTGGGGATTGAACCCAACCCCCCGCAGGGAGTCTGGGTTTTCAGGGGCTTGGAGGTCTCCATCTGCTCTTCTTCTGAGGCCAACTCTCTGCTCCAGGAGTGGACAGGAACTGTGGCAATGAGTCTGGGTAGATCTGGCCACGGTGGTTCACAGAGCCTGCTAGCCTTGCACAGGGAGGAGGTTCTTAGAAGGTGGTGGTGGTCCTCAGACTGCTGACCTGCAGGGGGCTTGTGCCCTCTCTGCTCTGACTCCCTCCTGGGGACCTCAGCTGAGGGCCTGGCTAAGGGGATGCCCTCTGCCACAGGAAATTCCTCAGATCCAGAGGGACTCACCTGGTCAATGAATAGGTACAAGGGCAGAGGCCAAAGGTGAGGGAGGTTGGCATGTTCCCATGGCCCTGGGCCCTAGTTATTGGGGTCCACTGGTGGGAAGCCCTCCCAGGCTGTGCCTATGGAGCCTTCCCATTAGGCGATGGCAGGGCCACAAATGTCTGTCTTCCCCTGAATTTTCTCTCACACCACCTTTACCCCCATACCACCCTTTCCTCGTGAGAGCAGACAGCATGGAAGACACACCCAGTCAAAGGCACCAGTGCTGGATGATGAGACCTCAGGGTCTCTGGGCTTTCCTTGGGATGGATTTGGTCAGAGAGAGTTGAGGCCCTAGCTCACTGCCTAGAGGTGATGGGGCCAACAGCTTCCTTTTGGTCAGAAGCTGAGAGGGGGGAGTCTAGAGGGGAAGGCCTGAACATAAGGACCCCATGACTCAAGGAGGAGCTTTGGGTTGGGGGTAGGAAGAGGAGAAAGGTGCTCACCCCTAAATCAAGTGACAGCTGAGACTGTCTAACATCAGGGAAGGTCTGTCCCCTGTCCCTCAGTCTCTGACCCACTCGGGATTCCTCCACTGATGGGGAAATGTGTGCCTGTCCTTCCATGCTGGAGAGGTCCTGGGCCTCACTCTCTAAGGACTGGGTGGGGGCACCTGGGGCTGACCCTGGACAACCCCCACTCCCTGCCCTGAAAAATCACTGAATCGTGTGACTGGAACCAGCCTGACCTGCTTGGTATCTCCTCCTCCATCCTGGGTTCCCAAAGACAGCACCACCTCCTCAACCCCCTCACCCCCAGGTTCCTCAGAGGTGAAGTGCCCTTCATTGGGTTTCTAAATCTCTGAGTCACCAGCCTCACCTGCATGCTTCATGGATGGTGACATTTTCTGCCCCCTTCCTGAGGCAGGGAAGCAAGGCAGAAGGGACACCTTTGGTATTGGGAATCCAGCCCCCAACCCCCATGGTCTGCTTTATGTTACATGTCCCTTTACATAGTTCCCAGCCTGTTCCATCCTTTCCCTTCAAAATGCCTACTGGGCATACCCTGTCTCCTGCCACCCTCACCCACAGGCCAACACATGGCTATTTCCCTGACAATTACACTAGAAATAAGAAGCCCCTTCCACAGATGCACACAAACCATCAGCAGCACACATCACTGTTACACTCACACTATCACACAGTGGCTGGAGTATAGTCTTGCCCTATCAGATGTGCCCATTTTAGAAGAACAGTTACAGAAACACATTCTTATCCTGTTACAGAAAACACATTTACCTGCCTTCTCACTGATATCCAGCCTCACACAGACAAATCCAGTTGTAAAAATGACCTAGACACCTTTCCTCTCTTACAGCACCCTTACTGATGTGTTTTTCTTGCAGCCTAATAGGGTACTATCCCAACAGTCTAACACTGATACATAATAGACAATACATATTTGTTGGATAAATTAACAAATTAGTCCTGAAAGACATGCCCGGTATGTCTACACAGCTCCCCTCACTGTCATGCACTTTCACACCCGCTTTCCCCTTGTGGATGCAGTCCCACAAACACAAAGTAATTAAGTTATCACAAACCCCCGTAAGCTACAGGACAACCCCTGGCCCAGGGGTCTCTCCCAGAGCGGGCAGGGAGCCGGGTGGGATCCAAAGAGGCCTCTGCCTGTGGCTGCGCCCTCCCTTTTCTCCTCCCCCTGCCCCAGCCTCTTCCCAGCTGCTCTTCTTTTAATTGGAGGTACTTATTATCCTGCAGGCAAGGGGAGGGGATCTGGGATGGCGCTGGGGTTGGGGGTGGTGTTACCAGGGGGCCTAAGGGCTCAAAGGCACCTAGATGTGTGCAGGGTACTCCTGCAAAGCATGGACCACCTCTGCCAAGTTTGGTGTTGAGAAAGCAGCTCGTAATGAATGCAGTCAGAAAAGCAGCATTTGAGTCCAGTCTCTGCCTCATTCCAGGTTTCAATGAGTCCGTTTTCTCATCTGTAAAATGGAGAGAATAGAAGCCACATCACAGGACTATTGAAAGATGAGATGGGGTAACTGTGACTGCAGATGCCTAGGACATCACCTGTGCTTTATGCTTCCTAAAAGGACTATTCTGCAAGGTATGGAAAAGCGCTGTGGAAACACTGAAGCTGCACTCACTACAAGCTCTGTGTGAGTCTCCTCCTCCATTTCAGAAAACTTGCCAACCTGTAACATGGTGCTCAGTAACACTGGGAGGTGTGGTGGGGGGCAAAGCCCAGTGAATCCTCACCCTTTTGTTTCTAGGCAGAGATGGGACTGAGAGAATAACCCTGGCCCCTCAGCAACTATCTCAGCAGGGGACAAAGGCTGAAGTTAAAGTGGACTCAAAAACTCCAGATGTGGGGAGACCAGCACCTCAGAACTAGATTGGGATAAAAGCTGATTCATAGTAGGAGAGGTGAGTGGGAAGCACTGAAGCCATCAGGCAGGCAGGCACCTGTGAGGGCAGGGGAACTTTAGGACATCCCTGGGTTTCTGGGTTTTGATGAGTCAGTCTTAGTGGGCTACTAGGCAACTGTGACCTCTGCCACCCTTGGGCTGGGTCAGCAAGGGTAAAGTCTCCTCCCAGGTACCTTGGACAACTTGTGCCAGACCTGAGGAGGTAAGTGAGGCAGATGTACAAAGAGCTGGAACAAGCAGGGTTGGAAAGTCAAAGGGGCTGTAAAGTCCATCTGGATGGAGAAGGAAAGAGAAAGAAGAAAAGAAGAGTGTTAGAAACACTCAAGGGATTTCCAGCACAGATCAGAGAGTGGCAGAGGAGTTGTTCTGAGGGTAACCTAGAAAGACAGGGTTTTCATTGTGGCAGGCAGAACTGTGTTTAGACCCAAATGTGACTTCTTGACCAAAAGGAGGAAGGCAACTGGGACCCAGCCTCATAGGAAGCTGAAGCTCCCTCTGCATCATTTTCAGCCTCATACAGAGAAAACAGTTCAGATCTGGGGGTCCGGATCAATCCTCTTATGTCTGTGGGACTTTGGGAAAGTTTGTTCATCTCAAGCCTCAGTTTTTGTTTCCTTTTCTAATAAATGAGATATAATTTCCTATAGTATCATACAGAATATCCTTTAACTCATACAATTCAGTGGTTTTTTAATTATATTCACAAAGTTGTACAACCATTACCACCATTTAATTCTAGAATATTTCCATCTCTACAAATAGAAATGTTGTATGCATTTGCAGCCAATTCCTACTCTCCCCACCCCACCAATCCCAGCTCCACTAATCTACTTTCTGTCTCCATGGATTTGCCTATTTTGGATGGTTCGTATAAATGGAATCATATAACATGTTGCCTTTTGTGCCTGGCCTCTTCCACTAAATGTTTTGGAGGATTGTCCATATTGTAGTAGGAATTCCTTTTTATGGCTGAATAATATTATGCTGTATGGATATACCACATTTAATTTATCCATTCATCAGATGATGGATATCTGAGTTTTTTCTACACTTTGGCCATTATGAATAATACTGCTATGAACATTCATTCCATTTTCTTAATTATTTAAAACTGAGGATGTTTCTATTAATTTCACAAGATTGCTGTGAGTCTTAAATGAGATCAGTGCCTGGCACACTAGTTTCTCAGCAAAATATTTATGTTTATCTCTGCTTTAGTTTCCTCAAGATAAGAGACAAGAGACTCAGGTTCAGACAACTTCCAAAGTAAGTTCTGGAACCTCCTGTGTAGAGGTGTAGTATGCCTGACTGGGAGGGTGGAGAGGAGAGAACTGGCAAGGGAATAGAGCTTAATGTTTACAAATGACCACCAGCTTCATACTTGGCTTTGTCTTGAGGGGCCTTTGTCCACCTGCCTGGAGCCCAAGCAACGTTTTTCCCATAGAAATGTGCCACCAACCAGCAGCCAGCTTTCCAGGCCACCCCATAAAAGCAAACTGAACCCTGCTCCTCCATTGATCAAGTCATTTAGCCTTGCTGAAATGTGGTTTCCTTGAATCCATAAAATGGGAATAATCCTTGTCTTGAAGAGTTGGTGTAGAGTTTATACCCTACATAACACTTTCCATCATCTGGCTTATTGCATTTGCTTGTTTCCTCTCTCACTCATGCTATGGAATATAAGCTCCATGAGGACAGGAACTTTGTTGTGTTCACTACTGTTTTCCCAATGCCAAGAACAGTGACTGACACATAGTAGATACTCAATAAAATATGTGTTGAATAAAGAGGTTCTTTCATTCATTATTTACCCAAGATGAGTATATTTCATGCACTCCACAGGGAGGAACAGAGATGAGGAAACCATTCCCTGCCTCCATGGAGCTCTCTTCAGGTTACAGTAACACATATGGTCAAAGCAAGTAGATTGCAATGAGACTTGTTAAGTAGAATGTGAGCCACCACATTCTAGCATCTTGTCTGCTAGATAGCCCCTCCCTGAAGACCTGGTGAATCTGAACTAGACCAGAAATAGATCCCAAGTGATCTAACCTGTGCCCTTACTAGGGCTTGGCTCCTAGGAGGGAGCAGACATTTCTCTACTAGAGAGGAGAAAGAGAGGAAGCAGAAAAAGGGAGTTTCCTTCTTCTCTCCTGGGCTCTAAGCCAGTCAGCCACAGGCAAAACTTTGAAAAGGCCTAAATTTGTCCTAGCTGTATTTCCCTGATCTTGGTCCCACCATACCCAGCCCCCACTGCCTTAAGCCCCTAGGCCTCCCTTCCAAGATTCCAAAAGTAAGAAAATAATTCCTTCCCCTTGCTACAATCCAAAGCTTTCTTGCTTGGAATAATCAGCCCTGGTGAAAGCAATCTGATTGAATTCATTCACATACTGTGGAAACTGCTTCTTGGGACTTCTATTTAAAAGGAAAGGGGGTATCTTGGGCACCTCCGCAGCAGGCCCCAAGCCAATTCCTCTGACTTGTGACTGCCTTTCAGGAAGCTTCCCTTCCTCAGTTTCTCTAAATAGGCTGAGGTGCGGTTGCTGCTGACTTTTTCAACAACATATAGCCACTGTTCATAGGTCCGTGTTTTAAAAGACAATCCTGAACTCACCTTCCTGTCTGGGAGGCATACCCGGGGGAGCAGACAGCCTTCTACCTTCTAACAAGCCAGACGAAGTTGGGAGTAAATCCTCTGGTTGACAGGCTGGTGCTTCCCGGCTGAGCCCCGGGGAGGTTCTCCAGTAGCTCTGGGTGCCCCTTCCCCAGAGGCCTGGCGGGCCAGCTCCTCTGGCCCAATTCTAAGCGAGGGGGTGGCTCCCGTCCGGCGGGGAAGAGGGCTCTGACCTCCACCTCCTTGGGGCCATCTGTCTATCCGTCTCTGAAAATGCCAGCCTCCTATTCTTTCTCCTTTGAAGCCTCTGCTTCGCCTCTTCTCTCTCTTCCTGAACTACTTCGCGCTTCGACCTCAGTCGCTCCGTCTCTGGCTCCTGCATCTGTCTCCGCTCCAGGCTTTCCTCTCGCCTTCTCCGCCCCTCCCCCGCGCTGTCATTCACCCCGCTCCTCTCCGCTCACAGCCAATGGAGAGACCCGGCCGAAACTGAGAGGCTAGCTCGCACCGGGCTTTTTCGCCCGGTGATTGATGTCCCAGAGTCAACGGCGAGCGAGCAGCCTGAGAGGGGAAGGAGCCGCCGGAGAGGGGAAGAATACGGCGCCCCCTCTCTCCTCCCCCCCCCCCCCTCGCCTTTAGCCCTTCTGCGCACTTCGCCTCCAAGTCTCCACGCAGCCAGGAGCCGCTGCCGACTCCGCGCCGCCGCGCGCTGTCCCCGAGCCAAACACAGCGAGTGCCACCGCCCAGGCCCCCCCCGCGGGGCCGGGGTCGGGGGCCAGCATGGAGCACCTGGGTCCTCACCATCTCCACCCGGGCCACGCGGAGCCCATCAGCTTTGGCATCGACCAGATCCTCAACAGCCCAGACCAGGGCGGCTGCATGGGGCCCTCCTCGCGCCTCCAGGACGGAGAATACGGCCTTGGTTGTTTGGTTGGAGGCGCCTATCCTTACGGCGGCGGGGGCCCCGCAGCCGGGCCGGGGGCCGGGGGCGCGGGGGCCTATAGCGCTGGAGGCCCGAGTGGCCCCGGTGGCCCGGCAGGCGGCGGCGGCGGCGCCTGCAGCATGGGCCCGCTGGCCGGCTCCTACAACGTGAACATGGCCTTGGCGGGCGGCCCCGGTCCCGGTGGCGGCGGCGGCGGCGGCGGGGGTGGCGGCGGCGGCGGGGGCGCGCTGAGTGCTGCGGGGGTGATCCGAGTGCCTGCGCACAGGCCGCTAGCTGGAACGGTGGCCCATCCTCAACCTCTGGCTACCGGTTTACCCACCGTGCCCTCCGTGCCTGCCGTGCCGGGCGTCAACAACCTCACCGGCCTCACCTTCCCCTGGATGGAGAGTAACCGCAGATACACAAAGGACAGGTTCACAGGTGAGTCCGGCCCGCGCGCGCCCCGCCTGGCCGCGGCCCCGGCTCTCCTCTCTCCTCTGCCCCGGCGCTCCCCGCAGCCCTCTCTGCGCGCCCGGCCGCCGGGCTCCTCTGGGTGCTTCCCCCAAGTTCAGCCGTCCGCCTCCTCTCTTGCGGAATCGACTAGCTGGAAGAGTTCTCCCAGCCTGGGCCCCTCTCCGTCTCTCCCACAGGATCCCTACTCTGAGAAGTTCTCCCTGACCCCCTCTCGGAGTCCCTGGGCCCAGTCAGGCGGAGGGAAGGGGTTGTAGCTTCGGGACTACCTTCCGCCGGCATTTGTGGCTCGGGGATCTTGGAGAAAGGGGCGCGATGTGAACAAACTGTTTCATCCGTCCTGGCAGACGTTGTCTGGCCGAGGTGGCGAACCCCAGAATCAGACTCAAGGGAAACAGGTTCCCCACCTTCCTTCCCCTACCCTACACACACACACACACACACACACACACACACACACACACACTCACTCACTCACTCACTCACTCACTCACTCACTCACTCACTCACTCACTCCGCGCTCCGAGATCCAGTGCCCGTCGCGCTGCCCGACCCGGTAGAGGCCGTGAACGGGAGTTAAGCCGCAGAGCTGGCCGGCCTTTCTTCCCGGACTGCGGGCCCCGTCCGGGTCAGTGGCAGCGACTAGGCTGAGCCACCCGCTTCATTTTCGTTCTGTCCCGGCTCGGCGTCCTCCGCTCTGGGCCCAGCCTCGTTTCCTCCGGCGTGAATAATGCACCGGCCAGGCCCGTGATCGATCGGCAGCCGAAAGAACCCCTGGGACGATAACGCATTCGGCGGCGGCCGTCTGCCCTCCTCTCCGCTGCCTGCTCTGCGCCTTGCTTCTGCTCGCCTCGGCTGCCTCCGCTCCTGCTTCCGCTCCTGGCACTCAGCTTTTGCTCCTGCGCGGGTCCTTTTCCACGCCGCCTCATTTCCCGCCGCCCTTAGCGTTCCCTGGATGCGAGACTGCGATCTTCCCGCCAGGCCAGGCCCCCAAGTCCGCTGGGAAACAATCCTGAGTTGAGCCTGGGTTCCTGGCAGGGCCTTAGAGAGAAAGGAAGCAGGAGGCACAGGCGGCTGCCTAGATCGACCACGACGTGGGATTCCCGTGGGGCTCGGGCTCCAGGGCCCAACGGTAGAAGGGGAATAGGCAGTTAAAAGCTAGACCCTGGGCTAGGCTCGTGTTCCAGCCTTGAAACCTTGGCCTAGATTCTGGGTCAGTGGCAAAGAGGGGTTGGGGAAAGCATAAGATCCATTCTGCTCTGGGCCTCAAGAAGGGCCCCTGTGCCCCAGCCGAGGTCCTCTAAGTCCTGGGGAGGCAGGGCTTAGTGCCCCATCCTACTCCCCCTAGCCAGGCCAGGCTAATCTTAAAGGGCCCTGATGGAGCACCACCACCACCCCCAGCCTGGAACCACTGGGAACCCACTGGTGGGTACTCCACACAGCCTCCCCTAACCTTGCTTCAGCCCTAAAGAAGGTTCTGAAGGAGTTTATGGCTGTCACCTTATGCATCTGCCTCTGTGCCTGTGCCTGTCGCCTGTGTGTCAGCTTGTCTGGGTCTATAGATCTCAAATTTGTCCCCTGTTGTATGTGATATGTCTGTATGTTGGTGTGTGAATGAGGCCTCAGGTCAGGATCCAGGATTCCTGGCCTTGACCAAGGATGGTCTCTTACTGTTGAGCAGCTTCTCTGAGGCTGGAGGCCTGGGGCTATGGGGGGAATGCGACCTTTAGCTCTCCTCAACATGTCCCTCAAAAAGACTGCGTCTGTGTCTGGGCACATGGGAGCCCAGGGCTAGGGAGGCCTCTGTGGTGGCAGCGGCCTGGCAGCCGCTGGGTGGGGAGCCATTTCAGGCCACAGGCTTGGCGCTGAGGGCTGACAGGAGGACCACAGCCCTGCTTTCGGGGTCTAGCCTCTGGGCTCGCTGACTCGCGGGGTGTCGGGCCTGGGACGCCTCCTGACGCTCTGCCGCTTGCCTCTGCCGTCTGTCTGTCTCTCCCGCTCCAGTGGCCCTCTCACCCTTCACTGTAACACGCCGTATAGGTCACCCCTATCAGAATCGGACGCCCCCCAAGAAGAAGAAGCCGCGCACGTCCTTCACGCGCCTGCAGATCTGCGAGCTGGAGAAGCGCTTCCACCGCCAGAAGTACCTGGCCTCGGCCGAGCGCGCCGCCCTGGCCAAGGCGCTCAAAATGACCGACGCGCAAGTCAAAACCTGGTTCCAGAACCGGCGGACAAAGTGGAGGTGAGTTGGCGGGGAGTGGGCAGCACAGTCTCTGGCTCCAGGCCTCTCCTGGGGAGTTCACACTCCCTCGATCCCTGCCTTCCGATGGTTCTGGTTTGGAGGAGCGGACCGCTCTGCTAGGCTCGCGGGGAGTGTGAAGCAACCTTGACCGGAGAGCCCCCGCTGCTTTGCTTTCTGGCTTTCTGGCCGTTACACTCAGTGCGGTTGTAGACGCGGCTGGTCTCTGCCGCTGCTTGGGGGATACGTCTGGATTTAAGCACAGTCTACGCCGTCCGGGCTTCCGAGATCAGCTAGTCCTGAGGGACTTTTTGTTTGCGCAAACTTACGGGTACAGAGATGCCTTTTCTATCCTGGAGACCGGAGGCAGAATAGCACGCTCCCTGTTTCTGCGCCCCAGCCGGGGCTCCTGCTAGAGCGCCCGGGGCCCCAGACCTTGAGCCTGGGCCCTGCTGTCTCTCTCCTCCCTAGACGCCTGGCCTGGGCGCAGCGGGTGCCCCACCCGGGAAGGGGAAAATCAATCTGCGCCGCCTGCGGCGGGGTTTCCGAGGGTCCCACTGAAAGGGGGATCAATCAGGAGCAGATGGGTATGTGTAAGAGAAACATTTTCTCTTATCCCGTCACACACCCACAGCTACACTCGCTTCCCCCACAAGCAGGCGCTTTCTCCGGTTGAACCCTTTTGCACCCCTGCATCCTCCCGTACATTTGGCCCGCGTGCTGGGTTCCACACACGCCGGGAGTTTCTTGCTAGCTCAGGTCTCGGGCTGGAGAGCGAAAGAGTCTGGGCGAAGTCCCCGGCGCCGGGCAGGGAGGGCCTGGGCCCGGAGGAAGGAATTGGAGTTTCCTCTTTTTCTGAATGAAGGCGAGGAATCTGCCTGAGATTCCGCCACCGTGGCCACAAAGGAAGCTACTGCCCCGAGAGTCTGCTCCCCCCCTCCCCACATTCCTGCTGCTGGGGAAGGGGTGGGGGACGCAGCTCAGACCTCTGGAAAGCTAGGGAGGGAGCGAGGACTGGAGTGGGGAGGCGGAACGCACTCTGGTTCCCAACGCCATCCGGATCGGAGGCTACAGCCTAGGGAAGGGAGTCAGGCAAGCCCTGGGGGATGGGGGGGCGCAGAGAGAAAAATAGTATAGCAGGCTTAGAGAAACTGATACACAAGGTGGGGGGCAAAGATAAAGACCCCACCCAGGGAGAAAATAAAACAGAGAGAGGGTGGACTTCCCTGGTGGTGAAGTCTTATGTATGATAAAGAAAAGCAATAGATGACTGAAACCTTTATTTTCGTTTCAAACAAATTCCCTTAAATTCTGAGAGAAGGAGGAGGTGGGGTGAGAGAAAAACCAGAGAAAAAGACACAAAGCCTAAAGGAAGAGAAAGTTTAAAAATCAGGGAAGAACGGGCAGGCCAGAGACAGAGCGAAAAGGCAAGAAGGGGCGGCGAGAAGAAGGTCGGCGTCCGCTGCTGGGAGAGGCCCTCTCGCTGGCCTTCATCGATCGCCTACAAATTGCTTCTGGAGGCCCCGGGGACTCCCATTAGGTCTGTCCACCTTAGAGACAGACGTTTGAAATCAGTTGACGGGGTGGAGGGGAGGCATTAAATGGAATGTGAGTCATCGCCTCCCTGGACCGCCTCGGAGGAAGCCAGTCGGTCCGGCGGGAATCCCGGCCGGCACAGGGCTTGGCGCAGGAGTTCAGGAGCCTGGGAGAGGTTCGCTGAGAGAAAGGGGGTGAAGAAGTCCATCATGGCAGCTCACATCCACTCGTCCCTGCCTCTGCCCTGGACTGATGGGAAGGGTGAGACCGCTCAGACTTGGGGAGGCTCCTGGTCTTCCTCGGGTCTGGGAAGAAGCAAAGTGCCATCCTAGCTCTGCTGTGCCGTCCAAGGCCAGTGAGGGTGTGGGCCCTGCCTGGAGCCAGAGAGCCCCAACTGCTTGGGCCTAGCGGATCTCTCTACAGCTCCCCCAGAGTACCCCCTATCTACTTTTGTGGTTTCCAGTCTTTGTCGGAGTCAGAACCCTCAAGATAGGGGAGTGCTTTCAAGGGCCCCCAGCTAGAATTGGGGGCCTCGAAGGGGAGCTGCGCTCTCCCAGGCAGTCTCACGGGAGCGCACCCGAAGCGTGGGTAACGGTTTGTCCCCGGTGCAGGCGGCAGACCGCGGAGGAGCGTGAGGCCGAGAGGCAGCAGGCAAACCGCATCCTCCTGCAGCTGCAGCAGGAGGCCTTCCAGAAGAGCCTGGCTCAGCCGCTGCCCGCGGACCCGCTGTGCGTGCACAACTCCTCGCTCTTCGCCCTGCAGAACCTGCAGCCGTGGTCTGACGACTCGACCAAGATCACCAGCGTCACGTCCGTGGCGTCGGCCTGCGAGTGAGCCTATCTGCTACTCTCTGAGAGACCCGAGACCCGGGCCCAGCCAAGGGGTCTCGAGGCCCCCGAGAGCCGGGACTCTCTCGCCCGCCCTCCGCCGCAGACTGCACGCCTCCGGGGATCGCGGCGCCCCTCCGCACCGGCCCGCGCGCTCGCGCCGACGCCGTTTCCTTTGGGGTGGAAAAGAAGAAGAGAGCCCGCAGGAAAGGGACGCGCGGCCGTCTCCCAGATGCCTACGCGGTCCCGCGCCTGCTGGAACTCTTCAGAGTCCTCTGTTTGCGTCTATTTTATTCTGATTTTTAACGTGGGACTGAGAGAGGCAGAAGAGGTGGTGGAAGAAAAGCTGGTGGGGTCCCTAGAGGACAGCATGAGCTGTCATTTGAACTTGCCCTGGGGAAACCCCCTTCTCTGTTCTCCACTCCCCGTAGTAGCCGGCCCACACGGACGTGATTTCACTGTCCCTCCTGGTGTCTCCCCACAGTCACGCACAGGGGCCCTATGGCAGAGTGTCTTGCACACACAGGGTCATAGCCTCCACCCCCTTGGCCCTTACGATCAGGGGTGGCCCGGAGTCATTCTGAACAGCATGGCACTTCTCACCAAAACAAGGCCACAGTCACACTGTGACACACCATCGCACACACAACAGCCACAACAGCGTCACTTGGCCTGCCAGACCCCTATCACACACCCTAGCCGCACCCAGGTACGCACAGGCAGGTTTCCACACAAAAAGCCTATTTCTCCAGATCCTGTTCATAGGGGGGGTTTAAGTTATGCACTTATAAGGTGTTTTCTGTGTAACCTTTTTATAAAGTGCTTGTGTAATTTATGTGAAAAAAAATAATAAAACCCTCCGAATCCGGAGTCAAGGCTGCCTGCTCCTTGCTGAGCCCAGCACCTTGCAGCTACTTGGGTCAGGTGTGAACTGGTGCAGCCAGGGCCGCCCCTTGTACTTAAGTTTGAAGGACATCTTGGGGTCAGGACCTGTCAGGTTCTGGAGAGAGGAAAGGAGGAGGAGGAGAAATGAAGAGAAGGCAGCACTGAGAAAAGTTGGGAGAGCCAGTGTCTTCTGGGACAGTTAGTGCTCAAGATTTGTCTTTGGGAGTGAGAGTTATGTGTGTGCACTGTATGTTTGTGATGGTGTGGACAATCAGGATGTTATACTGACAATGAATGTTTGTATAGTAAGTGTTCAAGTGTGTAATTTTGTATGCAGTTGTGTGTGTTTATTTTGCTTAAGTTGTGAATCAAAACTACCATTATATATACAGACTTGTATTGGTATGTGTGTGATCATGTGTTAATGTGGTTTTTTGGGTAGTTGTATAATCACCCACCAACATCCGTGATTGTTAGTGAATCAGTTGCTAATATTTGTGAGAGTACATACTAGTTTCTCCTTATTAATCTATTTTTGTGTTAAATGTATGAATGTTTATGGTTGTATATCATCTATAACTGGTTGTATGTAATCATGTGTTAGAGGTGTATTTCATTGTATGAGTGATACTTATCTAGGATTGTATATAATTGGAGGAGTGAATTAATGGGGAGTATGGATCACTGTGAATGACATGTCTCTGTGGTGAGTGTGTATGGTACTGTGTGAGTGGGTATAATTGTACACTGCTGGGGTACATGATGGTGGGGTGTGCAGATCCATTGTAGGGGTATACACATCTGCTAGGAGTTTGGGGTTCTAGGACATTACCCAGCAAGCTGCAGAGATTGGAACATTCTATGAGTAATCGGACCAGTGTCTTCTGTGGTGCTTGAAGCAAGACTTCCCAGCTCCCAGACTAGCCTGGCCTAGGAGGGATCTGAAAAACTAACTTCCCGGCGGGACCTTCAGGGAGGCCCCCAGACCACTTTAGCCAGGACAGCAGCCACAGTACACAACACTCCCCATAACATTTAGTCCCCCACGTACCAGACCAATGTCAGGATATACAAAACTGACTTAAGCCTGCTTTTCTGGAAGAAGCTAGGTGGTAGAGGCTTTGGGAAACATGCCATCCTGGGGTAGTGGAGTGGGGACATAGGCTGCTCTTTCTTTAGTGTGGAAGAGTGAGAGAACTTTGTGGCTAAAAACTAACTGTTCATGTAGGCAGAGCAGTCTGAGTGTGCACCCAGACTGGGGTTGAGGGCAGGAGAGTTATGGAAACCATCAGAGCCCTCATCCTGGCCTAGACTGCCCTCTTGGCTCTGCCATATCACAGGATAAAGCACAACAACCTCCAAACCCAAAGAGGCCCAGGAGGAAATTTGGCTAAGTGGGGAAGGGGCACAGCTTGTCCACCCCTATCTGTGCTCCTCTTTGAGCAGGATCTGGGCAGGAGAGGAGGATTCTGAGTCCAAAGGACTTCCAAGATGGAGGGGCTACCCCAACCCCAGACCCACCGGGTGACCAGGCCAGACCCTGACAGTGTGTGGGTTGAGGGGAGAAAGTTCTGGTCTCAAAGCCAGGTCTGCAGTGGGCCTCCTGCCTGTGACGGCGGCGGCGGCATCCAGTACCCGGCCAAGCGAAATCAAAATCCGGAAATGGCCTCCTGGAACCGCAGAATTCTGCTCCTCCTACCTGGGTAGGTCTGGCTCTTCCTCCGCTCCTGTTGAGACTGGAGCTGCCCAGCCCAAACCATTTTCATTTGGTGCGATCTCTCCACCATTTGCGTCTTTAAGAGGCACCTTCAGGGCCTGCCGGTTGCTGTATTCCCGAGTTGCCGACCCCAGGGGAAACTGGGGCCTTCCTCCCACCTCTTGACTCCTGGGACCCTTCAGGCTGGGCGCCCGGGGGCTCCTTGATATTTTCTGGCCACAGACTGTCTAGCCGAGGCAGGAACGGGGAATGGCTGTCTGGCTCAAACTCAACCCCCAAACAGGCTCCCAAGAACCCCGACTCTTCACCAGCACGCCCTCACCCCTGCTCTGGCGAGACATAGCAGGCAAAATGAGGCATAACACACCTCCCCCCCCAAATACCTCCTACGTCCCCCGGTCTTCAACAGCTGGGGTCACACTCAAAACGGCGGGGGCCAGGCCCCTCAGCCCCTCGGCTCTCGGACCCTGTCCAGCTTATTCGGGCCTCTCGGAGAACTGGGCTTCCGCACGCTGGAATCCCGGGCGCCCATCGCGGGAGGCCACCCGACTCCTCTCCCCTCCGCGCTCCGGCTCCCGCTCGCTGTTTCCGGGGCTCCCAGGCCGCCCGGGTCGCGCGCTCTCCCGGGGCCCCTCCCACGCGCTAGGGACCCTGGGCGAGGCGTCCCAGGGGTGTGGGCATACTCCCCGGGGTACTGGGGCCCTCGGAGCTGAAGGACGGCGCACGACTCCCCTCTCTCGGTCGGGAATTCGTTGGGACCGAATCTCGGTGAATCCCGCGTCGGCCGAGAGCCGCGGCGAGGACAGGCTGGGATGGCGGCCGGGCCCGCACACCCCGTCGTCCCAAGGGGACGCGGGCTGGAAGGGAGGGGGGCTGCCAGGGTCACAATCAGGGCCAACTACCCGCCGCACAAAGAAAGCTCACAACTCCGATCTGCCACCGCTCCTGCAGGCGAGCGCCTGTCTCTGTTCAGAAATAGAAAAGGAACAAATGATCCGAATAATGGTGTGTAGAGATGCGGAGGGAGAAGAGGAATTAACGAACCTGTCTGAGCAGAAAGGGCCACATCCTTCCTTGGCTTGAGTGAGCCGACTGCACTGACCAAATTCTGCGGTGAGTGAGCCTTGATCACCCCCTCAGACATGGCTGACTGGGTGGTGGCCTTCTGGGGCCCAGAAACCCAAGCAGGGCTGGGGTCCTAGCGCCCCGTACAGTGCCCCCGCCCCCTGAGGTGGCACACACAGAATCTGGCCTAACCTGTTAACGATAATAGCGGCTTTGTGTGGCCAGATCCGTGCTTGGGAGCTCTATGGGCACGGTCTGAGCACTGCCTCATGAAGCCCCCACCGCAGTGGCAGGTATGGCATCTGCACTGGGCCCAGGACTCAGACAGGCATTCTGTTTGTGGTGTGAGTAACTTGCAGGTGGGCAGGCCAGTTCCAGGTGTATGATACAGTTATGCAGGGATCTCCAGGCTGTGCAGAATTGAGGCAGCTGGGACTCAGAGGACACGCTGCAAGGGGCAGTGGGCTAGAGCTGGGGCCCCAGAGCTGCACTAAGGACCCCTCAGGCCAGATGCTGGAGGAAACCGCCTGCCTTCTGCTCTGTTTCTCCAACTTTGCTCAGGCACACTTGCCCCCCTCCACTTGCCCCCTGCCCCCCACACATACTTGCCCCCCCCAGCCCCACACATTGCCCCCCACACACACACTTGGCCCCCACTGCTCCACACACTTGCCCCCCCCCCCCCCCGCCACTTCCCTTTTACTCCTCCCAGACCCCCGCTCAAGAGTCGGACAAGACTGAGCGACTGAACTGAACTGAGACCCCTGCTCCTAAGCAGCTTCTCACTCTCCTAGGCCTTCCTAATCAGCTCAGAGTTTGGAGCCCAGCAGCCAGGTCAAAGCCTGGGTAGCTAAGAGGAGCTGCTGGCGCGATTTTCCCGCATCGTTCGAATCTGCTGCCGGCCCTGGGAGATCTCTGGAACGGCCCACCTGCACTCACTCCTGGATTCCTTATCCTTGGGAGTCTGATAGGAACAGGCTGAGTGAGTTAGAGGTCTGCAGCCAGTTCAGATTTTCCAAGGAGCTCAGAGCAGACTCGGAATATGGTGTTTGCAACTGGGGTGTGGGGAGCCAGGGTGGAGGTGAGAGTGGGGAAAGAGGGAAAGGGAGGAGGAGAGGGGAGGAGAAGGGAAAGGCATCCGGGGGATGGTGAGTAGAGGGAGGGATGAGTGCCCATGTTGTGTTGAAGGATGGGTACAAAATCACATCCTCTCACCCTCAGCCTGCGTTGTTGTGGACAACCTCACATACCGCCTCCAACTACACAACGACTGGAGTGTGCGATGTTACACAAGATAAGCTACAGGTGTGCTGTTCTACGAGCGTGCATACACGGCACACACACACATGCACGCATACAGTCTCCACTGCTGCGTTTGCAGTTACCCTCACAAGCTCACGCGGGGCGGGGATCAAGTTCCTATGGGTGGTTACCACGCGTCTATCCCGCCAAGTGCCTTCCTTTCCTTTCCCCATCTCTCCTCCCCCAGCCTGGAGGGAGGAGGGTCTAATTCAACTACCGGTCGGTTTGCGGGTGGAGATTGCCCAGGCCTGCGTTTTGGTTTCCAGCCCCACAGCTCTGGGAACGTGACCCAGAAGCCTAAGGCTGGGCGTGGGGGCAGCAGGCCGTCCTGGATTCGGCCAAGAACCCTAGCAAGGCCCGGAAGGTCCAGCGGCCGCCGCTGGCTCCACGAAGCCTACAACAATCTGGCCTCCTTGTATGTGCGAGAAAGTGGGAGGGGTGTGGGGGGCAAAGGGGGTGCGAGGACCCCTCTGGCTGCCGTTCAATGGGGAGGTTTGGTAGGAGCTGATCCTGCCGCCTCACATTTTCCGCCCTGTGGCCCCAGAGCCCATGTATCTTCTGTTCCGGCAGGAGGAGTCCCAAGTCCGGAAAGCTGAAGGCCCAGAAGCTGCTGGAGCCGGACCTGGGCTTCCCCGAAGAAACACAGGACAAGTGAGTTCCGGGCGCCCTCTAGGGGCCGCGCGGGGAGAGGCTCCTCTAGCCAAGGCCCTGGGAGCTTGTGGTCTGAAACCCTGGAGACCTCAGGGGCGGCTGCTACCAGCTCCCGTGGAAAATAATAACGATAATAATATTAATATTATTATAATATTAATAATATTATTACTGGAATACTTGCTGTATTCCAGGCCCTGAACTAGGTTTTAAAGGTATTACTACATTCTTAACATTCTTAACAACCACCCTATGACGAGGTTTATAGACACTTTATAGACAAGGAAAATTGAAGTCCAGAGAGGTTAAGCAACACGACTCCAGCATTTGAACCCACGGTCTAACCCTGGAACCAGTTTCTTTGGAATGGATGGCGAGTCCCGGGATGTGGTGGATTTGGGGAGGACTTCTCAAGGAATGTCTTGTTTTATGGAGGGAGCTCTTAGCTCAGAAGTCCACTGGGATTTTGCTCCCTTAGGACTTCGGAAAAAATGTTTCCAAGCCACCCCAGTTCACCGGTTCCCTCCAGCTCTGACTGCTCCCCCCTCCAGGATCCCCTCTGCAGCACTGCCAGGACATGAGACCTTGCCCTCCTCCTTCCCCACACCTAACCCTTTAGGCTTTCCCAGCCAGGGCTTGCCACCTTCCAGGAGCCCTTTGGGATTGGAAGGGGGTTCCATATATTTCCACCCCTCCCTCTTCTGGGTCAGCAGGATAGGGTACACAGGCCAACAGAAGATTAAAAATAGAAGTGAATGCACCACACTTGATTAGAGGAAGTGGAAAACCAGGAAGGTAAATCCTTCCTCTCTTTTCCATCTACTCCGAGAAAAGCCTGTAGCTGGAGGAAGTTGTTCTGGGTTGGAGAATGGGGGAGCATATTGGGGTGGGTCAGAGAATTATCGAGGGCTTATGCCCTGACCTTTTAAACAGTAAAATTCAGTTAGAATATGAAAAGAAAAGAGAGCACTGTCTTCCCTTCTTCCCTGCCTTCTCCAGAGTGGTAGAGAAGGGGGAGGAGGGTAAGTAAGGTGTCCCTGGGAGGCTCTTTTATATACAATATAAGGTGTATTCAAGGCTATGGTTTTTCCAGTAATGTATGGATGTGAGAGTTGGACTATAAAGAAAGCTGAGCACCGAAGAATTGATGCTTTTGAACTGTGGTGTTGGAGAGGACTCTTGAGAGTCTCTTGGACTGCAAAGAGATCCAACCAGTCCATCCTAAAGGAGATCAGTCCTGGGTGTTCATTGGAAGGACTGATGTTGAAGGTGAAATTCCAATACTTTGGCCACCTCATGTGAAGAACTGACTCATTTGAAAAGATCCTGAGGGAAAGATTGAGTGCAGGAGGAGAAGGGGATGACAGAGGATGAGGTTGGCTGGCATCACTGACTCAATGGACATGAGTTTGGGTAAACTCTGGGAGTTGGTGATGGACAGGGAGGCCTGACGTGCTGTGGTTCGTGGGGTCGCAAAGTTGGACATGACTGAGCGACTGAACTGAACTGAACATGTACCCATTTATATATAAATTGCACCTGACAGTCTTAAAATTTCAGGTATATAAGAAACACTTGGGAACCTTGTTAAAATGCAGATTCTCATTCATTATGTCTGGGGTGGGGCTTGAGATTCCAGATTTAGAACAAGCTTCCTGTGGTGCTGATGCTACTTCAAGGATCAAGGTACCACCCCTGTCTGAGATCTAATTCTGGGTTCTCAAGCTTACCTATCAAATATGGCCTGCAGTTTTATTTGCCTGAATATTTTTCCATTTTATTTAAAGAAATTAAAAACACAGACACAACTGACACCCTAAAATTCACTCTCCAGCATGCCACAGGCCTCACCACTCCCTGATATCTTATGTCCTGCTCCTTCCCTGTTACCTGCATGGCCCCTTTTTCCAGGTGCACCTGTCCCTCTTTCTAAAATTGTCTTTCACTTCCAGGCGCCTGCTGAGATGACTTTGGACATCATCCTAGGTTTTGGGCTCTGCTTCCCTGCTTTCTAACCTCGGGCAAGTTAATTAAATTTTAGGAGCCTGCAGTTTCCTTGCCCAAATTATAGGGCCAATCCATCCCTGGATTACAGAAGGGATTAAGGAGATAAGGCAAGTAAAAGCGTTTGGCTCGTAGCTGGTGCTGCAGGAGTGGCGCCGGAGCCCCCAGGGTGGCTTGACCAAGGTTTTCTGTGCACCAGGCGGGGTGGGGCAGTAGGGGGGTGGGTCCTACAAACTGCAGGAGTCCCCTCCCTCCCCTCCCTCTCCTCCCCATCCCCAGATTCTCGATTCCTGGATTCCTGGGGTAAAGTCGAGTGGCCTCGCAGCTTTCCCTACTCAGCGCTTCAAAGGGAAGCTTACTGTGCATTTAGGTGCTGCGCTTCCCGCTCCTCCTGGCAACAAGGAACAGATTAGCGAGTCCTCCTGTCTGCAGGCGCCCAACTGTCCGCGGGGCGGGCCCTCGGGGTGAGAGCCGGTACGACCAAACGGGATGGGATGGGACGGGTGGAGACAGGCTCAGAGGCCCCGGCAGGATGGGGCCGCTGCGGAGCAAAGTCTATCACAAACCACCGCACACCTTCCTCCATGCGTGCTCACAGGCACACGCTGCCTTCTTCCTGTCTCACTCTCAGGCTGGGTCTCAGACCAACCAATGCGTCCGCAGGGCGGGACGATCCTGTCATATGTCTACACATTCATTCCAGCAGGCTCCTTGGTTACACAACAGCTGCTGTCCCCAGATCTCACCCTCACGATTGCGTCAGTCTAGGCAAACTGGGCTTGCAGGCATTCACCCACTGGTTCCCCGGTGGCCACAAGGTCACACCTGACTGCATTTAGGCTCGAAGGTGGGTCCCACAGATTCACAGGAAAACACTTAGGAGCCTCTGCAGAATCCTCTCACTAGTTCACTCGCTGTCAGGGGAAAACTGGCTCTTGTGTGTTGGCATATTTTGTTCAGGAGTCCAGCCCACAAGCTCACAGACACAGAGTGGTACCCTCGAACCCATTTCTACCCATGGGCTTCTACTTCTCTCCCTTTGGCATCTCAGACCCGAAATTGGGGGCTTCCTGGTCAGCACAGGGGAGGCATGGTTGCTCCACTGGGGCGGATTCTGCCGGCTGGTGGGCAGGATGAGTGGGGGAGGATAGTTTATTAACCCCACAGAAGCCCCAGGTAGGTCCTCGCTGCCTCCTCAAGCGCCTGTCCTAGGTGCTGGCCTGCCTCTCTGCGCAGGCGCACGGGATCACAGGGCGACTCCAGTCCAGTGTATACTGCTGGTGCATACCAGCCAGCCTCGGCGCTGCGGGGAGGCTTCTAGTCTAGAGACTGTGAAGGGTCGGGGGTCCCTCAGAGACTGGATGCTTCTTGATGGGGGTGGGGTAGATCAAAGTAGCGGAATTATTGGAAGGCCTGGGGCCTTTGAGTGCACCAACTGAGCCAAATACTCAGTTCTAGGGACACCCCCCCCCCCCCAGTTCCTGCACCTTTTGCCCAGGGGTGAGTTCCACTGTCCCTTCCACACAGCTTGTCGCGGGGTGTCCCGGCCAGTTCACCGGCGTTCACAGGACGCCAGTGAGCTCCCGTGCGGGCCTGCGGGGAACTGCCCTGCAGCGCTCAGGAGCCTGTCCAGGGCATGCGGAAGACTCTGCTTTCGTGCGGACCGCCTGGAGCTTGTGTCCAGGCCAAAAATTCGGCGGAAAGCTCTGTAGGACGATTAATGAGCGTCCCCTCGCCTCCGTCGAGGCCAGACCGGCAGGGGATGCCAGGTTGGAACTGCAAGAAATGTGAAAAGTATGAGAAACGGGCTCTCATTTTGAAGCCCGGTACCGAGAGGTCCTGGATGAGGGATATAAACAGAGAAGAGGGGCATTTTGCACTTCTGTCCTCCCAAACCAGTCCTCTAGGGTGTCGAGGGGCCGGGCGGCGGCGGAGAAAACGCAGCCTGCGTCCACCAGCTTGGATCCGATCAGTCGGTAAAGTCAAGCCTCCACCCAGCTCTTAGGTGGATCTCACGGGCCCGGGGATGCGGTCTTGTCCCCACAGGGCTGGGGAACTCGGCAAGTTGGTCCTTCCTTCAGCAGCGAGTGGCTCCACTCGGCCAAATGGACCTGAGAAGCCAGGGAATCCAGCCGCCCGGCGCTGACCTGGGCTGCGGAGGGCGGCCTGAGAGGCGGCGGCCTCGGCCCCGGGTAGAGAAGGGCCTGCCTTTTCTTCCTGCTCTCCAGGAACGCGTGCACCAGGCGGCTCCCGGCCTCGGCGAAATCTGCGATCGGCCTCTCCTGTGGGCTCTATCCCTTCCTGGGGCCCAAGATCCGGACCGGGCAGGCAAATGCGCAACAACTTGGCTTTTTCTGCCTATTCTAGGACTCCCTACCCCACCCCCGCCTCAAGAAATTGTGGGAAACGCGCGACTGAGCGGAGACCCTGCCCTGCCCAATCCGGGGGGCCGCCCTGGCTGCGGATTCGCTCCTGTGGGTTTAGGGGTAGAGTCTAGAGAAGCGCTCAGCTGCCCGGGATCCGCCCCGCCGCAGAACTGTAAACGCTGGGAAACCCGCCGGAGGAGCTGGGTACTTCGAGCGAGGATTCATCCTGTGGCCGGGAGGAGAGTTGCAGGGTGAGAACCCAGAAAGAAAGGCACACTTGCTGGTGGCCCTCCCGCACAAATAAGCACCAATGTGTGCCTCTTTCTCTCTAATCCTACCTGCGTCCTGGGCCCCGTGGGGCTCCAGGAGGACCTCAGGAGGGCGTTACTCCACTATAGAGAGATGACAGCCCCAAGAGGCCCCCATGGAATCATCCCCCAATATGTTCTCCCCTCAGTTGGTCTAGCTAGCGGTTTCCAGGAGGGATGAGGGCAAAGGCAAGGCTGATAGAGGAGTTCATGTACCCCTTATTTTTTGTTGAGGAAAAAGCATCTTGGGCTCCTGTTTTACTGGGCAGCCCCCCTTGTAGCTGTGTTTGAGGTTCATTACAGTGAACGCAGCTGTTCTTCTTCACATTCCTTGGTGAAAGTGTTAGTTGCTCAGTTGTGTCCGACTCTTTGAGACTCTATGGACTCTAGCCCACCAGGCTCCTCTGCTGGTGGGATTTCTAAGGCAAGAATACTGGAATGGGTAGCCATTCCTTTCTCCAGGGGCTCTTCCCCACCCAGGGATCGAATCCAGGCCTCCTGCATTGGAGGCAGATTCTTTATCCTCTGAGCCACCAGGGAAGCCTCACATTTCTTGGAACAGCCAGGAATCCCAGGAAAAAGGAGCTGATCAGCCCTGACTGCTCCTCCCCAGACAACTGAACCTACCTGACATCTCTGCCTTTATGGCCCTTGGATGTCAGGGCAGTGGGAAGGAGGGCTGAGTCTTTTGGGCCACAGGCCTGGCAACTGTCAATAGCCTCCTTGGCTGTCAGGACAAATGAGTCTTCTTAGTGACCAGAGTCCACAAGAGGGGCCTGTAGGAAACAAGCATTCCTCTCCAGCCAGTACAGGACAGAAACCCTTCCCACCTGTATTCGGTGCAGAGACTACTTCTCCACAGAGAATCCTCCCCTTCCTTGAAAGTGTTAGTTGCTCAGTCGGGTCTGACTCTGAGACCCCATCGACTCTAGCCTGCCAGGCTCCTTCATCAGTGGAATTCTCTAGGCAAGAATACTTTTCTCCCTGCTCAGCAATGTAAGTCTGGGTTCAGTTAACTCAAGAGAAAATTTAACTTATTACAGGGATACTGGATAGTTTATAGGAGCAACAGGAAGGTTGAAAAATGAGGAAGATTGCATCAGGAAACACCATGAGGTCACACTGCAGAAAGGCCTGGTTAGTGCATTACTGCTGGCACCCCAATCTCTAGATTCTTGTATCTAGAGATACAAGTATCACTATGTGTAATCTTTCAAGTCTCCTTCCATCCTTACTGACCTTAATCCTTCAGATTTAAATCTTGTGTGGGATCGTTTGATTGGCTACACCCAGGACACATGTAGGCAGCAGCTGTCATAGATGAGGAGAAAATGAACATAGTCCTTTAGGTTTCTATATGAAAAACTAAAATTCACCCTCCAACATTGACCTTCTGTGGGAAGAGTTTTTCCAATCAGAAAGTGTTCAGAAGCTAGGTTTTAAAAAAAGGTGGTGGGGGGGAGTGATAAATGCTGCTACAGTCCACCCCTTTGACTGCCCAACATCCACACACACACATTTCTTTCTAAATTAATAATCCTTCCCCCTACAAAATGCTCCCATCCAATGTCATGCTACTGTCATTCATACAGAGTGCATTTGACTTACCCTCAAGTGAGACATTCCAAACCCTCATAGCTCTAAATTCAGGGTCTTCCTTCTATTCCTCCTCTTATTCTTTTGCCATCCTAGTTGCAGTATTCTGCAACCTGTGAACTAGACCAAATTGTAAAGATAATTATCACCACACATAATAATACAAAAGCAAGGAAATAAGGACTGGAAGAAAATGCAAATAAGTTCAAATATATAAATGTCTGATATGACAGAAGGTCAGGAGGTAAAAGCCACTTTCTTTCTGTAATATTGGATTCTGTTTCATATTTATGACATCCCTCCTTCTTTTTCTGTTCTGTTTCTCTTGCCTTCAGCTATCACCTGCTGGTTTTCTTTTTACCCAGAGGAGGAGCAAGTCTCTACTTCTGAAGGAACTGAGAACCTTGATGATCCTGCCTAGGATGGGTTGTAGTTACTGTTAACTTTTACTTCCATTAATGTTTTAAACTTTAATTTCCATTAACTTTTACCACAGGACATAACAGCATTAGGAGGCTCCCCAAGGGAGCCCCTTGGTTCCACAAATACTTCCTTTTGCCCGTGGTGTAGAGAAAAACTCCTGTTTGATCTTGATAGTCAGAATTAATCACTCTGGCCAACCCATAATCCCTCTTTAACATGTTTATCCATTGCTGTGAGCAACTGGAAGTGACCAGGCAGCAGTTTCTGCTTATAATTCAGGAAGAATACTGTTGTTTCTCCTGGTAGGAACTTTCTTCCTTTGAGGACTCCCTAACCCCGATGCAACAGAAATAAGGGTCATAAGAAGTGAGAGGGTAAAAAAAAAAAAAAAGTGAGAGGGTCATTGGGTACTTGTAGGAAGTTCTGCCCCTCTTTGGGGGCCCATATAATTGGGTTGTTGGAGAAATAGCCTTCCATATTAATCCCTAGCCCACAACATATACCTCATCCTTGAAGTACTGTAGCACACCATGATAAAAAGCTAAATTGTTTTAAGAGAGTCCAGAAACACAATGGGTCAAACTAGATAAAATGTATTTTTCTCTTACAACCAGGAAAGAGGGATAGCTCTGCTCTATGAACATATGTCCAGACCTGAGCAAATGAGGGAGCTCTGCCATCCTCAGTAAGTGCCTTGCAAAGTTGTCGGTCCAGGCTAGCAGGAAGGAAAGGGTTCAGCAGCTCCAGGGCAGGCTTTTTAAGATGACTTGAAATGATTTCTCAGTTCCACTCACATTCCATTGAGGTAAATGAGGGAGATTGTGAAATGTAGTCCCTGTGTGGACAACTATATGCTCAGAAAAAAGGGAGGATGGATTTGATGGGACAAGCCATAGACTCTAATAGTCTTGCCTGGAGAATCCCAAGGACAGAGGAGCCTGGTGGGCTACAGTGCATAGTGTCACAAAGAGTCAGACAGGACTGAAGTGACTGAGCGTGTGCACATGCCATAGTTTCCTTTATACCATTCCATTGATCTGTAAAGCCAGCTGCTTCTGGACGATGAAATACATAAGGTCAGTCAATATCATGAAATTTAGCCTGTTTTTGAAACTACAATATGAATTCTTTTTAAATTTTTTATTAATTTATTTAAATTGGAGGATAATTACAATATTGTGATGGAATATGAATTCTTAAGACGCAAAGTTGTGTGGGAAATGGTCATAAGGCATAGACTAACTTTATGGGAGATAATATTGGCAGAATCTTGATGTTTGGTGAAGGCATATCCAAACCTTCCGCTAGATCCTGGTCTAATAGGTCCCCCTGGGGTGATAGAATAGGGGACCCGGGGTTGATTGCTGCTACTGGCAAATTGGGTACTTTCCCAATGATGGTGACCAGGTCGGCTTTGATGAGATGTTGAGTTCAGATATAGCTTTCATTCCAGTCTTGGGACCATCTATTCAACAGAAGGTTTAGCAGGCCCTGGAGTTCCCTGGCGTAAAGGACTCAGATCTAAAATGTGTTATCTTGTCCACCTGATTATTAAGAACCTGTTCTATAGTAGGAGGGTTTGGTGCTCAATGTCATAAAACATGAATATTTTCACACTCTATATCCATTCCCAAAGATTCTTCTTTATCCTTTTTTCTTTTCACTTCCTTACCTGAAGCCTTTAACATCAGTCCTTTTAAGTCGTTGACCATCTGTCTAAACCATCAACCACCACCCATACATTCACTACAGATCCTTACCTCAGGTCATCTCCTGTCTACAGACAGAGTGAGCACAAAATATACTGTTTGACATCTACCCACTGGATAAGATGTTCTTTTCTGTTGTTTTTCAGAGCTGTCCCAAATGGGACTGAACAGCAATGATTTGTTTCTGACCAGGGTCCATGTATTGCACTGTAAACTGGCCTTGGAACTTTTCTTCCTCCCTCATCTGGTGTTAGGGTATTCCCCATGAGATCACAAATGTGGAGTGAGGGGTGGCATATTGTAGTATAAGCTAGGGTGAGGCAAGTGGACTGCCTGTTGTGAAAAATACACAGAGGCATCTAGTCTCAGGATTGTGCAAGTGCTAGGTCAGCACCTGAGTGAATGCCTCCATAGATTTTACACCGTAGGCATCTTGTCTACCTCCCCCTAGTCCAGGCCCTGGTGAGTGAACTGTACTGGACACTTACTCATGCCTTCATGACCTATTTGCACCTGATTCCCTGGATTCCACTTCTACTTGATGACAGACTCTAAAGGGTACAATCAACACATGGTTAGCTAGATCAAATAGCAGCCGAGCAGCCGACTCAGTTCATCGTGGTGTCTCATGTACACTTAGTGATTTATAGCAAACTAAGCCCCCTTCTGTGAGTAGCTATTTTCTTTTTTTGGGAAAAAAAGGTGATTCTTTGCTGGACCATGAGAAGTGCCTCCTTTGTGACTATTCTATGATGACATGCCACAGGCTCCACATAGCACCCCATGTGCTGTAGTGATTAAACTTTTGTCCAAGCCTTATCCATGCTCCACTGTGTGTTGATAGTTAAATGAGATGTGATAGGAATCATCAGCCTTCATATGTATATATATATATTTGTTTATTTTTGGCTGTGCTGGGTCTTTGTTGCTATGTGGACTTTTCTCTAGTTGCCTCAAGTAGGAGCTTCTCTCTAGTTGCAGGGCAAGGGCTTCTCACTGTGGTGGCTCTCTTGTTGTGGAGCACAGATTAGGGCACAAGGACTTTAGTAGCTGCAGTACATGGGTTCAGTAGTTGCAGCTTTTGGACTCTAAAGCACAGGTTCAGCAGTTGCAGTGCATGAGCTTAGTGGCATCTCCCAGGATCAGGGATGGAACACGTGTCTCTTGCACTGGCAGGGAGATTCTTCACTAGGGAGGCACTAGGGAAGCCTCCCCACCACTTAACTTTTATAGTCCTTTATGATATAAGTTTTGCAATTTCCTCAGGATATAGCTTTTGATCTACTATTTTGGTGAGAGTTCCAGGGTCTTCCATGTTGCCTTTCCAAATACTAGATTGTCAGTGTGCGCTAGTTTCTGAAGATGGAAAGGAAGATAATCAGGAAATAGTTTATATCAGACCCTCTGTAGGGCAAATTAAGTAAAAAATGATCTCATGACCTCCATAAGCCTCTACTCTAATGGACCACAGAAGCATTCTTGTTAGCTGAAAGCCAGCAACTAATAATCTCTCTAAAGGATGAGTGTTCCTCTTTCTCTAGGGTTCAATTCCCCGTGAAATAGTAAAGGATTCCTTAAAGGAAGACCACGAGAGGAATTCAATATAGTTCTGCCGTCAGGAGCACAGGTCTGGAGTTGGACTCTGTGAGCTTGAAATCTCTCTGTATCTTAGTTTCTTTAACTGTAGAATAGGTGTAACAGTGCCTACTTCAAAGAGTAGTTTGAAGTCTAAGTCATATTTGAGATCCAATCTGCATACAGCAAAGTTCACCTTTTTTAGTGAACAGTTCTATGAGTTTTGACAAAACTCATAGGTCAGGGTAAACTGCCCAGGGGATGTGATCTCTCAGCTGGTGCTGAAGGATGAGAAGGGTACACAATCAGATATAGAACATTTTTATCACCATCCCCCCAAAGTCCCTCATACCCTTTTGGTAATCAACCTCTTCCTCATCTGAAGCTCCTGGTAACACCTGCTCTATTTTCTGTCCCAGTAGTTTGCCTTTTCTAGAATGCCATGAAATGAAATCATACTGTATGTAGCCTTTTGAGTCTGGCTTTTTTCACTTGGCATGATACAGTTAAGATTCATCCTTGTTGTATGTGTCAGTAATTCATTACTTTTTTATTGCTAAGTAGCATCCCGTTGTATTGATGTACCACAGTTTGCATATCCTTTCACAGTTGAAGGACTTTAGGGTTGTTATCAGTTTGGGGCAACTAAGAACAAAGCTAATTTCATGTTCAGGATTTTGGTGAACATTCAAGTTTTATTTTTCTTGGGTTAAATACCCAGGAGAGGGATTGCTGGGTTATGTGATAAGTGTGTAATGTATTTTTATAAGAAACTGTCAAACTGTTTTCCAAAATGGCTAAGCCATTTTTCCTTCCACCAGCAATGTGTGACAGTTGCAGTCACTCCATATCCTGGCCAACACTTGGTATGTTCACTTTTTAACGATTTTAAGGTGTGGTGTCTTATTGTGGTGTTTTGTTGTTGTTTTTGTTTGTTTATTTTTGGCTACATAGCATGTGGGATCTTAGTTCCCATACTGGGGATCAAACCCATGCCCCCTGCAGTGGAAGTGCAGAGTCTTAACCACTGGACCGCCAGAAAAGTCCCCTTACTGTGGTTTTAATTTACATTATCCTAATGATTAATGATGTTAAAAATCTTTCCATGTGACTATTTGGTAAAATATTCAAATCATCTGTCCATTAAAAAAAATGGACTGCTTGCTTTCTTTTTATTGAGTTTTGAGAACTCTTTATATATCTTGTATACAAATCCTTGATCAGATATGTGAAAGTGAAAGTCACTCAGTTGTGTCCGACTCTTTGTGACCCCATGGACTGTAGTCCATGGAATTCACCAGATCAGAATACTAGAGTATGTAGCCTTTCCTTCTCTAGGGGATCTTCCCAATCCATGATATATGTTTTGCAAATATTTTCCTCTAGTCTGTATCCTGCCTTTTAATTTTCTGAGCAGTGTTTACTGAAGAGCAGAAGTTTTAACACTTTCATGAAGTAGAATTTATGAATTTTTTCTTTAATGGGTAGTGGCTTTGGTACTATAGATAAGAAGTCTTTGCTTAACACAAAGTCATAAAGATTTCCTCCCATGTGTTTTTCTAGATATTTTATAGTTGGTTTTATATTTAGAACTATAATCCATTTTGAGTTAATTTTTGTTAATATGCCAATTTTCTTTGGTATATGGATTATAGGGTGGTTTCAAGGATTAAATAATGTATGTTAAGCATTTATAACAGAGCTTGGCACATAATGAAGTTCAATAAATGATAGCTATAGTTATTAAAGAACATTCTTTTGCTGTTATTACAGAATTCATAAGAACACTATTTTCCTTTTACTTAAGGGTGTCTATGAAATAACTCAGGTCTGGAAATTGAGGGCGTGCCTCATTCCCTATCATTGGGGTTTACCAATCTATCATCTTTACTTATTTACCTGCAAGTAACAGAGACCTAAAATAACAGTGTCCTAAAGAGATGAAAGTTCATTTCTTTCTCTTGTGAGTGTCAGAATGCAGGCTGTCCAGGGCGGGATGCCATCTCTAGTCCACAAAGACACTCAGGGACCTACACTCCTTTTTATCTTATTTTCTCACCACCACTAAATATTGCCCTTATCCACATTCCAAGATGCCTCATAACTACTTCTATATTCTGAGCAGAAGGTTGGATAACCAACAAGGACCTACTGTATAGCACATGGAATTCTGCTCAATGTTATGGGGCAGCGTGGATGGGAGAGGAGTGTGGAGCAGAATGGAAACATGTGTCTGTATGGCTGAGTCCCTTTACTGGTCACCTGAAACCATCACAACATTGTTAATTGGCTCTACCCCAATACAAAATTATACTTTAAAAAAAAAGAAATTGAACCTCTGATTTTTAGCAGAACACGTGGCTACCAAGAATAAAGACTACATTTCCCAGCCTCCCTTGCAGGTAGGTATGGCCATGTGACTACCCCTCCCATCCAGGCTGCGGAATTCCAGGTGCTATACAGTAGCTCTTTGTTGGTTATCCATTTTATTTATTTATTTATTTATTGGTTATCCATTTTAAATATAGTGGTGTGTATGTGTCCATCCCAAACTCCCCTGGAACTCATAAGTTCATTCTCTGTGAGTCTCTTTCTGTGTTGTAAGTAAGTTCATTTGTATCATTTCTTTTTAGAGTCCATATATAAAGGATGTCATACATAAGAGGTTCTATTTCACTGAGAGATAAGGGGGAAATAGATATTGGAAAGCAATTCGTAATCCTTGCCACAGTAACTCAACTCAAGACTCTGTTCACCAGCTTTTATTATTAAAAAGTACTGATTGGGACTTCCCTTGTGGTCTAGTGGTCAAGACTCTGAACTCCCAATGCACAAGGTGCAGGTTTGATCCCTGGCCAAGAAATTAGATTCCACATGCTACAAAGAAGACCTGGCGAAGTTAAATAAATAGATAATTTTTGTAAATTACTGATCAAGTGGCATCTTAGTGGCCTCTTTTGTTTCAGGCACTTAATTGGAAGAAACAAAAATAATTATAATGGTCAGTGACCTTTGTCTCTGGAGTACCTGTCTGTTCTGTTGACTAGTGTCTTATTTATGCTCATCTCCCTCTATTAAGTGTCACTACTTGGTCTAAAGCACATAGCGTTCTTCATTTTCTTTGAAACAAAGAACCCCATACCATCTTCTAATAGCACCCCTAGCCTGTAGAGAACAGATTACTAATGCTTTTTGGTGCATCTGCTATTTCCTTCACCAAGGTATTTTTTAAGTTATTTGAGAACAAAACAGCACCTTTTTAGTTGCAGAGAGAGGGGTATCTGCAAACTCACAGATGTCTGTAAGGCTGGAGAATGAAGAAAGTACAGTCTTAGTAATTTCCCTCTGGGGCAATCTCAGCCCATATTGGTGCACTCATTTTCCCCTCTCCAACCCTCCCTTGTTTTTTGTAATCTCAAAGATTGGAAACAAAAGACCATCCGTAGAGAACCGAGAAAATTATGCTATATCCATCAGTGTAATATGTGCAGCCATGAAAAGAATGAGAGGTCTAATTACACTGAGGTGGAGCAAACTCTAAGATATATTATGCGTAAAGAATGAGATGCAGAGCAGGACGTGTGCCAGGCTGCCCTCCATGTATGTGTGTAGGGAGAGAGAATATGTGGGTCTGAATGTGTATGGAAAAGCTTGGGAAGGACACAAGACAACAATAGCTCTGGTTCTCTGGGGAGAGTAGCGGGGTGACTGAGAGAGAGACGGTGGAAGGGAGGCTGACTTGCCACTGCTTTGAACTGTTTGAATCTGAGTTGTGTGAATATATTATTTATTCACACGTTTGGAACCACAGACTTGGATCACCCTCCCCGTTCTGCTACTTACCAGCTGTATCATGGTGAGAAAGACTGCATTCCTCTTGAGTCTCAGTTTCCTCATCTGTAAAATCGAACTGTTGGAAGCCTTCCCAACTCTCTGAGAGTTGCCAAAGGTGTTTTTGTAGCACATTTAAGGGAGCCCAGGGTTTCACTGGCATTGCTGCCATTTCCACCCCTACATACAGATGACCAACGAGGAGAAGCCTCTGACCAGGAGAGGCCAGAGTCATTTATCAAAACCTTACAAAAAGTAATGTGGTGAGAGATTGACAGTGTGACCCCTGACCCCACTGAACTTAACCCCAAGTTTGAGGAGCCAGCTTAAATAATGTCCTGGGATTCACCTGCTGGGTGACGTTATCCGCTGGACCCTCTTCCTCCACTTCAGTGACAGTACCCAGGACCAACCCTCAGGGATTCTGTCCCAACTCCAGCTGGTTATGTCCTAAAATTCCTCCCTTGTTTCCTCTCTCCATCTTACCAGTGAGAGAACAGTTCTAATATGAAGGAATAGAACGCTTAGTCATCTGGGACTTTACAGATTTCAAGCTTAACGTTTTTTAGAGACATTCTCCCTGAAGTGAGCTCCCACTTTGAGCACTGCATAACTCCACTGTGGTGATGCTGACCCTGTGTCCAAACCACACATGCCAGACCAGGAATTCTCTCTCATTCATCATTTATTCATCTGACAGATTAATTCAGTCCCTTATCTCTGCCAGGGATGTAATGGAGACTAAGATGGAAGTTACAGTCCTTTGGTGAAGCTAAAAAGTCAGATAAACTAATCATGATAAAGTGCAATAGCATCAGAGAGACAGCCAAGCTTTCTAGAAATACCAGCAGAGGTTCAGGACACAGCGGCAGGGGTCCCCCAGGTCTGGGAAGTGAGTTTTCAGCTTGCATCTCAAGGTAGTGGGTGGAGGACAAGACCAGATAAAGAGAAGCAGTTTTCCTCCAGCTGTTGTAAAGGTGAAACAGTAGGAGTAAGGTTCCTGCAAGGCTCAACACACTATCAGCGCTCCATCAGTTCTTGCTGGTACCTGAGGGAATCTTCCCCAGATTCCCAGGCCCGAGTTCAGGGTTGCCATTACCACAAAATACCACAAGAGGGAGCTCGTCCCCACTTATTTGTGCAATCCTGCTCCTGTCCCTGGGACAGCAATGGAGCTTCTTCTCACTAAGGACTGGTTATTTACACCTCACAAAACTGTTACAAAGCACCCTCAGACACCGGCAGCCCCTGCCAAGGCCAGTGTGTGCCTGACTCTATGTGGCTCCTGGCAGCCTTGTCCTGGTGTTTTCTCTTAAAGCCCAGAATTTGTTCCTCTGAATTCTTACCACCTCAAAATAACTCCGGTTTCCCAAAATAGCTACCAATTATGTTCTTTTCATTCTTCCTGGTTCTTCCCACCCACACTAGACCTCCCAGGGCCCATCCTCACTCCTTCCCACCCTCCTTCTCCCTCCCTCTTTCACCCATGGGGGCGAGAACCTGACCACTGAGGCCTTAGAGCCGTCTAGGTCTGCAGAGGTTCGTTTTCCTGCAGCTGTCAACCACCACCGGGTCCCCAGTCTCTCTCCAGAGGGGATGAAAAGGTATTCTTCCACAAATATCCTTCCTCAGGAATGTACTCTTTGTTGTGAACCCCACAGTCTCTGCCCTGATGGATAGGATTTGATCTACCTGCTCTGGAGTGAGCTGGCTCTGTTGTCCAGTTCTCACACTGCGGGTGACCTTGAGCAAGACCATCTCCTCCATGGTCATCACCCATGAAACAGAGATGAAAAGAAGATCTAACCTCTTCTTGTAGGATGTTACTTGTAGGGTGGTTGAAAGGAGCAGGTGTTCCCAGAGAAAGGAATATTCACAGGTGACCTTCTTGCTTTTCTCCCCTGTCCCATGGAAACTTTTTAAACACCTGCTGAGATTGACATACAGGTAAGTCCCCCAAAGGAGAGGGGCTGTTTCCTGACAGATGGCTTCGAGCCAAAGAGATAAAACGTGGGTTCAGTTGGGGGCTGGCAGGAAGTCACTCTGTTTTAACTTTCTCCCGGAGGAGTCTGGTGAGGTTGAGGACTGACAATCACAGGACCTGATGAGGTCAGAAAAGGGACAGCAGAAGGGTTTCCAGGTGAAGGAAGCACAGTCATGGGTGGACTTCACAGGTCAGTTACTGAGTACTGTCCCTGCAGGGGGCAGGAACAAGACCTCAACCACCTGTGCCCAGCTCAGTGCCAGGCACATTAAGGGAAGCCTCCTGGGGCCCAGAGTGACTGGAGCCTTCATCCCCTGGCACTATGTCCATCAGGACCGTCATAGTCAACTGACTTAGCCCCCTTTAGAAGATGACAGGCTGTCCAGAGGTGCCCCACATGGACTGCAGTTTGCCCCTCAGTGAAAGAGTTGGATCTGTTTGACTGTTTTGAAACTGTGTTCCTCAGAACCTCTCAGAGACAAGGAGACAGGGAGAGGGAGATGAGGTGGGCTACAAATGCTCAAAGCCCCCTCTGTCTACTTCACCAGAGAAGCACAAAAGAGATCATGTTTTAAAATGAGAGGGGCTTCCCTGGTGGCTCAGTGGTGAAGAGTCCACCTGCCAATGCAGGAGACATGGGTTCTATCCCCGGTCCGGGATTATCCCAGGTGCTGCGGAGCAAAGAAGCCCATGCGTGACAACTACTGAGCCTGTGCTTTAGAGCCTGGGAGCTGCAACTACTGAGGCATGCTCTCCCTAAACCCATGCTCCACAACAAGAGAAGGCACTGCAGTGAGAAGTCCGAGCACCATAACAAAGAGTAGCCCCTGCTGGATGCAACTAGAGAAAGCCTGCGCAGCAATGAGGACGCAGCATGGCCAAAAGTAAATAAATAAAAATTTTTTAAAAAGAGGGAAAAAGAATAATAAAGAAAATCCATACGACTTACTTGTGTAGTTTAACAAATAGTATAAAATGAGTATCCTATCATGCAGGGCAAGTAGTAGAACAGTACTTCTACCCCAGGGCCCCCTGAATACCCTTCCCTTGCCACCTTAGAGGCCCCAGACTTGATTTTAAGGAAGCAAACAGGTCTGGTGTAAGATGTAGACTTTAGTGTTTGTGAGTGTATGTGATGCCTGTTTTAGCTGTGATGCAGAATCATGCAACCAAATCGGGCTCACATTTGCCCTTTCTCTTATATGTGTATTTTTCTTCCCTTCACCACCACCACTGCTAGTATTTTCCCCTTTCCCCCATAGACACTTACTATGTTGTATTTGGCTTATGCCCTTGGGTATATATGGTGGTGGTTTAGTCACTAAGTCATGTCTGACTCTTGTGATTCCATGGACTATAGCCCTCCAGGCTCCTCTGTCCATGGGGATTTTTAGGCAAGAATACTGGAGTGGGCTGTCATTTCCTGTTCCAGGGGTTTTTCCCCAACTCAGGGACCAAACAAGCATCTCCTGTGTTGTAAATGGTCTCCTGCATTGCAGGCAGATGCTTTACTGCTGAGCCACCAGGGGAGCCCTGTGTATGTATCTTTGAGAAATATATTGTGTTTTGAATGTGTGTACATTTTATTTTTTATTAAACTTTTTATTTTGTAATGGAGTGTAGCTGATTAACAATGTCGTGACAGTTTCAGGTAGACAGCAAAGGGAGCCAGCCACACATATGTATGTATTCATTCTCTCTCAAACTCCCTCCCATCCAGGCTTCTACATAACATTGAGCAGAGTCCTTCCCTGGGTTATACAGTAGAGAGCATGTGTGTACATTTTATATCTCTTTTTATTCTTTCCTTTTTACTGCTTTTAAGACTTACCCATGTTATTATATATTCCTCAAACCCATTGCTTCCAACTGCTGCCCATTTACTCCACAGAATGCATTTATGTCTCATGGTTTTTCTCATCCTTTCTCCTAATGATAGATACTTAGGATAACTCCAATTCTCTGCTGAAGCGAGTAACGCTCATACATGTTCCCTCATGGACCTGAATTTGGGTTGCTCTGAGGCATAAGACCAGGAGGAGATAAGGCAAGGCAAGGCAAGCAGGTTTAGGATGGACGGGTTGAAATAATTTCAGTGAGCTCTTGGGTGCAGGGGCTGCCCCTAGTTGCCTGGTGCCTGGCCCTGGGTGATTAGAGCAGGTGAATAGCGGCCTGGAGTGAAACAGCCCAAGGAAGGTGGAGTGAGGTATGTAGACTCTGGATTGGTTAGTTTGCAGGTCAAAGGCACGCCATCTCTAGGAATTGGCTGGCCCTCAGATATCAGTCTCTCCAAGGGCAAGGCCCCAAATATTAAGGCATTGGAATTAAAAGATACTCTTAATACTATGAGTTCGGCAGAACTTAGCTACAAAGTCAACTGAGCTAAGAAAAAAAAATTTTAATGTGTTAATTTTGATTATAATTTCAGTTATTTTACTGGTTGTTGGCCTATTTTCTATTTCTTCTTGTTCAAAGCTTGGCATTTTATGTATTTCAGTAAGCATTTCTTATAGATTTAAAATCTTATTGGTATAAAGCTATTTCTAATAATCCTTTTACTTTGAACTTTATTGTATAATTATGAAATTTTCAAACAAACAAAAGAGAATAATATAAGAACATCTGTGTATCCACAATCCAACTTTGTCAAATCTTAATATTATAAAATGTCCATTGTGAATTCAGTGTTAAGGTTCTGGTTCTTCTCTGTTAGACTATTGCTAAAAAATAAATAAATAAATAAAATAAAATGTCAACTTCAGAGGTTTTATTGAAAAATACAACTGAGACTGATGGATGCCTCTCCTCTCTCCCACCTCACTCCCTCCCTTCCCAAAGGAAACCACATCAGTAATTTCAGTTCAGTTAAGTTCAGTCACTCAGTCGTGTCCAACTCTTTGAGACCACATGGACTGCAGCACGCCAGGCTTCCTTGTCTATCACCAGCTCCGGAGCTTACTCAGACTCATGTCCATGGAGTCGGTGATGCTATCCAACCATCTCATCCTCTGTTATCCGCTTCTCCTCCTGCCCTCAATCTTTCCCAGCATCAGGGTCTTTTCCAATGAGTCAGTTCTTCGCATCAGGTGGCCAAAGTATTGGAGTTTCAGCTTCAGCATCAGTCCTTCCAATGAGTATTCAGGACTGATTTCCTTTACTGGTTGGACCTCCTTGTAGTCCAAGGGACTCTCAAGAGTCTGCTCCAACGCCACAGTTCAAAAGTATTAATTCTTCAGTGCTCAGCTTCCTTTACAGTCCAACTCTCACATCCATACATGACTACTAGAAAAACCATAGCTTTGACTAGAGGGACCTTTGTTGGCAAAGTAATGTCTCTGCTTTTTAATATGCTGCCTAGGTTTGTCATAGCTTTTCTTCCAAGGAGCAAATATCTTTTAATTTCATGGCTGCAGTCACCATGGCTGCAGTGATTTTGGAGCCCAAGAAAATAAAGTCTCTCACTGTTTCCATTGCTTCCCCATCTATTTACCATGAAGTGATGGGACCAGATGCCATGATCTTAGTTTTCTGAATGTTGAGTTTTAAGCCAACTTTTTCACTCTCCTCTTTCACTTTCATCAAGAGGCTCTTTAGTTCTTCATCCATTAGCTCTGCAAAATTAAATCAAGAAGTGTGTCCCATGTCCCCATCTGCATGGGAAACACCAATTTATCTTTAAAGACTTGCTGAGTTGGTCCTATCTTTTGTACAGCTTCCCCTGACCCTCATTCCACTGTGCTCGATTCATGTCTGTGCCCCACCCCAGGCCCCACCTTGAGTACCCCCAGCCTGTCTCACTGGGCTTGACACAGCCGATACCCAGAAAATCTCAGTTGAGTTGAATCCAGTGAATCTGCCAAACTCTAACCCGGGACCAGTCCATTCTGCCCTTGCCTTTGGGTTCCAACCCACACAGCACTCCGGGCATGTGGGGAGTTGAGACAGGCTTCCTGGCTCTCTTGCACTCACAGCCCCTCAGGAGCCAACTTTTTCACTCTCTTTCACTTTCATCAAGAGGCTCTTTAGTTCTTCGCTTTCTGCCATCTTAGTTGTTATCATTCCCACGTATACTTTTGTACTTTCACTCCATTTTTGTATTTTGTTAACAGTCACGTAATTTTGGTTTCAGAAAATTAAAACTCAATAAATAGTATATGATATACATGTGTGTATGTTAGTCACTCAGTCGTGTCTGCCTATGTGACCCCATGGACCTGGGGTCTGCCAGGCTCCTCTATCCAGGGAGTTCTCCAGCAGGCATACTGGAGTGGGTTGCCATTCCTTTGTCCAGATATTGCACATATTATTCTGTAACTTCTTTCTGGCTTCATAAATCGTGTTCTGGAGACTGTCCATGTTCAAAGATCATTTAATTCCAGTTCATTTTAACTGCTGTGTAGAATTCCATCATGTGATTGTACTTCTAGTCTGCTGTTGATGGACACTTAGATTGTTTTCAACCTGTTGTTGTCAATGGTAAAGATTTTTTTTTTTTTTTTTTTTTTTGGTTGTGCCACATGGCTTGTGGGATCTTAGTTCCCCAACCAGGAATTGAATCTGGGCCACGGTAGTGAAAATGCCAAGTCCGAAGCACTGGCACCAGGGAATTCCCTCAGTGGTGAACATTTGAACACATGTCTTCTTGTGAATGCACGTAAGGGTTTCTCTGGGGTGTACGCCTGGAAGGGAAATGGGCTGTGTGCATGCACATCCTCCACTTAAACTAATATCCAAATTTATACTCCCATCAATATGTGAGTTCCTCTTTCCCTACTTCATTGACAACACTTGGTCTGGTCAGATTTTAAATAATTTTCCAGTCTAATCTTTCTGAATTGGTATCTCATTTTTAAAAAATTCACGTTTCCCTGGCTTCTAGAATGGTTGGACATTCTTTTCTTTTTTAATATCTGTGGCATAAAGTTGATTTACAGTGTTGTGTTAATTTCTGCTATCTACAGCAAAAAATCTAAAAAAGTGGATATAGGTTTATATACCAATTTACATTCCCACTAACAATGTAGGAGAGTTCACTTTTCTCCACACCCTCTCAGCATTTACGGTTTGTAGACTTTTTGATGATGGCCATTCTGACCGGTGGGAGGTGACACCTCTTTGTAGTTTTGATTTGCACTTCTCTGATAATTAGTGATGTTGAGCATCTTTTCATGTGCTTTTTGGCCATCTGTATGTCTTCTTTGGAGAAATGTGTATTTAGATCTTCTGCCCATTTTGGGGGGAGTTTTGTTTGGCTTTTACATAGAGCTGCACGAGCTGTTTGTATATTTTGAAGATTAATCCCTTGTTGGTTGCTTCATTTGCAAATATTTTCTCCCTCTCTGTGGGTTGTCTTTTCATTTTGTTTATGGTTTCTCTTGCTGTGCAGAACAAACTTGGACATTCTTTTACATTTTCCTTGGCCATTGAGTTTGTCCTTTCTACTGGGCTGTTTGTCTCTTATTGATTTGTTGGCATTCATTATAAAGTCCTCTGTGTTCCGACTCTTTGTAGGTAATGTGCACAGTATATCTCCTCTCCCAGTCTATGCTTTATCTTTCAACCTTGCCTGTGTCATTTTCATGTGTAACCTAAAATTTTGAAGGTGGGGAAATACATCAGCATTTATATTAACAATTTGAGCTTTTATTCTTTGTTCAAGAAGTCTTGCCCTACCCTAAAGTTACTAAAAACTATTCTATTTTTTTCTAAAAAATTTAGTTTTGCCTTTTATGTCTTTAATACCTCTAAATTTTGTCTTTATATGATCTGAAACAAGAATCTAACTTTTTCCTATACGGAGAGCTAACTAATTCAAACTGTGCAATACCACCTCTGTTGTATTGTATGTATCTATAGATAAGTGAGTCTTTTTCAGGGCTCCTTAATTTGTTCCACTAGATTATTTACAAATCTAATCTATAGCACATAGTATTGATTGCTTTCACTATTTTTATAATCTTTGCTGTGACTGTAGTTATTTTCCCCTACTTTTCCTTATCATTTCCTCTTTAAACCAAGAGTAATTTGGAAGTATTATTTTAGTTTACAGACATAGGAGATTTTTAAAGCTACCATTTTGTTGTAAATTTCTAATTTTATTGCACTATAGTCTGAGACATATTTTTTATGCTGATTCTTTAAAATTAATTGAAGCTTCCTTTGTGATCTACTACAAGGTCAACTTTTGCTAATATTCCATAAATATTTCCAATTTTAAGGAATAAATTTCTCTCTATACACCTATTAATTTGAGCTTATTAATATATTGTTTAAATATAAGCTTTTTGTTCAACTTTTGTCTACCTATACTATCAGTTTTGAGAAGGATCTATTAAAAATTTCTAATTACCATCATTGATTTATCTATTCCCATCCCAAACCCAAGTTTTCTCAGTTGCCACTTACATAATTTAATCTGTATCATAATTTAATCTATTTGTTGCTATTTTATCCCTTTGACTTATTCTTTTACAAATATATACTGTCCCTCTTGTCCTTTATAATACTTTTCACCTTAAAATCTTTTTGGTCTAATACAAAACTGCTACAGGGAGCTCCCTGGCAGACCAGTGGTTAGGACTCGACACTTTCACTGTCATGGCCTGGGTTCAGTCCTTCGTTGGGGAGCTAAGATCCCACAAGCCAAGCCATGGTGACACAGCTAAAAAAGAAAAAGAAAAAGAAAACTGCTACAGTGACTTTATTTTGATTGATGTTTTAGTTTATCTTTTTTCTCTTTGTTTTCAACCTTTCTGTGTCCCTTTTTAAAATAACATATTTTATTTCAATATATTATTTATTTTTATTTAATGAGATTCTTTTGATTTATAAATTTAACCCATTTATATTTAAGTTTATTTGCTGCTGTATTCAGACCCATATAAGCTATCTTATTTCATACTTCCTATTTACCATATTGAATTTTTCTTTTTTTCTCCTTCCATAACTTTCACTGGATAGATTGAATTTCTTTTTTGGTTTAAAACTTATACATTACAGTTTCATTCTTCTGGTGTTACCCCTAGCTTATGTATGATAACCCTTACTTGTGTTTATTTTTCCTTATCAATTTTGAACTTATTGATAGCTATATCTCTTCCTCCATAAAAAGCATGTGCTTGCCTTCCAATGGACTTCACAATCTTCCAGACACACAACCCTGTCATGTTGTATCATCTAGAATTTTAATGCTCAAGATACAGCTTTTTTTCTTTTTACTTTTAGACTTACTTATCTAGACAAATACATACCTTACTGTATACTTTAGTCAGCCTTCCTTCCAGTATCTTTAAGTGTCCTGTGGGATTTAATTCTCTATGCTGTGTACTTACTCCAAAAGTATTCTCAAAGAGGGCCTTTGGGTAAGTAAATCTTCTAAGAATTTGAAAGCTTTAGAGTATCTTTATTTCACTTTTATGTTAAAATTTGAGTTCTAAAGTTCTTTTTCTTGCATTCTGTATTGCTACTGAGAAAACATGTCAGTATGATACGTGTTCCTAGTGGTTAGTGTATGTTGTTTTTTTTATTTTATGTTTGTTTGCTTATTAGTTATGATTCTGTAGAAGCTTTTAGAATTTTATTAAATTTTATTTGATAAATAAAATTTTTATTTAAATAAGAGATAACTCACACTTTATTAAATTTTACTATAATATGTTTAAGTGATATTTTTAAAAAAACTATCTTGTTGGTACTCAGCCTGAAATCTTATACTTTTCTCTAATTCTGGGAATTCTTTTACTCATTGTTCTTTTCAAATATTTCCTTCCTTCCAGCTTTTTTCCCCCCATCCTCTTCTGGAACTTTCATTTTAAAGACCTATCTATCTTCCATATCTATTAACTTTACCCTTATATTTTTCCTCTTTATTCCTTCCTGATATCTTTTGGGAGAGTTCATCAACCCTGTCTTCCAGCTTATGAATTCATTTTCAGTCTGAATATATTCTGCCATTCAACTATCATATTGAATTCTTTAATTCAGCTATTATTATATTTTTCATACTTGATAGCTTCTTTATACATTCTCATTCCCTATTTCAATTATAATGTTATAATTATTATAATATCATCCATGATCTGAAAATTTTATTATGATTAGAGCTGGGTTCTTATTGGTCCATTAATTCTGCTTTAATTCATATAGATTCATTTTTTGCATTTTCTTTTACAGGTATTATATACTCAATGTCTTCTCTTTCTTTATGAGCACATGTTCCCCTGGTGGTATGTACCTAGGGAGGGAACTACTACAATCTGGATCCTTAATTTTCCTGCCCCCTCCCCAGTGATCCTCCCTCCCCCACCATGTGCTTAGGCAGGAGAGAATGTGCCTTTGGATGAGCCCATTTGGTTTCAATCTGGGTTTCAATCTCCTGAAATGCCACTCTCCAAGGTGGACCTACCTCTCCTCAGGAGATTCAACGCAGGGTGGTTAACAGGAGGAGAGAATGCCTAGCAATGAGCTAGGAGGAGCCTGGGTCCCTGCGGTGGTGTTGTACTATGTCACTTTGATTATACTGGAAGTACGCTTTAAGACACCCTTCCTTGTGTGGTTCTAAGCTAGAACTGGCCTCACGAGAAGTTTGCTTGAGATTTGGAAGGTGGAAGTAAAACAGCTCTGAAGGATTTCTGCTTCTGAAGGTTGTTGTGGGCAGAGGCAGAAAGAGACAAACATGCATGTGTCAGAGGGCTCTTTTTTTGTCCTTACTCCTCTTTATCCATTCATCTGTGATGAACACTTAGGGTGCTTCCATGTCTTGGCTATTGCAAATAGTTTATATCAGCTTTATTCATAATTGCCAAAACTTCGAAGCAACCAAAATGTCCTCCTTCATGAGGTGGATGGATAAAGAAGCTCTGGCACCATCACACAATGAAATATCACAAGCACCAAAAAGAAGCTATCAAGCTGGCATGCAATCAAGCCACAAAAAGACATGGAGAAAACTTAAGTGCATATTACTAAGTGAAAGAAGCCAATATGATTCCAATTCTACAACATTCTGGAAAAAGATCAGTGGTTGCCTGGGGTTAGAGGGGAGGGAGAGATGAATAGGCAGAGCACAGGGGATTTTTAGAGTGGCAAAATCATTCTATATGATACTATCATTGTAGACACATGACATGATACATTTGTCGAGACCCATGGTACCAAAAGAGTAAACCCTAACATAAGCTATGATCTTTAGATAATAGTGATATGTCGATGTGAGCTCATCAACTGTAACAAATGTACCACTCAGGAATGGGATGTTGATAGCTATGGAAGGAGAGGTAGGGGGTTTACAAAAACTGTCTGTACTTTATGTTCAGTTTTACTGTGAACCTAAAACTGCTGCAAAAGTCTAATTAATCAGAAAGTCATCATCATAGTCCCTTGGATTTTTAGCAGGCTGAATGCTATTGCGAGAGTCTCCTTTCTCCATGTGAGACACTCTTCCTATAAATTCATTCTGCATGACTTTTTTCACTTGTGTAAAGAAGATGTGATGTGGGGGAATTATGATAGACCTTCATAAATTCACTATTTTCTGCTTCATATTTGTTTAAAGATCTTTGTTTCTCTTCATCAGTGAGATCTCGCCTCCTATGTACTGTGCTTAGTCGTTCAGTTGTGTCTGACTCTTCATGACCCCATGGACTGCAGCCTGCCAGGCTTCTCTGTCCATGGAATTTTCCAGGCAAGAATACTGGAGTGGGTTGCCATTTCCTACTCCAGGGGATCTTCCTGACCCTGAGGTAGAACCCACATCTCTTGCATCTCTTGCATTGGCAGGTGGATTCTTCACCACTGTGACACCTGGGAAGCCCTAAGATCTCGCCCTAAGATCAATGCCAGCAATAATCTTGCCAGCTTCCCACAACTTTAGGTCAGGGTTAGAAGCCTTTACTTGGTCCCAGACTTCTCTGTTGTCCATCCTGTAGGGCATCAGTGGTTCATCCCTGGGGATTTTGAATCATAATATCAGAGGACACCACGGCCCAGCTGGTAGAGCCCAGGTTCCTCCCAGCCTTGTAGTCAAGATGACTCTATGGATTGTCTCCCATAAGCCCTAGTGTGCTGGGCATTTGTATTACAGGAGCTGGAGTAGAAGTTGGGGTCATTAGATGATTTTTTTCTTTTTGGACATTGTGAAATATAAGTTCTCAGTTCCTTTAAAGTGACTATGAGACATAGAAACTGTGCTCTCTCTGGTTTTATAGATGGAGAAAGAATGCCTGCATTTAATATCCCACTGAGGTCATGTCCAATATGAGTGGGCTAAGTTCCTATATTCATTATAATTTCTGATTTTCTATATTCCTGATGCTCTGGCGGCTAGGGCCTTACTGACTGGGGAGATACTGCTCATTTCTAGGGTTAACTAGTTCTTAGAGATTACAAACAGGCAGTATGACCATATATATATATATATATATATATATATATATATATATATGGCTTAAATTTTTTTTATTTTAAAAATATTTATTTACTTTGGCTGCACCAGGTCTTAGTTGCAGCATACAGGATCTTTAGTTGCAGTATGCGGAACCTAGTTCTCTGACCAGGGATTGAACCCAGGCCCCCTGCATTGGGAACACAAAGTCTTGGCACTGGACCACCAGGAAAGTATAGGGAATGTGACTTTCATACATAGACTAACTAACCAGTCCATAGTTCATACTCCAAAACAACGCCCCTATCTGGCTCCTACACTCCAGGAGACAATATCCCTCAGCCCTGATCATCCCAGGGCCCAGATACCACACAACTACATACCATCCTAGATCCCAGAAACCACCGAGATTCTTCAACTTTGCAAATTATAAAGCTGCTTACCCTCCCATTGCCTTGCCTTTCCCACAGAAACCACAACAGGCTTGTGCCCTGCTTTCTCTGGGCTCTTCTGCCTCCTGGGTGACCCCAGAGCTTCCCCTTGTGGCCCCGTGTGGCAGGCATACCCTCCTCTTGGGAACAGTAACAAATGATCTTTCCAATGGCAGTCATCTCCTGACCAGCTGGCCTCATCACTCCTGACGAAAAACAAAATCCAGAGTATATTTAAAAACAGTCCTCCATAGGAAATAGGGGTGCTATTAGGGGGATATAGATGTTGAGGAGCCCCAAAATGACAAATGTCCACTACAAGGTGCAAAGAGACGCAGATAAAACCAGTTGAGAGAGAGAGTATGACACACAAGTGGGTAAGCTTCCTGACATCTGGGGATAATAACCCCAGTTATCACTTTCAAGTGCCTGTATCTAGCTCGTCATTAGGTTCAGCTTCATCCCTGCAACTTGAAATCCATGGCAGGGACTTTCCTGTCAGTCTGGTCTTAAGAATCCACCTTGCAATGCAAGGGATGCAAGTTTCATCCCTGGCTGGAGAACTAAGATTCCACATGCCGCTGGCCACAGCTAGAGTTTGTTCGTCACCTTGAAGATCTTCTATGTCATAACTAAGACCAAATGCAATCAAATAAATAATAATAATTTTTTGAAGTGTACGACAGATTTGCTGCTGTTTCCTTCTAGTAAATTCTGTTTTGGTTAAGCAGGTTGAGTATGTTTCTGCTCCTTGCAGCCAGGGATTCCTCTCACAGGGAACTTTGTTCCCACACAGATGCGCCTCAACCTATGAAAAGGTTTTATCCCAGATGGTGGTCAACAACTGTCTGCCCAGGCACCTCCTGCCTCCCCTACCACCCTGCCCTCTTTGCACCCTGTCCTGGCCTCTGGCCTTCAAGATTTGAGGCCAGCGCACTTCTAGCCTTGAAGCTCCCTGCTCTTTTTTTTTTTTTTTTTTTTTTAATTTTAATTGGAGGATAATTACTTTACAATATTGTGACAGTTTTTGCCATACATCAACATGAATCAGCCACAGGTATGCATGTATGCCCCCTATCCTGAACCCCGCTCCCACCTCCCTCCCCACCCTATCCCTCTGGGTTGTCCCAGAGCACTGGCTTTGGGTGCCCAGCTTGCCTCGCCCATGCCCTGCACCACGGATGCCTGACTCCTTGTGCTCGTTTCCCTCCTCTCTCATTCAGCCCCTCTCACCTTGTCTGCCAAGCCCCCTGGTGTGTCTTCAGGGTGGGCTTTGCTCCTGCCGAGGCCCCTCCTTCCTCCTCTCTGCCACAACCCAGGCTGGCAGATGCTGGCTCCTAACTTCGGATGTCGCCCGTCAGTCTTTCTGCCTTACCTTTCCAGCCTGAATTCCAGCCCCTACCTTTAGGGACTGTCATCACGTTTAATCCCGCCTGGGGGAGACCCCCTCCACCTCCCTAAATGGAAGGTATTCCATTACACAGTAAAGAGTGGATTAAGTAGCTGTAGGGAAGTGTGACAGAAAGTCTGTCAAAGTTGGGCTGGACTTGCCAAAACTTGGTGTAATGTGGGGACGCCATCAACTTGCCCCCTAAGGAAACCTGAGTTGAGGGGAGCCTGGGGCAAGTCAGGATGTTCTAGGTAAGAGGCCGGAAACGGTGTACAGGAGGGGCAGAGAAAGAAGGACTTCCTGCGGGTGGAGGCAGGAGCTTCCTCCTCATAGCTGTCAAGGCAGTGAACCATCAGGGTGTCCCACTGCTTTAGGGTGGGGTGGTTGGGGCCCAACTCAACTGTGGGTGGGGTAAGGGAAGGGGAGGGAGGAGGCTGGGAGGTGGGGGAGGACAGGGACCCAACAAATGATTCGGCCTGAGGCCAGGGGCACCTGGACCCCAGAGGAAAGGCCCTCCCCCCAGAGATGAGGAGCTGGTGGTGTCTGGTGGAGAGGGCCTGGGCCTTGGGGCAGCTGGAGGACCCAGGATTGGCCACCAGGAATACCCAGCAGGGCTGTCTATACTCAAGAAAGCAACTGAGCGAATCCCAGAAGTGGACCCAGTCAGACTCTGAGAACTCTTGGTCTCAGTGCCCGCTGCCACCAGGCCTCCTCCCACATTTCGTTGTCCAGAATGGACACTCCAGCCGCTCTGTCCCCTGGGCTGGTGGTCAGTCAGGGCCTTGTCCAGCTTCCCTTCCTCAGCCTCATCCCTGCTGTCCTCCCCGTCATGTGCAGAAGCTGGCCCTCCTCCTTCCTCCGGGGGAGCCGAGGGCCTGCCAAGCCGAGCCACCTCGCCCCAGCAATGCTCCAGCTGGGACATTGCCTTGTCTCAGCAGGTTGAGGCACCTGAGGCTTCAATTACTTCAAAGCCTTTCTGGAAGCAGGTGAGAGATAAAGTGTAAACAAGTAAGTGAGTGAGTCATCTGGCCCTCCCAGCGCACATGACCAGAATAGCCTTCCTGCCTCAGTCTCACCTTTCTCCTCAGCAGCCTCTCCAGTGACCAACCACCGGTTTGCTCCCCGTGTAGACACTGTCCTGGGACCAGGGCCCTCCAAGGCTCCTTTGCCACCCACCGTCCCCTAGAGCATCTTCTCTGCAACACACCCCCACCGTTGATGGAGCAAAAACTCACCTGCAAAGCACTTTCCATGGATTCGTTCATTTAATCCTCACAACCTCTAGAGGTAGGTACCATAATGTTCCTTTTACAGATAACAAGAGCAAGGCCTAGAGATGTTAAATAACACACAGGTTGATGGTGGACCCAGTTCAAGTCCCAAATCAGCACTTTTTCAGCATGATCTAGCCTCTCTCCTCACTCCTTTTTAGAACTCCCAGCTATAACACACACACACACACACACACACACACACACACACACACACGTGTGTGTGACATTGCAGTGGCCCTGTAGCTTTGCCTCTGGTTCTCCTCCCACCACAAGCACTTCTTGTTCACACTGGGAAGCCTGGTCCACCCCACACGTACCCTCCCTCTGCAGCCAGATCAGGAGAGGAGAGGGCCTGTTAGCTCTGGGAGGTGTGTGTGTATGTGTGTGTGTTTTGGGGAAGGGGGCAGAATAATTGAGGTGACTTTTTTTAATTGAAGTATAGTTGATTTACAACATTGTGTTAGTTTGGGGTGTAGAACCTAGTGATTCAGTATTTTTTGCAGATTATACTCTATTATAGTTTATTACAGGTTTCCCAAGAGGTTCAATGTTAAAGAATCCACCTGCAATGCAGGAGACATGGGTTCAATCCTTGGGTCAGGAAAATTCCCTGGAGAAGGAAATGGCAACCCACTCTAGTATTCTTGCCTGGGAAATCCCATGGACAGAGGAGCCTGGTGGGCTACAGTCCAGGGGTTGCAAGAGTCAGACACGACTGAGCAATTAAACAACATAGGTTATTACAAGATAATAGGTATAATTCCCTATGCTATACAATGTATCCTTGTTACTTATCTGTTTTATATGTAATAGTTTGTATCTGTTACTCTCATGCTCCTAATTTGGCCCTCCTCCTCTCCCCCTCATTGAGTTGACTTCTTTGTGAGATTTCTGTTCTATCAGTTGAGGAAGGAACATGACGGGACTAAGAGGGAAAGGCTTCGACATGGTTGGGGCAGGGGGTTGCAAAAATGACCCTGAGGCCCATTTCTTTCCACCCAACTGTGACCAGAGCCTCAGCCTCCAGTTTAGGGAAAGAAACAGAAACTAATGTGTTTAGTGGGGCAAACAGGGTTGAGAGACCATCCCGTCACCTCCCACAGCTGATGGCGTGGAGAAGCAACAGAGCAGCAGGAGAGAAGAGGTCAGACAAACCTGCTCTGAAGTTAGGCCTGAGTCTGAATCTCACAGCTTTGTGGCCTTTCTACTTTGTGGGACAATGACTTTACCCAATGACTTGACTTTACAATTTGCTTTACCTTCAGAGCCCCAGTGGTTTAATCTGTGAAATGAGATAATAAATAGCAACTGATTCCAGATGTTGAAAGGCATCAACTCCGTTTCTCAGCTGTCACAGTAATTGCTGATACAGGAGAGAATCAGCAGTGGATGCTAAAACTATTGGGCAAGAGTTTATGGGGGGAAAGACAGTCTCAAAGCATCTCACATTAATTAACAGAGCACTTATTAATTTCAAGGGAAAAAGAGTAACCTTTGGCAGGGATCACATTAACCTGGTGACCCAAGTTAACATCACCAATAGTGGGGCCAAATGACATCCTGTGCCTCTTGATGGAGGCACCAAGGAGGCTGCAGCAGCACTCACTCGGCATCCTTGTCCAAACGCACAGACTGCATCTAACCAGGAGAAAGCTGTCGGACATCCACACTCTTCCAAAAAGTCAATATTATGAAAGACAAAGAAATGAGAAGAATATTTGCTGATTACAGGAGATTGAAGAAATATGACAACTAACCACAACATGTAATTCTGGATTGGATCCTGCACTGGGAAAAAACAAATGCTTTAAAAGACAGTATGCACCATTTTTCCGCTTCCGGTCCGGTACTGGCGTCTTTGCTGAGGGTCACATTGAGCTTCCAGCGACTTCAGGGGCATCTTTAGGAAGTCAGCACTATGGCAGAAGACATCAAGATCAAAATCAAGAACTACCAGACTGCTCCTTTTGATAGCCGCTTCCCCAACCAGAACCAGACCAGGAACTGCTGGCAGAACTACCTGGACTTCCACCGCTGTGAGAAGGCAATGACCGCTAAAGGGGGTGACGTCTCCGTGTGCGAATGGTACCGGCGTGTGTACAAGTCCCTCTGCCCCATATCCTGGGTGTCAGCTTGGGACGACCGCCGGGCAGAAGGCACGTTTCCTGGGAAGATCTGAACTGGCTCCATCCCACCTCCTCTGTTCTCCGTCCTTCTCCCCCGTGGTGAAGGGGGACCTGGGTACATGGTGATCCCCACCCTGGGATCCTGAATCATGGTTTAACTAATAATAAACGCTCGTTGGAAACAAACAAACAAAAAAAAAAATAAAAGACAGTATGGGACAAAGAGCAAACTTTGATTGTGGACGCTATGTTGGATAGTAGTGTATATCAGCCACATTTCCAGTTTGGTAGTTGTCCTAAGGATATGTAAGAAAATATCCTTGTTCTTAAGAGATATATGCTGCTGAAGTATATAGGGATACGACATTTGTATCTAATCCTCAAATAGTTCAGGAAAAAAAATATTAACATAATTACAGGGCTTCCCTAGTGGTTCAGTGGTAAAGAATCCACCTGCCAAAGCAGGAGATATGGGTTTGATCCCTGATCCGGGAAGATCCCACAGGCCACACAGCAACTAAGCCTGGGAACTACAACTACTGAAGCTGGAGCGCCCTAAAGCCTGCGCTCTGCAACAAGAGAAGCCACTGCAATGAGAAGCCTGTGCACCACAGCTAGAGAGTAGACCCTGCTCGCCACAGCTGCAAAAAAGCCCGAGCAGCAACAAAGACCCAGCACAGTCAAAAAATTAAATAAATAAAATTTTAAAATTACAGCTGTGTGTGTATGTGTTAGGGAAAGAGATGGAGAAAAAAGCCAAGGTAGCAAAATATTAGTTATCATCAGTGAATCTTAGAAAAGGCCATTTGGGAGTTTATTATACTATTCTTTTCGGTAGGTTTAAGATTTTTTTCAAAATAAAAAGGTTGTTTAAAGAGAGTTACTGATTAACACAGCCTGGCATTGGTTTAAACCTTATTAGATGCTAGTTTAGGAGAAGGAAATGGCAACCCACTCCAATATTCTTGCCTGGAAAATCCCAGGGACAGAGGAGCCTGGTGGGCTGCCGTCTATGAGGTCTCACAGAGTGGGACATGACTGAAGTGACTTAGCAGCAGCAGCAGATGCTAGTTCATATTTTTGTGAGATGGGTCCCAAAGTCAGCACCACCCCAAGCTCCCAGGGAGACCCAGGGTCAGGGTCCTCACCCTCATCTGACTTCACTGAAATGCCCTACCTTCCACTTTTGTATCCACTCTCAGAATCATCCCAACCAGAGCTGAGAGGCAGGGAATAGGAGGAGGTGGGCGAAGAGTGTGAGAAAGACAGTCCTTCCTCTTTCTTCACCTCAAGAATTGTATCTTTTGAGAGTCTGAACAGATTTGTCCACATGGACTAAGTGGCTGGTGTTGAGCGATCTGCGAACAGAAAAGATACTGACTGAGAAGCAGGAATGCTCCTCTGGCTCCGTCTCCTGCCTCTTGGCGATGCCTGAACCTCCAAGTACCAGGAAGGGTGACACACGCCCGTCGAGGCATCACTCAGCCCGGGGAAAGCCAGCCCGAGTGTCAACACTCTGGCAGAGAGAAGTGCTAAAATGCATATTTAAAGATGTCTGAACAGACTTGTTTGAGAGACAACTGGAGCTGTGAAGTAATCCGGATGTCTCCCCGTGTCTCAGTGTGGAAGGCAGGGTTTGCCTGCAGGCCTCTGACCTTTAATGTCTTTCTGTTATTGTTAGCATTTGACAGAACTTTGCTGAAGACTTGGGGATGACAGAAACAACACAGAGAGGTGCTTATAATTGCTGCTAGAAGGGCTACTCACTCTTAAGACCCTCCCTGGAACAGAAGTCAGTCCAACCTGGAATCTTCCAGGTCTAATGCCTGGGCCAGGGACACTGTGCCAGGTACAAACATTTCCCCCATAAACTGACCTCCTGTAGCCCCAGTGGCCCCTGTGAGCCAAGGTCTACTCTCCCTAGTTTGCAATACTAACCCAGACTCTCGCTCAGAGCCCTGCTTCCAGAGTCTTCCCCCAGAGTGTAAGCAAGGGTCCAAGAGCCAGTGGCTGAGTCCAGGCAGAACAGGTCACAGCGGGAAACTAAAGTTCCAGGGAGAACAAGAACACAGGAAACCAAATGGCTTCTGGCAGAACGATTCAGATCTGCAAAGGCAAGGATCTGAGGGAGAGTGATCAGAAGACGGAAGGGGAGGATCTGCATCCATCACCACAACCCAGCTTTCCCTGATGCTTATCGACCATACCCCTGGCCCCTGACGGGGGTGGGTGTCACACTGAAGATGGCGGACAGTGGACCCTCCTAACCAGCTCTATTCTTTAAGGAGCTCCCTCCCTTCCATGGGGGCATTGAGGAGCTGTCTTCACACTATCCTGGCACTCCTGGCTACAGTGATCAACCAAAGGAAGGAAGTGTGACTCTGACTGGGTTATTAGCTCCTTAACTGCAATTTTGCATACAGGTAACAGGAGACAGAAGGCCTTTGAAAAGTCTGGGTGATATAAGCCTTTATTTACTCCTGGTGATATAAGCCTAGAGGTGTCAGCCTTCCCCATACTCCACCCAAAGGTCCAGTATGAGGGGATGAGGCCAATAGAGGGCTGGAGCCCCAGGGACACTGTTGGTATTTCTCAGCCGAGTTGTTCCTGAGTCCTTTCCAGTCTGTTCATGTCAGTGATGTGAACTAATCTCTGCCCACTTTTCTTCTTGGGCTCCTTAGAGATGGTCTTCTGTGATAGAAAGGAAAGAAAGAAAGGAGTGAGGAAGAAAGGACCCCTGATTAAAATACTGTGTGAGACTCCTTGTACCCCAGGCTAAGCAGAATTTCTTTCTCATATTTAACTAGAGAGTTTCCCTCATAGCTCACTTGGTAAAGAATCCGCCTGCAATGCAGGAGTCCCTGGTTTGATTCCTGGGTTGGGAAGATCCGCTGGAGAAGGGATAAGCTACCCATTCCAGTATTCTTGGGCTTCGCTTGTGGCTCAGCTGGTAAAGAATCTGCCTGCAATGTGGGAGACCTGGGTTCGATCCCTGGGTTGGGAAGTTCCCCTGGAGGACCACTCCAGGGTTCTGGCCTAGAGAATTCCACGGACTGTCCAGTCCATGGGATTGCAAAGAGCCAGACACAACTGAGCAACTTTCACTCTCACAGAGATTACAGTCTGATGGTTGAAATTAAAGATTGCATAGATTCAGGACTAGGGCAACCATTGGGTTTGAGATTCATTGATGGAAACAGGAAAAGAAAACTGTTCCGTTGAGACAAATAGAGACAAGAAAAAGAACCAGATGGGCAGATTGAGAAAGACATGATTTTTCCAATTCCTGAGCCCCAGTACATTTCCTGCTTTTCCTTTCTGTGACAGTCTCTGAATTCCTACAATACCCTCTGTCTTAGGCTTTTTTGGGTCTAAGTGACAGAAATTCACCCAGGCTAACTTGGGCAAAAAGAGTAGTTATTATAGGATAGATGTCTCCTGGAACCTAGGGACAGGTGGCACCTCCCTCCAACCCCAGGAGGACCTAGAAGCCCTTCTCTCTCTGGGTCCCATGGTCTGAAGCATCTTAGTTGAGGCCAGCTTCCTTCAGTTCTCTATGTGCACAAGGCTGAGCATGGCGGCTTCATAGCCCTGGAGTGTACACATTCAAGTAGCCACAGAGATGTCCTGATCACCCTCCAGCCCTCGTCCAAATGAGGAGAAAGGCTCAGGCCCAGTCTGGGTCAGCATCCACCTCTGCTCTGATCAGCCATGTCTGGTGGAGGGGAGGTCACACTGTGCCCCAGCTTCTACAGCCTGCCTCTGGGGAAGGCTCAAGGAGAAGTCCTCGACGACTGTGTTATATCAAGCTGTTTTGGGTGGGTTTCCACTTACTGCCATCAGACAGAGTTGACTAAGGTGCTGATAGTCTTTGGGGTCTGTTTGCCCTTCACCTTTCCTTGTGTGTGGTCCAGCTGGATCAAAGGGCCAGTTCTTCGTAAATGAGCACAGAGAACATTTTTCCTCACTTGATTTCATGTGAGCAACCAGCATTTGTGACGGTGCCAGCTGACTGTCCCACCGCCCACCACCACAACTACCCCTGAAGGAGGAATGGGCAGTGGCATATTATGTGGACTAACAGAGTGTTTTCTAGGCTTCCCTGGTGGCTCAGTGGTAAAGAATTTGCCTGCAATGCAGGAGACCCAGGTTCAATCCCTGGGTTGGGAAAATCCTCTGGAGAAGGAAACAGCAGCCCACTCTAGTATGCTTGCCTGGAGAATTTCATGGACAGAGGAGCCTGGCAGGCTACAGGTCATGGGGCTGCACAGAGTTGGACATGACTGAGGAACTAACATATTATCTGGGCCAATCATGCATCCTGTGTAGGGTGGCTAAGATCCTACAGAACGTTCCATAGGCAGACTCCTGCCTGGCAGGTACATGACTTGCACTTTCAGGAAGGGCAGTTACCAATGTTTTACCATCTCTGGACAATCCTGGAACCATACAGACTTAGCAATGAATGGAGAATTCTGGAAGTTGAACGTGATTCTACAGATTTTACTAGGGCTGCAGGGGCTGAGGCGGGTCAGCCCAAGCCCTGGGCACCTCTCCCATCCCATGCTTAGTACTCTGTAAGAAGTCAGTTCCACCCGGAGGCCAGAGTCTGCCTTCCTGAGCACCTGGTCTGCTTGGCGGAGCCCCTGGAGTATGCTTTTAATGTCTCCATCGTCCACGACTACTTGGCAGCAGGAAGCCCTGGAACTAGGGTGGGGATGGGGGCTGCCTGATGGAGCACAGGCAGATTGAAGGCTCAAAGTGGGAAGGGCAACTGGCTGTTTCCCATTCAGTGTTGCTCTTCTAAAATGAAAATATGACTGGCTTGCTGTCAAAGCAGCAGCACATAATTACAGCCTAATAAGATCGAAAGGGATAATTCAGAATTTAGAATAAAATATAAAGACATGCAAACACTCAGGTGTGTCTGGATACCTCCCTCCCTCACTCATCTAGTACTGCCCTGTTCCCTAGCACTAATTTTCTCCTTCAATGTGAGTAGATTACACATTCCTAAATCACCTGGAGTGTTATCCTGGCTTGTTCAAGGCTCAGCCTCCAGGCCCCCATGGACAGCTTCCTTTTAGCTTTGGGGCTTCAGGCTGGCAGGAGACACGTGACTGCATGAGTGCTTCTGTTGGCAGAGGATGTGTTCTGACAGGACACCTTATCAGTAATAAAAGCATTGGAGCAACAACCTAAGTGGCACGGGGAAGAAGGCACCGGAGAAGGGGTGGAGGAGATGCTGCAGCACAAACATATCATTAACTACTGAAACGACAGACTACCAGGAAGGAAATGAGAGAGACTTGGGGAAAGAAGAAAGGGGAGGTTAGGAGAGGCAGGACCTCAGCCAGGTCACTGGGTTTAACATCATCGGTGAAGAGTCTTGTGGTTTACACGTCCCCCATGAGGTGGGATGTGAGGAGGACAGGCATGTGACCTCTCTGGTCTTCTTCCTGAAACCCAGAGCCCCAGTCTAACCAGGAGAACAGTACCACCAGGCAAACCCAAATTGTAAGTCTCAAAATACCCGACCAGTATTCCTCCACAGTTAGGGGTGTTAAGAAAGCAAGAAAAGTGTGAGAAGCTGTCACAGATCAGAAGAACTAAGATGTGACAACTAGGTGTAACAAAGTATCCTGGATGGAATCTTGGAACAGAAAAAGGAAGTTAGTGGAAAATCTAGTGAAACTGAATAACATGGAGTTTAGTTAGTTCAGTTCAGTTTTCAGTCGTGTCTGACTCTGAGACCCTGTGAACTGCAGCATGTCAGGCTTCCCTGTCAATCACCAACTCCCAAATCTTGCTTAAACTCACGCCCATAGAGTCAGTGATGGCATCCAACCATCTCATCCTGTCGTCCTCTTCTCCTGCCCTCAGTCTTTCCCAGCATCAGGGTCTTTTCAAATGAGGCAGTTCTTTGCCTCAGGTGGCCAAAGTATCAGAATTTCAGCATCAGTCCTTCCAATGAATACTCAGGATTGATTTCCTTTAGGATGGACTGGTTGGATCTCCTTGCTGTCCAAGGACTCTCAAGAGTCTTCTCCAACACCACAGTTCAAAAGCATCGATTCTTCAGTGCTCAGCTTTCTTTATAGTCCAACTCTCACATCCATACATGACTACTGGAAAAAACAGCTTTGACTAGACAGACCTTTGTGGCAAACTAATGGCTCTGCTTTTTGATATGCTGTCTAGGTTGGTCATAGCTTTTCTTCCAAGGAGCAAGTGTCTTTTAATTTCATGGCAGCAGTCACCATCTGCAGTGATTTTGGAGCCCCCCAAAATAAATCCTCTCACTGTTGCCATTGTTTCCCCATCTATTTGCCATGAAATGATGGACCAGATGCCATGATTTTAGTTTTCTGAATGTTGAGTTTTAAGCCAACTTTTTCACTCTCCTCTTTCACTTTCATCAAGAGGCTCTTTAGTTCTTCTTCACTTTCTGCCATAAGGGTGGTGTCATCTGCATATCTGAGGTTATTGATATTTCTCCCGGCAATCTTGATACCAGCTTGTGCTTTATCCAGCCCAGCATTTTGCATGATGTACTCTGCATATAAGTTAAATAAGCAGGATGACAACATACAACTTTGATGTACTCTTTCCCTATTTGGAGCCAGTCTGTTGTTCCATGTCCAGTTCTAACTGTTGCTTCTTGACTTGCATACAGATTTCTCAAAAGGCAGGTAAGGTGGTCTGGTATTCCCATGTCTTGAAGAATTTTCCATAGTTTATTGTGATCCACACAGTTAGAAGCTTTGGCGTAGTCAATAAAGCAGAAATAGATGTTTTTCTGGAACTCTCTTGCTTTTTTGATGATCCAATGGATGTTGGCAATTTGATCTCTGGTTCCTCTGCCATATCTAAATCCAGCTTGAACATCTGGAAGTTCACGGTTCACGTACTGTTGAAGCCTGGCTTGGAGAATTTTGAGCATTACTTCACTAGCATGTGAGAAGAGTGCAATTGTGCAGTAGTTTGATCATTCTTTGGCATTGCCTTTCTTTGGGATTGGAATGAAAACTGTCCTTTTCCAGTCCTATGGCCACTGCTGAGTTTTCCAAATTCACTGGCATATTGAGTGCAGCACTTTCACAGCATCATCTTTTAGGATTTGAAATAGCTCAACTGAAATTCCATCACCTCCACTAGCTTAGTTCATACTGATTCTTCCTAAGGCCCACTTGACTTCACATTCCAGGATGTCTTGCTCTAGGTGAGTGATCACACCATCATGGTTATTTGGGTCATGAAGATCTTTTTTGTATAGTTCCTCTGTGTATTCTTGCCACCTCTTCTTAATATATTCTGCTTCTATTGGGTCCATACCATTTCTGTCCTTTATTGTGCCCATCTTTGCAGGAAATGTTCCCTTGGTATCACTAATTTTCTTGAAGAGATCTCTAGTCTTTCCCATTCTATTGTTTTCCTCTATTTCTTTACATTGATCACTAAAGAAGGCTTTCTTATCTCTCCTTGCTGTTCTTTGGAACTCTGCATTCAGATGGGTGTATCTTTTCTTTTCTCCTTTGCCTTTGCTTCTCTTCTTTTCTCAGCTATTTGTAAGGCCTCCTCAGACAACCATTTTGCCTTTTTGCATTTCTTTTTCTTGGGAATGCTCTTGATCACTGGCTCCTGTACAATGTCACGAACCCCTGTCCATAGTTCTTCAGGCACTCTGTCTATCAGATCTAATACCTTGAATCTATTTGTCACTTCTACTGTATAATTGTAAGAGATCTGATTTACATCATACCTGAATGGTCTAGTAGTTTTCCCTACTTTCTTCAATTTAAGTCTGAATTTGGCAATAAGGAGTTCATGATCTGAGTCACAGTCAGCTCCCAGTCTTATTTTTGCTGACTGTATAGAGCTTCTCCATCTTTGGCGGCAAATAATATAATCAATCTGATTTTGGTATTGACCATCTGGTGATGTCCATGAGTAGAGTCTTGTGCTATTGGAAGAGGGTGTTTGCTCTGACCAGTGCATTCTTTTGGCAAAACTCTATTAGCCTTTGCCCTGTTTCATTCTGTACTCCAAGGTCAAATTTGCCTGTTACTCCAGGCATTTCTTGACTTCCTACTTTTGCATTCCAGCCCCCTATAAGGAAAATGACAGCTTTTTTTTGGGGGGGTGGTGTTAGTTCTAGAAGGCCTTGTATGTCTTCATAGAACCATTCAACTTCAGCTTCTTCAGCATTACTGGTTGGGGCATAGACTTGGATTACTGAGATACTGAATGGTTTGCCTTGGAAACAAACAGAGATCATTCTGTCATTTTTGAGGTTGCATTCAAGTACTGCATTTCAGACTCTTTTGTTGACTATGATGGCTACTCCATTTCTTCTAAGGGATTCTTGCCCACAGTAGTAGATATAATGGTCATCTGAGTTAAATTCGCCCATTCCAGTCCATTTTAATTAGTAATACACAAATATTGTTTGCTTGGCTGGGACAAATACATCATGGTAATGCAAGGCTTTAACAATAGGGGGTGCTGGGTAAGGGATATATGGGAACTCCATACTATGTAACTTTTCTGTAAATTTAAAACTATTCTGGGATTTTAAGTTTTTGTTACTATTGTTTTAAGGTAATGCAGGGATTTAGGTGGAGAGGGCACCTCTGGGTCTGGCTTTCTGGTTGGAAGGAGAAGGAAGGTTTGAAAGGAAGAAGTTCTAGGAAATCTGAAGGAGGACCAGAGAGGCTGCCTGTCTTGGATGACACAGGCATGCTTGCCTCCAGCATCCCTGAGCAAGTGGCTTCCTACAAATGAAGCTAGCAAGGCTTCCCTTACCAGAGGATGGCAGAGAGAGAGAGAGAGAGAGAGAGAGAGAGAGAGAGAGCTGAACTTCACCAATTCCTCAGGGAAATCCTGTTAAAAATGCAGATTCTGACTCAGCAGGTCTGGGAGAGGCAGATCTTCTGCTTTTCTTACTGGCTCCCAGCTGGTGTTGATGCTGTTGGTCTCAGGACCACACTTGGAGTTGCAAGAAGCTGGGGAGATGGATGCCACTGCTCACCTAATAAGGGGGGAAAGAGATGCTGAAAGTGAAGCTGGACAATTCCCACATTCTCCAGGACCTGAGAAGAGGGGCAGGCTTGTAAGGTGCTCCCCCCACCCCGTAAGCAGAGTCAGGAAGCAGGTCCAGTTCTGATGGCCTGCAAACTGCCACACTGCATGGTGCCTTAGCCCCCAGCCTCATGTCCCCAGCTGCACAAGGACATCCCAACTCCCAGCGCCTGTGTCTTTAGGTTGATCTGGGGATTGAATGGGAGGGTCTCGGCACACAGAGCAACTCCATGTTGGAATGACTGGGCCCTGCTTCCAATGACTAACAAAGACTGTGTTTCCTGTTTCTTTATTAACATGGCTGTACCCTCACGAAGTCATTTTTGCTTTATTTAATCAGTCATTCAATCACTCAACAGATACATATCGAAAGCCCGTCTCATGCTTCCAAAGACCTTGCTGTCTAAAATCTCCAGTCTCAGGGAGTCCAGGTTTATCGAAGGTTAGAGCTGAAGAAAAGGAAAACACCCGCTGGATCTCACCTCCGCTTGCCAAGTCCCCATTTGTCTTTCTCCCTCTGCTATGCTCCCTCCCTCTGACCTCCTCTGGCTGGGTCCACAGAAGGGAGAAAACTGCCCCAGTGGGCTGCCTCTCTTCCTCCAGGGACTCTCCCGCTGGTGACAGCATGGACACCACCTGTCCCAGCCTCCCTTGCCTCTGGGGTTTACCTCCCCTTTCTCTGGCAGGAGGGCTTTGGCCAAAACCTCAGCCATATCTTCACTGCTGTCCTCCCAGGGACAGGGGCTATGGAATTCCTGCTCATCCTCAAACTCAATATATATAAACATTTATATGCACTGTCACAGGAGTTTCAGAATCAGATCAAGGTGGTTTCATCACAGCAGACACAGAAAAAGAGAAATCACGGTTGTTGATTTCTGCTGACTCACGGGCCCTTTAGGAATCTGCTAACAGCGCACGATGCGTCATCACCCAGAAAAACACACTCAAGCACAGCTGCAGGGGATTCTGGGCACTGGGCGAAGAATGCTGGGTCCAGAGGCTCCTGTCAGCTTAGGGATCCATGCAGAACACAGCCAGACAACAGGCTAAGGGGGTGGGTGTGAGGAAAGCCCAGGTTTTCAGTGTCATCACATTGTCCCTATGCCCCCAAGTCCCCAGCTCCATCAGTGGCCACTCAACGCCGCCCTTCACAATCATCCCACAGGTCAGGTCTGTAGCCCGTACACCTGCCCAGCCAGTGCCTCCTGCTGGTGGCTTCTCCTGGGCCCCTGGGAATGTCAGTGCATCGTCCCTCTGGGGTGGAAACCCTGGGCCACTTGTCCCTGGCCTGTGGCTGATTCCACTCCCATTACCCAGGACTCCCCAAGCACCCTCCAGAATTAGTCTTCCTTCTCTTGAGCTCGAGCTAGCACCAAAGAATAATTCACCTTTCTCCGGCACAGAAGTCCACAGACCTTAACTCAGAACCCAGAGGCAAGGGAAGGAAATAAACAAGAAGATCCAAATGGATAACCCTGACCCCAGATCCTGGCCATCAAGCTGGTCTTGGTTTCTGCCCTCCCATATCCTTATCCCTATCTCAAGGACTTTCCTTCTTTGCTTGAGGGATCTTAGTTCCTGACCAGGGGTTGAACCCAGGGTAGAGTCCTAACTACTGCATGGATGAGTACTAAGTTGCTTTAGTCATGTCCAACTCTTTGAGACCCTAGGGACTATAGCCCACCAGGTTCCTCTATCCATGGGGATTTTCCAGGAAAGAATACCAGAGTGGGTTGCCGTGCCTTCCTCCAGGGGATCTTCCCAACCCAGGGATCAAAGCTGCATCTCTTAAGTCTCCCACATTGGCAGGCAAGCTCTTTACCACTAGAACCACCTGGGAATTCCCTCAGGAATCTTCCTTCTTAAGTGATCCCTTTATGACTTTTTTCCCTCAGTCTCCCTCTCATTCCTCCCTCTGTCACTGTCTTCCTCGGGGGCTCTATGTGAGGAAGATGTGGCTGTCCCCAGGAACAAAGAAAATGCTAGTTTTCTACAAAATTCCACGAGCCCCTTCTTTCTTTATCACACCTGGGTTTTAGCTGGCACGTGGTCACATAGCTGAAGATTATACTTCCCAACATCCTTGCAGCTGAGGTGAGTCTGGGGAAGGGAATTCTAACTGATAGCTATGAGGAGGTCAGCTGTAGACCACTTTTAAGTTTTGCTATTAAAAGAAATGAGTATGTGCTCCTCTTATCCTTTCCTTCTTCCTACTGACTGGGAGGCAGACATGATGGCAGGAGCTACAGCTGCCAATTTTAGCCCACTGATAGGAGCCACTGGAGAAGGAAAGGGTGACCCACTCCAATATTCTTGCCTGGGAAATCCCAAGGACAGAGAAGCCCCATGGGCTACAATCCGTAGGGTTGCAAAGTCGGACATGACTTAGCGACTAAACCACCACCACCACGAGAGTCACCATGGACCTCAAACTGTGACCAATACATAGGAGGTGCTCAGTAAAGAATTTTTGGAGGGGCTTAACTCATTTGATCTTCATAAAAATCCTAATAGGCAGAATTACTGTATCATTATCTATTATCATCCCAACTTTACAGATGAGGAAACTCAGACACAGAGAGGTTAACTTCGTAAGGTCACAAAGGATAGGATTTGAGCCCAGGTAACCTGGTGTCAGAATCTGCTCTTAATTGTGACAGCATATAGACTGTTATGGGGCTTCCGAGGTAGCGCTACTGGTAAAGAACCAACCTGCCCATACAGGAGACATAATGAGATGCTGGTTCCATCTCTGGGCTGGGAAGATCCCCTGGAGGAGGGCATGGCAACTCACTCCAGTATTCTTTCCCAGAGAATCCCATGGACAGAGGAGCCTGGTGGGCTACAGTCCATGGGGTCGCAAAGAGTTGGACATGACTGAAGCAACTTAGTGCACAAACAGACTATTATGTGAGGGAGAATAGACATCTACCCCATTTAACCCCTGTATTTGGGGGCCTCCTTGTTATAGCAGCTTAAATATCCCTTCATATACCCTCTATGACCTCCCAGAGGTGGCTGTGAGTCTCCTCATTGCCTAAGGCCTGAGTATGAGCCCCTCAAATGCAAGTTGACAAGGATGCAGACTCCTAAGAGGCAGCTGACGGCGGCTTTTAGGGGCTGAAGACTGCAAATTGAATACCTGCCTTTTTACTGTAGCCTTTGTACCATTAAAAATTGGCAGTCTCCCATCCTGCTTGGATCACCAGCTCCTGAAGCACCTACCCGTGCTCACAAGTCCTCCCTTACCTCCAACTTATCATCTCAAAGACATGAGCACACCCACACAATTCCCCAAAGGGTAATGTTTTGTCTGTTATTTAAATCAACCAACATTTCAACAGTTCTGCTGTTTGCATTTTACAAGGTACCACCACAAAATCTAGGCATGGAAAGATATCCAGGATCTACTGTGAAGTGGAAAAAAAAAAAAGTAAGTTTCAGAAAAAGATTCATGTTCTTTTCTTATTTCTACATACATGTGCACACATCTATATGTTGGTGAAAAAGCAACTCCCTCTTTGGAAATCACAGCTACTCAGGAGCACTCTGGAATAGAGCAGACCTGAGTGTCACAACACCCCATTTCACGGATGAAGAAACTGGCTTTAGACAGGTCAAGGCCCAGACCTCAAGGCCAGTGTGAGTGAGACCCCCGTCCCACACCTCAAAGCCCTGCTTTTTTCATCAGACCTGCCTCCTGTTGTTCTAGGTCAGTGTCATTCTAGGTTATTGTCCCCATCATCTACCTACCTCACTACTCCCTACCCCACCCCCAGTCTCTGCCATGGAAGGAAACCAGAGACAGGGGTCTCTGGGGGTCTCAGGCAGTCTCTGGGCAGGGTACCACTGCCTACTTATGACCAATAACACTAGATAGTTTAAGGCAGTGGGTCTCCCCCAGTGACAGAGGAGTCCAAATTGCCTGGAGAGAATGATAAAAATTTACCAGCCAGCACCCCCCCTCCCAACTCCTGATCCAGGCTCAGACTCCTGTGTGGTTTTTTTTTTTTTAAAACAAGTTCTCCCCAACCCCTCATCCCTGGCAGGTGAACTTAACCCAAGACCACTTTGTTAATACTGGAAACTGACTCAAGGTAAGCCCTTTCGTGTGAAGGGTAAGGACATGGCTGTTTTCCCCTTTGTTTTCCCAGAGAGATCAGTTACATTTCTTCAGTGGGAGAGGTGGGCTGGGAAGAAAATGTGGGAGCCATGTAGAGACCTCAGGACACTGCAAGTGGGATATTCTCATGTGCCCAAAAGGAGGAGAAATCTCTGAAGTGGGGGTGCAGGTTCTTCCAGAACTTATTAACATCTTACATCTCTCTCTGACATTCTTGAATAATAACTGGCATTTGTACTGAGATTTTACAAAGATCTTTTGGGAACATTAGGTTCATTTAGCCCTCAGTGCTACCCTCTGAGGCAGGGATTACTGTCCCCAACTCACAGACGGAGAAACTGAGGCTCAGAGGGATGAAGTGACTTGCCAAAGTCCCACAGCTAGGAAGTCGCAGGCATAAATCCCCAGGCTGTCTGAGCCCTAATTACAGGCATGATTTCCTCCGTGGTAAGCCATTCTGGGGGTGGGGGTTGTATGGGAAGGGGGGGGGGTTCTATACTTCTCATAGACCAGCATGCACAAGAATCCAGGAAGGGGCAGAGAGGGAGTGGGCTCCCACGCCAAAGGGAAGAGTCTCAGGTATGGTTCCCAGGGATTCCATTTGGGTGGTTCTGGAGTACCAGCCCTATATCTGCATTTTCCCAAGCTCAGATTGCCATCCAGCCAGGCACATCAGCCAAGGCTCCCCTGCTGCCTTCCCATCCTGGACCTGGGGAGAAGGGCACACGAGGTGTCCTGGAGTGAAGTGCGGTGACTCTAAGGACCCCCAAATGTCCACACTGGAGAGAGGAGGAAGCACCATGCCCCTTCATGGGAAATTATTGAAGACCCCAAGAGAGAAAGGATAAGGAAGGAGAAGGGCAGAAGCCCCCACTTCTACCACTTTCCCTATCTAAGGCTTGAGTTTAAGACATCTCATTTTCATGGGCTACTTAGAGTAACTGGAAATTCCCAATATTGTGGTTTACTTTGTTCTGTGTCCAGGTGAGCAGGAGGGGGCCTGGATCAGAGGTCTGGGAGACCTATACAGAATCACAGAGCATCACCTGAAGTGAAAGGTTGTCACCAGTCTTCATTTGGGGGGGACTTCAAAGCCCTGGACCTCCTTCTATTACACACACACACACATACATACATTGTTCCCTCTCTTCTCTAAGGATAGTGCCAAATTCAAGGGCAAAGACCTAGAGTGACCTTTACAGACTGCCTCATCCCACAGCTGACCACGGTTCCTGCCCTCTATGACCTTGCTTCTCCTAATAGTCCAGGCCTGGAGAATGTGTTGCAAGGGGTGGGAGTGGATCCGAGGACTGGGGCTCTGGGGAGTGTGGCTGTGCCAAGGTCAGGTGTTCAGTGTCAACAGGAGATGGCGGCTGCCTGGGTGAGCAGGAGGAAGTACTTGGTGAATGCGGAAATCAGTGTGTGTCAACCATGAGAGGGCCATCTTGGGGGTTCTCTGCCAGGGAATAACTGGTGGTCACTTGAAAATTCAGGAGTCTTGGCTCTTCTAGAAGTGCCAGACTCACTGTCATCACCTCTCACTAATTTTTAGATAGCTCTGAGTGGACTGACCTGCTGGTACTCATCCTTCCCCTGACTTTCCATCTGGAGATTACTACCCATGAAACACAGCCTGTTCTGTCAGGCTTGACAATCATAGTATAAAGGAAGAAATTTATAACTTGCCAGACACTGTGTCAGTTGGGGGTGTGGGCCAGCAGCAGAAAGATCACAGAACTAGCAGTAGGGGTGAAACTCTGGAGCAGAGTCATTTCTTCCTTGTGCAAACCCATAAATATCAGAAAAGCCTCTTATGACCGTTTGGGTAAGGGATCTCCTTTCTGACGGCAGAGGGATGGCTATGATGTCTGCCAGCAGATCAGATCAGGAACAGAGAAACAGATCCTGCCTCTTGCCTTGAGTTTTGCAGCCCTGCAGCACGGTAGCCTGCAGCAGTACCGAACGATGGACAGCAGAGGGAGCTCTTGCCTAACCTTTCCCGCGTGGAGGCCGTTGCGAGGGCCTGAATTTGGGGAGCAAGGAGGGTTCTGAATCTACTTCCGAAGTCCCGGGTGACTGCAGTGCAGCGCCTGGTTGAAGTAGGACCAGGGACGACTAGGCACTCATAATTTCCCCTTTAGGCACTCACCCAGAAGAAGAAGTAGCCTCTTGCGACGCCCCAAAGTGAAAGTGTGAGTCGCTCGTCGTGTCTGACTCTTTGCGACCCCATGGACTGTATAGCCCGCCAGGCTCCACTGTTCAGGGGATTCTCCAGGCAACAATACTCGTGTGGGTTGCTATTCCCTTCTCCAGGGAATCTTCCCGACCCAGGGATCGAACCAGAGTCTCTGTATTGCAAGCTCTTTACCGTCTGAGCCACAGTGAAGCCCAAGGAGGACCGTTTTTACGCTCAACGGCCCCATACCCCCGGCGCACCAGCGGAGACACGGGTTTGCGCCTTTCTCGGCCCTACTCCATATCCAATCCCTGAAAGAACGTCCCTGGCATCTGTGGATTCCAAAGATGTGCCCCTCAGTCGCACCCTTGCTCTTTTCTTGCCGTGGCCCTCTCCTAATGGCCCAGTGCCAAAAAGTGGAGGTGAAGCGTGCTCACGTAAGGGCTTGTGGTGTGAGGGTGAGACTTTGGGGTTCCAGGTGGTGTAGAGGGAAGGGGGGGAGCTGAAAAAGACCCTGATGATGGGAGGGATTGGGAGCAGGAGGAGAAGGGGACGACAGAGGATGAGATGGCTGGATGGCATCACCGACTCGATGGACATGAGTCTGAGTAAACTCCGGGAGTTGGTGATGGACAGGGAGGCCTGGCGTGCTGCGATTCATGGGGTCGCAAAGAGTCGGACACGACTGAGCGACTGAACTGAACTGAACTGAAGGGTGCGTGCTGCTGTTGCACGTCTCCACCAATGCCACTAGGTGGCACTCCAAGCCCGCGTCTCAGAGAAGCGCAGGCTTTTTGAAGAGCCTGGCTCCAGTGCTCGGGATTTAGCGTGAAGACTAGGGAGGGCTCCAGAAAGGAGCCAGCTGAGTCTGAGGGTCCTCCTCACTGCAACAGAAGGACGGACCTGGTATTTTGAGGGGGCTGTGAAGCAACCATATTTCCCAGAAGGGCTTGGAAAGGGCGAGGAGAAGGGGGTGGGGAAGCATGGCACATATTGTGGGGGATAGAGGGTGAATTCCCCAGACCTTCCTCGGGAGCTAGAGAAGGAGTGGAGGATTCTCAGTTATTTTAATGTATCTTCAGATTAAAACCTGTAAAACCTCCAGACTTATAGGTTTTGTTCCGAGGCCACTGGGAGAACTGGAGGTTTTAGAATCTGAATTCGGCCTGGGAACTTCAAAAAATCCAAAAGCATGCCTGATTCTGTCCATTTGTATGCTTTTCTCCCAGGATTTGTGGGTCTGTTTATCACCTTCTGCCCTGGTGATACCTGCCTTCCATACTCCACCCTGTGCAACCGGAAGCTGGGGAGAGAAATCTCCGGATCTTTGGCCTCTTTCTTTGCTCTTCCTTCAGAACGCTCAACGGCTTCTACTCCCTCTAAGAAATCTGCCCCAAGCTTTGAAGACCTGCCCTCCACAGCCCTCCCCCGCCCAGTCCAAGATAAAAGGGGAAGGGTCTAACTGCATCTGACTCAGACGCATTCTCTGTGTCAGAACTGGTCTCTCCAGGACACCCCGGGGTCACCTGCCCCCTCTCTGCTTGAGGTCTTCCCTGAACTGATCCATTGGGCCCCAGTTTAGCTTCTCGCTGAAGACCTGCAAATTACTGAGACACTGATGTCCCAAACTTGTGGGATCCTCCCCACATGCTGAGGCTTGACCCAGAGGTCTCATTCCCTCCGGTCTAGCCCTCCAAGTGCAATCGGCAGCCGGTGTGGAGGAAAAGGAGGACCCAAAGAGGCCGAGGGCACAGCAAGCATTAATCTCATCCCGCCGTCTAGGAAATGGAGGTCCGATGAGGGGTGCTAGAGACTGTCATGCGCGGGCAGCCTCGCCAAGTGCAGAACGAGGCCGGGCCTGGAGAACCAGGAACTCAGGTGAGATACAGACCCGCCAGCTTTCTCTCCTAAAGGGGCGGGGCCGGGGGTGGCGGGGAGAGGTTGCATTCTCCTTAAGGGGAAATAGAAACCTAGGTTCTGAGACTGTAGGGAGCCGGGACTGGGACGCGGAGAAGTGATGCTTCCCCTGCGACCCAGGCCTACCCTCCAAGCTCCAGAAACCTTCGCAACCTCAGAACTTGCCTGCCTCCTGGGATGGTGTAGATGGGCTTGAAAAGGATGCTCGATTTCCCTTTAGGCCTGCAAAGTCCCCTCAACAGTCTAGGCCCTCGCTCCCAGTCCCTGCCAGAGGCAGCGTGGTGGGAACTCCAAGGCCGGAGCGCGGGAATACGGGAAAGTGGGGGCCTGCCGAGTGGGTGGCATGGGACAAAACGAATCCAGGATTCTGGGAGAAACTGGGAGAAGTGGAGGTTTGGGTGACCGCCGCCCCAAGGTGACCCTTTTTGAAGTACCACGCGCTGCCAGGCCTCCCTGGGAATAGAGCTCTCCCCTGAGAGTCCCCTCCCCCTCCCCGAGGCCAGAGGTATTAGTGCTGCTTCATCAGAGCTCATTTCCTGCGAAAATGGAAACATATCCAGAGTCCTTAATAAAGTGAATGACGAGGCTTCGGGTGTAATTGGGCTTCCGGTTGGTGGCTATTTCCTTCAGCTGACAGTGGAAGAAATATAAACCCACACCTCCCAGATATAATTGTATGATTGTCAGGAAGACCTGGGAAGTGGGCATAAACCCTCACCCAGACCAAGGGACCCAGGAGCCCCGGACCTCTACACCGACCCTACATCCAAGCCCGAGCCTCCGCAAGCTTCTTCGGCCTCTCCTCCCATCCTGAGTTCCGCCCAGCCTCTGCCAACTGAAAACGCCGGATCTTAAGACGCTAGGGCGCGTGGGTCTTTTCTTTCCTCTGAAAGGAGTGTCCTACGGTGCCGGGGGCGGGGGCGGGGGCGGGGGGTGGGGGAGGTGGCTGAGAGTCCCCGGACCCCTGTCCCAGACCGCGTGCGCCGGCTGCATATTTCTATGCATAATCCAATTTTCTCCGTGACTATCTAGTTAAACTCTTTAACAACAGCTACATAATTAGAATTTGGATTCCCATTAATTTTCCCTGGGCCTCGAACCATTTGCAGCTCACACTGGTAATTAATGCGATACATCACTAACTTTACCCAGCGCCGGCCAGCCGGGCTCAGGTCGCTCAGCCCGCTCCAGGCGCCCTTGTGCGGCGAGTCCCAGACTCCGGACCCGGCTTTCCGAGTGGGGGCCGTTTTCCTCCCTCCAAAGCCAAATGCCTCGGCCCGCGCAACCAAAGCCTTCTTTCCAGGAAATTTCACAATTAAAAATATTTATCGGGAGCAGATTTACGTTTCTGGGTTTCCAGTCTCGGGGCGTCTGGGTAGGCTATTAAGAGTAATTAGCATCTTTTGCGCATGCAGATTTACTTCGCTCATTGCCACATAACTCATCCCTAAAAGCCAGCGTAGTCGAACACTGGCGCCGCCGCCAGAGCTACCGCCCCCGCCTGGGTCTGGCTAGGGCTCCCCCGGTCCCGAGCCCCCGTGTGCTGCCCGCTCCTAGTTAATCTGGCCCAGAGGCTTGCTCCAGGTACTGGAGGCTGCGCTCCAAGAGAGAAGTTTCCCACCCTGGAGAAGGCTGATGCCAGGGCGACCTCAGGCGGCGGGGGGAAGGCTCAAGTCAGGCTCTCCCCCTGTGTCGGGGCCCATGGTCTGGACCCGAGGCTTCGCAAGCGTGCTTGTGTGCGCGAGCGAGTAGGCACGCCTGTGTATGCAAGATAGCGTGCGCGCGAGTGCACGTGCCTGTGGTTGCTAGTGCGCGTTCCTGAAAGTGTACGAGGTGCGCGTGGAAAACCAGCGCCTCTACCCCCACCTCTAGCCTATCCCTTCCTAGGACCGCAGTTCGAAGGCCAGTCCTAGGCCACCCAGCTAGGGCACCCAGCTAGGGTTCAGAGGGAGACTCGGGCCCCTATCTTGCCTTGATTTCCCTTCTACAGAGCCGGCCCCAGCCAGCCAGAGGGCCCGGAACGCGCAGCGCTGGGCGAGGGGAAAATGGGAGGCCTGACGGCCGCTCACATCACAGCGCAGTTTGCCTGGTGCTGGCGAGAGGCCGCCAGAGAGAGGCAGGCGGAGCTGGGAGTCAGTGAACTGCGGCTGGCGGGATCTCTGGGGAGGCGCGAGAGGCTGGGGCTAGGTGGGGATCGCGGGTGGAGGGGATGGGAGTGGGGGCGGGCCAAGGTGCAGAGTGGTGGTGGGAGGACGTGGCCAGGAAACGCCGGGGCGGCTCCCTAGCTCCCAGCCGAGGCACCCACTCTGGGTTGGTTATTAACGCGCTGGGAAGTCCGCGAGCCGCCCAACTTTCTTCTCTTTAATGAGCCTAGAAGAAGAGGCTGCCCTGAAGGGGTTTGTTCATTAAAGATGTAGCTGGAGGAATATTGTCTCATTAATTATCTGGTTTTAATTACACTCCTACCCTTTGAATCCAGAGATGGGAAAAGTTGATTCAGTGGCGCCGCCCCCTTTAGCTTGAAGAGTCGGGCGGGGCAAGGGGACCAGGATGAGGCGGTGGGGACTTGCAAAGTGCCTGGAAAGATGGGAGCAGGCCTTGGGGTGTATGCAGCTGCCTGTGAATTCCCCATGCAAGAGGGTTCCAAGCCTGGGTATGTGTGGATGAGGTCTGCCTGTGAATCTGAAAATACGTGTGTCTGTGTGTGACCATGTGCGCTTGAAAGGCCGTGTGGACGTGACTTGGGTGTCTATGTGTGCTCCCCGCCTGTGTGGGGTTCTGTGTTCGGGTGTGCGTGGGGGTAGCTGAGTGTGTCTATGGATAGGCCCCAGAGTGGGGGTCTAAGTGAACAGGAGTGTGACTGTGCGTGTCTAAGAGGGTGGCTTCCTGCCCATCAGCTCAAGTGACAGTGTCTGACCATGTCTCAGGGTCTCCACTGTGCCTGTATGTGGCCCCATGTGTATGAGTCGAAGGGGCATGCTTCATGGCTAGAGCATCCCAGGAGCCAGGACCTCTCCAAGGACATAGCTTGGTTTCTGAGGGTCCCCAGAGCAAGGGTGCCATCTGGAAACCACGGTTCTTCTGGAAGGGGAGTTATTTAAAGGGGTGCTCGGTCCTGCCTCGTCCCTTGTCAGGCTAGCTCGGCGCTAAAGCGGGGGCCGTTTTCCCTTTAAATCGCGGACACTTTGACAGGGGACATTAAGGACCCGGCTGCTCAGGCTGAGCAGATCATAAAACCGGACAGGCAATTTCTGCTCCCGCCAAATAGCCGGGCAAACTCGTTCTGCATCTTTGGTTTTAATGCACTAAACTGGCAGCTAAGCAGGGAGCGAGCAAAGAGGGGGTGGGGAGCCCCCCCACATACACTGGGGCGCACACACGGGCACCTGCACAGGCGCCAACACCCCTTCACACCCTCTCGACCCACGCCCCGCCCCTGACCCCCCACCGGTGGAATTATCAACTAGAATTTGATTAATATGCAAATCGCAGGCAAACAGCTCCATATAATTCTTTCAGTGGAGAGTAATTAATCACCAGTTAAAGCAAATTAATACATATATCAATTTTGTCAGAAACATGCTTAGTTCAATCGCCCGTAAAATTGAAGTTTGAAGTATTAAGAGGCTCTGCAGAAACGCCAGGACTAAAACTTTCAAATTGATCCTATTTAGTAATCAATCAGGCTCTCCCCTCAGGTTAATCTGCCTAATTTTTCATCTCAAATCATACACTTTACTGACACGCCATCTAGCAAACAGTCGATAAAAAGTTAACAAAAATGATAACGACTCCAGCCAGAGCCATTGTGCAGGGCGGGTGGGCGGTGGGCAGCTTTGATTGCATTTCTGGGGTGGTTGGGGACTTGGTTTTCTCCTAGGCCAAGGGCTGGGAGCCCTCCCGGGCAGCCTCGGCTTCCCTGCCCACAACCTTTGTCTGTGACTTGCTCTCCTCAGTTGCTTTTGGACTCTGCTCAGAACAGTCAGAACCCTGACAGCTTTTCCCCCAAAGTCGCCTAAACCAGCTAGCTCCCTCGCCACGCCTTGGTTGCACAGAATGTCTGAAGGCACGGGTGTGCTTGTGGTAATTGTGGGCTGTGCCTCTGTCACTGTGTCTGTATTGTGTGTATAACAGTGGGTCTGGTGTAACTGTTTCACAGCAAAGGTTTTTCTGTTTAACTGTTGTGTGTGCTGCTGGCTACCTGTATGTCCATGCATGTGCTGTGACTGCACTGTTCCTGGGCATTCCGTATGTCTGTGTCCCCGTGGGTGTGTTTTGGGTTTCTGCATTGGAGTCTGTGCAACTTAGTGCCCGCCTTGTGTGTTTGCCTTGTTTCTAGGATATCCGTGTGACAGTGTGTGTCTGTGTTGTATGTGCCCTGGATTGGCCATGGCAGGCAGCCATTACCCAACAGCATACAGAGGACACCCCCCACCCCCGCAACCAAAAAAGCAAAGCCTGTGCTTACAGTGTTTATTCACTGCCTCAACTTCCTTCAGAGTAGACTCAGGCTCAGACTGAGGTTCTCCACTCCTCTCATATGGGCGTGTGATCCCAGGGGGTCTGCAGGCAACCAGATCATAAGCGCCATCACAGACTTCAGGAGAGAGGGAACAGTCCCTATGACCCAGGCACTTCACTTTGAGCAGCCTCTGATACATGGGAGGGGTCACTTCTCCACCCTACCCTCCTTCTCAGGCTCTATGTTGAGGGGAAAGATAAGGAAGCGGGGAAGGTCTATTTCTTGGCAGAGGACTCCCAGCCCTATATCCCTCCCCACAGAGCCCTAGGACCCATTGCTTCTGACTTGAGTCCTTGAGTTTTTAGCACATTTGGGTTCAGATGGCACAACCACACCTAGATGTGGTGACAAATCTTCTCATCTCTATCTGTACATGCTGATAACTAAACCCATGGAGGCCCCAGGATACTCACAGATATTCTTTCTTCCCTGCCACATCCACATTTACTCACAAACAACTAGCCACATCCCACTCTCCATGAGGAAGCCTGCACATGTCTACTTGCACACACCAATGCACAGCAATCCCTGCACACATTACACACACACACACACACACACACACACACACACCAGATTCCGAAGCAGGCAGGACTCATTCAGTCCCGACACTGCCGGCAGCATCACTTACCCACTATCCACTATACACACACAACATTGCCATTTGTACCCTCCCCATTTGGGACAGGAAGGAGTCCCCACAGGGAGGAGTAACCTAGCTGGGGGAAGCTGGGCCTTCTAGGGCAACCTGGGACTGGTACAGCCAAAGCCAAATTGCACTAAGGTTTAGCCTGGGGACCAACTTGAGTAGGAGGGGGCAGGCCGTATCCTAGCCATTACCCAACAGCACACAGAAGAAACTCCTCCCCCCCAACCAAAAAAGCAGAGCCTGTGCTTATAGTGTTTATTCACTGCCTCCACTGCCTTCAGAGTAGACTCAGGCTCAGACTGAGGTTCTCCACTCCTCTCATAAGCCTCCCTCCCTTCCGATCATGTGTTCCATTGCTCCCCACCCCACCCCCACCTCCACCCTCCCAATCCCCCATCCCCGATAACTCTAAATTTGAGAATTTGGGTAGCCAGCTTGTCAAGCTGTTTGGAGCTAGGATTCTGTTGTTTGCAGCTTCAGTTCCACATCAGTGTTCATTCTCTCGATTATCTGTTCACACTTGATCCCTGCACACATCACACACCCAGAGCAGGATCATTCACCCACTGGTCACTCCCACCCCAGTGGCAGCTTTACTTCTTTTCTGTCCATTGCACAAACTTAGTCACACCTAGTCACACACAGCAGCACACACTCAGTCACCCCCAGTAGCACATGCTCTGTTTCCATCAGTCAGCTGTGCATGCCTAGTCTCTCAGTTGCACACGCTCTCCTGACACACTCAGTGACACACCCTGTTGATGCTGGAGAACCTGGCCACACACACACACCCCCACCCCCTCAGCCCCAAGGTCTCCTCCTGGACTGGCAGCTGTTAGTCACCAAGGTGACTTGCTGATGGCAGCCCTGAATCTAGGGGTGCAGAAGTGGGGCCCCAGGAAGACTCAGGTGGGAATTCTCCTCCATTCCGAGAATCGCTCCCCGCTCAGATACATGCACAGGCCCAAGACCACCACCTTCCTTTGCTCCAGTCCTGAGCCTCACCTTTGGCAGACACTGTAAACCCACTCAGGATCAGGCTCCCAGCTCCCCCAGGTCTGCTGAGTTCTGCCCAGGACCTTATTGGCACAGGCACACAGTCTAGGGAGGCATCCAGTTCCTACACAAACCAACTATCCATAGTTCTACAGCCTAACCATCTCCACCCAGCACACCCACAGACTCCTCCACAGCCGACCACGGTCCTCTCCACCTTACTACTGCCGCTTCCGACCTGCTGACCCTCATGACCCCAGTTTGCTCAGATTCCGGGTCCCCTCACCCACATATCCTGCAGCCCCCACCCCTGTCCACTCTGGGCCCCTTATCTAGCCACAACCCCCTACACCTGCGCTCCCTTAGGCCTCTTTCCCAGGGGTGTGTGTGTGTGTGTGTGTGTGTGTGTGTGTGTGTCTGTGTCTGTGGAACATCTGTATTCTCGGCACAAACTACTTTCTGCGCCCCAAGAAAGAGGGTTGGTTATTGGGGTAGGGAGCAAAATCAAGGTGCCCCTGGGTTCCAGCTATTGGAGACATGCAGGGCGGGGTGAGTGGACTTCCCTGGACCTGGAGGCTCAGAAGGGTGGGGAGGAGGGGGTCCCCGCGGCGACTGGCAGGGGCGGAGGGGAGGCGCGCGGCCCCAGCCCGTCCCTTTCAGGGGGGACTCATGCATCAAACTTCAATTTTCCGGACGATTGAATTAGTGATTTTTTTTCTCCTGAACTAAAATACACTTAAGTCTTTGGGATTAATTACCACGTTCTGGTCCCTCAGACTGGAGTATTACTTATCGGAGCTGCGTCTGACACCGGCCCGACACCTCGTAAAATAAGGAACTGCGCCTCCTGGTCTCACCCGGCGCCGCCCGCCGGCCCCCCGGGCCGGGGAAGGCGGAGCGAGGGAAGCAGAGGTAGCCGAACAGCGCAGAGGGGCCCAGCTGGTCCGCGCGCCGCGGGGTCCCGGACCGGAGAACAGAACCTGCCCGCGTCCCGGGACTTGGCAAGCAGGGCCGAGGCCCCAGACTCAGCCGTGAAGGAAGAGGCAGAACCAGGCCGCTTCTTCAGGGCAGCGGGGAAGCGAAAGTGGGTCTGCAGAGAGGCCAGAATCCTAAACACGCAAGCCCGCGACGGCCTCGGGCAACAGGGCTAGCGGCCCGGAGGGTCCCGAACCTTAACGAACCTCGCCCCAAGACTGGGCGCAGGGCCCACAGCCCCTCACACGATCCAGGCCACACTTGCACGTACACTCACTCTCGGAGAATAAACACATAATGCACGCGCCCGGCCCCCACAGAGCGCACACAGTGAACGCACCACGCACAGCCGCACCCGAGGCCCGCCGGGCCGGCGCCTGCGAAGACCAGGGCCCGCACTTGGGTTGGAGGGCCTCTCACATCACGGGTTCTTGCTGTAGCTCCCGAAGCTCGGCCAAAGCCATCCCAGCGCTCGGGGAGGCGCGCGGGTAGCTGCTCTCATCGGAGCCGGATTGCCTGGGAGAGGATGAGCTAGAGCCCAGGCCTCCCTGATCCCAGCTCCTCCCTCCGGTGCCCAGACAAGTCCCTCAGCCCTTGCCCTCGTCGCCGCCGCCTCCCTGCGCGATGGGGCCAGGAGACTAGTCCCACACCACGCTGCCCGGTCGAACAAGTCGGACCTCCAAGCCCACGCGCGCTGTCAGCGAGGCTCCAGAAGCCCACGGGCAGCCTGGCGGAGGCACGGAATCCAGCGCAGCCGAGAAGACTGCGCCGGGGCGGCTTGAATCCGCTCCCCAAACGGTGTGGGACCCTGTACGGCGCGCTCTCCCCGGGCCTCCTTGGGTTCAGCCCAGGGCTCAGCGTTCGCCTCTCTCCCCTTCCCTCCGACGACTGCAGTCCCTCCTTCCGCCCGCCTTCTCTCTGGCCTATAGAAACAACGAATTCCTCCTCGTCTTTCCAGGCCTGGGTCCAAAGCCACCGCCTCCCTGAAGCCCCCTCTACCCCGAGCCCGAAGTCTTTTCTTCGAGCTCTGCAAAAGGCGCTTCCATGCCCCTCGGCCCAGTCCCCTCTGTCTTCGCTGGGGGTCCGTCCGCTAGACTGGGAGTTCCTTGAGGGCCGGAACTGGAGCTGATTCGTTTCCATTTCCCCAGTCCCCAGCGTGGCCTGGTGCAGAAAAGACGCACAACAAACATTTGCTGAATTGAATGGCTTTTCCCCTTTATTTTATTAATCCTTCCCCTTCCTTCTTTCCTTCTTTTCCTCCTTCCTTCCTCCCTCGTTATTTTTTATTTCTTGGTTATATTCAATTGTCATGTTTTTCAGGCTCATTAAATCCATTTAGAGACAAAAGAATAAAAGGCAGAAGGGGAAGGAGGGGGAGGAGGGAAGGGGGAGGGGAGGGGGAGGCCAGGGAAGCAAACAAATAACCCGCTTTAACTAGACGGGCGGATAAATGGCCCCGTTTCTCCTCAGCCCCGATGCGCCTGCTTAGCTGCGCGCCCCGCGGGCCCTGCAGCTCGGGTGGGCTTAGCCCCGGGGCCACCGCCCCCAGCCCGAAGGGACCCAGCAGGGCCCGGCCCGGGGCCGCGAAGCGGGGAGCGGCCCGAGGTGCCAGGGCTGCTTCATTGGGATTCATGGGCGTGTTGGGCGGGCGGCCTCGGGCGGCCTCGGGCTCCGGGCGCGGGGCGGGGGCCGGGCGGGGGCGGGGTGCGCACGGCGGGCGCAGATGCCCGAGTGACCGCCGCGCCGCGGTCCCTGCGCCGTCTTTGTGCCGGGGAGGCGCGCGCGGGGACCTAATCCATCAAATTGTCTACAAATTGTGAAGAAAATTCAAAAACCATATGGTCGCCAGCGCCGGCGCGCTCTGGGCTGCGGAGGGCCGTGGCCGCGTCCGCACCCGGAGCCACGGGGGGCTGGGCCCGGCTATTGTCGCCTGTCAGCGGCCGCCCGGGTCCATTCGTCCCGGCCTTCATGGTCCGCGCTCCGAATTACAGACCCATCCATCCTGTGAGGGCGATTTATGTCGCCCGGGAGGAACCGGCCTCACGCCGGCCCGGCTGCCCGGCCGGCTCGTTCCTTCTTTCGCTCTCGCCGCTCCTCTCTTTTCCCCATTCCCTTTTTCTCTCTCCGTCTATTTCTCTCTGTTTCTGTGTGTAGCTTTTCCTCTTTCTCCCCTCGTCTCTGTGGCTTTCCACTTTCTCGATCAGATTTTGAAGTGTTTTTTCTGTTCTTTTTCTATTTTTCTCCCTTAGTTTCCTCGTGGACTCGCACGTTCCGGATTCAGGCCCCGGGGCCCCAGCGCCTGCCCGAGAACAGATGCGCATTTCTCACATCAATTTTGCTTAGAGAGCCGAGTGGCCTGGAGGCGGGACCTTCCTCTAGTGACAGCGGCCACTCGCCAGCCCAGTGATAACAAAAGCCCAGAGAGAAACCCGGTCCATTCGGAAAAGTGAAAGCTGCCCCTGTTCCTGCCCCAGCCGCACTCGGGGGGCTGGGACACCCCCACCCCACCCCCCGCAGAGTCCTTGGTAGATTTATGTCTCTGTCCCCAGCAGCGTTCGGGGCCCAGAATTTGTGAGCGTTACCAGAAATTCATCCCAACTCACAGACGCCTCGGGCTCACATCTTCCTGTGCCCGAGTCAGCAATTTAGTCTGCCCTCGTGCCTTTGGCTTTATTTTCTTCCCTCCCCCAAGGCTGAGGCCCTCTGGCGAACCGAAACTTGGGAGCCCTCAGGCTCCACCCCGCTGTCCGACTGAGCTGTACCACCCAAGGCTTAGCCGGTGTCCCGGGGAGCGCAGGAAGAATACCCTTGGGTCCCGGCTGCGATGCACGAACCCCAGGGCAAGTCCCCCCACCCTCAGCCTTTGCCCCACATAAATTAATTTTGCACCCGTGGCACCCTAAAAGTACGCACAGATTTCCTCCCGGCATTGTACGCCTCACTTTTTACCCGGACCTGGCGAAGCCCGCTTCTCTCGCCCCCTCACCATTTGGTAGCTGCCGCGTGTTCGTGGGCAACGAGCGCCTCCTCTCTCTCACCACTTCCCCCTCACCCTTCATTCTCACGCCTGCCCCGAAACTCCTCCAAATCGCCAAGGCCTAGGCAGCCCGAGAGCAGGAGCCGAGAGACACCGAGCCTGGCGCGGCTTCACTGAAGAAGGTCCACTCATTCAGACACGGTCACCGCCGGTTCTAGTAAAATGGCAAAGACTTTATTTATCGGAGAAAGAGGCCTTAGGTACAGTCCGGGAGGGAGAGGGCAGGGCAGGAGAAGGGGAGTGGCACGCGGGACCCACCCTCATCTAGCCACCCTTGTCTGGCCAAGTCGAGCTAGGAGCGGGGCATTGGAGACTGCAAGACAGACCCAGAGCGCTGGAGGAGGTGGGGGGAGGATTTAGGTGGGCCTCCTCTCAGTCTCTGTCACATGCAAAGAAATTCTAAAAAGAGTAAAAAATAACGCTTGGACTTTGGGTTCCGTTTTCGTTGGTTGATTGGTTGTTGGATTTCCCCCTGCTTTGTCCCTAAGACCCAGACCCCAGTAGTCCAAGGCAACCAAGAGAGGGTGGGAAGGAATCTTTAAAATAACATTTCTGGGCATTAGGAGGCAGAAATGGCATCGAAAACAGACTTTTCTCGCGAGGGGTGGGAGGTTGTGGGGGGAGAAAACATTGATTTGAAACTTGCAAGTCAGGATCCGGTTGTCCCCCTCAGTCCCTTCCCACGCTGGGGGGAAATAAAGGCAGAAGGGAATAAAAGAAATCAACTGCAATAGGTCTAGGGAGGTGAGGAGGGAGAGGGCCGGTGCATTCGCCACATGCAGAGAAAAAAAAGTCGGGGCGGCCCCCACCCCCAGACCTCGAGGTTAAGTGTTTGTTACCCTCGATTCTGCCTCGCCCTCAGCAAAGCCGGCAGCCTGAGCTTTGAAATCAAGGAAATCTCCGAAACTTTAACAAATAAAAGAAAGGAAGAAGTCAGGCTGCGGTGGGAAGAACCCGGTATATAGGCTTAAATATTTATACAGAAGCCAGACAGAATTGCGCGGCGAGGGCTCCCGGGGCGGTGGAGGCCGTGCGCGGCGACCGGCTCGGCCGGCCAGCCCGGGTTTATTGCTTCGAGAGGGAAGAGGCGGCTGCCGGGAGCCGAGTCCGGGCCAAGGATGGGGAGAAGGCGGGAGTTGCAGAGGAGGTCCCAGCTCCCCTCGGCGGTCCGGTCCGGGAGGCGGCGGGCATCCGGCGCTCGGAGCCCGGGGGCGGTGGAAGATGCCGGGCGCCGCTCAATCGTCCACGTCGATTTCTTCGTCTTCCTCGTCCTCCGAGCAGTCCTGGCTGCTGGCTGGCTGGTCTGTGAGCGGGGAGGCTGGCGAGAGCTGCAGGGGCCCGGCGCCCGGGGCCTGCGGGGCGCCTGGGGGGAGTGCCGGAGAGCCAGGCCTTGACTTAGCCCTGCCGCAGCCGCCGCCGCCGCCGCCCGCGGCCTCCGAGTTCTGCTCGAGTTCGGCCAGCGCCACGATGTCCATCTGCCCGCTAGGGCCCAGTTTCTTGGCGGACTCCACGTCGGCCTTCATCTCCTCCAGGTCCCGTTTAAGCTTGGCGCGCCGATTCTGGAACCAGGTGATGACCTGAGCATTGGTGAGGCCCAGCTGCTGCGCAATTTGGTCGCGATCGGCGGGGGACAGGTACTTCTGGTAGAGAAAGCGCTTCTCCAACTCATAGATCTGGTGATTGGTGAAGGCTGTACGCGACTTTCGTCGCTTTTTGGGGGTCTGCCGCTGCCCAAAGATGGTCATCCCGTCGCGGCCTGCGAGGAAACCAGAGTATAGGCTTGCGCCCGGGGAGAGGAGACCCCACCCCGGCCCTTACTCACCCCACCTAGACCCATCCGGCCATCAGTCTGCCGCTGTTCCCTTCTCGGATTAGATTCGGCCACCTGGACTAGGGCAAGCCTAGGCTACGGCAAGCCCCCTTCCTCCATCTCTCGTCTACCGGAAGTCCCTAGGAAAAATTGTTTTGATCTCTGCCCCGTCACCTGAGAGTTCGTTTGAAAGACCCGAGGTCGCTAGAACATGAGAGCCAGACAGGGACGCTCTGACTGGGTGTGAATGTTGGCTCTCCACCTCCTAGCAATCAACACGACTCTACTGCTACCCAAAAGGTCCCAGCAAAGGCTCTCCATTCCGCACCCCAGGAGCAGGGCTAGGAGTGACCAGGCCACTGAGAACGGGAGGGAACCAGGAAGACCGCGGAGAGATCTTGGGTTCCCGCCTCCCTCCGCGGTCACTCGACTCTAGCCTATCCCGAGGTCCCTAGGAGACAGGGTTTGAGTCTGTTCCACGCATCTCCACTCCCAGTGGCAGCGGCTTGTGTTGGAGGGCCCTGACGACCGGCGTGGGGGGTGAGGCGGGCAGAGACACAGGGAAGTAAGCGTGGGACACACGGAAGAGGGTGCGGGGTGCTGGGCGCGGGGGAACCCAGTGGCGGCGCCTACCTTCGGCTGCCTGCAGGACGCTGACCTCCAGCCCCTTAAAAGTCTTGCTAGCGAGCTCCTCAAGCGCGCACAGCGGCGAGGTCTGAGAGAGCAGCGCGCGGCCCGCCAGGGGCAAGCCGCCCGGCGCGTGCTTGTCCGCGGCCGCCAGCAGGTGCGCCGCCCCGCACAGCGAGTAACTTCTCCGCACAGACGGCTTGTTGAGGATGTCCTCGATGCTAAACGGCGTCAGCGGCTTGTTGGAGTTGGCGGGAGGCGGCAGGTGGTCCAGCGGGCTGCGCCGCCTCTCCTCCCCCGGCGCCGCCTTGCTGTCCTCCTTGGAAGTCATCTCGGCCTCGCTTGGGGGCCCGGCCCGGGCGGCTCGGGCCTCGGGGACCCAGCCCGCGGGCAGCTCGGGCGCCGGACGGCGCGGCAGGCAGCAGGCGGGAAGCAGGCGGGAAGGAGGCCGCGCCGGGCAGGGCGCGGGCCGGGCTCGGGGCCGATTAGCGCAGCAGCAGAGGCGAGCAGAGCCGCACGGGGCCCCAGGAGGAGGGCGCTGACGCGGGCGCTGCCGCCGCCGGGGCTTCCAGCAACCCGAGGCCCAAGCCGGGGCGCGCCGCGCGGGGCTCCAGTTTCGCCAGCCCCGGTGCTATTTAAAGGTGTCAGGTGGCTCCGCCGCGGTTCCTGGCCCAGGGTCCTGGCGGCAGCAGTTGGAAGAGCCGAGGCGAGGGCGCCGATCCCGTACTGCGAGGGGAGGCGGAGAGATGGGGCAATTGACTATTGCTAACAAGTTAGCCTTGATCGAGGAGTAATCAATTATCTGTAGCGGCACTTCTCTCTCTTTCTCCGTCTTTCTCCTCTCTTCTTTCTCTCTGTTCTCTCTCCTCCCGTTCTCCCTCCCTCTTTCCCTCCCTCTTCTCTCTTCTCTGCTCCCCCCGTCTCTCTCCTTCTCTCCCTCTCCCTCGTCCTCTCACTCTCTGTCCAATGCAGGCGGCTCTAAGTTGGGAAGCTCATTAATTAGCGGGCCTGGGGTAGGAGGAGCCGGCTGGAATTAGCCTGCCTAATGCGCCTGTCAGTCCGGGCGCTGCGCCGCGCTCGGCCCGAGCTGTTTGTAAATTACATTAGCCGCGCCTTTATTGCACCCGAACCTCCGGCGACTGAAAAGCCGCCGCCCCCACCCCAAACTGCGAGCCGCGCTCCCGGAGCACCCGCCTCCCGCCGGCCTGGCTGTGATGGCAGCGCTGGCCCGGAGATCTCGGGCTCTCCAACCCGGGATTTGGCGCCCGAGAAGGGCGGCAAGAGCCCAGTCGGGGAGGTATGCAGCCGCCGCGCGGGCCAGGTAAGAGCGGGAGCCTGGGTGGGCCCCGTCGCCATCCAGAGCAGACTTTGTCCAGCTGAGATCAAGGACGCAGCGCCCCTACCCCTAGACCCACTTACCTCTCACCCACAGCCTTGGGCGACGCGCCTGGCGGAAGGAATCTGCAGCCTTCGGGGTGGCCCGCGGTAGGTCCGAGGAGGTTCTGCAGCCCTGGGTGAGGTGACACAGGACTCAGGGGTGGGGGGACCCAGGGGTTGGGGGAGGAGGCCAGTCCGAGGACACAGCCTTTCCCAGCCGAGAGGTGGCGGGGGGAGTAGTTGTTGATAGCTCTAGGCACCTCTTCCCCTGGCCGGAGCCGAAGCGACAGCCTTACCTCCTCCCGCAATTTTGCACACTCTTTTCGGGCCTCTGCTCTCCGGGCCGACTGGGGCCACGGCCCGTCTGGTGATCGGCGTCCGACCGAGGTAACCGGGCCGGGTGCCGGGGCTAACGGGGCAGGCTCAGGGCCTCCCCGCTGCGCTCTGCCCGGCCGTGGCCGGGCCCCCGCTGCCGGCCCCGCCCAGCCCAGCGCCCGGCTTGAGTGCACCACCAGGCCGACTCCAGCTGTTCCGGATGCGGGGCGGGGGGCCCAGAGGGGGCCGGGCCACGGCTAGGGCTGCGCTCTCAGGAACCCGCAGGGAGCTGGGGTTCGAGTGAGACTGGGCTCTGGCAACCCTATGGCCCGAACTCTGTGCGTATCAAGCGAGCATTTGTGCGTCGGTATTTGAATGTGTTTATGTGTTCGAGTATGTATATATATGTGTGGTTCATGGATATATTTGTGTAAACGTTATGTGAACTTGTGGGTGTTTGGGCATGCTTGTTTTTCATTCCCCTGAGGCACCCAAGAGGGTTGTGCCCCTGGTTTTTTTTTTCTCTTGAGTCCTTCCTTTGGTTCGTATGCAGCTACTTGCCCTGCCACCCTAGTTTTCTGTTTCTGCCCCCGTGGAAAGGAGGGGAGGAGGGGACTGGCTGCAGCTGAGGGAGGACTAGCTGCTGTCCTCCTCACGCACAGCCTCAGCCCTTTCTCTGGCTTTGTTTGTAAACTCCAGGGCAGGCAGCACAGTCTGGCAGCCCTGCTTGGTCCAGAGACGGCTCCAGAGAGGCCAGTGCAGAGGACCATGGCCCGACTCAGAGGCTGGGATGGGAAGAAAAGGACTTCTTGGGCTTCTTGGCCTGTCCTACCTGCTCCAGAGAGAAAACCAAGCTGGGCTGTGGGGCAGGGGACGGGTTCTTTTCCTGGATGCCTCTAGCATAGGGACCTCTGAGCATCAGAGATCAGTTTCTTTATCTCCCGGTTAGTTGTTTGTTTGGAAAAGGACTCATAGCTCTCCAGAGTAAAAAAGGACAGTGTAGGGAGAGAGGATTCTTGTTTGGGACCCCAGTGCCTGCCCCAGGCCTGCCTGGCAGTGTTGAGAAGAGCTATTTACCCTCCCCCCATCTTTGTCCTGCATTTTGGAGAAAGGACAGGTACTTTAGAAGCAGGAATGGTGACAGTGTTCCCCCAGAGATGCAGAACTATCCCCCAGGCAGGCCAGTCTCATGCATCAGTGATGCTCTGAGAGCCATGAGGTGAGGTTGGGCCTGGGGTCAGAGTCCAGAGATGGTGAAGAGGGACCCAAAGAAGAGGGTTCTGGGGAGCTGAACCCTGCTGGCCTGGAAGCTCTGAAATGGAAAGGGGTCTGCTGTCTCTCACTTTCTGCTCTTAGGATTCCACCTCACCTCTGGCCCACAGCCCATTCCTGCCATAACCCCCAAAGCCATGACCCAGAGTCTCAGGCAAACCATATCCAGAGGATGCCCCTCCACATCAGGGAATGGGGACTCTTTGGTCCTCATCCTCCAGAGGAGCTCTCACCCATACTCTTCCTCCCCCATTCTTCCAGTCTGTTCATCTCTCCACACCTGACATTGGTCTGCAAGACAGGATCGCAAGGACAACCCTGTTCCTCCCGTCTCCCAGTCCCTTAGGACCAGCAGAGTTCAGGATTATTGTGAGGTTGCCAGGAAGGTGAGAAATGTGAATTGGGGAGCAGAGGGGTGGCAGCATAGAATGCCTCCCCTGGAGTCTTGTTTCCTTGGACCTTCAGTCTATGGCCACGTTGTGTCAAAGTGCACAGGACATTCCGAAATCATCTGCTACAGTACCCCTTCTAACCACCATCATCAAATCTTCTTCCCTTCTTGGCAGGTACCTGCTGTCCAATCCCAGGGTTTGGGGGTTTTTGGCCTAATTGGTTGTACTCTTGGCTGGCCAAACAGCTCTGGCCAGCATAGCTGGGGAATCAGAAGGCACATGGTGCCCTGCTCATTTTTGTTCAGGGTCCCCTAAATCCATCACCGCATCAAGATTATCTTCAAAAACCAGTCCACTGTTTTTTTTTTCCCCCCAACTCACTCCAGACCCCAGTGATAGAAGGGTGGAATCTTCTGAACTCACGAGAGCCCAAACCCTTCTGCAGAGCTAGGGGCTATGTTTGGGGTTTGCCCTAAGCCTCATTCCGTCTCCTGCCAGAATGCGAGATCCCTTAGGGCAGGGTCCTTGATGTGGGGGTTGTCCATTTCAGACATTCACAGGCTAGGCAAGAATGGGGACACCCTCAAGTATTGGTTGAATGAGTTTTGTCAGGCAAATGGAGTATAGACAATTGTGTAGAGGGGGAAGGCTTGGGCTTTAGTGGTCCCACCTCAGAGGAGTTTTGGAGATCATGAGATTTGGAAAAGGAAGTAACTACGAGACAGGTAGGGTAGGGGTTGGTTGGAAGGAATATGCCATTGCTCCAGGATCTCACCTTCTGCTCAGTCCCCTTCCAGGCATCCAATGCTGGATCTGGAAGGCTCCATAGGGTTCCCCACTTCCCAGTCAGCTGGGCCATTGTCCTCTCCCCTGAGTTGGTCCCGGAGTCTGTTCCACAGAGGGAATGCCTGTCTTCAGAGCCTGGTCAATATTGCATCCTGACTCCCGAATTCCTGCTTGCTGTCTATACCACCAGGGTATTCCAGCCTTATTCCATCTCCACTGCAAGGGGAAAGGATTATTCTGCCCAGGATCTGCTTTTCCCCTAGTTTCCCTCTTCAGACAAAGAAGAGGGAAAGAACATTGCATGAATTGTAAGGATAAGGGGACACTGTAGACTGACACACAAGGAGTTATTACTTAGCATGGGAAAATAATTCAAATAAATCCCCAAAGACTCTGTTAGCTTTAATCCAGACTGTTTTGGTAGCTCCATTCATTTCCAGATTATTTGTGTAAGCATCAGGTTGGCCTTCAGGCCAGAGCTTCCCTGAGAAAAAACGTTCTGACATTGCTGGAAATGAGTTACCTTGACCACCAAGTGGGATCATTTTTGTCCCCCAGGGACCTGCTACTGTGACACTCCTCATGGAATTCAGAGAGTGTTTCTTCTGCTGTAGAAGCAGACTCCTGCCACCCTGGCTGAACCAGAACTGCCCACTTGGTTTTTATTTTGTGCCCTGGGCCACCTTCTGCAGTAACAACAATAATAACCATGACAATAAACACCATAAGCCCTTACCATGTGCTTGGCTTCCGGCTAAGAGTTTTATTGATTTCACTTATTACTCACAACCCTATGAGGTAGTTACTGCTATTACCCTGATTACATATAAGGAAAATGAAGTTAGTGACACAGAGAAGTTAAGTAACACAGCCAAAGTCACACAGCCTGTTTGGGAGTAGTTAAGACTTAAAGACTGGTTTTTTTTTCCACCCCCCGACTCAAATCTTAATCCTAGAACCATAAGATTTTTAACCGGAGCCCAAAGTTTCTTTGAATGGACTTTAGGGGCTCTGCAGATCCCAGAAATTGTGTGTAAAATTTTGTATATGAGCCCAAGTGTTCATATTTTTGGGGGGCAATATTATATAACACACTGAATTCTCAAAAGGGGTTGGAGATCCAGAAAGGTTAAGGCCAGAAGCAGGCCAATAGGGGAAGGGAGAGAGAAGCTGCCTCTCTGCAGGCCTGGGGAGCAAGGAGCCAGCTGCTCTGAAATTCATGCCAGGCTCCAAGCCTGCTTCTGGACCTGCCCTGCTGTCTCTGACCATGACCAGCTCTCGGGACCTCTTCTGGCAGAGAGATGGGGGCAGGCTCTAAGACCAGGGCACTTTTTTAGAGAGCACCCTTCCTTCCTTCTCTCTTCTCACCTCCCCAACTTCGTTCATGAGCTGAACTACTTTAGAACCTAGTGACAGGTGGTCCCACCACATAAGCCAACCTCTTTCTGGCCCTTCAGTCCTGTATGGGGTAACTGATTGCCCTTTGGAAGTGTAGGGGGATCAACAGATCACTGAGTAACACAGACAGATAGAGATGAGGAAAGATGCTCAAGGCCCAAGTGACCATATTCCTGCAACCCTCTTTTTGGTCCCAGGCCTTTGCTTCCCTCACCCTGAGGTCAGAAGTAAATCTATTGCTGCCCCTCCTGGCACTTTTTTTTTTTTCCCTATGCTGCATGCTTATGGGATTTTAGTTCCCTGACCAGGGATCAAACTTGGGGCCTGACAGTGAGAGTAAGAAATCCTAACCACTGGACCGCCAAGGAATTCCCTCCTGGCACTTCTTGCTGTTTTTAGTGCTCAACTCATCTTGGGGAAACTTTCCTGCCTGTTCTGTCCTCTGTGCCCCTTCAAACATTCCCCATGGAGACACTGTCAGATTGCCAGGAACTGCTGGTTCTTGTCTGTCCTTCTACCTCTCTCCACCTGGCTGTGAACTTGGGAACCTGAAACTCCTCTCCATAACCTGTGGCATATATGAAGAACTCTCCATGCATTCGTTGAATGAATAAACTAAATGAATGAGATAAAAGGGAGAATTAGGCAGGGACCTCTGCCTGTGCCCCCTGAGAGACAGAGAATGGAGTAAGGGAAGGGCAGGTGCATTGTTTTTCCAGCTGCGTGCAGATGTATGAGGCACTCCTGTGGCTTGTACCTCCAGTATACAAAAGGGGCACAGAGACCTCATTCTGTAATGTTTTTTGGCCATGGGGGGTGGGGAGTGTCCTAACTTCTGGACCCAGCTGTGGTATGGCCTGACTCAGGAATGGAGTTTGTTAACCTTCTCTTTTTTAAAAAAAAAAAAAAACACAACAGGTTCCCATCCTATTTTGAGCCCAGAAGCAGAGAGGAAGAACAGACAGGAGAGAGTTGGGCCAGTAGGAGTGGCAGGAAATATACCTCCTCCCCAGTAGCTCAGGGGACTATGCAGAGGGTAAAGGATAGGGGCCAGGGGTGGTGGGGTGGGGGGAGTAGTGTTTGGTTCTGTCCCCACAGGGAGTAGCATTTGAAATGAGCCAAGAAAATCCAGAAGCACTGGGGTAGGTACAGAAGTGAGGACCACTTTCCTGGTAAGCAGAGAAGCTGATCAGGAGGCCAAAAGTGCCAACCCAGAGGGGGAGAAAGAGTGCCCCTCACTCCCTGGCCTGGGCATCAAGCTGCTGAGGTTGGTTAGCCCCCTGTGCACCCTCAGCAGGTCTGCAGCCTGGGACATGGGCTGGTGGGCTCCTGGGATGGTTGCTTGGGGCTGCAGGGGGGAGTTGGGGACAGGCTGCACCCCAGTTCTTGCCGGTCCTGGGTTCACAATAGGGGTTCCATTCACTATGCTGCTATGCCATCTACGGAAGCACCAAGAACTGATCTACTACTACTAAACCAACTCCTGGGTCCCTGAGCTCCCCAAACCGCTAATGGTGGTCAGGCTACCACAGAGGTCTCTGCCTGTGGGAGGGTGCCAGGCAGAGGAGCCTGGGCCAGGCCAGGTGGATCAGGAAAGGAACCTAAGCGGGGAAGAGCGAGTAGACTTAGGAGCCGGCCAGCGACGTGGTTAGGCGGGCTCCAGAAAGGCCTGAGTCAGGCTTCTCATAATAAACTGCACGTGAATAATTCAGCAGCTGCGCAGGGGCTCATTGCATTAGCGCCTCACCTTCCGATTGAGGGGAAGGGGGGGGGGGTGGTCACTAACGCGCTTGAGGAGGGAGCCAGATAGAAGACTCCTGGCCACTAGCATCCTGGGTTCTGCCCGGCCCAATCCCAGGAGACTCATTGGTCCCCCGAATCCCTGCGGCCCCACCAGTCAGAGGGCGCCTAACTGGGCAGGGCTGTCCCAGTGAAGCCGCTCTTAAGACCCCAGGGAAGAGAAAACAGGCAGCAGGACCAGGGCCAGAATAGGGGAGGAGGGGGCCCACCCGACCTGTGGGCAAGTGAGCTGCGGCAATGCCCAGTCGCGCAGAGAACGTGGGCGGGGTGGCTCTGAGCAGAGAGGAGAAGGCGGCTCCTGTGCTCAGAGCCCGGGTGCCCATGGGCTGCTTCGTCTGGGCCGGGATTTTCCTTGTGCTTAGAATGGAGCTCCAGGGAAGCTGCGGGACTTTTCACCCACGGTGGATCCCCAGGTTGTGCTTCTTCCCAAACCCCACCCCCACTGACCCATCGACCCACCGACCCACCCACCCATAGATCCAGTTCTCGAGGCGGCAGCCCACCCTCCCGCCCCCACTTCGCGTCGGCCGGCGCTGAAGGGAGCACCGAGGCCGCTAGGCCTGTTGTTCTCAGACTCTGCGACCCCATGGACTGCAGCACGCCATCTGTCCTTCACCATCTCCTGGAGCTTGCTCAGATTCATGTCCATTGAGTCGGTGTTGCCATCTAACCATCTCGTTCTCTGTCGTCCCCTTCTGCTCTTGCCTTCAGTCTTTCCCAGCATGAGGGTCTTGTCTAAGTGCACACCACCTTCAACCTTATTTCGTTTGAGCAGAACCAGCTTCCTCTGGCTTTTCTACTTTTCACCAGCCCCTGAGTTTCTGATCTTGAGGGTTCGCACTCATCCCGTCCAACATCCGCTGCCGCTTGATTCCTCCGGCTCTTCTCCAGAACCGTTCACTTCCAGGCAGTCGGCCCCGCCCTCTCTCCAGCAGCCTCCCTGCTCCTACGGAGTGAACCTCGGGCCACCGGAGACCCTCGCTCTGACACCGCTGGCCCTTCGGGGCCGGCACGACCGAGGCCCCAGTCTGGTCTCCGGGGGTCTTGGGCAGCCCTACGAGGAGTCCGGAGTCCGGCCGAAGGCACCTCGAGTCCCCCCTTCCCTGCTCATCCCTCCTCCCACCCCAGCATAATCCTCGCCTTCTGCCGCTTCCGCCTCCTCTTCCTCCACCTCTACGCATTTGTTTTTCTTGGTTCGGTGCCTTGGGCTTCCGGAGGCCAGGCCACTGGGGATGAGGCAGGCTGGAGTGTCTTTGCAGAGGCACGTGAGATGGACTGATGGCACCTGGACCCCAGACGGCTCCCCCACTGCCCGGCAGTGTGTTCTTGGGTAAGTCTCTTAACCTCTCTAAGCCCTTACTGGGCAAAGGCCGAGAAATTTAGGGAGAGTGATGGATGAGAGACTAAGTCCTTCGATTCGTTTGGGAAAAGGGGTTGCTTGCTTTGGGGCCCGAGGAAGTGAGTTTCAGGAGAATACTAGGTCCAAAACGACTATTTATTTTAACGAATATTTCAAGAGCAGCTGGTAGCTGCTTATTTTTCTTTTTTTACAGCTGATGGGTTCCCAGGCATTAGAAACTTCTCCAGTCCTCACCACATCTTGGTTTTACTGAAGAGGAAACTGAGGTTAAGACTGCGTCCTGCTGGTCAACTGCACAGGTGGGATTCGAACCTGCCTCCGTTTAGGAGGTGCTCCTAAATTTGAGCCAGGTGGCCTCCCTTGGACTAGCAAATCGAGCCCTCACAGGGCCGGCCACCACCTGAGCGAGGAGGGGTTGGGCTGAATCGCTAAGCATTCTCCATTTTTTGTGTGCCGGAAAAGCTTTGAAAAATTTTTCAGGTAAACGATTTTGGCCTGTCCCGGGGAAGGAATGGAAAGGACACCCGGTGGGGGGGACCTCCAGCTTGTTGTGGGAGAGCCCCTAGGGTGGGATAAGTAGGGCAGCTCTTCTCCGAAGCAGAGCTTAGGTTGAAGCTTTCGCACCTGGATTTTTCCTCTTTCGAGTTTATCCATCTGCTCCGTCTGTCCTGTGTAGTCCACGTCTTCAGAAGACCACGTCTTGGGGGGGCAGAGGAGAAGGCACAAGGCCCCCCTCCAGGGCACAGGTATGGCCAGACGACACCCGAGGCTTTCACCCCCTCCAGGGCCGCCTCTCTGAGAGAAAGTCCTCCTAGCGGCAGAGGAATTGGCTGGGGGGAGTGGAGGGAGGCAGGCGGGACCGCTGGTTGGGCAAGGAAGGCTGGAATCCAGGCTCCCCAGCGACCCCGTCCCAAGCTCCCGCTGCAAGGTCGCGGCATGGCAGCCCCGACAGGCCACGCGTCCCTCGACACAAGTCCCATTACATTGTATTTATGTTCCACTTTATTGTTTTTTTTTCTCCTCTCTTATTATTGTCTCACTCTGGGGGAGGCAAAGGATATAATATATTCATCTTTATTATACCAAATCTGTGTGAAGCATTTAATAAAACGCTGTTTCCACACAGCCAGGGATTAGTGTGAGCTATTCTTAAGTTAATGCTCGGGTACGGAGGGCGCCTCCGCCGCAACGCCTGCTGCTGGCGGCCGGGGGGAAGCGCAGGCCCTGGATGGTGAGCCGGCGCCCACCCCCAGCACACGGTGCCCTTACCAGACCGCCGTCTCTCAGTGGCCCCTCGGGCCCCAGCCTGCGGGAGGGGCTCCGAAACAAGCTCCCTCCAGCGTTTCTAACTCGCTGCAGGCCTCGGTCTGCAACTATGAAAATGGGAAGAGAAATCCTATAGCCGCTTGCGTCTCAGGGCTCTGTCTTGGGAGGCTGAAGAAGCCGCGGGGGTAAACAGGACTTTATAAGCTGGAATGGAAAAAGAGGAGGATTTGTCAGGACGGGGGTTGATGGGGGACAGAGAGAAACAAGGAGGCCACAAAAAATGATTCTAGGCAAAATAGACCCCCAGGCTGGGGAGCAGAGTGCAACTCCAGTTTGAGCAGAAGCCAGGTTTTGGCCTGCCTGGAGCTCGCCCTGAGTCTGATGAACGTGACTGACTGGAATCAGGATTTCCGCCCCCCCCCCCACCCCCCCCACCCCCCCCACCCCCCCCACCCCCCCCACCCCCCACCCCCCCCCACCCCCCCCACCCCCCCCACCCCCCACCCCCCCCCCCCCCCCCCCTCCCGAATCAGGATTCCCCCCCACCAATCAGGATTTCCGCCCCCCCATCAGGATTTCCCCCCCTCATCAGGATTCCCCCCCCCCACCCCCGCCCAGTCAGGATCTTGGCATGTCACAGTAGGTGACATGGTCCTCCCTGCAGGTAGATAACAGTCTTTGAAGTTCAAGTTACAGCTAGCAAATTGAGACTCAGAAGTTCAAGTGGCTTATTTGAGGAATCCAACTGGAAAGTAGCACAGCAGATCGTCCTGTCTTTAGACTCCACTTCCCCCTTCCTCCAGCCCTCCTGCTTGCCACCTCTCCCCTCAACATCTCCTCATCCCAGTCCTCCAGGGTTGTCCGTGGCATGTAAGCTTTCCCATTCTGTTTTCTACACACACACACACACACACACACACACACACACACACACCCTTCCTGGGATACCCATGAGAAGAAGAAGCAGTCACATGACTTTCTTATCCAGGCCCACTGCTCAGTAGCTTCCCTGGTGGCTCAGATGGTAAAGAATATGCTTGTAATGCAGGAGACCTGAGTTCAATCCCCCAGGGAAGATCCCTGGGGCTGGAAGATCCCCTGGAGAAGGAAATGACAACCCACTCCAGTATTCTTGCCTGGAGAATTCCATGGACAGAGGTGCCTGGTGGGCTACAGTCCATGGGGTTACAAGGAGTCGGTCACGAATGAGTGACTTTCACTGCTCAATGTACTTTAGAACCCGCTTGCCTTGTGTTTGTTTTTCCAGCACAGATTTGGGCACACCACCCTTCCTTTAGTCCCTTGTTCCCTTGTTCCAGGGCTATGGGAAAGAGTTGGGGGCAACCAGGCCAGGCCAAAAGGAGGTGTTGTGCAGGAAAGGATTGGGATGGGCAGATAAGTCCCCCTAATTAGAACTAACACCCTCCTAGAATTCTCAGTCCCCATCTGCCCCTATCTCCCCTCCTGTAGGCTGCTGGTAGGAGCTTCTTTGGAGGCTAAGGGTACTTGAGAAATCTGACAGTTCCCAGCCTGGGGCTGGCTGGGGAAGGGTACCCACTCACTGTGTGGTAGGGCTGGGACTAGGATGAGGCAAATAAGGCACTTAGGGCACACAGTTTAAGGAAGTACTTGTTCTCAGTGTTGTGTACCAGACCTGAAATTTTGTGCTTAGGCATCTCACTTGTCTCATCCTAGTCCCAGCCTCTTTGTGGCCCCAGGGGTGGAATTACAATTGCAGTGGGGACAGAGAATGATTTCCCTTTACCCTTATGAATGAATATGTAGAAGTATAAACAATGGAATGAACTGCCAGGGGTGGGGGTGGGGGTAGGGGGAGGGCAGTGAGCTTTCCCAACAGGTGGAGTATGCTTCAAACCAGCTGGAAAGCTAATAATCAGTCTTATTGCCATCATCATATTCTTCATCATTTTTTTGGGTTGGCCAAAAAGTTCATCCCAGTTTTCCCATAACATCTTACGGAAAAACCCCAACAGACTTTTTGGCCAACTCAATTCCGTCGTGTATTTTGTGCCAAGAGCTTTACCCACATTATCTCAAGCAATGTATTAAATGTCTTTTGGCTGAGGATGGGTATTAAAGTCTCTGACCTTCTGGATCCTTTCCATCTCTAACAGTCTATTGTTGCGTGAAATAAAGGACACGTTTGTTGATTTTGGTTAGTTAATTATAGTTCAAATTATAGTTATTACTTGAACTTGTTTTATGGCCTTTCCTAATGAGTAAGCTCATTGAGGGCAGGCACTATATCTAATCTCATTTCTTTTTTTTTTTTACCATTCCTTCTCCTCCACGATCCACACAGGACTAAGCATGTAGCACATGTTTAATAAATGTGTACTAAAAAAAAACACATGAGTAATCAAAGGCTGTCTGTTTACCTGGCCATTTGCTTCCCATACTGTGCCCATCAGAGCTATGAAGTGGCCCCTGGGAGAGCCAGTACCACCTCTGCAGTGATTGTCCCCCTTTCCCTGCAGCTGAGCTGAATTCAGGCTGGCACTTATAAAGCCTCCTCCCCACTCATGCTCCCAGCTCTGTTCTCATCTGTGGGCAAGACAAAGGCCAGCCCAGCTTCCACCTGTGCAGAGGAGTCCAGTCTCATACTGAACAAGCCTCAGAAGAAACCATTTGGGTTGGGGAGGAGGCCTCTGGGAGATCAGAGCAGGCAGGGCCCTGTAGCCAGAGAAGCCTGTCTGGCAGAGTTGGGACTAGAGCTCAGTCTCGGAAGATGGGAAGGACTGAGAGGCTAGAGGGAAGAAATCGAGTATTCCAGGTTAGAGAGAGGGGAAACAGGGGCAAAAGGACAGAGGCAGGCGGGACTGCTCATAACAGTCTGGAGCACCAGAGAACTATACGTGGAAAAGATGTCTGTGGAATGCCTTGAGTGTCCTGACCCGAAGTCAGAGACTAGAAGTTGGGGTTCAGAAATCAGAGTTTAGAATTCCAAGCCCAAAGCCACAGTCCAGAACTCAGCCTTGAACAGAACTGTCTTCTGGGTTGATGTAAGATGCCGTCATGGGCCCCATACTCAAGAGGCTTGAGTGTCCTGGGTCACAAGATGGACTCTTGTGATTGGCTTGACCCAGGAAATGCAAGGCCTGGTGTGGGCCCAGAGCCAAGGCCCACCTGAAGCCCCATGCTCTAGGACTGGCATGAGTGGCTGTACAGGGTTCTCCCAAATCAGACCTTAAGTCTGGCATCATCTGCCACCCAGGAGCCCTGAGCTGGGGCCAAGAGTCACCCGCCAGTATATACCCTTCTACCCGTCCCCTTTCCTTTCCTCCATCCTCTGATATAGGTAGAATCTAGGGCTTCTAGGTTGGACCCAGCTGGGCTAGGCCGCTGGGGGGGTGGAGCCGTGATGCCAGCCAGCGTGTAGGCGTTGCTGTGCCGGCCTGTCATGGAGCACAAGCCTGCCAAGGAGCCGGAGCGCTGTGCCGCGTGGAGGGTGTCAGGGGTGGTATTGTCGGCGCACAAATGCTCAACTTTATGTACTTTTAACTAGAGGTGTAACAGATGGCCCCGTTTCTGTCCAAGCCAGGGAGACTGGTGCCCATTCCGGCTGCAGCCAATCAATCCCGCCACTCTGGGGGGAGCTACAAGCTGGGCTGGGAGGCCTGGAGCCAGCAATCGCGCAAGGCTGTCTGCTCGGGCTGGCCCAGTCCTGCCTCTGCCAGCCGCTCAGCCGTGGGCCTGGGGAGGTAGGAGGGCAGGAGAGTGGCAGCCATGCCTGGGAGCCCAGTCAGAGGCCTGTCTGGGAGAGAGAGTCTGGACCCACCCATCAGGACCCAAATGGCCAGTGAAGACATTCAAGTGCCCAGCCCACCCCACTTTGTCCTCATTCTCCTCTGCTTCGTCCCTAAGCCCCAAATCTCTAGCCCCAAAACACTCCAGACCCTTAACGCTGCTGTGTCCTGCCTTGTAGACACCAGATGTCGCTTGGGACTGTGGGTAGATAGAAGTGCCTTTAGGAGAAACAGTTCACAGAACTGCAGATGATGTCAAGATATCCAGGGAGGAAGAGAAAACAGGATCCAGCTGGAAGAAACCATTAACCTGTTCATACATTCATCCAGTCAACACTTGGTGAAAGCCTACTATGTGCCAGATCCTTTGCTAGACACTTGGGGCACAATGATGAATAGGACAAAATTCCTGTCCTTGAGACCTTCTTGGGGAAAGACACACAAGTACATGGGTAACTGGAGTGATGAGCCTTGGCTCATAAAAGTCTCCACAAGGACGATAGAAGCACAGAGCAGGAGCATTTAACACTATCTGGGAGATCCAGGGAAGATTCCAACAGGAGGCCAGCTCTGAACTGAGTGATAGGAGTGTGTGATAGGAGTCTTTGGTAGAGGTACAGTCAGGGAAGGGCATCTGAGAGGGCAGGAACAGCAGGTACAATGACAGGAAGAAAGAGCATGGTGAAGGGAAGGGTCAGAATAGATTTGAGTGTGCTGGAGTTGAGTATGGGGTTGGGAGGGGAGGGGATAAGGCTGGTAGGTGATGCCTTGGCCCTGTTTCAGCAGACTGGCAACCTGACCCAGTGACTCTCTTCCCCCAGTTGCCCCTCCAGTGACCCCGCGGCTCCTCCTCCTGGGCCCAGAGGGAGTGAGGAAAGGAAGAGGCCCGGCCTAGCAGCATGCAGGCAAGACAGGAACTCCGTGAGGGCACCCCGCAGCATCAGTCCTCCAGAGTGATCCTGGTCCTGACCTGCCTTCTTTCCTAGCTTGAGGGTTGAGGCCATGAACCATGGGGCTGACTCTTCCCCAGATGTGTACCCCTGGTGTTTCTAAGTCCCTGAAGAACAGCTTTTTTGTAGGTTCCTTAGAGATGACTTGGAATCTTATTTATTTGTTCACCAAGCATTGACCATGAGTTGTATTCAAGGCTCAGGCAGGAGTATCATCCAAGACTGTGAGGAGCTCAAGTCCAGACCTAAGAGAAAGACAGGAGTCTGGGCAGCGGTCCTTCTGTTTACAAGAAACAGATTCTCTCAAGTAATCACAAGAAAAAGGAAGGTCTTTCTGTGGAAGCACATGGCCCCAGGCAGCTCTTAGCACTGACTTCTCCCTCATGGTAAGGTGGAAAGGCACCCCACTGGGTATTCTTTTATCTGTTTGTCTCTCCTCATTAATGTTCATTAAACTATTGTTACAGGAGGAGAAGGAATGACAGCTAACAAGTTCTGAACATTTACTGAAAGCCAGACAGATTGGTTTTCTTTCTTTCTTAATCCTCTTAAGAACTGTGAGTTAGCTAATCTCGTTATCCCCATTTTACATGTGACAACACTGAGGTTCAAGGAGGTTAGGTGCTCTGCCCCAGGTTCAAGCCAGGAAGTGGAAGAATCAGGATTCCCACTCAGGTTGGCCCCCAGGGCCCCAGCTCATAACTGCTTCTGACCCCCGTGCAGCATCGAGAGCTTCCTGGGTATCCTCATAATTTCTCATAACTGTGACTTGCATTTGACCAGCCGGCCTCTCTGAGTCTCTCTCTACATCACCTCTGCTAACTGCTCTAGTCTCTCTGTATTTCATAGTTCAAATTCCCAGGAGAGGACATCGGATTGGCCCAGCTCATCTTTTAATGCCAGGCCACACTGTAAGCAGCTGCCCAGCCAAAGAGCTGGTTGGGAGTGAAGCCATGTGCAGCCACTGTTCAGCGTTTTTGATAGAGCCAAGAGTAGGAATAATATTCCAAGAAGGAGGAAATGCAAAGTGCTACAGGAGAGGTTCAAGAAGAGGATGAGGGGAGACTTCATGGAGGGTCATTTATGGTTTCAGTCTTAAAACGAATAGGATGGGGGGGGGCAGGGTTAAAGGCAAGGATTTCTGGAAAGAAAAACATGAACACAGGCATGGGACTGGGATGGCATGAGTCATGTTCAAGGGCCAGTGAGTAGTTCTTGTTAGAAGAGGGGTGTGCATGAAACAGAGGCTGGAAATGTAAGACTTGAATGCTAGCATGAATCTAAATTCAGTGGGATTTATGGAAGGTCTTTGAGCAAGAGAGAAGTGTGGTCAGATGGGTAAGATGATCATATATACCTGGGGCAGTTCCAATTCATGCCTGTTATCCCATTGTCATTGCTATTTTTTCTTCTTAAGTTTTCATTGTTGCCATTGTTGTTATTATTTTACAGAGCCCCCTTTGACTCTCAAAAGCATCCTAGTTTGGATAATAAAGTCTATGGTTGACCCAGCTGTAGGGGCTAGAGGCTGTTGCTCTGCCAGGATTGGGTGAATGGGGCAGGATGGTCTTGGATGAGGATGTTGCCATTTTCCAGGTAAAGAAAGTCAGAACCAGATGGGGGCAGAAAAGACAGAAAACAAAAGGCTGTGAGCAAGAGACAGGGCTAGTGAAGAATTTCCCAGACCTTACCAGTGAATGGATTTGGAAAATATGGAAGGGGGAGTGTAGAGTCCAAGTGACTTCCAGATACTCAGCTTGTTTGAAAGAACAGTAGAGGTTTGAAGGTAGGATTTGTCAGAGATAGGGGACGGAGAATATGACTGTAGTTACAGTGAGTTTGAGGTGCTCTGGAACATCCACTCAGAGATGCTCAGCAGGAAGTTGGATATTCTAGATGGGAATGCAGAAGCTGTAAGTTAAGGATTCTTCCAAAGAGATGGCTAGTGGAAGCCAGGGGAGTGGTGGGCTTGCCTGCGATGGGGCAGGAGTTGGAGTAAGATAAGATGAAAACTATTGGGTTGGTCAAAAAGTTTGTTTGGGTTTTCCCATACCATCTTATAGAAAATCCAGAAAGCACTTCTTGGCTAGCATGATAAATCCCAGAAAATGCCTGTAATTAGAAAGTTGAAGGAGAGAAAGAAATCAGAAGAAACTAAAAAGGAATAGTCAGAAAGTTATGAGAAAAACAAAAAGAGTTAGTGGCCTGGAGATGACAGAAGTTTCTAGGAAAGAAACTGGTATTAAATTCTGAAGCCTGATCACTGAGGAAGACAGAGTCAGTGGCCAATGGGTTTGGTTATTCTCAGGTCACAGTTAACCACAAGTGACTACAGACTGGTGGGATATTTCAGGGAGAGTTAATGACAAAGAACTAGAGGTAATAAGGGTGATTTCTCATTCATATAGTTTATCCAGGAGAAAGAGGAAAGATGGAGAGCCAAAATGGACAAGATGTGGAAGATGCTCGATGGAGAAAATTCTGGGGAGAGGCTGGGGTGATTGGGTCCTCAGTAAGGAGAAGGAGAGGAAGAAAAGGGTGAGCGATTATCCAGGAAAATTCTAGGGTGGATTGGTGGGTTTGGGGTAGGTGGAGAGGGGAATATTATTTGAAGAATAGGCTTTGTATTCTTGGTATTATGAAGTACTCTTGCTAAGTTAGAGTGGAAGTCTTGCAGAGAAATTTGTAATAGTTGTGGAACTGTAATGAGGAGTTAACTATAGATGAAGAGAAAATTTTTGTTCTGTTTTGAACATACTGGTGTAGGATGAGTTGAGGCCACATGAATGGGCTGGGGTTTTTTTCCACCTGCTCCAGAGTATCCAGGAGTAGGAGCCAGAAAAGTAGATGGTAGTGCAGTTTAAGGCTGAAGATGGGTAAGCAGGATGGCAGGAAGCACGTTGTTTAAATAATTGAAATGGAGCCAGGGTAGGAAAGGAGCAAGAAAGGCCAGACTGGGGGCAATGAAGTGGGAGAAGGTGGAGGGCTTAAGGGACCAGAGAATGAGCCAGTAGGAATGGGAGGAATGAGTAAGGTTAGAGCATAGGAGATTGGGATCAAAGAAGAGAATTTCAAATCCTGAAATTCTGGAGTTTCCAGAGGTGAGGGGTGGTCATGCCAATTAGAATTAGAAGTAAAGGAAACTGTCCATAATGGCTGAGTTCAAGACCTTCAGAGGACTAAGGAGGCTGGGTGGGTTGGCTGGGAATTGAGCTGCTCTCAGAGTCCCTAGGGACACTTCAGGTTTGACCTTTTTTTAATTTCACTAGTTGGTACATGTTCCTTTAAAAAAAAAAAAAGATCTGAGGATCTAATGCACAGCATGGTGATTATAGTTAACAGTACTATATTGTATATTTGAAAATTGCTAACAGCGTAGATCGTAAATGTGAGAAAAAAAAGGAAATGGTAATTGTGTGATGCGATGGAGGTAGAGCTAAAGTTGCATGCAGTATATCTGTGTGTCAGATCAACACATTGCATATCATGTATAATGTTATATGTCAATATAACATCAATAAAGCTGAAAAAACATTCAAATGATCAAAATTAAAAGTGCTCATAATCCCACCCCTCAGATATTACTAAAGTTAACGTGTTAAAAAATAAATAAATAAAGTTAACATGTTGGTGATTATTCTCTAGACCTTGATATATATACTATTTTTTAAATTCACATATAATTGATTTACAATATTGTGTTAGTTTTAGGTGTACAGCAAAGCGATTCAGTTATGCATATATATTTTCAGATTATGAAGTTATTGAATATAGATCCCTGTGCTTCACCATAAATCCTTGCTACTTATCTCTTTTATTGACATATATATTTAAAAAACCAAACTAGAGGATCACATTATATATATCTAATGCTTTCCTAAGTAAGCTTTTAATTTTGGAGTAATTTTAGATTTACAGAAAACTTGTAGAGATAGTACAGAGAGTTTCAATATGTCTCTTACCCTGTTTCCTCTAATGCTAACATCTCACATTACCATGGTACCTTTACCAGGACCAGGAAAGCAGCTTTGGTCCATTGTTATTAACCTAACTCTAGGCTTTATTTGGCTTTCACTAGTTTTCCCACTAACGTCTTTTACTTACTCTAGGATCCCATCCAGGCTCTCACGTCGCGTTTAGTATGCATACTGTTTTGCAACCTGCTTGTTTTACTCACCATTATGTGTGAACACCTTTCAATGATGCTAAACATTCTTCTACACCATCATTTTAATGGCTGCGTGGTTTTCTGTTGATGGCTGTGCCATTGCCAATCCCTACTGTGGGATATTTAGGTTGTTTCCAATTTTTCACTCTTATGAACCAGGCTGGGATGAGCCCCTTGAAGCTAAATCGTCTGGACTATGCCTGCTTATTTCCTCCTGATACATTCATAAACATGGCATTGTGGGGCAAAACGCATACATGGAGGCTGTGGATATATCTTACCCAACTGGCCTCCTGAAAGGTGGTACCGGTTTACCCTCACAGCAGCATCACTCAGCCTTTTTTTTTTTTTTTAAGTTCATGACGGGGAGGGGGCAGATACAGAAGACCTTTAAGATGAGCTGTCCCTCAATGCCATACCCCTCTCTCTGCCCAGCTCTTCTCTAGGCCACAGGGTCCACATTGGCCCTGAATGCAGCTAGCAGCTGGGGTGGGGGTGGGGTGTGGCCAGGCTATGGCCCCTGGGCTCTGGGGACACCTCCTGTGCAGGGAACTGAGGAGGGGGTCTGCGCGGCTGCCTGGGCTTTGTTCTTTTGCCAAGAGCTGAGCTGGCGGGGAGGAAAGGATGAGGAGAGGCTGTAAGGGGAGAGGGAACCCTCCTCTCCCCCCATGAAAGCTGAGAGGCAGGAGGGCAGCTCCCTGAGCCAGCCAGGGGGGCAGCAGACGGATTGGGAGAACGTAACCTCCTCGAGACGCATGCTCCAGTTCAAGCAGGAGGCATTAAGGATGAAATATCTCCCAAGCAACAATTCATCTTTAACTGGGAGGAGAGGGACTCGCTGACATTTAGCTGTGATCAGGGGCTGCACACGCCTGTCTCCAGAAGCCTAACAGGAACGTGGCTGCCTGTGTGTGCGAGAGAGTGTGTATGTGTGTGTGTGAGAGAGAGACAGGGTGTGAGGGACTCTGCAACTATAGTGAAACCATAGGTATATGGGTGACAGTGTGAGAGAAATCATGTGTGTAACTGGAGGTGAAGGATGGTGGTGACTGTAGTGAGACTGTAACTGTACATGTGGCTGTTCAAGTGTGAGAGTCTGTGTGTGACTGTGAGGGCTCTGTAAGTGTGTGTCAAAGTCAAGTCTGTAATGAGGTGTTGGAGCCCCTGTGAGCGTGTGTGTGATGGTGCAAGTGTATGCTAGGGTACCCTGCACTCTGAACATGACATTGCGATTGACCCTGAGATTGGCCTTGAGACATCATGAGATTGAAAATGAGGTAATAGATGTGAAACTGACCCCCAGATTAGGTTAGTCTCGGGCCACTGCCAGCCCCTGAAGTGTGTTTGTGAGAGCTGGGGAAAGCTGCCCCCTCCTCCATGAAGACACAGCCCCCAACCGTGCTGCTCTGCAGCTCTCCTGAGCAGGGTGCAGTCTGCAGTTCTCCAAGTGGGGGCCCACTCTCTTTTCTTATTGTCTAGTGGAATTTTGTCTTATTTCACTTATTACGATTTAATGTCTTTACCATGTTTGTCAAAGTGTGTGCCTTTCCCCAGCTAGACTGGAAGCTCTGTACAGGCAAGGACCACTTGTTTAAGTCTTTCTTGTTTGTTGTTCTAACGCCAGCGTCTAGCCCAGTGCCTGGGGCAGAGAAGTTGCTCTATAAACCTTTCCTGAATGACTAAAGAAATAACCAGGACAGGGGATGTGTTCACATGTGTAAATCAGCCTGCAGAAGTGTGGGCCTGAGCCAGGTGTGTGCCTCTACTGGGTGAGCGTCACTGTCATTCCCAGAAGGCTTTTTTCCTCTCTTTAAACCTCACTCCCAAATCGGCCAAGGACAAGAGTGGCCTGGAGACAGAAGGACACTTGAAGAGGAGCCCCACTTCTGCACTGTGTGTGGGCTGGGGTGAAGAGAGCAGCAGGACTGGGCTCATTGGCTAGGGGGACAGCAAGGATCAAAGCCTAACCCATGCCCTTGGATGCTCTCCCGCCTCATCTCCCAGGCCCCTTTGAGGCTCAAGAAATCTTCCCAGGGCTGGACTCAGAAAAAGCTGCCACCCAGGCTGTGCAAGCCCCCACCCCCAGCCAGTCCTTGACACACCATATACCTCACCCTGGGGTAAAGACCACCAGTCCTGGTTTGGTCCCCACATGACTTACTCAAGTGACACAGGATTTTTTGCCTCCTGAAGGCAAGAGAGTGGCTAGTGTCACACTAGCCTCACCCCGTAGGGCATGGCCTAGGCCCTGAGAAGAAGCCAGTGACTCCATATCTGAGGGAGGTGTGCACAGGGGTGGGTCTAGAGATGAAAAGGGTCAAGGTGGGTGTATTGGGAGAGGCTGGCAAAAGAGCAGAAAGAAAATGAGCTCAGAAGGCATGAAGGGGCAGAAATTCAAAAGTTCTAGTGGGCTTAAAAGTTTGGGCCAGGAGGAGGTGAATGGCTCAGGACAGAGGTCCAGGAGTGTCCTTGTGGGGGGCAGACGGGGGGTCAAAGATGCAGGGAGCCTAGAGCTCACTAGAGTCCAGGTGGCCATCAGCATAGCTAACCCCACCCCTGCCCCTAAAATCTGAAATGATTCCCAAGGTCCACTCACACTGGCACCCTAGGGACGGAGGAGGGGACTTGCTCAGCTGAGGACCTGTGCTCAGAGTCCCTTGGAGGAGAGATGCTGTGTGTCAGAGCAGCAGGACAGACCACCAGGCGCTCTGACAGAAGAGACCGAGCTGGTGGTTGTCCTTACGTGACCAGAGCCTTAAGTCTCCTCTAAATGAGAAGGGATGACCATATGCTCTGCCAGGTTTCCTCCAGCTCAGATTGTGCCAATGGGACTCTGATTATGTGGCCAGATCTCAGGGCTGCACTCACTGATCCCAGGGCTGTCTCTGGCCTCTACTTTTCCAGCAAAGGCTCAGATACAGTGTCCCAGGGGTGCCTGTTAGACCCTAGAGGCCCCTCCTCTAGACCATAAGGACCCTAACCTTTTACCCTTCTTTCCTGCCTCCATGTCCAACTTTTCAGAGTCTGGAAAGGCAGATAGCTTACTGTTTTCTCTGGAATCTGACCTCAGGAGCAGACCATCCCCTGCCTCTGGCCTCTGCCCTCTCTCCTAGGACCCTCAGTGCTTCTTCCACTGGGAGCAGCTTCCAACCTGTGCAGAGACCAATCTAGCCAGGAGATGAGGTAAAAGGTATTTGCTCTGCACTGACCCTAGGAGACCACAACCTGCTTCTCCCTGGAGGGGGGGATCAGAACTGGCTAGGGCCTGCTCTCCCCTCTTACTATTCTCCCCTCATTTTCTAAGTTTCTTGGCTTCATGGATGACTGGAACCAATTGCAGAGGATATTTCCCTGTCAGGGCATAGCTACACTTGTTCATTACCTGATGGAATCTCACCCACTGCCCTCTCAGGGGCACCAGCTCAGACATATGGTTGACCCTTGATGAGCTGGAAAGGACAGGGACATGTTTTTCCTTCCTCTCTTTTCAGTGATGACTATGGGTTCCTTAATGTTAAGAACCAAGTCTTATTTATCTTTGTGTCTCCAAGGTCCAGCTCAGTGATCAGCACATAGTAACTGGTCAATAAAAAAGTAGAACAAATGAATGAATGAAAGAGTGGAGAATGAATTCCCCCTTTTCTCCATCAATAATAATGGAGAGGAGGTTTTGTTTATTACCTGTGTTTATTATCTCCATAGGGTCTACTCATAGTGGCAAAGAGCTAATGCTCCTTTCCTTCCTACCTGGCCACCTCCCTGAGTCACTTCACAATCCATTTTCGCAGCATCTGGGGAGGGAGGATGTCACTTTAATGAACATTTGGGCTGTCTTCAAAGTGTAGGTGGCCTTGCTTACATGCCTTGGAGCTACCAACCCACTTTTCTGCAGGCAGGCAGTAAATCAATCACCTTTGCCTTGGGCAAAGCCCTATGCCAGGCCTTGGGGAGGGTTCTGGCCTCAAAATGTATAAAACAAGGATTTAGTTCCCTCTTTCTTGGTTCCCTCTGATCAGTGACATTCAGATCTAGAGATTGAAAATCCATTCCTTTTGGGTTCATGGTCAGAGCAAGAGATGCACTTAGGGGTCAGAACTCAATCCAGATGCCCATCCTTTCTATCCCCATGAACCACATGTGAGTGGAAGAGTTGACTGCTTGCTTTAGAAAACCCAGGTACCTGTGGCTCTCTGGGCACGTTAAGAGGGCAACTGGAGTGAGTAGCCAGAATGCAGGGGTGGGGAGAGATGAGAGCTCTTGCTGCCTCCAATATGGCCACCACCATCAGTAATACCAGAGGAGGCCCCTCTTCCCAAATGCTTCAGACCTACGATCTCACTGTCCGTGGAAGTGACGTGGGATGTCCAGGGTCTTTATGTACAGCAGATTTCCATAGAAGAACAGTATTCCTGTTATTTCTGGGGTCAACCAGAGAAACATAGGAGGACAATGGTCATGCTGTTCTCTCTATTAAACAAACCAGGGAGAGCAAAGAGCTTGTCCCCTCCCCCTAACCTTTTCTCCTCCCTCTGACATTTTTTATATACCAGGTTTATCTGTTGGTAAGTCCTGCCAAGAAATACTCTTTCTCAGCTTCCGCTGGGCATGGGAGCCACCAAACCAGCCTTTAGGGACCAACTCTACAAATCCAGTCTGTTTTCACTCAGCAGAAATCCAAGAAAAGATGTTGGCAGGCTATTGGTCCCCTGAGAGCATGCCAATACTGAGGTCCCCAGGCCTGGCCAGAAGACCTCTGTAACTGATGGCAGAATGCCCAGGGTTAAGTGGCCATGAGTTAGAGATAAACCAGGGCTCCAAAAGCCAGGGAATCCAAGCAAGCAGAAAGGCACTTCAGGTTTCAATGGACAGGGCAGGGGAGGCAAGTGTCCAGAATTCAAAAGGTCAAATAAGGGAAATGAATACTTGGCCCTGAGGCAAGAACTGTTGAGTCATGGGGATGCTGGGACCTAGTGGCTACAAGAGGTTATTTTGAAGAGGTGGGAATTCACGGTACACTCTGAGAACTTCTAGATAGGACAAGGAGAGCTTGGGGCGACTTTATAAAATGAGGTGAAGGAGATATTGGAGGTTCCAATACTTGTGGTGGTGATGGCAGAAGTGGTTGTTATAGTGAAGTTGATGATTATAGTGCTTGTATGATTATCGTAATAGCAGGAATGGACTGATGAGTTGTCATGATGTTATTATGATTTGTTAGTGATCACTGCCATAGTGATAAAGGGAGTAAGTGATGGAAATTGTTTTCACAATGAGAGAAGTGGTGATATTGAAGCTCACAGTGACAGGAGCAATAATTTGGAGGGTGATGGTACTATTGGTAGATGATAGTGACAGTAATTATGGTCACAAGTGAAGAAGACAGTGCTACAGTTGTTGAATTGTTATCCATATGAGAGAGTTGGTAGTAAGGATTATTTGCATAAATATGGACTCTTCATGTGGCATTGTTCTTGCCTTAATCTCAGTAAGTGTATGAAGTGAGCCTGACCCTGTACACAAGCTAAGGAGGGACACATCATGACCCCGGGTCTCCCTGAGATGGGACGGACGGAGGACTTCCTTCTCCAAATGCCTCTGTAATCAGACATGCACTGTCTTTCCTGTTCCACTCCATTCTGATTACATACAGAGTAGAGGTTGGAGGGTAAGCCACACTCTACCTTTCCCTTCCCTTTCTTCATCTTCCTAGGTTTCTGCTTGTTTCCAAAGATAACCCTTCTCCAGGGTCCAATATAGAAACCAAGTCACAGAGGTTTTTCCTTGTGGGCTGGAGCTAGAGCGTGATGGATGTGCCAGCCATCTGGCTGGAGATAATGGCCAAAAGGCCCTCCTTGCAGCAGGAGGAGCAGTGGTTACTGTAGCTGCTATATTTAATTCAGAGCTGGTCCTCAGTCCCTAACCGGTTCAGCCTCCAACAGCTCTCTTGACCCTCTCCTGGTCAATCCTGTTGCTTCCTGCCAAGTGTGGCTGCTGAGTACTTGAAAGGCAGCGAGTCCAATTGAGATGGGCATGTAAATATACATTGGATTTTGAAAACTTAGAATGAGAAAAAGAATGGAAACTCTCTCTTTAATAATTGTCTATATTGATCACATGTTGAAATAGCATTTTTAAAATATTGGGTTAAATAAAGGATATTATTAAAATTAATTTCCCCTGTTTCTTTTAATTTTTTTTACATGTATCTACTACAAAATTTTAAATAACACATGTAGTTCACATTATGGTGGACAATACTGCCTTAGATCAATGCTTTTCCTTTGTTCAGGAAAGCAAAAGGAAAGAAACAAAGCAAATTACAAAATAACAGTGGCAAATAATGAGTTTGTTTCTCTCTCCCATAAAGTCTAAGCAGAGCAGATATGGCAGCACCATCCCACAGTGTCAAGGCTTCTGTCTGCTTCTTTATTATTGCTTCACCATCCTTAACACGTAGCTTCCATCCTGAACTCTAAGATGGATGCTCTAGTTCCCATGTCCATTTCACACCCATGAAAAGGGGAAAAGAGGATGTGGAGGGTCAGCTCCTCCTTTTTAAGGGCAGAGTCCAGAAGGTATAACATTACTTCTGCTTGTATCCCTTTGGCCAGAATCTACTTAACTGGACACATCTAGCTGCAAGGGAGTCGGGGGAACGTAGTTCTAAACTGTGTGGCTAGGTTCCAGCTAAAACTTGGGTGGGAGGGGGTTATTATTTTTAAAATGGGAGGGTGGATATTGGAGGCCAACCAGCAGTCTCTGCTATACCCATAAAGGGGTTATACCACCAGGTTCACACATTCTACTGGTCTGAGGAGTGCCTAGTACCACTGAGCTAGGGCTTTGGGCAGCAGGAGAATGGAGCTGATAACCTCCAAGAAAAGCCTGCTCCTTTGAAAGAAATGCTTTTGATAAAGGCATCCCAGGTCCCACCACATTGCCAGATGTTCCTGGGTCAGAAAAGTTTTAAGAGAGGGAAGAAAGAGGACAGTTTGACAAGAAAGAGAAAGAGGGAGGAGTACTCTGCGTGGCTGACAATGATTATTTAAATTCTATGCTCTCTTGCCTGAGACAGTGCCTATGATTCCAATTATCTGGGTATTTATACTCAAAGTCTTCACTGGTCATATGACATAAGAATAATGGTTGCAAATATTTGGTAAGTTGGCTCAGTTTATTCAGAGCCTGCTTGCTTGCCTTCTTTCCTTCCACCTATTATGACTTCCACCTCTATCAGATGCCAAGAGCTGGCAAGGAGGTGGACCCAGGAGATACACAAGACCTGTGTTTAAGGGAGCGATCTGAAAGTGTGTTAGTCACTCAGTTAGGTTTGTGACCCCGTGGTCTGTCCATGGAATTCTCTAGGCAAGAATACTGGAGTATTGCCCTTCCCTTCTCCAGAAGAATCTTCCCGACCCAGGGAATCAAACCAGGGTCTCCTGCATTGCAGACATATTTTTAACCACCTGAGCTATGAGGGAAACCCGGTCTGAATGGGGTGTCAAAATAATCAAGGACTACTATCCAAACAACCAAGGAGTGAGCAAAGGCTGCAATGGACACTGGATTTCTTTTTTTCCCAGGTCTTTTTAGTAAAAAGATATTTAAGAAAAGTAAACTAGGTCTCTAGGAAGGGAGGGTCTAGGTCTCTCCTGGCAACTGAGGTAGTCCTGTTGCTTGGCACAGACTAAGAGTGATAAGCGTTGTGTTACATGGATGAGCACTGGGGTCAAGTTCAGTCTGGAGTCATGTCCAGAGTTGAGCTGTGAGGAGAGCCTGGGAGAACATTTGATTTTGAGGCTGGGGACTCCACAGCTGCCTCCCACCCTGGACACATCCCCATCTTTCTCAGTGACCCTGTCTCTGGCCCTGCACCACCATCCTTCCTGGGATCTTCCTTTTGTGACTGTTGAACTGATGGCTTAAGCTCAGGGCTGCTCACTGGAAACTGGGCATGTTAGGCAGAGATGGAGCAGGTGTGGGCAGTTCCTAGGAGGCCTGCTCTGCCTCAGAACCCACCTCTCTGGCAGACCCCCCTTTGTCCTTGGCCTTAGACAGGGCTTCCATGACTGCTGTCTCCTCTGGGCAGCTACTTTCTCACTCAGCACAGGTAAGATAAGGAGACCACAGTCAGCCCTAGAAGAAGGCCTGGCTGGCTGGAGGGGCCCATACTTTGGACTTCCCCCTCCTCCCATACATCTTGTTGTCAAACACATTTTATTTCCTCACGTCTGGGGACTTGGGGGCTTCCCCTCCAGGATTACTTCCTCCTCTGGTTTGTTTTCCAGCTGGAGACTCTAGGAGCCCCGCGGCAGGGGGGTGGCTCCTCTGCTATGGCCCAGGAGGCTTCAAAGGACCCAGAGCAGAATGCCAGCTGGGGAGACTGTGGCCTGGGGGGAGGGGCCCAAGGTGTGGGGCTCTGGATGCGGTCCCCACTCATTTCCCAATCCCCTACCACTGACTGAGGGGCTGTATCTATGGGAGAAGGTAACTTCAAAGGTTTGGGATGGGGGACTCCTGCCACCCCCTCCCCTGGGGCTCAGAGCAGAGGCAGGAAATGCAGCCCCCCCCCCCATGATGGATTAGGTGCCTAAGAGCCATGGCAAGCTCATGGCTGGGGAGACCTTCTCCCTTTTCATGGGGCTCAGATTTCACGATTTTGGGAGGGAGGAGGGGGTGAAATAATTAGTAATTTGTGATTAAGTCTTTTCATGGATATTTTGTTTCTTTGTTCTGTGATGTCGCCCGGAGCCATTTAAAAAATGACTTAATGACAAAAAAAAATAATTGCTCTTTGTAACTAATGACTGTGTCAGAGCTTAGAAATCACCAAAGCCTCAGAAAGTAGAAACCGAGACACAGAGAGGGGCGGGGGTGCTTGTCCTCCAAGGAATCTGATCAGCTATCATAAAGTGGCCAAGGATCTGTTTGTAGCTGGGCGGCCCCCTTCTCTCAAGCCAGCCAGCACCCCATGCTCACCATCAGCCCAAGGGCTTCAGGCCTAGGATCCCCTAGGAGGCTTTGTTGCTGGGTCCAGAGGAATGGGCAGAATGCTTAAGGTTAGCCCAGACTGTCCCAGCGGGCCTGGTCTTGGAGTCCCTCCTTCCTCCATAAAACCCTGTAGGAGGGAGACTGTCCTTTGTGTGGGGGGATGAAGGGGTAGTCAAGCCCTGTCCTCATCACCCCAGCAGCCCAGATGGAGCCCCACCTAGGATTCAGAATTTGGGTTTTGTCTTTGGGATGGATACACTAACCACAACAGCTCTTTCGAGGGCTGGGGCCCTGCAGAGCTCCAGCCACCTGAGAGGGGATGTGCCAGGGCCTGAGCCCCAAGGACTCCGCACAGCCCAGCTTCCTGCTGCCGCCCCCAGCTGCCTCCCGGGGGCCCCTGGGGAGTGGGCTGAAGCCGGTGAATTGCTCACGCAGCAGATTCTGCTCCTGTTCCCTTCCCGGCCCTCGCTCTGATCTCTCCCAGGGGAAATGCTGAGGGGGGAAAAACCCGTTAACTTGTGCCTTCTATTTGGTTTTCTTCTGGTTATTGTTTAAAATGCAGAGATTATGAGGTCAAACTCTCCCAGCCAATATTTTTCTAATGAAAAATGTAGTAAGGCACGACTGAGTAATCTAATCTATAAGTTAAGCGTTCCACACAGCAGCGATTTTCACCGACAGAACTTCAATAAATCTTGTTTTGAGAAAAATGATATGAGGCTGATGTTCTATTTTTGTCAATTTGAATGGACTCCCCTGCCCCCCCCCCCCAGTCCCCAGAAACACTGCATTGCACCCAGCCCATCTCCTTCCCTCCCCCAGAAATGGCTGCATGAAAAGGGGGAACAAGAACAGTCAGGTGGGAGACTTGAGTTCTGGTCCAGCCAGGCTCCAGAGGTCTGGGGCCAGAGGCATCTGCTTCAGCACTCCTGGCCTCTGTGGCTCTCCTCCTGGTGAGGGGGTAGGTGAAGGGGCTGGTGGTCTTGAAAGAAGAGGTAGCCCACAGTCTAGGAGTTTGTGTCTTCCCTAGCCACGGGGTCAGGTTTATCAGGTCAACCTGTCTCCCCTGCCTCAAGGCTGAGCAAAGAGCGAATGGCAGGTCTCACACCTTTCCTCAGCCCCCAACAAGTCATTGATAGATTTGGCAAGAAAGGTCTTGTCTCAGGCTGAATTCTTCAGATCCATCCTTGAAGTCGCTGCTCCACCATAGTCTGACTTGAACAGAGAGGGCGAAGCAGAATGTGGTGACCACCCCTCAAAGTGTGTGTTTGTGTGTGTGTGTACGCACACACACGTGTATACCTGTGAGCACCTGTGTGAGGGCTCTGGGAGGCAGGCTTTCCTGATGGACATGTAGGTCATAAGCCTGTCATGGATGAGGGCTGCCAAGAAAATTATCAAGAAAGATATCTTGAGTCCAAGGGAAATGTGGGAGGCCACGAGAACGGGCATGGAGAGGCTGTTTCAAGAAACTGGAGAAGCGGGGAGGGCAGCCAGAAAGGATTACAGCACCTCATCAGAGAGAAATCAATTAGGAGAGGAGCTCCTTCAAATCGAAATGAGGAGCTCCTTCCTCCCTCCTCCCACTGACAATCCGCTGAGGAGAATGTACTGATACCAGCAAATGCCAGGACAGAGAAAGGGTTTCTGAGTGAAGACCCGGCAGCACGTAGGTTGCAAAGGGCCACAGCCTTCCTTCCTCTGAAGTCTGCAGGCATGGAAAGCCAAGATGAGGAACTTGATCTCTCAGGAGAGCTGAGCAGAGAAGAAGGAGGCCTCGGCAGGGTAGGGGAGGAGGGTGGTCCACAGATCAGAGGGCCTAAATTCTGATATTCCCAATGGCCTGACCTCAGGCCTCAGTTTTTTCATCTGTAAGTGAGGAAAATAAGACCAGTCCTACTTAGCTGATAGCAGTGTAAGCAGACTGAATGAGAAGATGTATGTGAACATGCCCAGTTTAAAGTATTGCGCGAAGTGAGCTATTGATAGAATTTTTTGCCGGGCTGGGCAGGGGGAGAAGACCTGGGGACAACTCTCAGCGTTTTGTGATGTTGCTGAACCAGGTTATATTAAGCCTGAGGCTGGGGAATCTGTCACTGGACTTGCCTCTGGAGTTTGGGCTTCAGGACTCCCTCATGGAGGAGAAAGCTTGTGCTGGTCCTTTGCTGCCCCAATGTGCCAAGGCTCCACAACGTGGAGGGATCCTGGGAGAGCCTTTGGGCTGGTAGGTATGTAGTCAGGACAGGGGCCTGGGGGACTGGGAGGAGGGCCTGGGAGAGGAGCCATCTCTCAAGGGGAGGAGAAGGGCAGGGACCCCTTCTCCCTGCTGGATCAAGTTCAGGCACCAAGAACAGTCCATTTCTCCCCAGGCCTTACCAAACCCTCTGCGCCCTGGTGTCACTGCAGGGCCATTCTGAGGCTCCAGGACACTTTCCAGGTGTGTGTGGTGTAGCTCCAAACGTCAGACATTGGCTCCAGGTCCTCTTTTGTCTTCTGGTCCTCACCCACAACTCCTTTCCATTCAACCTCCCTCCGAATGTTCTCAGGAGAAGGGAGCCCAGGCCCGGGGCTGCCTGAACCCAGGGGAGGTGAGGAGGTGCTTTGAGATTGTTGAGGCTGTTCAGAGTGACCAAGAGCTGCCTGCACCTCAGAAGCCCTGGACACTCACTTCTAAGGGAAATAGGAGGTGAGGGGAGACAGAGTATTGACTTCAAGCATGACTAGGGTTGAGGGTGAGCCCAAAGCAAAATTTCCTCTCCAATTCTCTGTGCCTGGTGTGTGGGGAGTGGTTAAGTGGGTTTGGCAGGGTCCAGAGCTAAAGGGATCTGCCCCCAGGAGGGGTCTGAGAATCCCTGTGACCCAGCCTAGTCCTCTTCTTGCCCCCAGAGAGGTCCCAAGCCCCTGACTAGAAAAGTTACCACAGTTATAATTCCACAGACCATGTATTAGGACCTCTTGAAAACTGGGGAGTGGGAAAGGGATTATGGTTGGAGGAGAGAGGAGCTTGTAGATTTTATGCTAACCCATACCCGCTAAAATCAGATTTTCAAGGAACTTTAAATCACACAAAGAATATTCACAGGAGATGATGATAAGCAAAGAATAGAATACAAAGCATTAGGTACAGAATGATCCCATTTATGCAGCAAAAATAATTATGTAGATTAAACAAAATGATGAGAATAAAACAAGCAAAAGTAGAGATGGTGATGGTTTCTAGGTAGTAAGAATATATGTGGTTTGATTTTCTTTATATTTCTCTATAGTTTCCAAACTTCTACCACAAACATATACATTTATAATCCAGAAGTTATGAAAAAGATTAAGAAGATGACTCTGAAGTCAAGCTGGTACCCCAAATGCGGACCCAGAACTTTGGCAGCCCTTTGCCTGCTCCCTGGGTCTCCTTTGGTGATCCTGGGCCAGCTTCCTTCATGGCAGCCCATGGGGGAGGGGCTGAGGCCCAGCAGCTGGGAGTCAGCTGTGCTTGGAGACAATCCCGTGTCCAATGGAATGGGGTGGGGGGGAAGGGGGACTCATTTCCGAGCTGGACAGGAGCCAGGTTTTAGGGACCAAACTTGCCAATCAGCTACCTGAGGCACCAGTAATTCATAACTCCTATTCAGCCTTTGCCCAAGGGTCTCCACTCCCTACCCCAGTGCCTGGCTTTTAGCTATATGAGAAGGGATTTAAGGAGCCTCATCTTTGGTTCTGGGGTTCAGTGAGAACCCAGATTTATGGACATACATTCAGGCCTATATTCACCCCTTTCCCTGGCTTCAGCTCCCTCCTGCTTCTGGACTCCCAAGGCCATGGACTCTGTCTGGGGAAGAGAATGGCTGGTTAAATCTGGGAGGGGGCCCCACAGAATCTGGCCAAGGGGTTTTGGACCAAGGAGTCTCAGTTAATCCAAGCCTGGGGGATTAGTAAAAATATGGCTAAGAAATTCTAGCCTACCTTCAACTATTCAGTTGTGTTAAGGGAAAAAAAAAAGCCCACATAAAAAAGGCTTTTTAGACCATTTATTTATGAGCATGTGTCAAAGTTTTATTTCAGTCTTGCTGCAAGTGAGGAGACCTTTAAGAGGCCAATTCAAGGATTACCTCTTGGTAGACATATTTAGAGGAAAGAAGAGTGGTTAGCATCATTGTTTAAATGGACATACAAAAATGATGTCTTGGATAAAATGCATCAGACTCTTACTGACAACCATAGAGGTAGATGGGAAACTGACTTCTAAGAAGAAATCTGCATCTGCTTAAAATTTATCAGAAAATTGTTTAAGTGTTTTGATTTAGAATGCTGTTTTCTTCTCCCCCAAATGGATTATATTGAGCAAAAAGGCTCTCTTACAGAAAGGTTTGGTATCCTTTCGTCTTACAGTTGGAAACATTGGCTTGGCTCCTTCTCCAAGGCTGGAGGCTCAAGCATGAAGCAATCAATATGGAAACTCTGGGTTCCTATGTGCCCAGCCCATGCCAGGCACCAAGGTGAGAACAAGACAGTGGGCAGGATTGCAGGGAAGCTGAATTGTCTCCATACCAGGGAATATTTCCAGACAAAAGGATCTGTTCAGGTAAGAATCTCTGAAGTCCATGAAGCTCCCTCATGCTGGAGGTAAGCAAAATGGCAGAGGAAGCAAGCAGCCTCATGATAGAGATATTTTAGAGCTGTTTCCACAAGTGCAGAAAGTGGACCGCTGGTGGAATGCCAGGTGATTTCAATGGTGCATTGACAAGACATTAAATCATTCTGAATCCTATAGGGAGAGAGTTACTTTCTTTTCCTCTCTTTTCCATTAGATCCTGGGTTCACAGAACTGGGTTAATCACATTCCTCTGTTCATGACACAATCTCATCTTGGTCCTTGCATGGACCACCATCTTATATATATTTAGCTAGTTTTTTAATTAGTTGCTTTTAAATAATATCATAGACACCCCATGAATTTTTCACTCAAAACAAAATTTCAATCCTTGACGATACTAACTAAATGGTCCCTTTGTTCCTTTCCCTGCCTCTGACCTGAGGCAAATGACATTCTGAATCCCATATTCATCATCTCTTGCTTTCCTTTTAATATAGTAAATATAGTTTAATATATTTATACCTAAATGTATTCCTGAAAAGTATCTTTAAATTTTTAACTTTTTAATTTTATTAAAGAATAATATCAGACTATAATAGCATATAATTTTCTTGGATCATCTTACATATTGTATTGATTGAGTCATCTATACTGACTGTTTCATGTCACTTAAGTTCCTTTGTTTTGACTACAGTATAATATTCCACTCTCTGTGGGAATTTCATGAGGATCCAGTCGTTAAGACTCAGTGCTTTCACTGCCCTGGGCCCAGGTTCGATCCCTGGTCAGGGAACTAAGATCCCACAAGTCATCCAGTACAGGCAAAAAAGTTAAAAAATAATAATAACATCCCATTATGTGAGGATACTATAGACTGTTGTGAAGATATCACTCTCCTTATAGCCATGTTCTTAGTGGTAGTGTTCTGGCAATTCCCGGGCAGTCCAGTGGTTAGAGCTCCTCACTCCTGTTGCCAAGGGCCTGGGTTTGATCCCTGGTTGGGGAACTAAAATCCCATAAACTGCGCTGCGCAGCCAAAACAAAAAAAAGTAATGCTTTATGTTACGTACATTTTACCACACATGCACAAAAATATTGCTTTCCCATTGATGGACATTTGGGTTGTCTGATTATTCCAGTTTTATCAAAGAGAAAGTCTCAGTTTGGTGCTAGTGTGTCTTCACTATCTCTGTGACATGTGTTTCTCTCCTTTTCCTTTTTCACAAAGAGAGAGGAGACCCTAGGCTTAAGAGTTCTCGGCAGGCAGTGGTAGCCAGCTAGAATTGAATTTCATTGTTTTTTATTTTACTAATTTTTATAATTACTTTCTATTTCTGACAACTAATGGTTGGTTTTCCTGTTGTTATAGTGCTCTAGGGTTTTTATTTTTAATAAACATACTCAAGTAAAAAATAAGAAATTGATTTAAAGAAAAATATCAAGTAAATAATATTATTGGGGGTATATGGATATGGAATGAATTGTGAAGCTGGTACTTGAATGCTGAAGTTTGGAAAATATGATTTTAGAGGTTGATCAGAGTTTGGTTGAACCTGTGATCTCTGCGGCCCTTCTAAGGCTGACAGTTTCTGATATTCTGGATATACAGAGAGTACAGGCCATGGGAGCTCAGTGAGTGCTGGAATGGTCAGGGAAGGCTTTATGTAAGAACTGGGTTGTGATCTTGGCCTTAAAAAATGAGAGATTTAAGTGAAGATTAAGAAGAAATGACAGGCTACTGAGTTTGCTTGGTAGAAGCAAAGAATGGTGATAGAAAATAAAGACAACAAGTTTGGATTAAGTGGAAGAGGCTAGATTATCAAAGTCTGAGAAATCCAAAGAGGACTTTGTGGGGTAACAAGGAGCCACAGAAAGTTCTTGAGTGGATAAGTGACATGATGACATGACTCAGACCCTGAGCAGGTACTACCAGATTTTTGATGAAACTTCTTTGTCCATCCAGAGACTGCTGATTAAGTCATTTATACCTCAAATATTTATCAAAGGCCTCTCATGCACCCGATACCACCCTCTGGATTCAGTGATACACAGAAACATACTCTTTTTTTCTCCAGAGCTCTAGTGGGTGATCCAGACATTGAAGAAATAATCACATAAATAAATGTAAAATTAAAAATGTAGTTAGTTCTATGAAGCAGGTGTTCCTTATGTACATGCAGTAGGGGAAGGCTTACATGGTTTAAGAGGCAGGGCAAGGCTGTTCAGGGGAAGTGATATCTGAATTGATGCTGGAAGGATGAGAAGGAGTTGAATAGGTAAAGAGAAAAAGGAAAAACACTTCACACAGAGTAAGCAACATGTCTGAAGCCCTGTGGCTTATAGAGGAAGCCTGGAGAGTCCCAGCAGTGGAAAGGTGATGAGGAAGGTCATCGTGGCAGGGTCTCAGGGTGAGGAGAACATGCTGAAGAGGAAGATGAGAGACCAAGAGAGGCCAGGCTATGTCAGAGCCCAGCAGCCTTTAGGAAGACTTGGGGCCTTTTTCCTAGATGAATAGGCAGCCATCGACAGGGCTGTGACATGATCACATCAGTGTTTTGTTTTTTTTTCTTAAAAAAGGAAAGAAAACCAAACATTCTGGTACATGTGAGGAAGACAGGCTGACTGTGAGTGGCTCTCTCTGAGCCAGCCCCAGAGCCCTCCAGCCCCAGGTGTTTGGGAAGCTGTGTAAGTCTCCTTACTGCCTTACTAGCCTGCAGGAGGCTGAGGGGAGCCCAGGTTGGTGGTGAAGGAGTAGCAAGGCGGAGGCAGTGACCGCGAGGATCAAATGGAGATAAGTCTGGGAGGGGCCAAAGGACACCTGCATGATTGGGGAAGGGCGCCGTGGAGAGGGCCCCGAAGCCAGAGAGGGGAGAGGCCCGAGCTTGGCTGAAGTCACCCTCAAGAGGCGAAAAGCTGCTGCAGTGACTAAGTTTTCCCAGAAGAGGGCTCCACCTTGGGAAAATGGCTGCATCTCCATGGTTCAGAGGATCTCCGAGATTCCCTAGAGAAGACTGCTCAAGGGAGGAGCCCATGGGGGTCCCTTGCCTCCGTTCAAGGAATGGGAGCCAGGGACGGTGATTGGGGGCTGGCTGGCTGGTGATGGTTGAGCCTAACCTAACCACGTTAGAAGCAAGGAAGGGACCAGGAAGAGCACAGAGCCACAGTGGCCAGAATTCATGAGGGGGACAGAAAGGTGGCCCCAAGCAGTGTGAGCAGTCAGTAAGTGCGGAGGGCTCTGGGGGCTGTGGGCTTGCCAGTCCTCAGAGGGCAGAGGCTGTTGTGTTTTGGCTTTTTCTTTCTCCTAGATGTGAATGGGGGCACGAAGTGGAGGTGGAGGGCAGGTGGAAGCAGGGATCACAGCAATAGTAGAGCTGACCTGAAGTGCGACCCCTTCATCTTAATCCCCCATCCCCTCATCCTTTCTAAGCCTCCCTGAATTGCAGAAAAACAGGGAAACTGAAGAGAAAATTTCTGTCTAAAAAGAGCCAGACTTTAGGTGAGGGAGAGAGAAAAGGAAACCTGAACAAGAGCCCCATGATTCTTGTCAAGATTTTTAAGAAGATGGGGAATAAAGTAAGTGTGGAGAATTCAAGGCTTGGGTGCCCGTGCATGCATGTACACATGTGTATACACTGTCACTCATTTGCACATTCATTCACACATACACAGACATCCCTTCCCCCTTCTTCCCCACCACACACAGGAGGACCCCAGGCAGCTGAGGTATGTGTCACCAGCACCTATTAGCATAAGTGAATGCCTTCATAGTGTGTGGTGTGTGTGTTGTTGTAAGTAAAAGATACAACTCGAAAGGAGTGATGGGGGGTAAGGATGGGGGATATTCCAAATGTGGTCTGTGTTTCTGAGGGGATGAATGTAGTGATATATGCATTCATTTATTTATCATTTATTCATTCAGTCAGTCATTCACTCAACAAGGTTATGAGGGAGCCACCATGTTTCCCAAGCAGCGTGCTTGCTTAATAATAAGCCACAGATGTTACTCCTGCTCACAGACTAATGGGCTTCAGAGAAGACAGGCCTCAGAACAGAGGCAGTAAATGCCATGATGAGGACATGCAGTGTACTATGGGAGCTGGAAGAGGAGAGCTGATCAAGAGCACTTCCAGAGAATGGGGTGGGTACCTTAGCGGGGTGATGTAAGATGCTGGTCAGGGGATTGTCTCCCGGAAGTGAGCTGCTCGTCCACAGCTTGGCATGTGCTTGGGTGGGTATGTGGACTGGGAGGTGTGGGGTGTGCTATTTGCATGTGTATGTGGATGGCAATGTGCGCATGTGGGGGAGGTGTGAGGTGTGTATCATTATCAGAATTATCAGAGCACACCAGCTCTTTATTACATGTATAATTTCCCCACATCACATCGGGTCCCTCTGTGCAGGGAGCTGAAGTGGAACTAAACCAGATAGGGGATTAGCAACTTCAAGGGGCTGTGGCAGAGCTGCAAGTGCTGCTGATGGATGGTGTTGGCAGGGGGGTGTTGTCCAGCAATGGAGAGAATGGAGGAGGAGTGGAGGGGAGTCCTGGTAGGGAAGAAGAGGGTGTCAGGGGAAGGGGAGTCAGCCATCTGGGAGGGTGGGAGACTGAGGCAACATGGACTGGACTGGGGACAGGGACCAGTGCCTGTCTTTAGGGAGGAGGTCTGGGGACAAGCCCAAAGACTGGCAGTTCTCTGCAATAAGCTGGAGGAGGAGAATAGATGGGAGAAGGAATATACCCAATCCAGGCCAGTCCTTCTTGGGGTGGGGGAGCCAGGCCTGAGGGTCTGGCCACCCAGCATCCTCTCTTTTAGAGGTATTTCCTGCATCTCATATGTGGAATATGGCCTGGAAGGTTAGTGGAAAGAAGTCATCTCAACATTGGATTCAAATCTCAAACTTTGAGGTAGGACCTTGGGCAAGTTACTTCTCAGAGTGGTATTAAAAACTGGGGTAATAATATTTACCTTGCAGGGTGGTGGTGATGATTAGTACAATATATAAAAACTATATATATATATATATATATATATATATATATATATATATATATATATATAAACTCTGGGACCTAGTAAGCACTCAGTGAATAATGACTTCTTATTAAAGATGTTGGATTTGTTTGTAGAGCTGAGTTATCTACATGCCAATCGATCTAAACCTCTCCTACTCTTTAAGGTTCAAACACAACCTCCTTCTGTATTCAAGCCTCTGAGCTGAGCCATGCCTACGGAGGCAGCCCTTTCTTCTTGCTCTCAGGCTGGAAAAATGTTTCTAAGTAAGAGTGTTTGTTTCTCTGGATGCCTCTTCAAGCATATTTCTGTCCCCGGTTCCTTTTTTCTTCCCTATTTCACTTAATTTTTTCTCTGCTTAGCCAAGTAATCCATGCTTATTGTGGAAAGTAAACGTAAAGAAACAAGAGTAAGAAAACCTTTAATCCCACCATCAGAAGCAATTATACAAATCACTAACATTTCTCCAGTGCTACTATATATCAGGCCTTATACCAATTGCTTTGGATGCTTTATTTAATTTCATCTTCACAATAACTCTGAGAAACAGGCACGATTATTGTCCCCACTACCTAGAAGGAGCCAAGTCACAGAAGGTAACTGGTTCAAGATTACACCACTGGTAAGTGATACATGAAGAATGCAAACTCAGGCAAACTACACCTTCCTTCTACTCTTTTCCGTTTTCTGAGGACATTTCTGCAGTCTTCATTGAACCAGACTCTGGCCTTCACTTTACAAATGTTTTACTCATCTTCTCCATATCAGGCACAGTGCTGGGGTCTGCTGGAAGGCAGGAGACAGCACAGAGGAGCATTTTCTAGGCCCAGCTTCCAGCAGTCCCACAGGACAAAGGCCAGAGCTCAGTGTTCTGGGCCCAGTGGCAAAGGAATACAGAGGAAGGAGGAGCAGATGCCTCAGCGGGGGCTTGGGGAGGAACCTGTCTCCTTGAGGACTCTGCCTCAGCTGAGCCATCTCTTCATGCCCACTTCTCCTGACTCTCATCACCACATGTGGCTCCTCTCCGGGTACAGCCCTGCCACCCGAAGGGCAGAACCCCACAGCCCTTGGGGCTGCAGCAGGCCCACAGGCCACTTTGCCAGGACACCCTATCTCTCTCCCTCCATTCAGCCAATCCACTTGTGATCAGATGAACCTTATTGAAGCACACTTCATTAAGTCCCTTACTATTCAAACACTATGGTGCCCAGTTAGGTACAAAGTTCTCGGTTGGCATTCAGGGAGGGTCTTGCTGATCTAATCTCAAACTGCCTCTGCAGTCTTCTTCCTCCAGCTCACCCTTCACACGAGAATATCCCAACTGGAAAAATGTCTTTTTTTCAACAGCTCTTTCCTTCTCCACCTACCAATGCACCATCATTTCTTCAAGTCCCATAATATATGCTTCCTCTTAAACATCTTTCCTGACTGCCTTCCTAAGCACTATGACCATTGGATCTGTCTCTTCCTTTGAGTTCCATAGTCCTTTTTATTCCTCTCAAGACATTGATCTTAGGCATCCTGATAGCATAATTACTTTTAATTGAAGTCTAACTTATATATAATCAAGTGTAGTAATCTTAAGTGAATTTTAAATGAATCTTTACATACACACACCCAAACAAATACACACACGTAAACTTTAAGATCAAGATATAGCACATTTCTAGCACTCCAAAGGAATCCTTTGTGCCCCATTCCCCAGTACCTCCTATCCTAACTTTTATCATCCTAGAATAATTTTGTTTGTTGTTAAACCTTATTTAACTGAACCATACATCATAAACTCTTTTGTGTCCAACTTATTCAATATTGTACCTGTGAGGTTTATCTACATCTGTGAATGTTTCAGTAGTCTATTCTTTTTCCTTGCTTTGTAGTATTCCATTGTGTGATGGTATCAAATTTATTTACCTGTTCTCTTGTGGATGGACATTTGGGTTGTTCCCATTTGGGACAAAATCAGCTGCTGTGAACATTCATGTATATAACATTTACATAACATAGCATTTATTTCTCAATGGCATACACCCAAGAGTAGATTTGCAGAGTTGTAGCATATACATTCCTTGGACTTGGGCTGCCTCCTTTCGACTGCAAGGAGTTCTAACCTGTCAATCCTAAAGGAAATCAGTCCTAAATATTCATTGGAAGGACTGATGCTGAAGCTGAAACTCCAATACTTTGGCCACCTGATGGGAAGAACTGACTCATTGGAAAAGACCCTGATGCTGAGAAAGATTGAAGGCAGGAAGAGAAGGGGATGACAGGGGACAAGATGGTTGGATGGCATCACCAACTCGATGGACATGAATTTGAGTAAGCTCTGGGAGTTGGTGATGGGCAAGGAAGCCTGGTGTGCTGCAGTCCATCAGGTTGCAAAAAGTCGGACACTACTGAGTGACTGAACTGACTGAGGATATACATAGTTCAGCAGGTACTGTCAAACATTAGTCCAAAGTGATTTTACCAACTTACATTCCCAACAATGTGTGTGAGTTCTAGTTGCTCTAGGATTGTCAACATTTTTAATTATAGCTATTCAGGTAGGTATTATACTTATTTTTTTATACTTCAAATAATAGTAATATTTACCATCTATTGATTAGATAGAACAACTAGAAACAACTCTAGAAAGCTGGTATTATTATCACCATTTTACAGATGAGGCTCTGAGTGTCTTAGGAGTTGAACAAATGACAGGGATGATCCATAGTAGAAACAGAATACAAATGCAGAACTACATGACACTAAAGTCCCTGCGGTCCAGATACATCATGTTGCTTCTCTTCTGCCATATAATAGAGAGCAAGACTCTTGTCTTATTCCTCTTGAGATATGCTCTGTGTTGCCCAAGTAAGAGCTTAATAAGGGATTGTTAAATTAAAGGAACTGATGTGCAGGAAGAGACTGGAGCTCTTGCATCAGGGAAGACCAATCTAGGTGTTGTAAATTCCAGTGACTGACCAGATTCTGTTGGAATCTGACAAGCTGCCCTTGGAATCAGGAAACCTAGTTCCCCGATAAAAGAGAGAGACAAAGAAAGAAGGAGAGAAGAGGGGAGGGAGAGAGGAAGGAAGAGAGAGAGGGGGAAAAGGAAGGAAGGAAAGAAGCAAAGGAAAGAGGATTGCCAGTCCAGGTTGGATGCATGAGACAAGTGCTCAGACCTGGTGCACTGGGATGACCCAGAGGGATGGGATGGGGAGGGAGGGGGGAGAGGGGATCAGGATGGGGAACACATGTAAATCCATGGCTGATTCATGTCAATGTATGGCAAAAACCACTACAATATTGTAAAGTAATTAGCCTCCAACTAATAAAAATAAATGGAAAAAAAAACATAAAAAAAAAGGAAAGAGGGAAGAAGGAAGGAAATTTCACTATCTTTAATCAACTTGGGCCACAGCTTCCTCATCTATAAAGTGGAGATAATAATACTACTCCGGCTAGTGAGAGAACAAGAGGTAGGGTTTTGTATTTGTAAACTGCAATGTTAAAAATTGATAGAATTTTAAAATCCTAGCCATCATCTCTGGGGCTTTATAAAATACATGGATTCTTAGGATTCAACCATGGAGATACAAATTGGCTTGATTCAGGGTGGAGGCTGGGCATATACATTTTTTTAAGAGCTTCTCTGGGTGACTCCAGGGCTTGGCTAAGGATAAAAATTGCTAGGGTAAAGATATACATTATTATTATTATCATTATTCTCTTTTGGGGGGTGGAAATGGGGAGACTCCTTTCAGAAGAGTCTTCTGTAAAGCACAGTGATCCATTTTAAGTCCTTAGATGAGGAACACTGTCAGTGTCTTTATACCCTGGCCATCTCTAGCCTGGAGTCTTAAAGGCAGGTTTGTGAGGGTATATATTAGGGTGTGCATGTGTTTTCAAGACTATATGCCTGGAAAGGGCAGTAAGGAGAAAACCAATCATGCAGGGTTTCTATATTGAGAGGAAGACACTAGGGACAGGAAGAAGAATCAGTCAAGTTCAGGGGGGCTCAGGCCCTTGGACTTTTATCCCTAAGAAACAAACAAAAATGACACCAGACTTGGCTCGTGGAGGAGCATGGCTGTTCCTGTCTCCCTGATTTGGCCACAGCTGGGGTCTGAGTGTTACCCGGTTTGGCCACAGTGCCAGCCCTGCCTGCCCCTGACCGCTGAGCTGGGGAGGCCTGGAATCTAGCCTGGAATCCAGCAGCCATCCTTCTTCCTGTTAGTCCTCTGCAGATCCTGTGCACCCAGGATATTGTCCATCCTTGAGCAGTAAGAGAGGGTCAGAGCAGGGCAAAAACCACCTCTCCTACTCTGCTCCTGCCAAGCTGTCCAAGGCAAGCAGTTCACATTTTGGGTTTCTTCCACTATTTATACTCAGGAGAGGGACCCTGGGGACCCCATGGGCCCAAGCTACTGCCCCTGCTCATCCTGGGGTGGGAGGGAGGGGAGGTCCTGCTTAGGTTCAGAGAAGGATGTGGGAGAGAAAAGAGGAAATAAAACAGAGGGCAGGATTAATGAAGTGGCTTCAAGAGCTAATAGTGCATTTACCAACATCTCCTCCTCTGACTCCCATCCAGGAGGAAACTGGCCACAGCCCTGAGGCAGGCTGTCCAGCTCTCAGTCCACCTCTTAGGGATCCCAAGGCTGGAAAGAGGCAGACAGCCTTTCAGATGACAGAGACAACCTCTCTTCTCTTACACCCCAATCTCTGGAAATGAGATTGGTGTCTCAGCCCCTCCTGTGCAGTGCAGGTCCTTTCCCAGAACTACCAGCTTCCAAGTAGCCAGTGGGAGGTACATTATTTGGCAGTGTTTGGGGGATCCTGCCCCCCACTCCAGCATTCAACCACAGGGATACAGCCCTGGCCACCTTCAATAGTCTCTTTCAGCCTGTACCCATCCCATGCCCTCCTCTCTCCCAGGCCTCCTCCCCAGAAGCTGACCTGGAGCTGGATTCCCAAATAAACAGTAACTAATTGGATTAGGAGCTGATAATATTGTTGACCTTTCTTAATGTCTGCTGGCAGTCTTTCCACCACACTGAGGCTTAATTGTATGGGGTGGGGGGAGGGTGGGGGACTTCCAGGAGTGAAATGTGACCCCTGTTAACCTCAGATAAAATGGGCTCAGCGTCTTCCCAAGTGCCTGTCATCCCCCATGGAGCAGGAACACACACATGCTCCCACTCTCACCAAATAATTACACAGATGATACACACATGCATAGGCATGCATGCAGAGATGCAAACACACCCAGAGGCACACAGGCATCTCACCCAAATCCACACCTGACTTTGAACATGGATCCTACATGTACACAAGCCATACAAACATGTGTGCATGCAACATCACATATATGATAGACAAATATATGCACATACACATACACAGTCTCAAATACAAGCACAGAGATACATTTAGGCAAGTATAATTACATACTTGATGCATAATAGGCTAATAGACATACTCATGAATACACACAGATGCACACACATACACTGACATGTGCACATATACTCAGACATGATGCTGAATAAAATGAGCATGCACAATACATGACACGTGTCCACATGCGTGCATAATGTGCACATACCTTTGCCCCCGGACAAGACAGCCCCTGCCGGCCCCCCACATAGATAGTCTGGCCCACCCCACACCCCATCTCTTTCACAATCTCTGTTACTTCCACTTTCTACTTGTTCCTGGGCTTCCTGGTTGTGTTTCTGGGACCCTGTTTTTAATGGGTCTCTTGGAGCCCGGCCCCGTCTCTCTGAGTGTCTCCATCGCTCAGAACCTCTGGGGCCCTGCCGCTGCCTGGATCTCTCTCTGCTCCTGAGATGCCGAAGTTGAAAAGGGCCTGGCTGGCAGAGTGGTGGGGAGAACATGTAAAGAGAAGAGATTAGAAGAGCAGGGTATGGGCAAGGAGGCCAGAGAGGGTGGAGAAGAGGGTCAGGGGGAGAGGACCCGGAAAGAGGGGAGCGGCGAGGGAAGGGGAGCGCGGGGCGGGGGAGGGGCGCCTGCCTGCTCGCAGCAGATGTTGCCGCTCCTCGGATGGAGCTGTTAATGTAAGTGGAGTTTGTGCAATGGTAATTAGGAGGGCCCTCATTACCCTGGCGGAGCCGGCTGAGAGCCGATAAAGCCGAGGGGGAGAGGGGCCGACATCAGGGTAATGGGGGAGCGGGGCCGTTGAGGAGCTGGAGCCGAGCCGGGACCGCTCCACGCGCAGCTGGAGCCCGGCGAGAGGGCCGGGGAGGGGGGCGCAGACCGGGCCAGGAGCCCCCGGGCGGAGCAGGGGTGCGAGCGGGCGAGTGTCGCGCGCGGCTGCCTCTGCGCTGGCCTTGGTGCGGCCGCGCGGGAGAGGGTGTCCTGGAGCGCGAGCTGGAGGACTGGGGCTGCCTGTCTGCAAGGGGCAGGCGGCGAGCAGGGTACCAGGCCGGAGTGTCCGTCTCAAGTGCAGCCCTGGGACGGGGGTTGGGGGGTGGGGGACACCCCCAGAGGCCTATGCACCTATATTCTGAGACCCCTGGTGGCCGGACAGCGGTGGAGCCAGAGGGTGGGGACATGAAAGGACACCCTTCTCCTCTAGTGCCTCCCCTCCCCCTGCTCCAGTGCCTGGGGATCTAGGACTCATCCAAAGTGACCAAGACATGGTCTCTGGAAGAGAACAGCCTGGACGAGAATTAATATCTAGAAGGAAGGTTCCAGAATGTTAGGTCACAGACTGGAGGAGACCAGCCAACATTCAGGAGTTAGCCTTCAGCCAGCATTCAGCCAGGATTCAGAGTTAGGGAGGAGTATAAACCCTAACTCTTGCCTCCTGGGAGTAGGGGGGGTCAGTGCCCCCCCCCCCCCCACCTGATCCTCTCACAGGTCCTCTTTTCCTCCTTCCTTCTCTCCTACCCTTCCTGGCAACCTTCCCTCCCCTGCCAACCCTAGGGGAGGGCCCCAAGCAATGAGAATGTTGAAAGCGGAGCCCCAGCATCCTTAACTAAGCACCTTGCTTCCCTTGGGCTTTGCAGGAAGGGGAGCAGAGGCAAGGGAAGCAGTGAAGCACTTGTACCTCTGCTCCCTAGCTGGGAACCTGGGAGCCCTTCCCAGACCTCCAGACTGGGGTCCAGGGTGGTGAGTCCGTTTTGCTATTTACCATCCAGGAATTTCCAGGATGAGCCCCCAGTGCTTTTCAGACTAAGCATTGAGCAAGCCCAGTCTTCCTAGCTGACTGAGAGCCATCTTCACAGAACGGGCCAAGTCCCCTTCTCCTCCTGCTCCCCCGGCCCAAGGCCAGACAACCCTGGGAAGACTTGCAGGAGGCAAGGAATCTGCCACCATGGCAGGGAGAGGGGAATTGTGGGGGTGTCTTTGAGAGCTCGCTTTCTCCATCAGAGGGTCCATCATCCCCTTTTAAAATCCCTTTTTCACACAGCCCCCACCTGCAGCTGCTTTCAGAAACCCAAGGTCATTGACTCCTGCCACTTCGGTTTACTGACTTCCCAAGGAGTGTATAAAGCACCCTCCCCTCCTCGCCCCCATTATGGAAAGAGAGGAACAGAGAGGGGGATTTTTTTTTCCTTCAAGCTTTGAGGAAGAGAAAGGAAGGACTTGCCACGACCAACCCCAGAGGGAACCACGTCTCCCAGAGAACCAACAGGGATGTGGTATCTCTGAATAGACCTGGGCTGAGGGGAGACCCCAGACGCCCCTCCCCTCTTCAGCAGCGTGGCAGAGTAGGGGTTAACAGGGAGAGGCTGCAAGATAGGAGCAGGCGGTGGCTCCCGCCCCCCCCCCCCCCCCAGAGTTGCTGACTCTTCCTTTTTGTTCGGGCTGACAGCGAGCACCTGGCGTGCTCCTGCAACAATATTGTTTCTGCCTCCCTCCCCCCAGGCCCCAGGCTCCCCTCTCTCTCCCCCTCCCCACCCGCAGGCAGCCTTCCCCTCCGTCTCCTTTTCCCCCAGCCCCTCCTGCCAGCGGCCTCCTAGGAGCACCCCCCCCAACACAACCACAAGCACGGACCCTGCGGTGTCAATAAACACAACATATGCTGCCATTAATGTGAAAATCGTGCCCTCTACTCCATTCATCCCCTCAGCCTGCCCGCCCGCTGCGGGCAAGGGTAGGGGGGTTGGGGAAAGAAAGGTCAGGTGGGAAACATTAACTCCCCTCTTTTTTTGAACTGCTTACCCCTCACCCCCACCTCCAGAGAGGGAGAGGAACTGGAAGAGCACGGATGGGAGAGGGATAGGGGTGTTCTGAGACCTGTGTTCTCCCCCAGAGTCTCCCAGATGGAAACAGGTGAGCACCCTCCTCCAGCCCACCTGCCTCTTGAGCTTCAGGGGGACAGGAGTAAGGCCGCAGTCAGCCCTCCCACAAACGGCGCCGGCGCCGTTGCTGACAGGCTTCTCCTGGGGGCAGACGTGGTCAAGGGGGTCTTCTCCTCTTGCAAGTCCAGCAATCATCTCAGCTCCTGGCAACCTTCTGTCTGTCTACCTGAATTATAAAAGACAAACCAGAAGGGTCCTCCAAGAGGGCTGGGCTTCAGAAAGCCCTTGTGAAAGAAGCCAAATACTTCAGCTGGCTAAGGGAGTGGCCTGGCCTCAGTCTCCTCAACTAAATCACCAGTGCCAAGGCAGCAGGGGATAATAAAGATAAAAATAATACAATAACAACAGCTAACATGTATTGAAGGCTTATTTATGTACCAGACATTGTGCTAAGCACTTTACAGGCTTTATCTAATTTGTTCCCCGGAAGGCCTCTATAGGGAAGTTACAACTGATATCCCCATTTTACAGCTGAGGAAAACAGGCTTGCTTAGGACAGCTAGCGTGTACTGAGTGCTCACTGTCCTCCAGGCCCCGGTTGGAGTTTTCTACATATCATGTCAATGACCCTCTGAGGTTAGCAACACTATTGATGCCATTTTACCAAGGAGGAAACTGAGGCTCAGAGAGGTTCAGTAACTTGCCAAAGTTTCACAGGCAGCAAGCAGAACTTGGCCAGGAATTCAGGTCTGTCTGACAGCAAAGCTTATACTCTTGGCCCCTACACTTTGTTGCCTCCTTTTTCTTCTGTATTTTTCTCCATCTCCAGTAGCACCCGCAGTACCTACAACTCCCTCCCCAACCCAAGCTCACTCCCAAGATCAGACACATAGTGGGACAATGGCTTCCCAGTGGCGCTAGTGGTAAAGACACAGGTTCCATCCCTGGGTCAGGAAGATCCCCTGGAGGAGGGCACAGCAACCCACTCCAATATTCTTGCCTGGAGAAGCCCATGGACAGAGGAGTCTGGCATGCTGTGATCCACAGGGTTGCACAGAGTTGGAGACGACTGAAGTGACTTGGCACTCACACATGCACAGGACAATGGGGAAAGAAAAGCCAGAGTTGAGACTCTCATTCTCTGCCCAGGTCCTCACTCTTTCCACTGTCACTCTCTGGTGTACCCATCCAGCCTGTGTACTCACTCTCCCCTCACCCCCATGGCCAGCCTCATTCTGAGGGGCCGCTGTGTACAGGCAAAGTGCCCCTTTAGGCTCCCAGAGCACAAAGATATTGTGCTTGGCTCTGCAGCTCCTCACTTCTGAGACTCCAGTTGCTTTATTGATACTAACTTAACACATCCCCCACTTCCCCACCCGACCCGGCCCAGTCTGACGGGCAGAAATCTGCTGCCTGGGCACCACCCTGACCTCTCTTTTCCTCTTTCATTATCCGCTCTGGGCACCAGGGAGCCAGCACCAAAATTAAAACAATAACTAAGCCCGAAGTGGACCCAGCAGCCCCCACTCCACCCAAGGGAGGGAAAAAAGCCACAAAAACACCTGGAGAGGAGAATAATCAATGGAAGGGGAGGGGTGACCCACTCCCACACCAGCAGCCCCCCACCCGCCTTAACCCTTTATCCCCTGCACTGAACCAGGAATCTCAGACCCCATCCTATAAAGAAGCAGCAGCTCCTGGCAACTGTTCAGCCATTTAGTGCTTTGGGGTTTGAATAAACAAATCTGGGACAGTGAGGTCCCCAGAAGCCCACAGTTAAGAAGGACTAAGACCCCTAAAGGAAGCCAGTGTTACCATAAACAAGAAGTACCTTCTTGGGCAAATTGCTGGAGAATTGGTTGATCACTTACTTAGTGGTGTGTATCAAATGCTTTATAAAGTGCACTGCTTTATTTGATCCTCAGAACAACCTCACCTGTAGGCATTTTTGCTCCTATTTTTCAGATGAAGAAACTGAGACTAAAATGAAATGACTTGCCCAAGTTCATCTCAGCTAGTAAGTGGCAGAATCAAGCTTCAAACTTCTACTCCAGACTCTGTTTTCATAGCCTACAACTTAACCATCCGGCTGAGCTTTCTGCCTGGACCTTTTCCCGGGGCTAATGGAGTCTGTGTAGACAAGTAGGCTCAGTTCAGGAACCTTCTGGCTTCAATCTCACTGAAAGGAACGGAGATCAGTGAAGGCAGGACCCAGGTCTAGGCCTGCTGAGGCCAGCAGAGGGGGCTGCTGTAGTTGAGGTCAAGTGCGGGAGTGGGAAGCTAGAAGTGCCTATCCCAGAAAAGTAAAAGTGTTCCACAGGGCTCCCCAGGCACTCTGCCCCCTGCAATGTCTATGGGCCAGTTGCCTCAGCGCAGGGTGCCCTTCCCAGGGGAGGGGGAGGGGCAGAGTTAGCCCCGCTGAACTGTCCTAACTGTGGAGCTCTACACAGAGGACCTCCCCTCCTCGTCTTTCTGCCCTACGAGTCTTCTAGAAAGAGTATCTCAGCTACTCCATCCACCCCACAGCAGGATACCCACATCCCCTAGCAGGCCCCACTGCCCCACCCCAACACACTCCAGCCTCTCAGCGTCGTCTTCTTTTTAAAAAATATTTATTTATTTAAAAAATATTTATTTATTTAAAAAATATTTATTTATTTGGCTGCACTGGGTCTTAGTTGCACCAAGTGGGATCTTCAATCTTCATTGCAACATGTGAACTCAGTTGCTTGGCATATGGGATCTCGTTTCCTCACTAAGGATTGAATTGGACCCCCTGCATTGGGAACTTGGAGTCTCAGCCACTGGATTACCAAGGAGGTCCCTCCCAGAGTCTTCTGATTGTCCACTTACCTTGTTATTTTTCATTTTAATTCTGCTGACATAAGAACAGAACTTTTCCAAAAAGTTCCAAAAACAGAAAACTGAAAGAAAGATGAGAAAAAACTAACTCATATCTAGGCACTGTTCTAAGGACTTTGCCTAAAACTTGCACAACAATCTTTAGAGATAGGTACCCCTGTTCTACAGACGGAGGGAAGGAGGGCCTGGGAACTCATAAACTGAAGCTGGAAAATGACATAGCTGGGATTTGAATCTAGGCAATTTGCCCTTTTGTAACACTACTTTTTTCCCCCCAAAAAAGAAATTCTTCAAATTCTTTATTGTGCATTGGACTGCAGAATAAAGGAACAGCATTCTTGCCCACCTTTATATTCTTATAATAGGGTAAAACGTAGGGTACATACGATTGAGCTCATGCTCAATCATGTCCAATTGTTTGCAACTCCATGGACTGTAGCCCGTGAGGCTCCTCTGTCCATGGAATTTTCCAGGCAAGAATACTGGAGTGGGGTGTCATTTCCTATCCAGGGAATCTTCAAACCTGTATCTGTTATGTCTCCTGGATTGGCAGGCGGATTCTTTACCACTGGGGTCACCCAGGAAGCCCTAAACATACTGGGACCTCCACAAAAGTACACCCAAGGCCATGAGGACTGCTTGTCACACCCCACAGGGAGATGGCCTGATGCTCTCAACCTTGGCTGTCCTGGGTGCTAGATCAGCCACGCTGACTTCCTAGTCAGAGATAAGCTGAGCCAATAGAAGAGACAGGTCTGACAAGGTCTTCAGGCCTTTCCATAACTCTTCCCATTGCCTCACTGGTCTCCCTTGACTCTCTAGGTACTGAACTAGTCTTGGCTTCTAAGTCCTCACAGTCCCCCAAATTCCTGCCTCTACCTCCCTCCAAAGACTAGTCACGAGGACCCTTCATGGCGCTGACCTTCAGAAGTTTTGGCTCCCTTTCCCCAGTTCTCTCTGTTCTGCCTTTTGTCCTGGAGCATATTTGTGGTGAGGGTCGGCCCTGCCCTTGGGAAGCTTAGCTCTCTCACATAGCAGCTTGGTTTCAAGCTGTCCTAAGGACAGATGCCCTGGTCCCAGGAGCCCATCCGCTGCACACCTGCCCCCTGCCCACAGCTGACCAAAGACTTTCCTTTGCCACCCCCTCAACACAGCCCTCTATTGCTCTGATCCTGACGTCAGCGTTTCCTCCAAATCCCCACACTGCCTCCCGTGACCCACTTAGAATCCTAACTCTCCAGACTTAAAATAGAAAACACTCAACACAAGCTTTTACACTTTCCGCTACCAGCTGAATAAAGGCTATGTCCTTAGCAAAAACAATAACTGCCTATTACTAACAATAGATGCCCACCAATTCAGTACCTATGGCCATTCATTTGCTCAGCTCTCCCCAAGGCATTTCCTACCTGTACTCAGACTGTATAAGTGCCTGAGTGTCTCTCTGGGTGTGGTACTTGTGTGTGACAGTGTTCTGGGAACGGCTATTGTGTACTATGCTTTCTCTTCTCCTTGGGAAAAACTCTGAAGTGGCTGCTGGCCCTGGGCTCATCTGTAATCTGGGGCATTGATCGGGGTTCATTGATAGCTGATTGTTTTCACACGTGACTCGGTCACATTCCTCTAATCTCCATCCTTCTGCTCAGTTTGCATGACAAGAAGCGGCCTCAGTGGGGAGAGGTCGCTCACCTCTGACCAGGATATAATTGGAAAAAGAAGGTCATTGCTGCCTTTGCTTCTGGGGCAGATCAGCTTCGTTCCATTTGTGTCATGAGCTCTTGCCAGCACACACTCTCAGTGACGTGGAGACAATGGCTGTGCCCCACAATGGGGCCCACAGAGATGTACTCAACACAAATCATGAGACCCATGCTTGCTCTCATCAGGACAGGCATGTATGACAACAGACACACACAACAGGGGCTCTCAACGCTGAGGATAACATCAATGACACACAGGACAACACGTGACATCTACACATAGAGGACGCACAAAGAGATGCATAAAAACAATGATTACTGATGACACAGGTACCCAATGACACATACACACAGTGAGACACATATAGACATTTTGATGAGGGCAAAGAGCCCAGGCTGAGCTACCATACCAAACAGGAAAAAAATGTTCAATAGTCATTCCTTCTTCAGGCAATGCCTGTATGGGAATATATCAGAATTACCTGGATAGCTTTGACAAAGTGCATGTTTCCAGGAACCCCTGCAGGCCCATACACACCCCTTACAATACGAGTGCGTGTGGATCGACAACGTTTATGTTGAAAAGCTCCCTCAAGTAATTCTGATATGCCCCCAGGTTTAGAACCATTGAACCAGGCTCCCCTCTACTGGGTGGCAGAATTTGCCAGTAGGGTTGTGGGGCTGTATTTTATTTTCTCAGTTTGGGAAGGGACAGGCAGGAACTGAGAAAAGGATTCGCCTATAGCTGGAAGATTAGGGGCCAAACAGTGGCCAGGAACCGAAAGAGTTAAAACTGGGCATTGATCCCGGCGACCTTGGCTGGCCTCGTTAGCGCCCGCACAGCACACACAGAAGGACCCTTCGCGCGGGGACTGTCCCAGAGACTCGCCTGCGCTGCGCCGTTGGGTTGCGAAGGCCCAAAAATCCCACATCGCCTCCGAAGCCGTGTCAGCTGCAGCCTTGGGTATCTTTGGGGAACCCTGGTTAGGCCTTGGCCCGGTGATCCAGGCCCCGAGGCACTTCCCCGTACCATGCTGGGCACTGTAAAAAATCAGAAAGTTTCTTCTGTTCGGGGCCCCGGGAGGGGCCGAGCTGCCCTACTCCCAACCCGGCCTCGCAGGGAGGCCTCCAGGAAAGGACAGAGGGCACCGCGCGGGGACCGTGCGTCGGAGGCGACGGGTCACTAGAGCCCCGGCGAGGTGGAGCGGAGATCTACGGGGACAGCACAGGGTCCCGCCGCCCCCTGGCGGCTCAGTGGCAGAGTTGAGGCTGGGGGCGGGCGGCAGCGGGGGTCTGGCCGCTCCGGGACAGGTTCCTTCTTTCCAGAGACGAGTGGGGGAAGGATGTTGAAGAGACACCCCCACGAAGACTGTCCTGTCCCCCCTCACTTCCGCTCTCCCTCTGTCCCTTTCTCAATTTTATCTCTTTATCTCTCTTTCTCCTCCCCCATCTCGCCCACTCTTCCTGCCCTTCCCCCTCCCGTCCTCACTCCCTCTCCTACCCACCCCCCTTCCTTTCTCTCGTCCTTCGCCCGCTCCATCCCGCCCCCGCGGGGCAGCGCCTGGGTGCGCCCGCTTGGCAGTTAGCCCATTAGATCTCGTACTATTGATCCGCTTCTGAGCTGAAGCTGACAGCCCCCCTCTTCCCATTCTCTCCTTGTCCCCATTCCTGCCCGCCCCCCCCCCCCCATCTCCAGGCGGTCCTGGCCTGTGCCTTCCCCCCCCACTCAAACCCCCACGCGGGCTGCGCCGAAGTCTCGCCCTCACGAAGGACAAGAACAAATGTAATTAACGCGACTAGCGAGGGGGGTGAGCCCCTACCCGCAGAGGCTCGAGCCGGGGTCCCAGCGGTCCGCCCCTTGCCCGCCGCCTCCCTCCCGCCCCCACGCTTCCCGCCCCCCGGAGCGGGAGCATTTGGGTTGAGCTGCGCCTGCCCTATAAATCCACATATAATTCTCGCCTTTCCTGTTCAGCTAAGGAAAATAAACGTGTAAGGCTGTTTCTGGGAGCCCAGCTCAGGGACCGCTCTAAATTCTCCTCTTATTGAGTCCAGGCTGGAAATCATTCAGTTCGGCGGCGCGCCCCCACCCTCCCCACCCCCTAGCCCGCCGCAAGCCCGCGCCCGCGCCCGCCGCGCACACGCACGCGCGCACACGGGAGGCAAGAGCCGGGTATATAAATATCTCCAGCTCTCCCCATAGCCGGGCAGATTTATTCCGCTGCCAAGCCTGCAGAAAATTGACTTGTTCATGGAGGCGGCTATTGACACATCACCGGGGGGAGGGTTAGGGGAGAAAGCAGTGGAGCCGGCGCCCCTCCATTATACGTTAATGTAATCAGCAGTGTGCGAAATGACTGCGCGGAAAATAGCATCACTGACATTTATATTAGAGGATATTGATGGCAGGAGCTGTGACCGCATCACTCTGCCTCCCGTTTCCACGGATTGACACAGGAGCCTCTTGTTGGCTCCATCCACGCTCGCCTCCCCTCCCCCCTCCCCCTCCCTTGCCTTCTCTCCCTCTCTCCACCCACTGCCTCTCTCCTCGCCTCTCCCCCACCCTCCCAATTCACTCTTACAAACGCTAGTTTTCCAGATAATTCTTGAGCACCTACTGGGTGCCACGTGCAGGGTCTCTCCCGCGCGCCTGTCTATAGGTTTCTCCCTTTCTTTCTTTCCAACTGTGCCCTTGCCCTCTTTCTCCCTTTTCCCCAGCTCTGCCTCCTCCTCCCCCTTCCCTGGCTCGGTGGTTGGACCGCTGCTGTCAGAGCAGATAGATAATTGAAAAATGGGCCTCACCTTTGCAGCCAGCAGGAGTGGTTCAGGCAGTTACGGCCGGGGTTACCTACTCCATCTCAGGCCCAGGCTCCAAAAGAGATTCTGAGGAAATTGGATTTTACATGGATGTTTTATTCGGGCAGAGGCTTTAGTGTATATAAATACAGCCGAGGAGGCCTTGGCGGCAAGGATGAGTGAGGCGAGACAATCCCGCCTGGGGCCTGGAGGCTCAGGGGAGGCAGACAGGCCATGTGCTCAGCTCTGGTCCCAGACCTGGACATCAGCGCATTTCCTCCTCAGCATCTGACACTAAAAGAGGTTAATGCCTCTGAACAGCTCCTCAAAACCTGCCTTGGGAATTTTAAAAGTGTGTGATTGTTGACAGAACCATGTACTGAGAAAAGAAGGAAATATACTCAAGAAGTTTGAGGACTGATTCAGTAAATATTTATTGAACCCTTAAATTGCGAGGTATTGTGTTTGGGGCACATGAGTATGTTAGACATGGCTGCTGATTTCAAGCACAGTTTGGAGAGTGACAACCTGGGGTTTCAGGTTAGGGACAAGGAAGGGGAAAGGAGTGAAAGTGGTTACTGAGATCATTTCTCTGATCATCCAATCACCTGAGAAGCCTGGATGAAGAAGCAGAAGGGAAGCAGGTCAAGCTGGGGGATGGAGAGTCCTACCAGCTCTCCAGTCTCTCTGTCCTAGGCTGGTCCACAGAGCTTCTGGAACATTTTAGACAACTGTAGTCACCAAATCTATAGGCAAGTTCACATCCAAAATGTTCTCAGGGAATCTGATTAAGTCCTTCAGAGGGCTAGGGTGATAGATCATCAAAGACCAAGGTGAGGCCTTCCAGACAGACCAGCTGCAAGGCATGAAGAGGGCCTGAATGAGAAACCCTTTGTGGGAGACATAAATTGAAGGCACATGAGCCAGTGAGGGGCATCAGACGACAAGGGAGGTGAGATGTGGGTGTGGGAAGGAGGGAGTAGATGCTTAGGGGTCTAGAATAAGGACTCCTCCAGGCGTTTGAATGCCCCAGTCCCTATAGGAAGGCCTCTGTTTCAGTCATGGGCAGGGTCTCTTCTGTGCCTGGTCTGATCTCTGATTAGAGTCTATGTGGTTGACAGCTGTAGCCCGAATCATTTTCGTTTCTTGAAAGAAGAGCTCATGAGCCAACCCATGATTGAAGGACTGGTATTAAGGTGAGAATAACCAGGCTGAATGATCACCGAAGGGCCAGGGGATCCGTCTGCACTCAGAGCAGAGACGACAGCTGCCTTATCCCAGCCACATTGCTGAGAACTGGACCAGTCCTCCCCCAGATTCCAAAGCCCCCCTTCTTCTCCGCAGCCACATTGTTCTACTGTTACATCATCAGCCTGCGGGGGCAGGACAGGTGCTGGATAGATCATGGCCATCCCTCCAGCTGCCCCACACACATCCCAGACACTTCCACATGGTATCTGGGAGCTCCAATCCAGCTCTAGGATGGGAGTACTCTGGGGTAACTGCACTTCCTGTCTGACTTCTGTTAGCATCTTTCCTCTCTCCTGTGGATTACATTCACTCTGACACCTTGAGTCAGACACCCTTCCCAGCTATCAGGAAGCCAGGCCGCTCCCACTCACCAGCATTACTTGTACCTCCTTCTCACCTCTGCTCTCAGAGAACTGCACGAACTCATGTCTCTACCCCTCAGGTCTAATCTTGGTTTTGTCTTCCCTTCCTTGTGACTCATTTGACAAAAGATTCTGTGTCCTGAGATTCTGGTCTTACTCCTAGTCTAGAAACCCTTGAATAGGTTGGTGATGAGAATGTGAATATGTGTGTGTGTGTGTGTGCATGTACCTGTGCTCACTTGGGCACTGCATGCCCAGGGCACAGGGGACATCATTCATGGAGCAGGACTTGGTCCCACCCTGCCTTCCAAATTAGGGAACTGACATGCTGAAGGAAAATGAAGGAGCAACCAGGGAAGTAACCCCCCACAGCAGGAATGATGCCTCTCAGTCCTGCATGCCTTATCCAAATGGGATTCTGGGAGGTCATTCTTCCACAATCATTTGCTCAGTAAGCCATCAGGACCCCGTGACATGGGGGCCGGGGTGGGGGGGTGGGGAGGGAAGAAGGTACTAGAAACAGCCATGTAAGACTCAGCCATTCATTGTGATTCAGAGCCTGTCCATTCCTTCCCGCTTATGTGAGAAGGCAGCTGGAGACAGGGCTCAAAGGAGAATGGACCTTTGAAAGATAGAAAGCCTGTTTCCAGGGGGCAAAGGAAGCCATTAGGAGCTGGAAGGAGGCGGTCTGGTTGGAGAAGCCAGGCTTCATAAAGGTGTGTTTCCAGCCTTAGCAACAAAGCCAGTGTTAGTTATGCAAATATGATGAGAAACACCTAAACCCTCTGGAGTTCAGATCTCTCACTGGTTAAAAAAAAAGGGGGTGGGGGAATGTCCTTTTCAGCTCTAATTTCTGATTCTAAACTGGTGAATGAATATGTTTAGAGAGCCCAACTTGGGATGAAAGAAGGAAGTTCACAGTTAAAGATTGAGACTTACAAAAGGGATAAAGAAAGATAATTGTGGGGCCAGTTTTCTGAAATTGCTCAGAAAACTCTTTGGAGGTTGAGAACCTGTTGGAGCCAGGACAAGTACAGAGCAGGAAAGTGGACCAGGTTTGGGCAGAGGGGAGGCAGGGATAGATCCAGAAAGCAATGCCCCCTAAATTTGTCTCAAGCGGATTCTCTGCTTAGAATTCAGCTGGTACAGCCCAGAGATCCAAGTAACCTAGAAGCTATTAATTCAAACGACAGGAATCTGTACACTCTTACGTTTTGTACTTTGGAGGGTAAGGGGTTAGTTTGTTTCTCTGGAGTTACATAGTCTCTCTGAAACTATGAAGTTTCCTAGTTGAAAAATGTTGTTATAGCATCAGGGTAAAGAACCCACCGACCAACGCAGGATACACAAGAGACGCGGATTCGATACCCGAATTGGAAAGATCCCCTGGAGAAGGGAATGGCAACCCCCTCCAGTATTCTTGCCTGGAGAATCCCATGGACAGAGGAGCGTGGCGGGCTACAGCGTATAGGGTCGCACGGAGTCGGACACGACTGAAGGGTCGCTTCAGTCGTGTCCGACTCCGTGCGACCCCATAGACAGCAGCCCATCAGGCTCCGCCGTCCCTGGGATTCTCCAGGCAAGAACACTGGCGTAGGCTGCCATTTCCTTCTCAAATGCATGAAAGTGAAAATTGAAAGTGAAGTCGCTCAGTCGTGTCCGACTCTTCGCGACCCCATGAGCTGCAGCCTACCAGGCTCCTCTGCCCATGGGATTTTCCAGGCAAGAGTACTGGAGTGGGTTGCCATTGCCTTTTCCGTAGCACACAGGCCCGCACGAGCTATTAGGATAGAGAAGGGATCAGGGCGCCCCTAGTGGCAGAGCCTGGTGATTGGCAGCAGCAGTACCACTTCAAGACGGTGCAGAGGCTGCAGGCAAAGTGAAGCAACCGGAGAGAGGCGGTGGGGGGCCCTATAAGTAACGGATACACCACCAGCCCCTCCCGTCTTGACTCGGAAGAAACAGGACAGGTGACCTGGGAAGCTTTGTAGCAGAAAGCCGCCTTAGAAGACAATCCCCAGAGGGAAAAGACTAGAAGCCCAGAGCACAGGAAGCTAGGAGCCAGCAGGCCGGGGAGGAGAGAGAAGAGGGGAGGGAAGATATCCCTTTCCACGGATGTGCCTTGGCCCCAGCCCAGGCAAAGAGGGGCAGATTTCTGTCTAGTCCCAAGCCCCTGCATCTGCCACCTTGTTTACCTCGTGCCTATTTATAGTTGCAGGCTCCAAGCCCGGCATGGGACTCTGCGATTTATGTGACTATAAACCTCCAAAGGGCACTGGACTCTGGCAGGGCATAGATAAAGACAGGGGCAGGCCTCTCAAGGTCAAAATGGCCACCCACCCAACCCTGTTGACCTTATACCCCACTAAAGGGCAAGAGGTCATAAGACTGGGCTCAGGCAAAGAAGGCATGGGTGGAAAGCCACAGTCACCTCTTTGCCTCTTCCTACCCTGAGCTGGTTCAGTTTAGGATTGCAAGCAGGTTAGAGAGGACCTGTTTGGTTTGATTTTCCCTTTGGGAGGTCGTTGGGAAGCTCTGTGTGGGAGGGTGGATCTCATCAGGGGATGACTGATTTTGGAGAGAGTGGATGAATCTAGCCTTCTGGGAGGGAGGGGAGAAAGGAGCTCTGCCACCCAACTCTCACCTGCCCATCCTCTTAACATTAGAAGGGAAGAAAAATCCTGATGGCTCAGACAGTAAAGAATCTGCCTGCAATGTGAGTTCGATCCCTGGGTTGGGAAGATCCCCTGGAGAAGGACATGGCAACCCACTCCAATATTCTTGCCTGGAGAAGTCCATGGACAGAGGAGGCTGGCGGGCTACAACCCATGGGGTCCCAAAGAGTCAGACACAGCTGAGCGACTAACACTTTCAGAATATTCCTGGCCACTGGCTTCCTTCTGGGAAGGCCTTAGGAGGCCTGAGCCAGCCCACCTCTCACTGAGGACAGGGTGTGCTAGTCTACCAGCTCCTGGGCCTCTGATCACCATGGGATTCTGCTCAAGCAGAATGGCCTGAAGCCTTCCCTTTAGAGGCAACCACTACTCGGCCTCTGGCTGTGCATCTACTTCTTGTCTCTCTCCATTGCCTGATACCCTGCAGCCCCCCATGTGTTCTCACTCCACTGCTTCCCCCCAAAGTACCCACACTGTGCGTGCCAGAGGGAGCCCTGCTCCCTCTGCTATCCCAGCCTCCTGATGTGCCCTCCCCCTCAAACCCTTTGCACTAGTCTCCACCCCATGATTTATCACAGAAGTATGGAGGCTGAATGTAATCCAGCTCTGTGTGTGTGCATGTGTGCGTGAGTGTAAGGATGTCCTGGATAAGTGGACAGTCTCAAATCATAGGCCAAATGGGTATGAACATGAAGGAGAAGAGAGACTCAAAATGACCTTCTCCTCAACTGTTTTGTTATTTTCTCATCAATCTCTGGTCTGCTGGGTAAGTCTGAGGGCTTTTAGAGGGGAAGTACCTCCTTAGAGCCCCTGTGACCCTGTGGCCATTTCTGACCCTGCTTTGGCCTTCCCCTCCCCCCTCCCACCCTTTTGGGGCTCAGCTGCCTCAGGATTGGACTAAACCTGGTGGGAGGTAAGCAGAGCTGGGGGTCAGGGGTTGCCCAGCTGGGATCAACCCACCAGCAGTAGGAGGGGCACTGAAAGATACTGAACCATCAGTTAATGTGGACTCCATCCCACCTGGGCCTGGCCTTGGTTTTGGCCTCAGAGAAGGATTGGTCTCTGGGTAAAGTAAGACTCCAGGGAAAAGAAGATGTCCTGGGGTATAGGCCAATTCTCAGACCTGTTCCTCTGTTTTCCTTTCCCATTGCAGCCCGTGGAGGATGTGAATGAGTGAACCAAGTCAAAGTCCTTTCTTCCTCTGAAGAGGGGAGTCAGGGAATGGAAGAGATTCCAGAGAGTCCCTTTTTGCTCACCTATTAGTCCCCCTTTTCTCTCATACCTTCTGTGGGGGTGAGGGTGAGGGAGTCTGGGAGACAGAGGTCAGGGGTGAGGACAGTGTCCAAGGACCTGAGGAGAAATCAGGGACCTGGGTGGGGATGGGGTTCAGTGGAGAGGAGCCAAGAGGAGGGGCTGGGAGGAGGACAGGGCTGGTCCTCTTGCCCTCTCCCAGAGGGAGGCAGCAGAGGACCATGGGAATTGCCCCAACCAGCAATCAGCAGTTCGGTTCCCTTTGTGTCTCCTGTCCATCGTGGACCCTATTCCAAGGGACTCACTTGGATGGAGTTTGTACAATTCCAGTCTATGCCCCTCTGCTGGAGAGAGATTTGGGGATGTCAGCCTATTTTTGATTTGGCCCCCACAAGCCCCTCTATTCATTCCTATGCAGGGACTCGACTCCTCCTTGTCTAGAGCTTAGAAAATATACCTTTGTTCATTCCTCCACCTCCTCAGCTTTCCCAATTCCCTACCTCCCTTGGAGACCAAGATCCAGCCCTGAGTCACCACCCTGAAGAGGCCCAGTCTATCTAAGGGAACTTCTCTGCGCCTGCTGGGCCATGACCAGATGTTCCAGTCTGAGTGTCAGTCTTCCCTAGGGAGTTCTGAATGAGGGTCAGGCCCACACACTTCTAAAGTCTCTTTTCTCCTACCCACATTTAGGTACTCACCAGGCCCACATACCTGGGTATGAGGACCAAGTCAACCTGGAGATGCACAAGGGCAGCAGCTGGGTGGAGGAAATCTGAGGTGTGACCTTGAGTGAGATGAAAAACCAAACCCTCCCAGGCTAGAAACCCTCTCCCTTCTGCCAGCATGGCATCTCTCAGCCTGGTTGGAAGCTGGGGACAGGGGACAGAGCACAGATGGGTAGGGAGGGCACTGATCAAGGAAACTAACATCTCAGTTGCTGGCAACTCAAAGTTAGGGAAATAGAAGGAACCCAGAGGCCACAAAGTTACACCCTGGGGCAGAGAGAACATCTCCTAAGGGGCCACTTGGGCATGGGGTAGAAGGAGCTAGAGACAAAATGGCCTTGGTAGGAAGATAAGACTGACCAGGTTTTTCAAGAAGAAAGAGGGCCAAAGAGTTTCTTTTGAACCCTTATTCTGGGGTATGGGTGCCTGAGAGAATTGAAGACCTAAACTCTGGGGAGCGGAGCTGAGATCCAACAGAAAGGAGCATATGTGTTTGTAAACCAGTACAGCAACAGAGAGGCAAAGTCAGGGAGTGGCAGGATGGCACTTTTCTCTCTCACCCAGTCTCCTGTTGTTGGTTCTAAGAAACCTGGGACTCGGAGCGCCCATGATGTAAGGCAGCTGGCACCTTACAGATCTCCTAGCCTAGACCTGTTGTTCAGACAGGGAAGGAGAAACTCAGAGAGGAAAGGGAGGCCCTAGTTCCCAGACTGTACCAGCGTCTTGAGTCCTGCTTGGCCATCTACCAGCTTCGTTCTCAGACCCCAGATAAACTTATCCGGTGGAACCCCAGGCTGAGCTACCTTCCCATAGATTTCTTCCCAGATCAAATGGGTGGGTGAATGCCCCCTGCCAGACCCACCCCACTGCTGCTCTAGGTTTAGATCCTTCTGGGTCTGGCTGAGCAAGGAGCCCTGGTTGGGAAATCTCCCTTCTCATTTCTCTTCCAGATTGGGGTTTCTTTGGGGCTCCCTCTGCAGCTTAACATGTCACTGTCTTTCTGTTAAAACATCTTGCCCACTCTGCCTCTGCCTCTCCTCCTTTCTCTCTCCTCCTACCTTCTCTCCCCCCCTCACCCTCCCCCCCCCGCCCCCCCACCGATCCCTCCCCTAGATAGAGCCCCTGAACTGCTGAGATGAATCTCTGAAGCTCGTGGTTTTGGCCTGTGTTCCTGGTAATTGAGTTGAGGTCCCTGGTCGTGATGGGGGTGGGGCGGGGGGAGGGGGAAGTGGCTGCCTGTGGTCCAGGCCTCCTCCCACCATGCACAGGCCGGCTTAGCCCACCCCACTGGGATCCAGCAGAGAGGGTGAGGAGGAAGTGGTGAGGCATCCTCTTCCCCAGTCTGCCTTCTCCAGCTCTCTGCCTCCCTCTCTCCCCCTCCCTGCTTCATCTCCAGCACAAATCACATGGTGACAGCCCCATCCAACCTTTGGGGAAGGGTTTGTAAATGTGTCTTCCTTAGCTCTGATCTCCAAATTGTTCCTTTTATTGCATTTGTCACGGTGAAGATTAAAGTCCCTGGGTGGCCTGTACCACAAATCACAGAGTCTGCTCAGGGAGCAACTGCAGGTTGGGAACCGATGGAGGGGTCTGGGCCCTGTTACCACCTGTATGTGTGTGTGTGTGTGTGTCTGTGTGTGTCTGTGTGTGTGTCTGTGTGTAGGTGTGCACACACATGTATGTGCGTGCACCCACAAGCACACACTTCTATCTGTGCTGTGGATTTGTACCCAGGACCAGGAAGATGTGTCCTTGATGTTGTCATTCTAAGCTGTTGGCCCCCTTTATAGCACAGCTTGTGACCTCTTCCTCCAGGCTGTCTTCCAGGATCACCCCACCCATTCCATGGTGAGCATCGCTGTCTCTCCTATATCTTCCGTTAGGCAAGAGGGGAAGCTATGTTCACATCACAGATATTTCAAAATAGCCTTCTGGGTCTCTGGCCACATCAGTCTCTAGATCCCATCCTGGCAACACTCTGAATGGGTCAAGGGCAGCTAGACCCAAAGCCCCCAAAGAACAGCTGACCTTACCCTGCCCCAGCACCCCTAGACTCTGACATTTTTTTCTCATCCTGGGACATAACTGAATTTAGAAGGGACACAGCTAAGATAGAGGAGACCCAGCTGAGGGACCCAAAGGACAAAAGCTCCCTTGTACACATGCACTGAAAAACAGTCCCTTTCCTTCCCTCTTACGAGGTAGGCTTCCTGCCTGTCCCTCATGCACATTCATAACATTCAAATTTATGCCGTAATCTCCGCCGCTCCATATGTATGAGCCTTTGATGGGTGTTTGGGTTTATGGGATGCACCCAGCCCTCCGCTCCCTCACCCGCCCACCGCCTCCAACCACTGCAAAGACGCTCGTACATAATTGACATCGGCAGATTCTTTCATTATACAAGATTTAGCATCTGCTCGGGGATCGCTCGCTCCTCACTCACTATAGATGACTTTTCCCTGCGTTTCCTATTATCAATTCAAATTAGCCCCATTTCCCCACCGACCAGTGCAGCGTTTACACTTGACAGTGAGGAAACAGCGAGGCTGTAATGGACTTCTCAATTATTTAGGCCCAGTTAGGCCAGGACCCAGAAGGCCTCAACAAGGGGGTATGCAGAGATGGGGTCATCATAGCAGGGAGAATAGGGTCACCATTACTTCGTCTCTGTCTGGTCTTCTTATAACCTTGCACCCTCACTTTCCACCCTGGGGAAGGCTTCCTCTCCCATCTGGGTCTCTAAGGGGCAGGGTAGTCCCTTTCTGTCCACCCACTACTCAGCAGCAGCTTTTCTCCCTCCATCCCACCTTCCCCATCTCTCATTCCATCCGTATTGGCTCCATATGTGTACCTAATGGGCTACCAGTGTAAACCAAAGAAGAGGTATTAGCAGCAGCCAGGTTCTGACCCTCTCCCCTTAAGATGTCTATCTTCAAGTGCATCTCTGTGATAATCTGAGGTGGTGGGCTAGGAATTCAGAGAAAATGGTCAAAAAAAGAAACAGGCATCAGGGAAAGACATTGAAATGGCATGCAGCCCTAAGAAGAGAGAGAAACACACCCAGAAATGGAGAGATGTATGAGAGCCTAAGCGAGCTGACAGAGATGCCTCTGGGGCTTGGGGAGAAATCACAGGAAAGCAGAAGGCCTGGGTGAGGCCCTTTCTCAGACCACGCTGGCTGCGCAGAGCTGTAATTAGGTCAGTGCTGCCCACCCACTGGTCTGACTAGTCCAGGCCTGGTCTCCTGTAGTAACTCATGGGCCCCCTGAGCCCACTAAATGACCTAAGTACAGGGCAGAAGCTCCAAGTCAGTGAGGCACTGGGCCTAAGTCCTGATTCCAGTCAACCCATCTCAAGGGGGCGCCTCCCTCACCCATCTCTTTGGTCCCTACGCTCTCCCCTCCAGCCCCCAGCCCCTCCCCTTCCCCAGACCAGATCAGCTTCCAAGGACAGATGTGGGGGAGAGGAGGTGGCAGGCAGGGTCTGAGAGGTTCTGGGATTAGAGGAGTCTTTCCCATGCTCAGCTTCTTCGGAATCAAAGAATTCCTCCATCTGATTGGATTTACCCTAAGTCACAGGCGTGTGGGACCTTCTTTCCCTCAGCAACAGCTGGAAACAGCCCTAAATATGATTAATTAGCGCTGTAAAAAGTCCCGGACACAATTAAGATTTGTGTGTGTGTGTGTGTGTGTGTGTGTGTGTGTGTGTGTAGAGGGGTCAGGAGTGGGGGGAGTGGGGTGGATTACCAGCTATGTCTAGGGCCCTCCAAGGAGAGTAGAATGACATTTCCTCAGAGACATTCCTCTGACATCCATTTCAGGCAAGGGTCATTTTATCCGGTCTCCAGCTTCTGAGCATATTAGCCCCTTTCTCTGTCCCAGGGGTACTGCTTGATTTTCTGCTTTATTCCTTGATAAGGGGGGAGGGCGCGTGGTTTCTGGGGCAGGTGCCTCACTCTCTTCCCTCTACCACAAGCAGAATGTCCTCTGCCAAACCTCAGTTCCTCTTGCTGGGTCATTCTAGGGATCAGGGACACATGTGCAAATCTCAACATAGCTCCTTAGACCCAAGCCCAGAGGGATGTAAAATAGGAACCTCAGAGAAAGCTGAATAAATGAACTGCCAGCCAAGCTTCCTGCCCTGGGAGATATCTCACTTTCATCCTCTAAGACAGGACAGAGGTCATCTCTTTGGACTTCCCCCTCCCCACCAACCCCGCATCTCTAAGATGACAAAAGCTTATTCAGTGAGTCCTCTCTTGCCTCTTCTGTGATTTGGGTAATTGTTCCCAAAGATGTGGACATCCCAGCTTTGATAAGATGCTGGTTATGATCAATGTTATTTATAATCCTGAAAGTGAAGGAGACAGGAGCACAGACAATTCCCTCCAGTGAATCATCTGAAAATCAGTTCTCAAGAATCTTTGAAGGAGCACTTGATTTTAATTTATTTTCTTTATTACAACGGATCGATAGTCTGTTTTGCTGAGATAACTGAGCCCAGGAATAGGTTGCCTAGGTTCTGGCACTGATGGCCAAAGATGTAATGGACCAGAGGAGTGTGGAAAAGTCCCAGACTTGGCATCTCCTCTCAGAACCCTTCCAGGGTTAATGGCCTGAGTGCCTAGGGCCTCTGCTTTATGGCTGAGTCCCCAGCGGAGGGATCTAGGAAGGCTTAGAGCTGCTGAGTGGTCTTTGGGAGAGAGCTACCACATATACTGATGGACTTTATAACAAGCAGGGACCTAAACCACTGGGATTGTAATTCATTGTCCTGATATCAAGGTCAAGGAGTATATTGACACTGCTTGTCAGTCCTCAGCCCCAATACAGGCTTGCTGTGAGGATCAAAAGCAAGAGGGCTGTTCCAGGGGCCCTGGATGCATGTGTGTTGGCTCTATCATAGGGGTCAACTGTATGGTGCGCTCCCCTACCATTTCCATTTACACCCTTTGGGCTTTATAGTGTCTCACCATCAGGGAGAGAGGGAAGTGGGCACAATGGGGTGAGCAACAGACTTGGGTCCCAGTGGGCAAAATAAGGAGAAGGTAGAGGGTGGGAGATTGGCAAGAGGTTGCCAGGAAAGTAAGCTGAGGATGAGCAGCTCCTCTGTGAGTATCCTATGCTCTGCTCCTTTGGGCCTGATAATGGTGTTTACACAGATGGCTCCATGTATCTTTGTAGCTTAGTCTGTCTCTGTGTTGTCTTTCTACTCTTGTGTCAATACTTTGTGACCCTATGGCTATGGATAAGTGTGTCACCAGAAAGATCAAGAAACTAGGGAGTTATGCAATAGATCAAAATCAGACTTCCTTGGATTTGCTGAGCACAGTATTTGAAACATGAAATTGAATGCCTTTAGGAGAGGCAGTGCCTTTGAGCCACAGATCCCACCACTCCCTATTGCCCTCCACTGGTTGCTTCACATTTATATAATCTGCCTGGTGCTGCAGTCTTGAGTCTATGACCGCTTGAAAGGAAGGAGATACGCTACTATGGGTCCATGAATTGTCTCCTGAATAATTAGTCTCCTTCAGAGACAAAGGCTGGAGTCCAACCATCACCAGATTTCCTGGAAATGAGGGTTACTGGGAACCACTTTTTTTTTCTCCCCAGAGTCAGGAACACCTTTATTGAGGGAAGGAAACAAGTCTCATCTTTCTACGAGAGAGAGGTTCAAGATTATACAGGTGGGAATGGAACCCAAGCTGCATCAGTGGAACTCTTTGCACACTGCCTCTTCCCTTTACCAAGTCAGTTCTGAGCTGAGGTAGAGAACTGAGATATGAGAGAGGTCGAGGGAGAAAAAACACAGAGACCCCGAGGGACTCATTTCAAGCTGGTGTGTCCTGGACATGGGCCTCTGCCAGAGGATGGAGGGGGTTTGGGATGACACCCTAATGGGATGTTTGCTGGGCAGACTGATTGCTCAAACAGCCCATTCTGTGGCCTCACAAGAAGGCAGGGCCCCCTTCCTGTCCAGTATCGTATCACCACCCTGCTCCATTCTCCATCTTTCTGGGAGAAAGGAAAACTTGGGGGCCCAAAGAAGGGTAGACTCTTTTTTGTTCTCGAAGCTTAGAAGAGGTAGCTGGGAATGTGTGAGGTTTGATTTGGGTCTGGGGTTAGGACTTGTTCTTTGCTCCTGCTCCACCTTGGTAACCAGCCTTCCAGAACTCTCAGTGGATCCTGTAGGGTAAGGCCCCTAGGGGGACCAAAGTAGGATCAGATCTACCCCTGGGATCCCCCATTCAGCCAGCAGCTTCCAGAGTAGGAATCCTGATACAAGCCTTTCATTTGACTTCCAAGAAGCTAGGATAGAAATGTGGAAGGACTAAAGGGTGCCTCAGAGGTTATATAAGGGGGTAAGAACTTTGTAGTTATTTACCGAGTGTTTATTTTGTGCCAGATATTGGATTGAGTATTTTACATACTATATCTCAATCATCCTCTGAGGAACGTATTACTTACTTTCTCTCAGTACTCAGATAAAAGAAACTGAAGGTCTAGGAAGTTAAAAGTCACATAGTTATTATGTGGTGAATCTGATTAAATTTGAATTTCAAATAAACAATAGTTTGGTTTTTTTTTTTTAAGCATAAATACCCAAGAAAGCATGGGTACACTTTTGCTAAATTTGTTGTGTATTTGAATTCAAATTTAACGGAGCACCCAGCATTTTCTCTGGCAACTCTAGGGTGGGGCCCGGCCCTGCAACAATCCCCCAGGAAGCCCTGGGGGATACAGGCCTGATGTAAAAGGAAACGCCATGGACAGAGGAGCCTGGAGGCTCTAGTACAGGGGTCGCGAAGGATTCAGACTCGACTTAGCAGCTAAACAGCAGCAGCAAATGGTGGCCTAAGCTTAATAGACTGCTTAGGCTGCGAAGACTGCTTAGGCTGCCCTTTTCTCTCTTGCTGATTGTCGCTGATGCCTCGCAGAGCAGGGCAGGGCTTGGAATCTGGGCTCACCTTCTGCCCCGCCCCCCGTCCCAGCCCGCTCTGCCCTGGGGGTGTCAGAGGTCACACCCCTTCATCAATCAGGAGAGATGGGCTGCTCAGTAGGAAGCGGCAGACCATAGGTCTGCACAGCCGGGAACCATGAAAGAAATTTTAAATTAAATTAAAAATTTCAAGAAATGTGAGCTGGCAAAAAGGCGCTTAAGCAGTCATCACGGGAAAAATTAAAACTGTGACATTTATTGTCCGGTTTCGCACTGAATTATACAATGGGGGCGGGGTGGGGTCCATTGGAGAGCCGGTTCAAGCTTTCCAGCCTCTGAAGGTCTAGCCCAGCCCTCCCTCCAGAGCGGGCCTCGCTCTGGGCTGGCCTGGCGGATGGAGGATGTGAGAGCGACTCCTGGTCCGCATCCCATGCTCTCGCGCCCCGCTCTCCTCCCGCCTTCCATCAGACCCCGTTCTGGGACCACACGCTGGTCCTGCCCGGGCTTCCACTCCGGTTGGCGTCCTCCCTCCTCCGCAGGCTGAGCTTCGCGCGGCTCCAGCCCGGGCTCCACCGCCTGCTCCAGCGCTCGCTCATGCGTCAGCTCCGGTTCAGGCTCCGGCTCCCACTCCCGGCACGGCTGGCTCTGCTAGCTCGGGGCGTCTCCCTACTGAAGAATTATGTTGCATAAAGCAGCCGCCACCATCTTGAACTGGCAGTGAACTTTGCTTTCTACATATAAATACAGATAGCAATCACACCCCAATCAGCGCTGAGGCTTCAGGGCATCATCTCAGCAACTCTAACTTTCCCATTACGATAATGTGATTTTCACTCAGTCTATAATATCACCAGCCATGAATAAAGCAACTGGCTCTTTCTGTCTCTCTCCTCCCTCCCCCCTTTCTGTGCCTCTCTCCCACCCTCCTCAGTCTCTTTCTCTCCCTGGTGCTCTCCTCTCCTGTCTCTCTCTCAAACCCCTCCTGGTGTCACTCTCCATCTGTATCTCTGCATCTCTGAGCATCTCAGCCTTCCTCTCCCAGTCTCTCCTTCCTCCTCCTCTGGGACTCACCTTCCCTAATTACTAAAGACAGGACTAAAGACAGTCCTCCGGGGCCTCAGTAAAGTTCTGTTCCCCACCTCTGTCATCATCTGCCTTTGCCTGAAGGTGAGAAACTGTGGGATTGGAGGTGGTGGGGGTGGCCTGCAAGGCTTTGGGAAGGTGATGAGATGGGGAGGGGAGGCCAGGACTTGGCTGTCTCCCTTCTCTCTCTTTCTCTTTCCTTAGGTAACAGGAAGGCTCTCTGTGAGGATTCCCATCAGGAACTGAAGCATCCAGCAAGGAGAGCTGAAAACTGCCTTCTTAGGAGAGAGTCCTGGCGGTCTTCTGGATACTGGGGGCCCCAAACCCAATCAGGTTCCAAGTGCCAGACTATTGTGAGTACATACAACTGGTGAGAGGATACTCTAGAGAAGCCTGGGGAAAAGGAGAACCTGCCCAACCTTCTAGGGCTACTTCTGAGTACCTTGTGCATGCACTTGGCTATTCAGGCTGGGCTGCCTTTGCCAGGACATGTGTTAAAAGTCCAGAGACAGGGAACTTCCCCAGTGGTCCAGTGGTTAAGAGTCTTCTGCCTTCTAATGCAGGGGATGCGGGTTCAATCCTTGGTCGGGGGAACTAAGATCCCACTTGCCATAGGGTGTGGCCAAAAAGTAAAAAATAATAAAAGTCCACAGACAGTCTTTATCAAGGTGTCAGCCACCTTGTCAGAGCTCCTGGAAAGGCCTTCTCTTGCCTTCTTGGACATTCTCTAGGATGGTGGTAGTGCTAGTTAGGGGGTTGTCTGTGCTGGTGGTTCCTTTATCCATCCCCCTGGGTTTGTATTCCAATTCTTTCACCTACTAGCTTTGAGGCTGTGAACAATGCTCTTAACTTCTCTAAGCTTCAGTGTCCTCATCTATAAAATGTGTAAGGTACAGTTCCAGCGAGGCAGAAAAGGAAAGACGACCTCAACAGAAGTAGGTTACCTTTATTCAGGTAAGGAGGGGCAACAGTCGGCCTAACGACCAGGCTGAGCGCCGAAAGGGATCAGGGAGGCTTCATACTTATAGGGAGGTTTGTGGAAGCGATAAGGGAAACGTCAATCAGGCGGGATCTTTTGAATATTCTTTTGTTGAGATGACACTTGTAGTTGGGCAGGGGGTGATAAGTCTTCTGGGCGGGTGTAGGGGGTGGTAGGTTTCCGGACAGGGGGTGATAAGTCCCAGATAGATGCAACTGGCCTGGAGCATCAGATGGAACTAAAGTTGTGCTTTGTTTTCTCTGAAGTTAGATGATTCAGCAAGGGGCCTTTGAGACTGTTGTTCTCTTTTCTAGGCCCAAAAGACTCCTTCAAAATGAGACTAATTACAGTACCTATCTAGTGAACAAAATAATGTGTATAAAGTGCTTAACACGGTATTTGGCACATTGTTCGATAAATGTTAGCTATTATTATTACTATTACCAAATATTGAATAATGCCATATATATAAAGCAGTACATCATAGAAATTATGAGCCTGGGTTTTTAGAGTCAGACTGAATTTGGGTTCTAGCTTAGGTACTTACCAGCTTTGTGACCTTAGAAAAGTCACTTAGCCTCTCTGAGACTCAGTTTCCTCATCTGTAACAGCAGTAATAATAGTCCCTTCTTCATAGTGTTGTTGTAAGGGTTACTCAGGCTAATCTAGTGTTTGGCACAGTGCTGACGTATGCCACAGGCTCTAGAAGTATTAGTGATTAAGGATCAGACATGGCATATCCAGCCATGAATGAGGCAAACACTGGGGTTGTTCTGTGGGTTATTTTCTGGGCCCTGACCTTTTCTATTACTCTAGACCATTGATGGTCTTGATCTTTTACTTCTGTGGAGGTTGAGGGTTTGCTTTAATTTCCCTGGCTGTTAAATTATCACCTTTTCAGCTGCCCACCTAGCAGAGGAGTGGGACTAGAATTCCCGCTTAGCCCCTTTGCTAGGTAAGAGTGGTGAGAGAAGGGGCTTTTGAATGCCCTGTCTTAGGCAAGGGTGACAGTGTCCAGAAGGCAACTCTGGGATGTGCTCCCTAAGGAAGGGTTGACAAATTAGAATCAGACATCTGCATTCTGTCCATTTCTGTGTTTCTAAGTGTTTATGGATCCATCTCTTTGCTTTTATTTATTTATTTATTTTTGGTTTCTCCCTGAAGATTTCTTTGGAGGCATTCCCAGCCTGATCTCAGATGGAAGAAGGGAATGCAGACTGTTCACCTCAGTTGGGCCCTGAAGGTGAGACAATCAGAACTCCCAGCTCTGGGGCCTGGAGAGGCAGAGCCAGAGGAGGAACCTAGGACCACAGTGTCTGGCCAGTGGGTTATTTGGATCTCTTTGGTCAAACCTAGCCTCTTTGCTTGGCTCCCGGAAGAAGGAAGCTACCCTTCAATATCCAGAGCCATAAGCCAAAGCAGGCTTAAAGAAGTGTTTCAGCCAAGGGAACTTGAACTTAGAGTCTGGTCTCCTCCCTCCTCACCCCACTTGTCAAAGACAAATAAAACATAGTCCATCCCATCCATATGGTCAAAAACCAGTGGGGGAGGCAGGCATGAAAGTAAGGAAGTAAAACAGAGAGACAACAAAGATAACTACAGGTTGCAGTGAGGACAAAAAACAAAACAGTGGTCAGTTCAACCTAACCTGTGTTACCTGAGACAGGTATCACTTCCTAGAGGAACTGGTGCTTCAGCTAATTTGCAAATGTGGGCAGAATGGAAGGGGGAAGGGAAGGAAGGGCCCATAAGGCAAGGGGAATGGCATATACAAAAGCCTTGAGGCATCGAACAGCATGGCACATTTGGAGACCTGCTGTACAGAGGGTGGGGTGGAGAGGTCACTCTGGGGGAAGCTGGGGACAGAGGACAGATAGTAAAGGGCCGTGGGCAGTTGTGCTTTTATAGGGGCATTAGCAGTGGAATGATTTGCATTTCAGAAAACTAGCTGTGAAGAAGGTGAAGAGAATGGAGGGAGGGATGTAGCCAGAAACACTGGAGGCTGGGAGGTCAGTAAGGAGGCTCCTACAACTGTGCAGGCAAGAGACAAAGAGGACCTGAGCTATGGCAGTGGGGTTGGAGGTCCTGAGACCAGGGAGAGCCTTACAAGGGCATGGACAGGATTTTGTCCACTGGTTGGAGGTGGGATGTGATGGGGGAGAGGATTCCTGGATGACATCCTTGGGTGAATGATTGGGAGTGTTGGAGGTGGGGAGGTGGGGAACAGAAGGAGTGGAAGGGGTTTGGGGTGAAGGCAAAATACTGAGTTCTGATTGGGACATGTACCCACTTGGGGGATCCAGAGTACATCTCAGCAAAGATACCCTGGAAGTTACAAGGCTATTAAGAACAATTTTATATCCATACATTTGGAAATAAAGATGTCTGGTAGGGAGTTGGAAATGGGTGTGTGGAATTCAAGAGAGAAGCCTTGTCAGGGTATATGGATTTGAGAGTCACCAGTATATGGACGTGTATTAGGGCCATGGGAAGGAGGTCCGCTACTTGGGAAAGACATGAGAAGAGAAGAGGGCCAAGAATAGTCTTAGGGAATGTCAACACTTAGAGGAGTGTGTGGTTTTCAACCTTGACAGCACATTTTGATGAGTCAGGGAATTTGAAAAGCACCAGTGTCTGGGCCCCACCCTAGAACAACTAGATCTGAAACTCTGGGAATGAGCTGTAAAAGTTCCTCGTGCATGCGTGCTAAGTTGCTTCAGTCCTATTGGACTCTTTGTAACCCTATGGACTGTAGCCCACCAAGCTCCTCTGTCCATGAGATTCTCCAGGCAAGGATACTGGAGTGGGTGGCCATGCCCTCCTCCAGGGGATCTTCCCAATCCAGGGATTGAACCTGGGTCTCTTGGTCTCATGCATTGGCAGGCAGGTTCTTTACCACCAGCGCCACCTGGGAAGCCCAAAAGTCCCTCAGGTTGTTCTAAAATGGAGTTGCGGCTGAGAACCAGTGACTCAAAGGGAGGGCAGAGGAACATGGCTAGCAAAGACTGAGAAGGAATATTCAGGAAGGTAGGAAGAATTTCGAGGAGGGAGAATTCCAAAGCATCAGATGATGCAGAATAACAGTGGTTGAACTCTACCCAGCACTCATGCTCAGTCGGGGACTTGACATGAACTCACTGAATCCTCCCAGGGGCTTAATGAGGCAGGTGCCAGTATTATCATCGCCATTTTAGAGATAAGGAAACCAAGGCACAGGGATGTTAAGTACTTGCCCAGAGTCACACTACCAGTAACCAGAAACCAGGATTCAAGCCCAGGAAGGTGACTACTGAGTCTGTGCTCCTAACTGCTAGCCCACCTTTCCCACCAAGGGTGGAGTGAGGTGAGCACTGCCCATGGTTCTAGCCCTTAGCTGATCCATACAGCCTTCCAAGGGGCCCGCTGTTCTCTTCTCTCTTCCCTTCCTTCTGTCTTTCTCTCTTTCCTTTTTTTATCCCTCCCTACATCACTAAGGCAGCTGCCCTTCATCTCTCTGGCCATCCCCTGGTTGACGGGCCAGGTAGAGCTGGTTCTCCTCTCTGTTGGTGAGACCACACTTTCTGCCCCTAACCGTGTGGCCACAACCATGAGCACATGGCCGGTAGCCTCTTCATTCATCATGCTGAGCTGAGCATCCTTTTTAGGTCTTCACAGTCTAGAAGTGGGTGGGGAATTGGGGTGATACAGAAGAAATAAAGGCTCTGACAGTCCTGGGAAGTAAGTCTTTCTGGGGAATTGATACTGTGATAGATACTGAGGAGGAAAGAGACTGGAATCCATGTTCACATGGAGGGAATATCAGCCTAGTCAGACACCTGGGACACCCCTCTTCACAGCTCCTGCCTGATTCCCCCAGGCCTGGAGGCAGTGGTTCTCAACCAGCCTGCATGTTAAAATGTAAAAACATACTACAAGGACCACCTTCTGAACAACTGGAATCTCCAGGGGTAGGGCCCAGGCACTGATGGATTTTAAAAGGTCCCCAGGGGATTTTAATGTAGCCAGAGTTGAGAACCACAACCTCAAGAAGAGAGGTCTGGATAAGTATAACAAGACAGTGCTTCTAACTCTCACTTTATCATTTCATAGCTGGTGGTCTTGCATAGCCCATCAGACCTCTTTGAGCCTTAATTTTCTTGTATCTGTAAAATGGGAGTAGTAACTCGTCCCTGCCTGCATTATACAAATTGTTATGTTGCTCAGGTAGACTGTTGAATGTAGTATATTTTGTTAATTATATAGAGCATTATATTAAAAGTGAGGTGGAATTAACCTATACAGACACAAATAGATGCAGGTGTTCACTTAGCACTCTAGGGGTACTTGAGTGAGAACACAGACACACATACACACACATACATACAACAGACAGCAGTTGGTTGGGCTCTGAAAGAAAAACTGTGGTTCTCTGGACTTGGCCTTTTATGTTTTTAGCCTTCAGAATATGCCATTAAAATATGGAGCATTGATCTGGGTGTGTGCACACACACGCACAAATGTATGTGCTTAAATGATTGCTAAAGTGTGGCATCATTTGAGTCTGCCTGTCAGCCTATCAGAAACGTCATCTATAACCTTCACTGTTTGCAGTTTAATCTCCCCTGCCTCCCCGAGGGCCCTGTTCTGACATTTTAAACCCCATAAATGACAGTAGTGCTCTAAGCCATTTTGAAAAAAGCCAAGCATTTGGAAAAAACACATAGAGACATACCCCTAAATTCCCCTTCCCTTGAACACATGCTCACTCACGCTCATAAGTGGAGCTCACACCCTGCACTGGCCAATTTAGGAGAAGTCACAGATATGGGCCATCATAAGCACACGTGTGTGATGGCAGGACACAGATGCATGAGAGCCCAGTCGTGTATCTGGGGCCTTTGTATGTGCTCCAGTGGGCACACCGCAAACACAGCTTTCTGCCCCTATCCTCAAGTCCTATTCATTCAAAGTTCCATGGCTTTGAAAGAGAATCAAAGAATCCAGGCTCCTTGGAAGGCTGGTACTGGGAACAGTTGGGTAACATAGGAGACTAAGGGGCCCCAAATCTTGGGTTTAGTGTTAGGCAAGGATGTATCGATACATTAATAGGTTTAAGGTTTCCACTCTTGGAAAGCCTTTGGGTACAAAGGGATAACGAGCAAATTGTACTCCACCCTACCAACAACCAGATAGCACACCACATTTGGGGAACTGGAATGAAAAAAGAAAACCCAGAGATGCTTATTAAAGGGATGAGTGTGTGAGTGTAGAAGGACAAGATGTGGTATAAGATGTTGACAGGAAGCCCCATAAGACAGGGCCCTGTCAGCTCCTGGCTGTATCCCTAGGGCCTGGCACCGGGTTTACCACACACCAGAGGCTCATCAGTACTTGATGAATGAATGACTGAAAGAAGGTGTAAACACTAGAGTGAGTAAGTAGTAAGGGGAGTGTGTATGTGTGTGTGTGTGTGATGGAATTGGGAATGGGGCTGGGAGATTGGATAGTTAAGGACAGTTTCTTAGAATAGATAACTTCTGCTCTAGGACTGAAGGAGAGAGGCCCACATCACATCTAATATCCATTTGTTCCAGGGTAACTGGCTGGCTTTTCTTGGTCTAAACTATCTCTGATTTTGCAGCAAGATCTCCCTACTCAAAGGCAAGACAGACTTTTCTCCTATATGTGAGGAGTACGTACCAGCAGAGGATATGGACTCTGAGCAGCTTGATTCTGAGGGGCTCTGTGGATTCCTCATGGTATGACTGGCTCCTATGGCCCTCCCTCCCCACTCAAGTCATCGTGCACTTTAAGGAACTTGTTTCCATGGCAACCATTTAGTGTCAGAAAATGAGGCCTGTGACGTCAGAATGGGGGATGGGGTGAGAAACCTCCATCCCCCATGTCCCTGGCTCCCCGCTCAGTGTCTGCAGCCTTGCAGGGAAAGCTCCAGAAGAGACGAAGTACACTGCACTCCTGAGGAGCACAGGTTCTGGGTCAGGCAGGGCCCAGAAACAGGGACTGATTTGGAGATCTGACTCACCTGGCAGTGTCCCTACCTACCATTCCACTCCAAAATGCTGGCAAGGCTGAGGGCCCAGTAATGAGACAGTGTGGGCATACTTGGAAGGGTAACAATGATCTGGGACCATTGCCTGTCCCCTGGGAGAGAGGGATCCAGGTTCTCTTTATAAAGGGGGCTGTAAACAAGTAAACATGACATAGAGGGAAGGAAGTCTTGGTTGTAGGAGACCTGTCATCATACCTTAGGGATGGATGCTTTGGTCTAAAGGAGGAAAGTACATACTTTAAATAAAAGAGTAGGGACTTCCCTGGTGGTCCTATGGTTAAGACTCCAAGCTTCCACTGCAGAGGCACTGGTTCATTCCCTGGTAGGGGAACTAAGATCCCACAAACCACACAATGCAGCCAAAAAAATTTTTTTTTAATAAAAGAGGAAGAAACCCAGCTATGAAGGCATCTAGAGAGTGTCAGAGAAAGAATTCAGTAGGCACTTAGCTCTCTGAGTCTTGGTGCAGAGAATAAGACGTAACAGAACTACAGCAATTTAAGCCCCTTAGATCCTTAGGACCATGGCTAGCTTTCTGAGGGAGTCTGGTCTGTTTGGGAAGGTCATTCAAATCAGAAGATGAAAAAAAGAATGCAAAGGACCTTGTCCTTAGGAGAAAAAAGAAGGCTGAGTGTTCATTTACTGGACTTCCTGGCCGAAGTAAGTGAACCTCATCACACCAGCTGGGCAGGCCCTGCTGTGGAGATGATGAAGAGGACAATGATGATGATGATGATGGCAAACAGCAGCAGCTGTGTTTCTCAGGGCACTTGACATTTTCCTCCTTGTGGTAGGCCAGTTGGCAGGTAGGCAGGAGTTGAATTGTCTGTAGGTTGGGTCTGAAAGTGGACTCTAGGGTGGAGATGACTGTGCAGGAGCTTCACTGGGGAGCCCTTGGGATTATCGCCAGTGCAAGGAAGGAATTGGAAAGAAGCAAGACTGAACTGGAGGAGAAGTTGGGTTACGCTACTCAAAAAAGGCCTTAGTCAACCACATGGAGGGCTCTGAGGCTGCAAGGCCCTTCAGGACTGTCTGGAGTAGAGAGAGGGGGCTGGGCCTTCATATGGCTGGGGTGACCAGGCGCTGGATGCAGGCTGCCCAGGGGAAGGGCCTGACCTTAAGCGCAACAGCTCTCTTTGGCAGAGACAACTCCAAGGAAAGCTGACAGGCCAGGGAGGCACCTGGAGATAGTCCTTGAGGACTGAGGGAAGCGTGGCTTTGCAACATGGCCTCCACCACAGCAATGACCACTTTTCCTTTTGAAACTGAGGAAAGGGAAGTTCAGAGAGATGTCATGAACTGCCTACTCATACTGCTGTCATACAGGTAGGGTTGGAGTTTAGTTTCAGCCTCGTAGACTTAGTCTTGGCTTCATGGAGAAGAAATTTCAGTGTAAAACTCCTCTGAGTGACTGCAAGAGCAGATCATTAAGGGAAACTCTCACTGAGTCTCCGTGGAGGACAGGCCACTGGAGCTAAGGGTTCCCAAAGTGGGAGGCTAAATGGAAAGCTGTCCATACTGTCCTTGGGCAGACAGAGTCAGGATGCAGACAGATCCTGAGCCAAGTCTCAGCTCTGCCGGGGTCTAGGGAGCTTCCTCCCCCTCTAGAAAGGGCAGCCCTCGCTTGAGTGTGCTCAGTCACGTCCAACTCTTTGCAACCCAATGGACTGGTAGCCCACTAGGCTCCTCTGTCCATGGGATTTTCCAGGCAAGAATACTGGAGTGGGTTGCCATTTCCTTCTCCAGGGGATCTTCCTGACCCAGGAATTGAATCCGTGTCTCTTGCGTCTCCTGCATTGGCAGATGAATTCTTTACCACTCTGCCACATGGGAAGCCCCTGGGAAGGGGAGGCTGTGATTCTTAGCACAGAAGTCACAGACCTGGCTGATCTGGGCTGTGAGAGAAACTTCCTGACAGTTGTGTTGAGCTGATAGAAAGAAATGGGGCTTTGAGAATATTATTCTGTCTGCTTGATACCTGGTCCCTGGTCCTCAAGGAGTGGAATCTCTGAGGGTCTCCCTGGGAGCTTCTAAAATGGGACAGAACAGTCAGTACCGGTCGAGTCATGGTCAGCCTCAGTCCCAGGACCAACCAGCTGCATCAGGAAAGCCTGGCAGAAGACATTTGTTTGCTGAGGGATTGACAGTGGTGAGGAAAGGAGTGGACAAGGTGACAGAAGGTGAGAGATACCAAGGCAGAGAGAACAGAGAGGGGACTGACTCTCTGTCAGAACCAGCCATCCTGACAGAAACAAGGTGAAGGAATGCAGTCCCTGGGCTGGGCCATCTAGATCCCACTGAGGATTCTGGAAGTCTCTGAAGAGTGTTATGAATATGTGTGGTTGGGGTGGGGCTGTGACAGGATCAGGTGAGTGTAGGAAGTAGAGTGAAGTGAGTCCACACCCCTCCCTCACCTGCACACTTGAACTGAGGGGTCTACGGGCTGTGAGTGACAATGGTTTCTCACAAGTGTCCCTGGCTAGGAGGTGGGAAAGAGCCCTGAGCCATCACTGGAAAGACCCAGAGATGTGAGAGGCAAACGGATGGGAAGCTGATGGCAGCCTGGGAGTTTCTGTCAGGGATGCTCATGAGGATCTGCCAGCCTCTCCCCAGTTGCTCTTTGCCCTGAGGGCCATGGGCGTGTGCCCCCAGGACCTGGTCCTTCTTGTGCTTCTGGGAGGCAAGAGTGAGTGGCCACAGTTCTGTCTAGGAGACTCTGTTCAGAAAGGGACTGTTGATTTTTTTCTTAAAAAACTCTGTCACCTCGCCCTTCCCCCACACATTTCCCTTCATGACCTTGTGACTCCTCCATTAGGTCTCCTTTCTTCTTGCTTCAAGAAAAAGTCAGGTGGGGAGGGCTGGAGACCAGGGAGGGAGGCGAGCCGGCAGAGAGGCTGAGCCAATCGCGGGTCTGCAAGGTGCAAAGCAATCAGCAGAGCCGCTGGTGAGCGGGTCACTCAGTAGTGTGCACATCAGGGTGAAATCCTTTCAGCTCTTCGCCAAACCCCTAGTGAAAGACAATCAGGCTCGCTGTCACCGAGCTAATTCTGTCTATATAAAAGCAGTAATGAAATTCACGGCAGGATTACCCTCTCCATCCAATGGGCCAGCGTCGTGGTGACATATCTCTCTTATTGCCCGAATGTAACACACCATCTAATTTACGTCGTGTAGCGAGCAGGAATGAAATGTTCATAAAGAATTGCTGCATCTCGTCACCTTAACTGCGGCCCGGGGCTCTGAGGCATCTGTCAGGGAGAGGAGCAGGAGGAGGGAGGGCGGGCGGGACTCAGGGAGCAGCAGCCAGGGGCAGGGGTTCTAGGGATGGTTGTTTCTTAATAGGGTGAAGTGAAGGCAGAGGGAGGTGGGGCAGGGGTAGGGTAGGGAGAAGAGTGGGAAAGGGGGCCAATGGAGGGCTTTGGGGGAGACAGGGATAAATAAGGGTAGGATGGAGTGGTCTGGAGGGAGTGTTTGGAAGTCTGTGAGTCTGGGGAGCCAGAGAATCTGAGAGAGTATGTGTGTCTTTGGGTTTGGGTGACTTTGGGCGGAGACATGAGTGCCTGGTTCGTTGGGAAAATGACCCTCCGGGTGCCTCCCAGATACTGCAGGGCCCCTAGTAGTCTCTCTCATTCTCTGGAGGTGGAAATCCATCCGCTTCCGAAGGCTGTCAGAACCAGACTCTTGGTTTTGTGAGAAAGGAGAATTTTAATAGAAGTAAGCAAGGAGCAGGCAGACACCAGAGGCAAGTTTACAAACTTTGGAGTCATCCATGGCCCCTTGGGCTCCTGTGTGCACTGCAGGACAAGACCAGCTGCTAGCTCTCTCACCTCCACTCTAGTGTTTCACCCATCCATCCTTTTCTGTCTCCACCACCCCAGTCCAAAGCCACTGCCATCTGTTGCCTACCTAACTCAGCACCCCACTGACTGGTCTCCCCCCGTGGCCTCTTGCCCCCTCAACTCAGCCAGATAGTGGTCATCTCACTACTATCGACCCTCAACTTGAAACCCCACTATGGTGTCCCCTTGCTCTTAGGACAAAGACTAGAACTCACATCTCTGACTTTGCCCTACACTCTCAGTTTCACACTGTGCTCCAGCCACATTTGTCTTTTCCTATTGTCTGAATGTGCCACATTCTAACCAGCCACTGGGGTTGCTCACAGGCTTCCTTTCCTTGGAAGATGCCTATCAGCGCAGCATTACCCCTGCATGACTTTAACTCCTACTCTCACTTCAGATGTCAGTCGAAATGTTGGGGCCTGGAGAAAGCCTCCTGTGACTACCCACACTTGGTCAACTTGGCTTTTCTAGCATCATTTCCTTCCTGTACAACACAGACCACGTACTGTAAGGAGAAATTTCCTTTTGTGACCATCTGATTACAGCCTGGACTCTGAGCTCCATGAGGGCAGAGACCCTTATGCTTCCATCACCTGGTACAGAATCCAGGGACACTGTAGCCGCTCAATAAGTATTTGTGGAATGAAGGCATGTGGGGTCTGCACAACCATTACAGGCTAGAAGCCCTGCTACTTCCTTCTTCCATTCATTCAGCAAACACCTACTGAATGTCTCCTGAGTGCCAGGCATCGTCAGAGGCTCTGTGGTCACTAGGCTAAACAAGTGAAGACACAGTCTCTGCCTCTGAGGAGCTCACAGTCCAGGGAAGGGGACAGGCAAGCACAGAAAGCAACCAGGGTGCTAAACATGTCCTATGCTGCTTTACTCCAGAGACAAGCCATGTCCTGGGCCCGTATCAGAGCCCCCATGAGGAGGGGTTGATCTTCCTGGGCTATACAAAATTCTCCCAGACTTCCCCTAGACACAACTCAGACATCTATGGGGAAAAAAAACCTTAAGAAAACAAATTTATTAAAGAAGCATAACTGGATTTCTCTTACCAGTGCTAATAACAACAAGAAGCATTTATTAGAATCAATTACGTGCCAAGCACTTCATCTCATGTAATCCTCACAATGACTGTGACTCCTACAGATTATATTATCCCTGATTCACAGATGAGGAAACCGAAGCCAACTGATATAAGTAACTTGCCCTAGAAGGTCACACACCTGGCACACAGTTAATGCTTAACAAATATTTATTGAGTGAACGAGTGAATGAGAATTTAATAGGTAGAAGGGACAGGTGTTAAACCTAGAATTTCTGGCTCCAAAACCCGTGGGCTGTTTATTATTTATTTCAGGCAACAAAATTTTGGGGCTCTCAGGCTCTGGTCAGTGTTAGAAAAATAATCTGAGGTTGGACTTTGAATCTATGCTTCCTTCTGACCCAGACCCTCGTCTGAACATCCATAGCCTTCCTACAGATACACATGACACTTCAGATACCAGGCTTGGCCATGGCAGGAAGATTAGGTTTAGAGAAGACCAGACCTTACTGTATCTAGGGAAATGCCCCCAAGGTGAACCCTTCCCAATCCTGCCCTGTCTTCCTCCAACACTCCAGGCTTAGGTTAGCTTATCAAAAGTCTAGGAAGAGGGAGTTCCATTGTGGCCTCCTGGTTAGGATTCCGGGCACCCCGGGTTCAAGCCTTGTTGGGGAACTGAGATCCTGCAAGCTACCTGGTGGTACCAAAAATAAAAATGTCTTGAAACAGTATGATCAAAACAAAGTCTAGGAAGGTATCTTTGTGGAAGCTAAAATGTCATTCTTATGTGTACATATCAACCACATCTTGTACTCTCGCTCTTGTGCCTAAGCTGTGTTGTCTTTTCCATTGATTCAGAGATATTTACTCACCAGGATGATATATATCTATGTGGGATGTTGAGTGTGGACCTGTGTTCAGGTAAGTATACACATGTATCAGTAAACTCATTCTTTCATTAGCTCTCTCATATCCCAGTGATATCTGTTCTCTGGAGACACCTGAGTCTGTAACCTAACATTCCCTCCCTGAAAGACACCTGGGAACATGGGTCCCTGAAGCTGTCTTTCCCTCTTGCTTCTAGCCGCCACTCCTGAAAACTGTACATGACCTTCCAGCTACTGCTGGCAGGCCACAGAGTGGGATTGTGTGCCATATGTTTCCTCTTATTTTGAGGAAAGTTCTGCTCCCTGGCAGTGGGTAAATGTCTCTTTATCAAAGAGCTAATGCATGGATGTATCATCAAAGAGATAATATATGCCTGACACACAGTAATCTCTCAATTCATGTTAGCTATTAACATTATTATAGCTCATTTGTCCTCCTTGACCAGAGGGCGTCCCTCCTCCCCACAGCCCTCCCAGGGCTGGAAGTACAAGTAACCATATCCACTCCTTCCAGAGAGCCGTGTGAGACTTGGTGCACTTACAAAGACCTCCTGGGGTCAGAGGGCTCCAGGCCATTTTCATCTATATCTCTCAGTAGGACAAAAATCTCACACACCCCTGGCAGGTAGGACTCAATCATATTTTTAAGTTTCTATAAAATAAGTCTCAAGAGTATCTTTAGACATCGCATCCAAAATCCAAAACCTTAAACTTCTTTTTTTTAAAGTCTTTTGCTGCACTACTTGGTATGTGGGATCTTCATTCTCCCACCAGGGATGGAACCTGTACCTCCTGCAATGGCAACATGGAGTCTTAACCAATAGACTGCCAGGAAAACTCAAAACCCTAAACTTCTAAGACCCAAATTGTTTCCTACACCCATCTTCCTGCAGTTGACATCTTTCTTCCTAAACTGGACCGAAGCCAGACCCACTGGACAGTGTCCACCAGGGAGGAGCAGTTGCAATCATAACACCTGATAACCTGAACTCCTTTCCTTTGGCCCAAGTGGCCTATCCTTCCAGCTAGTGATCTGTTTTGTGGCTCTGCCAGGGGTTGACATTCTAAACCAGACCCACTTCTTCAGGTGAAGCAAGATATCATTCAAGTTGGATGGATACAGAGCATTCAGTAGCAGAGGCTGGGAAGGGTGGGGATGAAAGAGAACTCAACTATCCTAAAGAATCAGGATTTGCCAGACAGTATCTGCCCTTAAATTGGCACCAGGCATTCTTTTCAGGGTCCGTGGAAACCCAGGGGTCTGTACCAGAAGTGAATTAAGGCTTGTTTGATTGTTTTTGTACAAGCAAGAGGGGAAAGGAAGATTCTATGGAACACATAAACTAGAGGAGGTTGGTGATGGATTAAAAATTGGAATCCAACCCTGTCAATGTGTTTATTTGATTTCCACATTTTCCTCCCCCCTTTTATTCCCACTCTTCTTCCCCTTCCCCCAGACTGACATAAATGAAACCCTGATGGCTATTTCAACTGCAATCTTATATATCCAGGGAAGCCTGAGCGTCCCAGCTGCTGGCCGCCTCTGATCCTCTAAACCCAGAGAGGCCAGCTGGTCAGAGTTCTCAGGGATGGCAGACCCCAAGTGCAAATTTGGCTTCTGCTACCAACAGACTCTGATCATGACAGATCACTTAACTTCTCTGGGTACTAGCCTTAGCCTCCTCCTCCCCTCTCCAACACCTCACCTCAGATGATAGCAAGAAGCATCCTGAATTTCTTGAAAAATGATTCTAGAAATTCACCTTTCTGTTTCCCCTTATAATTACCAGATCAGAATGTAGTCCCCATGAGGATTAGCAGGATCTTGGGTGGGCCAGTCCTCTTCTCTGTTGGCCCGGACAGCTGTTTAGTCACCAGCCAGCAGGAGAGAGTGCAAGTGGGTGGATGCAGCTCAGCCCTACTGCTGCATTCAAGACCCATTGTGATAACAGCAAAGATAATTGTCCAGCTTCCTGGCTTGTCTGAGGGCTTTGTGTGTTCCTCCAGATACCATATGGTTCAAAACTGTCAGCCTAGGGAATTCCTTAGCAGTCCAGTGATGAGGAGTCTGAGCATTCACCCATGAGATCCTAGGTTCAATCCCTGATCAGACACTTAAGACCCCACAAGCCACGCGGCATGGCCAAAAAACCAAAAAGCTATGTCAGCCCAAAGTAACCACCAGCATCCAGCCTGCTTGGAGTTCAGTATGACAGCAAGGGGATGTCTAATATGTAGATAAAACTCAAAGGCCCTCAAAAAGGAGAATAATTGATGACTTAAAGAAATAGACATAAATTCTATTAAGTATGGCTCAACTCTTTGGCTCTCCAGGCCCTTCCAATACCAGAAACTCTATTTGGTGGTCATTCCCTGCTCAGCGTCGTTAAATTCTCTGGTAATCTGCGGGGATGTGTAATTATGCTGTAGTTAGTGTTTGTTCACTTAGTAAACCCTTGGTGTAGTTACCATGTAAGTCAACGGTATTTACAGGGTATTTTTTCTGCCTGTAACTCAAAGCCTTACCGAAACAAATTGGAATTGCCTTCTGGAGGCCATTGTTATAAATTACAGACCCAACATCTGTCCACATCTGCAATGTCTAGACAGCCTGTCTCAGCTACGAGAGAGGGGAGAGACGGGAAGAGACGAACGAGGGAAAGTGAGGGAGACATGAGGAGTGGCAGAGGGAAATCTCAGAATCACATAATTTTTCTCTGCAGAGGTTTGCCCAAATGACTCCTGTGCTGGCTTCTGAAGTGGATCTGACTCTTCAGAAGCTAACACCAAGCTCTGGAGGGTCCAGGAGCTGACCATCATCCCTGAGTGGGTTGGCAATGCAACCACTTCCTTTGGGCCACCTTTCTGTCCCCGACGGGCTGTCTGGTCACAGTGAAACCTGAAAGTTACAAATACAGGAACTGATGATGGCCCGAGTCAGGAGAGCTGCCGTTTCTCCAAATTCCCTCCAAACCCTCACCCGGCTGCTCCCTGACTCTCATCCCCATCTGGCTCAGCTTTTGGGGGCAAGGCATTCACATGCCTGTCTTTCCTGTGGTCCCTCTCCTGCACCCGCGATAAGGAGCCTGCCCGTCAGCTGAGTGATTGTATTTTTTTACAGTTCCTAGCACAAACCTTCTCATTTATATGTAAAGCAGCCATTAGTCATAGCTCCGTTCCCACACACTGCCTGATGTACAATCACATTTTGCAGCGGATGAATCTTTCCACACAGCTGCTCTGCTATGAATAATCCGTCTCCAGGCCCATAAATCAGAAAAAAATCATGCACCTCGTTCGCCTGATCCTTACACAAAGTCATATATTTTACATGAGGACGAGCTAAATATTCATGAGTCTTAAAGGCTTTCTTCATAGGCACTTGTTGGGGTTGTTTTCTACTACTGGGGGGATACCAAGGTTGTATTTAGGTGAACCAGGGATTTTAAAGAGGATAGAAGAGGGAAAGGAGAGGGAATCTGTGTGTGTGTGTGTGAGAGAGAGAGAGAGAGAGCGTGCAAGATTGATAGAGTCTAAGCTTATCAGTCTAGGAGTCATGTGGGACAAAGGGTGCTCACGTGAAGTCTTAAAAACATGATAAATACTTGTTCACCTGAGCTTCTATCCTGCTCAGAGCCATGAATATTGCCTCGCATACTTTCAAGGTCATTTCATAACCTTTGCCCTCTGACCTATGCAGGAATGACTCTGGCCCTTCACTGTATAGGGAGGTGCCTGGGATCCCCACCCTGATTTGATCAAAGCAGAATGCGGGGTGAGAGACCAGAGACATGGGGAATGAGCAGATAAAAAAGGAACCATTTTGATGCTAACAAAGCCTGTGACCCACACACAGCTTCAGACCTCCAGCAATTTCCAGGGTTTTTGTTTCCAACCTGTTCTGGTGCCAGAGAGCATTTAAGGTGGCTTTGCTGCCCCTGCCTGCTTTATTTCCATCCCCTGGTCTACCTCCCTCCACTCACCCTCTTAGCCCCCCAGGCCCCGATTGCTGCAGTCAGCTCAGAGGGCCCACGCGCTCTGCCAGGAACACTCTCCCAGCACAGCTCCTCAAACTGCCCCTATTTCTTGAAATGCAAATGTTGACCCCTTCAAGAAGCCTCCTTCCAATCTTTAGAGGAGAGGGAGTGTTACCTGCCTGGCCGCGCAACCTCCCCCTGCCGCCATCCCTAGCTAAACCACTCATCACACCAACTCGTCTGCTGGCAGGTACTTTTTCATTTTATTCTGGCATTCGCTCAGCATTTGTCTGTGTGTTCAGTGGCGCTGTCTGTCTGACTCATTATACTGTGGTCCACAGTGGTGGTGATGATGTGTCCTCACTTCTCTGGGAAGGTTGAAAATTCTTCATCCTGGATTTCACTGGCTAGATGAAGGACATGTTTCTAGGTAGGTTTCTTGGATTTAGATTTGGAAACAAACATAAGCTCTCAGACCCTTTCAGCCTTCAGTGGATGATGATGCCTTGTGTTCCATTAGCTGTCCTCTGATAAAGAACTGTCCCCAAACTATAGTGGCACCTCTGTGGGGACAATCACCTCTCTGTTTAACAGATGGGCAAACTGAGGCCTAACCTTGGCGAATTACTTTCTCAAGTCAAATCAAGAGGAGATGACAGGACATTACAATTGCATCCAAATTAACTTTTATGAATTTGACTCAGGTCATCAAGTTTTTTCCACCCACCCCCATGGTAAAAGATCAGACATCAAAGCCTTTTCTATTTCTCCATGTTCCATGGGCTTATGCACTCTGCTCCCCTTTGCTCCTCCAGCTCTCAACCCACTCTTAGTAATGTTCAGAAAGAATAAAGTAAGAAACCTGCCAGAGAGGAGGAAAAAGTCCAAACAATCACAGATGGCCGGCTCGCAAATTTAATTTTAAATCATTCTTTATTATCCAAAATATTAAAATTAAAGCTATAATGCCCAAAGGAAAACACAGATTAAAACCCCCTATGTTTCACAGCCTTTTCCTCAGGGGGTCCCCGAAACACTGAGTAAGAATGCTTTGAGAAGAAAGCAGGCGTGCAGGAGCAAAGAGCCAGCTGTAGATCATTGAGCCAAACTCTCGGTGACTGACCCAATCAGCTTCCCTTAAAGCCAAACACCAACTGTTTCATATGCAATTAATGATTGCCCTGGCAAATGAAAGTGCATCAAGTCATCACAGGCATCGTTGAATGAGAAGACACACAGCAGTCACAGGTAGCTCATCCCTGGCATCTACATAATGATATTACCAGGCTCATCTAGGCTCAGGATTTAATTCTGCAAAACACCATGCACTAAATATTTATATTCATAAAAGGGCTATGGGGGAAAAAAGCCCACATGCTGCCTCTAGACTCCCTATTTGTCTAGAATAAGCTGCTAACTCATTTGCTGGGGTGTATGGTTGGGGGTCAAGGGCATCCATCAAGTGTCAGTAGAATTCCAGTGTTTCTGGCCCCAACTTCACCCTTTGAAAAGGCTCATCGCTGGATTGGGTATTCAGAGATACCCAAGAGAAAGCAAAGCCCCTTCCTTCCCTGGATATGTCAAAGCAGACACGGAGGCCCCCTCATGTTTCAGTGAGAAAGTAGAGCAGATGAGAACGTGTTCCCCTGTCTCTGGTGCAGAAAAATGAAAGTCTAGAGAAGGAACAGAGACTGTTTAGAATCATACCTCACAAATTTTAAATTGCAGATATAATTCCAATTCTTGGCACCACCACATCTGAACTGTAAAACTGAAGAAGAGAGCTTCTCCAAATAATCACAAATAAACCAATGCTGATGGAAAGAACAGGTGTTCTCTTTGGCTTCTTGGATTTGTCTCTATTTTCTCTATTGGATCCTAATTCTGAACCACAGTCTTTACTCAAATGTTCTCTGCAGTGCACTCTTGGGCCTGACACCTCCAGCGTATAAGGCACAGGACTAACGCAGCTTGGCCTCAGGGGTTGCCAGGATCATTTCCACATCCATCCTGAAGGCTGCTCTCCCCAGTTGCATCTCAAACCCAATTCTTTTTTTTAATTGAAGTACAGTTGATTTATAATGTTGTGTTGATTGCTGCTGTATAGCAAAGTAACTCATATATATATGTATATATATACACATTCTTTTTCATATTCTTTTCATTATGATTTATCATAGGTTATTAAGTATAGTTCCCTGTGCTATACAGTAGGACCTTCTTGTTTAACCTTTCTATATATGCTGTTCTTCAGTCACTAAGTCGTGTCTGGCTCCTTTGCTACCCTATGGACTGAAGCCTGCTAGGTTTCACTGTCCATGGGATTTCCCAGGCAAGAATACTGGAGTGGGTTGCCCTTTCCTTCTCCAGGGGATCTTCCTGACCCAGGGATTGAACTCGTGTCTTCTGCATTGGCAGGTGAATTCTTTACCTCTCAGCCACAAGGGATGCCCATTCTACTTAAACCAGCTTGCATCTGCTAATCCAAACTCCTAATTCATTCCTCTCTGCTCCCCTTCCCCCACCACCCTAGCAACCACCAATCTCTTCTCCATGTCTGTATTTCGGCTTCTGTTTTATAGATAGGTTCATTTGTGTCATGTTTTAGATTCCACATATAAGTGATATCATATGGTATTTGTCTTTCTCTTTCTGACTTCATAGAATATGATAATCTCTAGTTACATCCATGTTGCTGTAAATGGCATTGTTTTCTTTTTTATGCCTGAGTAGTATTCTGTTTTATATATCTTCTTTATCCATTCATGTGTTGATGGAAATTTAGGTTGCTTCCATGTCTTGGCTATTGTGAACAGTGCTGCTATGAACATGGGGGTGCATGTATCTTTTTGAATTATAGTTTTGTCTGTGTATTTACCCAGGAGTGGGATTGTTGGATCATATGGTAATTCTATTTTTAGTTTTCCGAGGAGTCTCCATACTGTTTTCCACAGGTACTGTACCAACTTACATTCCCACCAACAGTGTAGGAGGGTTCCCTTTTCTCCACACCCTCTCCAGCATTTATTTGTAGACTTTTTAATGATGGCCATTCTGACTGGCATGAGGTGATACCTCACTGTAGTTTTGATTTGCATTTCTCTAATTATTAGCAATGTTAAGCATCTTTTCACGTGCCTCTCAGTCATCTGTACTTCTTCTCTGGTCTCTTTAGGTCTTCTGCCCACTTTTCGACTGTGTTGTTTGCTTTTTCTGTTGTTGAGTTAAAATCCAACTCTTCATCCAGCCCCCTCTGCCCTTTTTTCTCCTTGGCAGAAAATGCAGATGATGGAGACTGTTGGTTCCCTGTGCACACCATGACTTGGAGCCTTCAGCAGCTTTTCCAGGGGTCTGCATATTATAATCAAGATGAGATCAGCTAATAAAAATTACTTTGGTTACAATCCAAAAAGATTAACCAGCCTTAAGGGTTTCATGCCTATGCATTACACTTTTCAATTTTCCAACAATTAAGCTAACAACAAATAATATTGACAAATAAACTGCCAGATCTGCTAGCTGAAGCCCTGCCATGGCAAGCAAGAGTTGTTCTGCTGCTAAGTGATCTTCTAGCCATTGCCTGCTTGTCAGGTCCAGCCTGTGAGTTCCAACAGGCTGGGGCACTGGCACTCTAGCTGCATGGGTGAAGGGCAATGAGTGAAGCTTGTTGGTTTTGTTTTTTAAAAAGATGATAATCCTGAATCTTGCCCTCCTGACACTTTAGAAGAATTTTCCTCGTTTCCACTGATTTATCAACATCCTGCTAGAGAAAATCCAAGGTAAGGAGACCTATATTCTTGTGAGGCACAACTACATTAACTCATTAACTAAGTCAGAGTCACAAATTCAGGGCCTAATATAAACTAGACCCAGCACTAATAAAATCTGGGGATAGGCCCAAGTCTCAATGAAAACCCTCTCCCACACAGATGCTGCTTGAGGTCTATGGAGGCTAGACTTCAGCCCGCCAGGTTGCCTGGGCATTAGCAACAATAACAGGCTGCAAGATGTTTTGGCTCCTGTCTACAAAGCTAAGGCCCAATTACTTCTCTGGATATTTCTATTACTCAGGTTTGGAGAAGAAGATAGCAGGAGGAAGGGCTAGGAGAGGAGGACTACAAAGGGAATAAAGGTCATTGTTATCATTTAATGAGAGCTTACCATGAGTCAATCACTGTGGTCAGTGCTTTCACTCAGTAATTTATATAATCTTCAAAATAATCCTATGAAGTAGACCCCCATTTTACAGCTTAGGAAATAGAGGCCTGGAGAAGTTAAATAGCAGTTCCAGGAATTGAACTCAGGTTTTGGTTCCAAAGCTTGTCTATGCTCTTTGCCACAAAACCAGTGAAAACTGCTGAACAATTATAAATACAGAAAATATATTTCTGTAGCAGAATCTAAATTATTATTATTATTATTTTTTTTTGGCCAGGTCTCGAAGCTTGCGGGATATTCGTTCCATACCCAGGGGTCAAACCTGGGCAAGCTCGGAGTCCTAACCCCTGGACCACGGAGGAAGTCCCAGCAGAATCTAAATTCTGATCTAAGTTAGAAACAGGACATCTAGCCTCAAAGTCATACTCCCTTTGATACAATGTTTGATCTTCATCAAAATCAGCTAATATATGGGACCTCTGGTGGTCCACTGGCTAAGGCTCCAGGTTCCCAATGCAGGGAGCTTGGGTTTGCTTCCTGGTCAGGGAACTAGATCCTGCATGCTGCAACTAAGACCAGGAACAGCTAAATAAATAGATAATGAAAAACAAATATCTAACAAGAACCCAGTCTCCTAGGCCAAATGGGACAGTGAGAGAGTGTTCTATTTCTTCAATTATGAGAAACAGAAGATAATCTTAAACTAAATAATCTGAGAAACTTGTTAAAAATGCAGATTCATGGGCCCCACCCAATCTTCTTGATCAGAATCTCTGAATAGGGGGCTTGTGAGGCTGCTATTTAACAAGGTCTCCAGATGATTATTATTCATCCAAGAAAGGAAAACCATTGACATGAACTATGAACACTGCCCTCAAATACATGCCAAGCCCTGTGCCCTGGCATCCAGGCCACTAATCTGACCACAGGCAGCCCTCAGCTCCTTCACTCTCCCTCTACCTTCAGTCTTTAATACCTGCTGACTGCATTTCTTCCTCCTGTCTTTATTTTAATTCACCCTGGTCCCTGACCTCATCTGTGCTCTCTCCTCCTCTCCTCACCTGTGTTTGGGTTTTACACCTGCCCCTTGCCTGCTTTGGCCTCTTTCTTTCCTCTCTTTTAAATGTAATTTTTATTTAAGTGTACTATACATACAGAAAAGTGCACAAGATAATAAGGTTACAGCTCAATGAATTTTTCCGAAGTGTATATACCCGTGTAGCCAGCATGAAGTCTCTCTCTCTCTCTCTCTCTAAACACAAATTTGACTCTAAATAGCACTGAAGGGTAATTTAAGTCTGTAGTCTCTTAAAGGGACAGTTGGAAAGGGAACTTCCACCATATATCATTCCTTAAAACCTTCTTGTATAAGCTTCTCACCACCAAAATCTCTCTGCCTTCTTCTCTTCCTTTCACAAGTCTTTATTCAGCACCTATCCTATTATGTGCTGGGTCCATAATGATGAACAAGATATCCCTGGGTCCTGCTTTCATGGCACTTAAAGTCTCACAAGGGAGACAAATGAGACACAGAAAGGAAACAACAAATTGTGGACTTCCCTGGCAGTCCAGTGGTTAAGAATCTGCCTGCCAATGCAGAGGGCACGAGTTTCATCCCTGGTCTGGGAAGATCCCACATACCACGGGGCAATTAAACCCGTCGGCTGCAAAAACTGAGCATGCATACCACAACTACTGAAGCCCGCTCGCCCTGGAGCCTGAACTCTGCAACAAGAGAAGCCACTGCAATGAGAAACCCATGCACCACAACCAGGGAGTAGCCCCTACTCACTCACTAGAGAAAGCCTGTGCACAGCAGCAAAGACCCAGCCCAGCCAAAAATAATAAACAAAATGTACATTAATTTAAAAAATTATAAATTGTGACAATTGCTCTGAAGGGATTAACTGGGTGCTCTGGTGCCTGGAGGGTGAGGAGGTGAGGCGGGGGGTGGGGGGGGGGGAGGAAAGAGTAGTTTATGAACAAACTATGAATGAAAAGGGCAGAATGTGAAGGCAAGGGCAAGGCCGTGAGGTGGGACACACCTTGGATCAAGGCAAGAATTCTTTCGTTTCCTTTCTCTTGGTGACCTCTCCAACTCTCTCCTACCATCTTTACAAATCTCTTCTTTTCCACCCGAAGCTTTCTACCTTGTCTGCCTCTTTTTATAGAAATAAATTACCATTTTCTCTCTTACAGCATAATAAAGTGTTCATCAACCCAAACCCTGACTGTTTAGTGAGGTAGAGAAGGGGAGAAGAATGTGAACTTGAATTTTTTTTTTTTTTCTTTTTCTGGCTCCAGAAATGTTTGAACAGGATTTATTCACCTACTCTTTGGAATCAACCCTCAGTCATCCTGTTGTCCCTGAACTAAGTCTACAGGAAGCCTCTGAGTTGCCTCCTTTCTCTGGTTTCTCACAGTTATCACTGGGAGACCCACAGAGGAGCTCTGTTCAGGAACTCAGATGTTTAGAATCAAGAAGTCTCATCAGTGGTTTTGGCAGCTACGCTGTTTTGTTTCTGAGCTAACACTGCCATCAATGATAGCCCTGTCATTAAAGGCAGGGGGCAGTACAGTCTGTGCCCCAAAGGGTTTGGTTGCGAGCCGTTCTAACAATGATGACTTGAATAAGAGTGTTACAAGCACAAAGAAACCTGAGGATTCAACAGCAGCCCTCTGATTCTGTCATCTGGCTTTCTTCCTGCCCATGTCAGTGTGAGGCCTTTGTACCCTCTGACCCTAGAGAGAGGCAGAGCAAATCCTTCTACTAGTCTCTTCTCTCCTTTTCCACCTCCATCCCCCAGCCTATCCTCAGATCCTCTTACAGTCCTGCCTGCCATGATCTCTCAGTTATCATTGGGAGATTCATCTTTGAAGGACTCCCTCAGTCAGACTCCTTGACAGGTGACTGAAATGGGGAGAATGTTGGGAAGTGAGCCCTCATAACGAAGTAATTAGATCTTTCAAAAGCCCAGCTTTACAGCCCTTTTTGCTTCTCCGGTATTGGGTGATAGAGCACCTCATTCTGTTAACTTCAACGTCCTGGAGAAGGTGAGTTAAATTAAAAAAAAAAAAAACTATTCTTCCATACAGAGATTCAAGTTAAGGCCTCAAAGTCAAATCTTGGTATACAAAATTTTTTATGTCCTCTGTGTTCCAGTCCTTGACAAAATTCTGTCCAGTCTTTATCATCATTATCACCACCATCTAACACTGACCAAGTCCCTATCATAAGCTAGGGCCTGGACAAACTGCTTTATGTGCACCTTTTCCTCCTGGTCCTGCTAAACCTAGACTGCTGAGCCTGACCCATGACAGTGATTCTGTGGGTCAACCTCCAGGACTACGAATGAGGCAGACCCTCAGACTAGCACTGGCACCAGCAGGGAGAACCAGGGAACTGGGGGACAAAGTTTAGATGCCTTGCCCTCTGACACTTGGGACATGATTGGGACAGTTTTCTGACAGACACTGGCGAGCAGTAGCATTTGGTCATGTGTCCACTTAATAACTATGAGGAAGAGATTAGCTTGGGATAGTGGAATTCCCACCTCTGGGAAATGACAGCAGCCAGATAAAGACATCATCAGCTTGAAGGAATGGTAGTGATGGGATCTGGACAAAGGTCTGTTGAAGAGAAAACAACCCATACAAACTTAAAAATCTATAAAACAAGGGAGGGTCAAATAGTGTCTAACAAATTTAAGCAAAGAAATAAAGGAATTACAGCATGAAAATCATTAATATCTGAAGCTGGGAAAAATATTCAACAAACACATAAGCTATCTTTTTATAATCAAATGAATACTCTTTTTGTCTGTTCTGGACAAAGGTTTCTGATTTGGATACTATTGTTAATAAATACCAGACCACCTGACCTGCCTCTTGAGAAATCTGTATGCAGATCAGGAAGCAACAGTTAGAACTGGACATGGAACAACAGACTGGTTCCAAATTGGGAAAGGAGTACGTCGAGGCTGTATATTGACACTCTGCTTATTTAACTTATATGCAGAGTACATCTTGAGAAATGCTGGGCTGGATGAAGCACAGGCTGGAGAAATACCAATAACCTCAGATATGCAGATGACACTACACTTATGGCAGAAAGTGAAGAAGAACTAAAGATCCTCTTGATGAAAGTGAAAGAGGAGAGTGAAAACATTGGCTTAAAACTCAACATTCAGAAAACTAAGGTCATGGCATCCAGTCCCATCACTTCATGGCAAATAGATGGGGAAACAGTGGAAACAGTGGCAGATTTTATTTTTGGGGGCTCCAAAATCACTGCAGATGGTGACTGCAGCCATGAAGTTAAAAGACACTCCTTGGAAGGAAAGTTATGACCAACCTAGAGAGCATATTAAAAAGCAGAGACATTACTCTGCCAACAAAGGTCCCTCTTGTCAAAGCTCTGGTTTTTCCAGTAGTCATGTATGGATGTGAGAGTTGGACTATAAAGAAAGCTGAGTGCCGAAGAATTGATGCTTCTGAACTGTGGTGTTGGAGAAGACTCTTGAGAGTCCCTTGGACAGCAAGGAGATAAACCAGTCCATCCTAAAGGAGATCAGTCCTGAGTGTTCATTGGAAGGACTGATGTTGAAGCTGGAACTCCAATACTTTGGCCACCTGATGCGAAGAACTGACTCATTGGAAAAGACCCTGATGCTGGGAAAGATTGAAGGCGGGAGGAGAAGGGGAAGACAGAGAATGAGATGGTTGGGTGGCATCACCGACTCAATGGACATGAGTTTGGGTAAACTCCGGGAGTTGGTGATGGACAGGGAAACCTGCATGCTGCAGTCCATGGGGTCGCAAAAAGTTGGACATGACTGAGCGACTGAACTGAACTGTTAATAAATGCATTTAGACTGTGGGTTAGACTACCTGCAGGAGAATCTGTATTAGTTATCTATTGCCACATAACAAATAACCCTCTAATTTAACAGCTTAAAATAACAGTAAATATTTATTATCTCATAGGGGTCAGGAATTTGAACAGTTTAGCTGAGTGCTCTACCCAGCATCTCATGAGGTTGTGTTCAAGATGTGGGCTGGGTTTGCAATAACCTGAAAGCTTAACTGTGACCGTTAGATCTGCTCCAAGAGAGTTTGCAAATGTTATTGGCTATTTGGTGAGGACTGTTGGCAGAAGGCTTCAGTTTCTTGCTCTATGGAACTCTCCATAGGGCTGCTTGGGGTTCCTCATAACTAAATGCCTTATATCTCCCAGAGCAAGTACTCCAAGTGAGTAAGGCAGACCCACAGTATTTTGTATACCCTAGGCTTGGGAGTCACCCTCCATCATTTCTGCAGTATCTCATTGGTTACACAAATCAGTCCTATTCATTATAGGAGGGATGTGAATAACAGGAGGCAAGAATTATTGGGGGTCATCTTGGAGGTAGTCACCACCATACCTTTGTTCTTACAGCATTCTATTTAAACCATTCACTTCAGACTGGGACTTGAACCCATGGGTGCCGGGACTCAAACCCAGCCAAAACCTTACTGGAGACTCTAGCCCACAGTGTTTTAATTAGAATCACTTACCTGATGTCTGGTCTTAGTGAGGCTCAGCTTCTATGTGTCTCAGCACAGAAGGAATTCAGTGAGAGGCAAAGTGAGAAGCAAGAAATAAATTTATTAATATAGCACTCTTACAAGAAATGCAAGCAGGCAGGTGAGGAAGCTCTGCCTTGAGGATTAAGTGGGCTGCAGTTTAATAGTCAAAGGAAAGGAAGAGAGGAAAAGAAAAGACTGCCTTCTTCGAGTAGATATCAGGCTTACATCACTAGCTCCTCCTCTGTATCAGGCAGGAGAATGTCTGACTCTATGAGGTCAAACGAGGACTGTCATATTACTGTTGTTGTTTAATTGCTAAGTCATGTCCGACTCTTTTGTGACCCCCATGGATTGTAGCCTGCTAGGCTCCTCTGTCCATGGGATTTCCAAGGCAAAACTACTGGAGTGGGTTGCCATTTCCTTCTCCAGAGGACCTTCCTGACCCAGGGATTGCATCCAGGTCTCCTGCATTGCAGGCAGATTCTTTACCATCTAAGCCACCAGGGAAGCCCCTCTATAGTTAGACAAGCTTGCTTCATTCCACAAGGTTCCGATAACCTTCTTGAGTGATTAATTTACAGTGGTCTCCCAAAGTTTCCCAGGTTTCCCTCTCTATAGAGTCCTACTGAGACTTCTACAGCTATCTGTATATCTATCCTATTTTATCCCTATCACTATCAGGGGCACACAATTACAATTTGCCCCATTCCTGATGATGCTCACTGTTTTTTTTTTTTTTTTCGGGGTGGGGGGGGGCGGCGCATACTACGTCTTGTACAGGATCTTAGTTCGACAATCAGGGGTCAAACCTGTGCCCCCTGCAGTGGAAGTATGGAGTCCGAATCACTGGATGGCCAGAGAATTCTTGATGTTCACCTTGATCTAAAGTTATGTCTGCCAGTCTTCCCCACTGTGAAGTTACTCTTTTCTTTTTCAAATCATTAAGTATATTGGGAGTCATATCTCCATTATTCTTTGAGTACTTCCTTGTGTTCTGGCACAAAATTTTCTAGGTTCATCTTGTATTTTCCTTGTCCTAGCCCTAGAATCAGCTATTTCCCCAAGGAACACTAATTCCTTTTAGTGGAGAATAGTATTTAGAAGCTAAGATCTGGATGCTAAGTCTAGTTACTATTATTGGGTATTGCTGCTCCAGGGCTTCCCTGGTAGCTGAGATGGTAAAGAATCTGCCTGCAATGCAGGAGACCCTGGTTCAGTTCCTGGGTCGGGAAGATCCCCAAGAGGAGGGCATGGCAACACACTCCAGTATTCTTGCCTGTAGAATCCCCATGACCAGAGCAGCCTGCTTTGATACTGTCCATGGGGTCACAAAGAGTAGGACATGACTGAATAACTAAGTACAATGCAGCAGCATTGTTGCTCCAAGGCCCTCACAGTGGGCAGAGCTAGGGAATGTACGTATACAACGTCTCCCTTCACTGCTGCTCGCTTCTTCCTCCACATGGAAGCCCTTACCATATCAGTTGGGCTCCAACACCCCATGCCAGATCATCTCTCAGCATAGACACCAACTTTGTTCTGTCCTGCGTAATAGTTTTAAGACTAAATTATTCAGGAAGAAGGTCCAAACTGAGCCCATCTTGATTGTATTTGCAAATTATATGAAATTTAGAGCTATTAATTGTTAACATTTATTGAGTACTTACTACATGCCAGGTGATGTTCTAAGGATTTTCCATGAATCCTCAGGCCAGCCCAATGAGATCGGAACTATTAGGGTCCCCATTTTGCTGATAAGGCATAAAGAGTTAAAGTAATTGCCCAAGGTCACACGGTTACAGGACTTTTAGAACATATTCTTAAAGAGGAGGAGGTATCCTGTGTCCTCCACAGCATTTCCCTGATGTAGGCCTGGAACACAGATACTGTACTGCTAGATATCCTCTGGGGACAAATTGCCCCCAGCTGAGAACCAGTGGTCTAGAACAACAGTAATCGAATCTAAGTAAAGCTGCTTCTTGATTGTTTGTGCTAATGAATGAAAGAAAGGGGATAAGCATAATCCAGAAGGGCAGAAAATGCAAAAAAAAAAAAAAAATGTCTCTTTTCTCTGTGTGGCAGAGATTGCTTGTTGCCTATTCCAACATCCATCATAAAGGCATTTCTTCAACCTTTCTCCTCCAGCTCTATACCCCACCTGCCTTACCCATACTCTCTCCCTCCATTTCTGTCACTGAAGGCTAATCCTTGCATCTGGATTTCACTATATCTTCTTAGACTCCCCTATTTCTACCTCTAACCACAGTGAAGAGAAGAGTCTCTTCTTCCCTGGATAGCCATATATCTTGTAAGAAGAGACTCAGCAGTCTCCATTTCCTCACCTTTCCTCTTCAACTCACCGCAGTATGGCATCTGCCTCCCCCCATGATTCACACTTACCAGGTTTTCCTCCTGTCTCTCTGGTCACTTCTTGGACTCCTGTTGCTGGCTCTTCTTCTGTTCATCCTGTAAATCTTAACGTTCTTCAGAATTTCATCCTAGACCTGCTGTTCTTCACAATGCTTGCAGTTTTCCTGCATGACTTCATCCTTTCCTTCAATTGCCACCTATATGTTGAAGATCCCTATCTACAGTCCAGGGCTTTCTCTTCAGCTTCAATTCTGAATATCCACCTGCCTCTTTGATGTCTGAATCCATGTAGAAGTCTCACAGGTATCTTGAAGCAATCTCCCCCCCCCAAAAAAAAACCCCATAAAAACTGATTATTTTCCCACTACCTGTTCCTTCTTTTCTGTTCCCCGTCTCAAAAATAGCACTCCTCATTCATCCTGTTTCCTGAACCAGATACCTAGAAGTCATCTTTGACACATCCTTTTAACATCGTCCATGACATATCTAATTAATCACTATGTCCTACAGATTCTATCTCTTCAACATCCCTGCAATCTATCTGCTTTCTTTTTTCATCACCTCCCTCATCAGACCTCCGTCATTCCTCTCAGCAAGATTTCAGCAACCTCATAATCCTTTTCCCAGTCTCCAGCTATAAGAGATTTTCCAAAATTACAAATCGGGCCATGCTGCAGCCCTGCTTTAAAAAATGTTCAGTAGTTTCTTGCAGCCCTCACAATAAAGTCCAAATTCCTTAATTTGGCATATAACCTGGAGTGAAAGTCAAGATATTTTATAGTTGGTAAGGCACAGGCACTGACCCCAGTTAGAAAGGATGTCAGCTGGTTCACCTGACAGTGTATGTTGGCTGAATAATGGCTTTGCCTATAGAGCCCCTGCTATTGTCTTCTGCACCCTCATCTAGTGCCACTCTTCTTCTAAAGCCACCCTAATCTTGTTTTGGTTTTCAAACTGCACCATCAAATGCAACTTGAGACTTCCCTGGTGGTCCAGTGGTTAAAAATCCACCTGCCAGGGCTTCCGTGATGGCTCAATGATAAAGAATCTGCCTGCCAGTGCAGGAGACATGGGTTTGATCCCTGGTCTTGGAACATCCCATATGCTTTGGAGCAACTAAGCCCATGTATTGCAACTATTGAGCCTGTGTTCTAGATGGGGAGCCAAAACTATGGAGCTCATGTGACACAACTACTGAAGCTAGAGCCCCTGTTCCACAACAAGAAAAGTCACTGCAATCAGAAGCCGGAGTATCACAACAAAGAGTAGCCCCCACTTGCCACAACTAGAGAAAGCCTGTGTGCAGCAAGGAAGACCCAGCATGGCCAAAAATAAATAACAAAATTTTTATAAAATGTCTTTGCCTGAAATGCTCTTTTCAGCAGGTTTACCATTACTCCACCCCACCCCCAATCCACAGAACTGCCCTGAAAGGGATTGACTGCTCTATCCAGAAAAGAATGGCTTTGGCCTGTGACAGTGGGCGTGCCTGTTGAAGGAACCCACACTGTTAATGATTCCTTCTACTTAGGCACAAAAGCATATAGCCTCAGTGGGGTTAGCAAACTTCCCTAAATAGAGAACTGACTGTTGATCTTTTATGAGGACAAGGAAGTAAGGTGATGGTGGAGACAGGACGGGAACATTCTTTAGCTCCCAGCTAAAATAGTATCTTTCCTGCTAACTGAAATACAAATAACCTTCCCACCTCCACAGGACCTCTTGACCTAGGATTAAGGCTATCAGATATTCAAATAGTTGATAGATATTTAATCAGTTGATCACTTTACTTCCATTTAGCTTTCAGCTTTGATTGGCTGTTCTTAGGGATTCCCTTGTAGCTCAGTTCGTAAAGAATCTGTCTGCAATGCAGGAGACCTGGGTTTGATTCCTGGTTGGGAAAGAAACCCATGGAGAAGGAAATGGCAACCCACTCTAGTATTCTTGCGTGGAGAATCCCATGGACAGAGGAACCTTGGAAAATAGAGGATTGTGGTGGTGATGGGGGTGGGGATTGTTGAATAGTTCTAGATTTTGGAAGGCAAGGTAGGCTTAGAGGAGAATCTGGATAGCAGAGGTCAGCAAGAAGGCACTGAGCATCCAGACTCCAAGGTAGCAGTCTTAAATCTGGCTGCAGATTAGAACCACCTGGGGACTTTCTAAAATTACCATTTCCAAGGGCTTCAGTTCAGTTCAGTTCAGTCGCTCAGTTGTGTCCAACTCTTTGCGACCCCATGAACCGCAGCACACCAGGCCTCCCTGTTCATTACCAACTCCCGTAGTCCACCCAAACCCATGTCCATTGTGTCAGTGATGCCATCCAACCATCGCATCCTCTGTCATCCCCTTCTCCTCCTGCCCTCAATCTTTCCCTGCATCAGGGTCTTTTCAAATGAGTCAGCTCTCGCAATCCACAGACTTATTAAATTAAGGATAAAGCTTGGGCACCATTTTTTTAAAATAAATTTCCTCAAATGACTTATTTGCAATTAGGGTTGAGAGAAAAATGGCAATGGGATGAACAGAAAGCACAGACATGTGTAGAATATTTCTAGCTCTGTCCTGCTATGTGTTATAAGTACAGACTGCAGAGGGTAAGAGGGGCAGAGTAGTTTAACAAAGGGCAGGATCCTTGTGGGTTGGAGTTGCACAAAGTAAAATATACACATTGGCAAAATAAAAGGGGGGCTGGTAGTTTGGTAACCCTGAGTGTGGTAGAGTAGTGTGATAAGGTGTACACTGTCCTGGTGTTTCTGTACTGCAATTTGGCTCTATATAGCCCAATTAATGGAGAAGGCAATGGCAACCCACTCCAGTACTCTTGCCTGGGAAATCCCATGGACAGAGGAGCCTGGTAGGCTACAGTCTATGGGGTCGTGAAGAGTTGGACATGACTAAGCGACTTCAATTTCACTTTTCACTTTCATGCACTGGAGAAGGAAATGGCAACCCACTCCAGTATTCTTGCCTGGAGAATCCCAGGGACAGTAGCCTGATGGGCTGCTGTCTATGGGGTTGCACAGAGTCGGACACGACTGACGTGACCTAGCAGCTGTAGGCGCAGTCCAGTTAAGTGTCCCTAATAGCCTATGAACCAGCAAATACGGTCTTAGGTGTGTATTCCCAAATATATTCTCATTCACGGAAGAATGTAAGAAGTTGATCACTGCAGTGTTATTGGGAACTGGAGTCTTTTTATTTATTTAGCTGCACTGGGTCTTAGTTGAAGCATGTAAATTCTTTAGTTGTGGCATGTGGGATCCAATTCCTTGACCAGGGATCAAACCCAGACCTGCTGCATTGGGAGCATGGAGCTTTAGCCACTGGACCACCAGGGAAGTCCTGGGAACTGGAGTCTTCACTGGGAGAGTGAATGGGTAGACTGTGGGGAATACACGCCATTAGACTATTCAGTTAGAAGCATCATGTTTGATGTACATAGCAATGTAAATGGATCATAAAACCACAGGTACTAGGTGAAGAAAGTATGAAACACATGAGATACATAACAATATTACATTTGTGAATTAAAATTTTTTTTCCATTTATTTTTATTAGTTGGAGGCTAATTACTTTACAATATTGTAGTGGTTTTTGCCATACACTGACATGACTCAGCTATGGATTTACATGTATTCCCCGTCCGGATCCCCCCTCCCACCTCCCTCTCCACCCGATCCCTCTGGGTCTTCCCAGTGCACCAGGCCCGAGCACTTGTCTCATGCATCCAACCTGGGCTGGTGATCTGTTTCACCCTTGATAGTATACATGTTTCGATGCTGCTCTCTTTAAACATCCCACGCTTGCCTTCTCCCACAGAGTCCAAAAGTCTGTTCTGTACATCTGTGTCTCTTTTTCTGTTTTGCATATAGAGTTATCATTACCATCTTTCTAAATTCTATATGCGTTCATTTGTGAATTTAAAATTTAACATGCAAAACAATATCTATTTTGCAAAAACCATACAAAGCAAGAGAATGCCAATCTCATTGGGCAATATTTTCATTCTTCTCTATGGATAACAAGGGCTTCCCTGGTGACTCAGATGGTAAAGAATCTGCCTGCGATGCAGGAGACCTGGGGTTCAATCCCTGGCTTGGAAAGATCACCTGAAGAAGGGAAGGCTGCCCACTCCAGTATTCTTGCTGGAGAATTCCAGGGACAGAGGAGCCTGGCAGGCTACAGTCCATGGGGTCATAAAAGAGCCAGACACGACTGAGTAACTAACACCTAAAGTAAAATAAAACAAATGACTTCTCAACAGTATTTTACAGTTAAAAGACTGTTAACCTCCCACCCAAACTGAACTCTCCTAGACAATCTTGCCTCTATATTTTCAGACAACATGGTCATCCTGCCTCTATGTTTCCTTTGTCAAGACAGCTCTGATTACTAGGAAGCATGAATCTGAGTCCTGTGTCATTACAGTGTAGTTCAGTGAAAACAGCACAGGCCTTGCAGTTAAGCAGATGGGGTTAGAATCCTGATGATGTAATTTGCTGGGTGACTTGATCAAGTTACTTATCTCTTCTTAGTCTCACTTACTTCATCTGTAAATTAGGGATAATAATACCTGCTTTACAAAGTTACTCTGTATTAGAAATTATGAATATAAGATACCTAGTCACAAAGAGCTAATAAAGTGACAGCTGTTATGATCATCACCACCATCACTATTATTATCCCATCCAGGGGTCCTACTTTACCCTATAGAGCTATATACATATGCCTTTCAATACTTTAAAATACTTGAATTTATTTGCCATGTTATTCCTAAGTACTCTTTTTTCAGAGTAGTCATTTATCAATATTTTCTCTTTCAGTTATCTTGTCCTTGGCTGTGCTCCTGCATAAGATGTTTACAGAACATGGTGCCCATAACTGAACAAAGTACTCCAGGTGTGGTCTTAACGCTTCAAAACAGAGTAAAACCATAAAACTGTATTCCCCAGACACTACTCTCTTTAAGTTGCCTAACTTTCAAACTTTAGCTTTTTTGGCAACCATATCACATACTGCCTATGAAAAGTTGCAGGTAGTTTTCACATGAATGCATTTTGAGTCTTCATTTTGCAATAGTAGTATAACTTAATTTTTTTTTTTTCATTTATTTGGCTGCACTGGGTCTTAGTTGTGGCACCTGGATCTTCCTTACAGCATGTGAACTCTTAGTGGGGCATTTAGGATCTAGTTCCCTGACCAGGGGTGGAAACTGGGCTCAGTGCATTGAGAGTAAGTAGTCTTAGCCACTGGACCACCAGGGAAGTCCCTTTAAAAAAAAATTCAAGCCTATAACTTTTTTTTTAAGAGTATAACTTTTAATTAACTTTATTATATATTAGGAAATGTGTGAGTTCTGAGGACATAGGGATGAGTAGGACAAAGTATCAACATACTAGAAACTTAAGACCAATTGTGTTGACCTTATGGTCAACATAAGGTCAATTGTGTTCACTACTGAATCCCCATCTCTCGGGCATAATTACCTGCACACGGTTATATGTGCTATTCGTTGAATGAACAAATGAATAAAATATACAGTGGAAGATTTCCCTATAAACGAAAAGCTATTTCCCTATTTATTTTATAAACTCTGATATTTTGTACAAGTCTGTCACTTTTAGCACAACCCTAGTGTTTTCGCATTTTACGGTAAGCTGATTTCCAAAATAAATTCGTACAGTCCCCTTTAAGGCCAAACTAAATATTACATGCTTTATTTGCTGGATGGCCATTATATCCCACCATTAAAGACCTTTTGGAAGTACCCATTTAACCCTGAATGCAGGGCTTACATCTCAGGGTTAGCAGTAGCCGGCTATGGTTTCTGAGCGCTAAACACCCGAGAATTTCCTGAGTCGAGTTCTATTAGACTCTGACTTATAGTGGGCTAGAATAAGGTGGAAGTATGGCGCGATGACTTAGGACCTTGAAACTCTGCATTTCAGCATGAAGCTACTGCTAGGTGACCATAGGCCCAGCGTCTCAGTCGAAATCAGTCCCTCAGACGCCAGACATAGGCAATTGCGGGGGGGGGGGGGGGATCCAGTTCTCTATAACAAGTTAGGGAGGCCCTAGCGTCTCTGTCCTCTCACAGCTTTTTCCAGTATTTGGGCTACAGGTGAGGCACTGGTCGCCATCTTGATATCAATTGCCAGGCAAATCGCCACTGGCGTCGCTCGGTAACCACGGAGACACCGATGCCCCTCCCGTTTCTCAGCTCTAGAGGCTGCAAACTACGATTCCCATACGCTGATCCTCTCTACTTGACGGTCAGTTGTCTGGATTTGGCTTGGGAGCCACCGCGACCCTACCGCAGTGAACCGCGGGAGTTGCAGTTCGCGGTGTGGCGTCACTTTTTGCTTCAGGAAGCTCCAGAACCACAAATCCCGTGAGCCAGCGGGCAATACGCACGCGCAAAGGACAACTTGTCCTCCCTGGCCCCCCTGCCAGTGCCTGAGAGGTAAGAGGGCGGAGGAAAGGAAGAGGAGGCGGGATTCGGGCGCTGCGTTGGCTGCGGCCTGGCACCAAGGGGGCGGCCCCGGCGGAGTGCAGACCCAGTGGCCCCTGGCGATTATGGACCCGGCCGAGGCGGTGCTGCAGGAAAAAGCGCTCAAGTTTATGGTGAGGAGAAGGTGCAGGCCGGGGAACTGTGGAGGCGGTGCGTTGGCGGCGTCGCTGAGGCTCGGGCCTGGGCCGCCTGCCCGCTGGAGGAGGGCGCAGCGAGACCCTGGGCCGAGGCTGGCGGCGGGGGCGGCTGGAGGGACGGGACGGGAGCTCCTGGGAGGTAGGAGGGGTTGCGGAGAGGACCCGGGGGTGGGGGCAGCAGCTCCGCCATCTTGCGGATGAGAGGCCAAGTGACAGCGGGAGCTTAATCGGGGAGGGGTCTCTGGGGCGCGCGGGGCCCTGGAGAGTAAGGGGCGTAGGGACAGTTACTGAAGAGCTGAGGAGGCCAGAAGAGACGCCGTGAGGCCGCTGGCAGGGCCTTGCCGGTGTGAGGGTTACGGGTGAGGTCCTGGAGAAGAGGTGCATTCAGTAGTGGGGAAGGGGAACGCTGAACAGTGAGAGGAAAGATCCTGGGAGTGGGAGGTGGGTGGAAAAAACGGGCAAGGCTGGATGCTGATGGATCTAAAGTAGAGCAGAGAGTGGACTGGTGGGAGACTTATAGTCTTGTAGAGTGAGGTGGAAGAGATAGCCTTTGACTTCAAGGTACAATCCCAGCTTGGCCAAATGTTGACAAACTCTGGAAAGAACTAGGCCTTACTTAGGAAGGAAAGGACTGGGGACCGGGATCTAGGACTGTGATGACAGGCTTTGGGAAAGAGAAGAGGTTGACTAGATGCCAGAATTACAAGTATCAGGAAAGGGTATACATCCTCTAGTTTGAAAGAAGACAGAAGAGGTTCACTGGTTAGGGAAACCTAGGTACAGGAGATTAGGGGCAAAATTAATGTCTAATAGGGTAAAACAAAACTTAATGCAATATTGTAGAGACAGTAAAATGTGGAGACCAGGTGCGGTATCACTTTTTGGGAATGGAAAGGCTATGCAGATTAACATCCAAAGACTCATAAGAAGAAATAAAATCACTGGAGAAATTTAGGAGATAAAAGGGGGAATGCAGATAGTGGAGAATAATAGGAAATGTCAGGGTTAGTAGTTACTTAGGAGTTTTAGGTTGAAGCATAGCATGAACTTGGATTTTGTGGGTGTGTTCTAATCCCTTGGAGTCTAGTTCTTTAACTTTGTATCATGTTTTTCTTTTTTTGATATGTGTATGTTTAGCAAATTTGTATAGCTATTTGATGCATTTAATCTGATGCTTCATTTGTATATCCCAGATGTAAAACCAGACTTTGTGGTTACAGCTAAAGAATGATGGGGTGCATAGACTTCTTTCTGTCTTAACTGGTGTCCATAGGGACCATTGATATTATTTGCAGTCTATTTGCTTTTTCAGAAGTAATTGTAACCTGTCACTCCAAATCTTTATTTCTTTTGTTAGATAGTTGTTATTTTGTGTCCTTGCCTTAGACACCAAAACAAATCTAAACAAACCATGGCCACTAACCTAAATGAATTTAGGCTTTAAACTGCTGTGTTTACAAGAATATCATTTCAGAGTTTGGTCAAAATTACTATAACTTTATTTATTTTGTATTAGTGCTTTCTAAAATGCCTAAAGTTCAAGTGTATCTTTAACAAAATTCAATTAGACCTGAAGAAAGTTCTTGAGTTTCTGCCCAATGTTGAAATTCTAAAATATTAAGAGGCTTCGAAATTGTTTTGGACTTCAGAAGTGAGATGAAGTTGCTTTGTATGTACAGCTAGCTTCTGAATTTAATTAAGAAAAGTGACAGCTGCTGATTTTTGTTTTTCGCTTAGAGGTTGACTCAATCCTAATCTTGATATGTGTCAGATTTATGGAATAATGTGGTTTTAACAGGTCATAAAGGGACCTTATGAGATCATCTTCTTTACTCCCTGATAGACCTCAGCCTAGGGACATTTTCAACCAGTTGATCTCTGCTTTGTACCAGTGAGTTGTTTTGATAATGGTCTCCTGATTGAGTTAAAGTTGGAGCTGGAGATGGCCATGAGTAGTTTGAAGCTTTTGGGACACCACACATTATTAAATGTTGAGTCAGTTTCCATAAGGAGAAGCCAGTTTTTCTTCAATTTTAGTTATTTTCATTTTTGACCTTGCCTGCTGTTACGGCTGATGTTTGAGAGAAGGTCAACTGGAAAAGGGTCACCAGGAATGACACCTTAATAACTGAAATGGAATGGAGAGTTAAAGATTTGGTATTCTTTTTCAGCTCAGTGCTGTGCTTAGTCGCTCAGTTGTTTCTGATTCTTTGAGACCCCATGGATTATAGCCTGCCAGACTCCTCTGTTCATGGGGATTCTCCAGGCAAGAATTCTGAAATGGGTTGCCATTTCTTTCTCCAGGGGATCTTCCCAACCTAGGGATTGAACCCAGGTCTCCTGCGTTGCAGGCGGATCCTTTACCGTCTGAACCACCAGGGAAGCCCTTTTCAGCTCAGTAACAGTCTTATTATGAATCTAAGTCACAACCTGCCTTTGGTCCCATTTACCCTGTTATAACATGTTTCTTTACTTAGTCATTTGAGATAGGAAAATATTTTATTTGTGCTTGCACCTGGTAATTAATGCACAGTACACATGGAAAAGACTATCCTTTTAATCAGATTGAAATTTTTGTATAGTATTTGGCTTTATTTTGTCCTTATCCTTTCCCTCAATTGTGAGGTGTGAATGACAATTTTTGTACAGGATGCCCTGATTTCTGCAGTTTAAGAAAATATAAAATTTTGTTTAAAATAGCAGCATGAAATAGATATTCTCTTTTATGAATTTTGCTCACTGCCGTATTGATGTATTAATTTGATTAATTTTTACAATAAAACCTTATCAGTGAGACCGATTCAGATCTGACCATAATTCACACATGGTCTAGACTTTTAATCTTTGAATATCTGTACTATTTCTATATCTGTCTATCCTTCGGTATTTTATCTATTTATATGACAGGTTGAGGGATGGATTAGAAATTTATTTTTAAATGGACAGGATAAACTGGTCCCAGGATCTTAGAACTAGGAAAATTTGACACATGGATGAAATAATTTCAGGAGGTATAAAATAGTTTTTTTATTGATAGATAAGTGAAACAGTGTAAAGGGTAACTTGCTGCATAACAAACATAAATCTTTCATTGATTGGTGCATTTTCTGTTTTGCCTGGTGTTGGCTGGAATGTTCAAAATTGCCACAGTCTCTCGTGGCTGGCCCAAAATGGCCACAGTCTCTCACGGTTGGCGATTGTCTGCGAGTTCAACTGGCAATAAGGCCTTCTTGTTCTCCTTTCTCCACATGGCCTTCTTTTGGATTTCCTTAAAGCATGGTGTCTGGGTTCTAAGAAGGGGAGCATTCCAGGAGATAAGAAATAGAAGCCGGCCAATTCTCTTAAGTCCTAGGTTTGGAAGTTGAGCTATTGGTCAAAGACAGTAAAGGCCGACCCAGAGTCAGAGGGAGGGAAAATAATCTCTCCCTGTAGACAAAAAGAGTAGCATGCATGAACAGAGAGAAGGAAATTGCTGGGGGCCAGGACCTTTTGAGACTGGCTACCATAGATGCTGTTCTAGTTGGACGCTCAGGCTAAAAATACAGATGGGATCAGCCACGTTTGTGGCTATTAACACTTGGAATGCTTTGGAGACATCTCATTTTTGAGATTAACTTCTTAAAAAACTATCGTGCTCTCCTGCATGATTTGTCTTAATAATGTTACTATAGAGATAATACTGGATGAATTGATAACGATTCAGGAAATTTTATTTAGTTGAGAACCATATATATCTAAAAACAAGAAATTGCATTTTAAAATAAGTATTCAGATTTTTCACTGTGATGGACTTTTCTTTAAATCAGTGAGATTGATTACCAGCTGGTTGGATAACATTTGAAGTTAGTTCTTAGTTTGTCAGAGTTTCTGTATATTAATATCTCTTGCATGCATGCTCAGCAACTCTTTGCGACCCCATGGACTTCAGCCCACCAGTTTTTTCTGTCCATGAAATTTTCCAGGAAAGAAGACTGGCATGGGTTGCCATTTCCTACTCCAGGGGGTCTTCTTGGCCTAGGGGTCAACCTCGCATCTCCTGTGTCGCTTGCATTGGCAAGTGGATTCTTACCTGTTCTCAATTTAAATTATCCTTCAGTTTCTTTTCTGAATACTCTTATATAGGCATTGGAGTATGAAATTACAAATTAATGATAATTCTTTGTGCTCATTTTCTTGATTCATGTTTTTGATAGATGTACATAGTAAGTTACTGAAAGTGAATTACTATGTGGAGTAAAAATTCTACTTTGAATGAATGCCAGAAATTTTTTATTGCTAAATTAGAAAGTGAACTTTCAAAGAAGACTACTTATTATTCTATATTATTTATGTATTTAAATCCTTAAAGAAGGAAGCAATTAAGAATTTTTTTCCCTTTATAAAGGGAGATGAGACATGATGTAAGATCTTGATCATGTATAGATAAAATTATTTGTGGTAAATAGCATTATAATTTATAAAAAGCATGAATAAAGAAAAAATAATCTTTGTGGTATTAAAATATTTTAAGATACCATGTGCTTTCTAGCAATATTTTAATACAGCATGAAAGTGCTTTCTAAATGTATATAATAAGAATTCATTGTGGATGAAGTAGAAAATATTTACCAGTGTTTAACAGTCTTGGTCACTATAAAGAAAACTGCCTTCTTAATAAATCAAATCCATCATCCTAACATCAGCAGTGGAGGAGGGAGACAATCTCTATGGGAAAGGTCCGCCTGATCTTACCACTTCACCTAGTATTCTACTAGATTCACCTTGTGCTGAACGAATCGCTGGATAATTTCCTTTAGTTTTCCGAAGTCTGATTGAAACTAAACTAGAACATTTTACAGAAGACTCAGAGATAGCAACAGTGGAATAGATACTGAGAGTAATGTTGAACTAAGACTCTGATTTGTTCCCTGGGGCACTATCACCATAGTTCCTGGATTGCCTTTGTGCTGGCCAGGGTGGGGATGAGGAGCAGAGGGGCAAAAGTCACAGAACTGGGAGAGAATTTCTGTCTGCTTAAGGGAAACCTTTTGAGTTGGAATTTCTTCTTGATTTCTTGCTCCTTTCTGAGATTTGGCTCTCCTTTCAGGTGCACTTGTCTCCCTGTTCCCAGGCTTGTGACCTGATTCTGTCTGTATCAATTATAGGATAAACACAGCAGAAATGGGAGGGTTTTGTTTATTTATTTTTCTTTGTTTTTAAAAAATATGAACAGCCATGAATAGCTAATATGTATGTATTTGGTGTTTACTAGTTGCTATTCTAAATTCTTTACATATACTGTTGTTTAATCTTCCCAATAATTCTGTAAGATAGATTCAGTACTATTGTTGCTCCCATATTTGGATGAGGAAACTGATTCCAGAGAGGTTAAGTAACTTGAGCAAAGTCACTCTGCTTAGCAAGAATCCTGGCAGTCTGACTTGAGACCTACACTGTATTTCATCCTTGAGGCTCAGAGAAACAGTGGAATATGACAGCATATTTCTTTGCTGGCCAAATGGACCAGAGTGGAGAATTACTGTCCAGGTTTATATACAGATTTTCTGATGATCTGAATTATTAGGAAATGAAGTTGCCACAGTATCATTGTATCGATTGGCTATTGCTGAGTGATAAACCCCACAATATGTCATGGCAGTATAATGATAGATACTTATTCTCAAGAACATGTGGGTTTGCTGAACATTGGATGAGAGGCTGAATTTTGTTGGATTTCTCTGGATTTGGCTGCTCAGTCAGGACTGTTTCACATATTTTTCTGAGACTGAGACTGAAGAGATAGTGACTTCCCAGGCTGAGCTGTCCTTATAGCTATAGTAGAGATGCAAGAGAGCAAGACCACTGGTTCAAATGCCTTTCAATCACTGGTTGTATGGTACCTGCTGATATTCCATTAACCAAAGTAAGTCACAGGGTCAAGTGAGGAGGTAGGAAAGTATATGCTGCCCATAGAAGGAGTGGAAGAGAGAGCAACTTGCATAATAATCTACTGTAGTAATAATAATCTGTAATAATTTAATATACTCGATTTGTAGAAGAATAGTAAAATGCTTACCCTTAGAACTATTGTGTTGGTGCTATTCTGAGTAGCACTTTCTCGTTTTGGTTGTCGAATGACACCCAATGCAGCATGTCTCTCTGTATCATGTTGTGTAGAAAAAAAAGTGTTAAAGAAATAATCAGAATCTTGACTTTAATCCACAGTGATAGCCTGAGAAGTTCACCAGTATCACAATACTATTTTTCGGTACTTGGGAAAGGTAAGGTCGATGTGGCTCCAGCAGCATTTGTAACAGAATGTGAAGCAAGGTCACGCATGGTGCCCTAGTAACTGCCTTGCTGTTAGGGTTAGAGCTCTTAATAACCCCTTCTCTGCACCTAAACTGAGGGCTGCAAGGGTACTTTCTGATGTCTGGGAGACTTTCAGGCTTTCTCTGAAAAACTGTGGAAACAATCGTAGCGTGTGGATAATGTTTTTGCAGCATGGATGCATAAATCCTTGTACCTCTCAGGAAGTATGACACTAAACTGTTAATGTGGTTACTTGTGAAATGGTGGATTATGGGTAATATTTCAAAAATTTCATGGCATCTGAAGATCTGTTAGGAAACACACAGCACAAAAAGCGTTACTTAGGTTGTTTTACTTTTTCCTATGTTCCTTAATGTTTTCTACATTTTGACAGTGAATATGTATTGTTTTTAATCAGATAAATTAAAATTTAATATATTTAATGTTTATGTTTAAACTTTTAAAAACGTATATATTTATAAAACAAGTACCCCAATGAAGACCTGTACTTGGTCATGGAGTGCAGCGTAGCAGGTGTACTGGCTAGTGGATTGGCAGTGATGGCTTGAATAGACATCTCACTCACCTCATTTTGTTAACTGAAAAGTCTTAACTGTTAGACTTGCCTACTTAAGAAGGATCTTTCTCTCTCCCATTCCATCCCCCCAAGTTCATTTTAAATTGTAAACTGCTATGTATAGTGTTAACACAGTTGATAAATTATATTACTTAAACTGCTGTATGTATCTAAACTTCACTGGAAGTTTAGAACTCTGTGGTTCTCAATTGTGTTGGAGCACTGCATTTTCCTATTCAGAAGTACTTGGCAAAATTAGTGAGTTGACAACTGGAAATGAGGCCATGGCAGTTGGCCTGCACCATGATTTGATAAAAATATAAACATAATCTAAGTGCAAAACGTGTTATGTGTGGAGGGAGGTGGTTATGGGGGCAGGAGGAGATGAAGACACAAAGTTAAGTAAAACTTCTGTCTTCTCTAGAACTCCACAGTTGGTTGAGAAGACAGGCATTTATAAGTATCTCTTAAGGCACACTTTGGTAAGTGCCAAAGTAGAGGTGCAAAGTGCTATAGAATTTAAGGGAGGGGAAATTAGCCTTTTTTTTTTTTTTTCCATTTATTTTTATTTGTTGGAGGCTAATTACTTTACAACATTGCAGTGGTTTTTGTCATACATTGAAATGAATTAGCCATGGATTTACATGTATTCCCCATCCCGTCCCCTCCCACCTCCCTCTCCACCCCATCCCTCTGGGTCTTCCCAGTGCACCAGGCCTGAGCACTTGTCTCATGCATCCAACCTGGGCTGGTGATCTGTTTCACCCTAGATATACATGTTTCGATGCTGTTCTCTTGAAACATCCCGCCCTTGCCTTCTCCCACAGAGTCCACAAGTCTGTTCTATACATCTGAGTCTCTTTTTCTTTTTTTGCATATAAGGTTATCGTTACCATCTTTCTAAATTCCATATATATGTGTTAGTATACTGTAATGGTCTTTATCTTTCTGGCTTACTTCGCTCTGTATAATGGGTTCCAGTTTCACCCATCTCATTAGAACTGATTCAAATGAATTCTTTTTGATGGCTGAGTAATATTCCATGGTGTATATGTACCACAGCTTCCTCATCCATTCGTCTGCTGATGGGCATCTAGGTTGCTTCCGTGACCTGGCTATTATAAACAGTGCTGCGATGAACATTGGGGTGCACGTGTCTCTTTCGGATCTGGTTTCCTCAGTGTGTATGCCTAGAAGTGGTATTGCTGGGTCATATGGCAGTTCTATTTCCAGCTTTTTAAGGAATCTCCACACTGTTTTCCATAGTGGCTGTACTAATTTGCATTCCCACCAACAGTGTAAGAGGGTTCCCTTTTCTCCACACCCTCTCCAGCATTTATTGCTTGTAGACTTTTGGATAGCAGCCATCCTGACTGGTGTATAATGGTACCTCATTGTGGTTTTGATTTGCATTTCTCTGATAATGAGTGATGTTGAGCATCTTTTCATGTGTTTGTTAGCCATCCGTATGTCTTCCTTGGAGAAATGTCTGTTTAGTTCTTTGGCCCATTTTTTGATTGGGTCATTTATTTTTCTGGAGTTGAGCTGGAGGAGTTGCTTGTATATTTTTGAGATTAATCCTTTGTCTGTTGCTTCATTTGCTATTATTTTCTCCCAATCTGAGGGCTGTCTTTTCACCTTACTTATAGTATCCTTTGTTGTGCAAAAGCTTTTAAGTTTCATTAGGTCCCATTTGTTTATTTTTGCTTTTGTTTCTAAAATTCTGGGATGTGGGTCATAGAGGATCCTGCTGTGATTTATGTCGGAGAGTGTTTTGCCTAGTTTTGGAAGTGTTGGCCACAGCAATCAGGGCAGAAGAAGAAGTAAAAGGAATCCAGATAGGAAAAGAAGAAGTGAAACTCTCGCTGTTTGCAGATGACATGATCCTCTACATAGAAAACCCTAAAGACTCCACCAGAAAATTACTAGAGCTAATCAATGAATACAGTAAAGTTGCAGGATATAAAATTAACACACAGAAATCTCTTGCATTCCTATACACTAACAATGAGAAAACAGAAAGAGAAATTAAGGAATCGATACCATTCACCATTGCAACAAAAAGAATAAAATACTTAGGAGTGTATCTACCTAAAGAAACAAAAGACCTATACATAGAAAACTATAAAACACTGATGAAAGAAATCAAAGAGGACACAAACAGATGGAGAAATATACCGTGTTCATGGATTGGAAGAATCAATATTGTCAAAATGGCTATTCTACCCAAAGCAATCTATAGATTCAATGCAATCCCTATCAAACTACCAACGGTATTTTTCACAGAACTAGAACAAATAATTTCACAGTTTGTATGGAAATACAAAAAACCTTGAATAGCCAAAGTAACCTTGAGAAAGAAGAATGGAACTGGAGGAATCAACCTGCCTGACTTCGGACTATACTACAAAGCCACAGTCATCAAGACAGTATGGTACTGGCACAAAGACCGAAATATAGATCAATGGAACAGAATAGAAAGCCCAGAGATAAATCCACGAACCTATGGTCACCTTATCTTCGACAAAGGAGGCAAGGATATACAATGGAAAAAAGACAACCTCTTTAACAAGTGGTGCTGGGAAAACTGGTCAACCACCTGTAAAAGAATGAAACTAGAACACTTTCTAACACCATACACAAAAATAAACTCAAAATGGATTAAAGATCTAAATGTAAGACCAGAAACTATAAAACTCCTAGAGGAGAACATAGGAAATTAGCCTTAACTGGGAACAGCTTTGGAAGGTTTGAAGAAGAAAGCTTCATATTGGGTCTTGTGGAATATATAGATTTTGCAGACTTATTTCTGAAGTGGCTGTTCCGGGAAGAGGGAGTAGTTTGGGTAAAGGCCAGAAGATCAGGAGATGGTCAGCACAGTAGTAGATACACATGATTTGAACATAAGGTGGCATAGCAGACAAGAAGGAAAAAAGACTGGGAGGCTAGGGAGTTTAGATTGAATCCAGTTTGTATTCAAGAATAATATTTTAGTGTACTTGGTGTATGTCTGTATAAGGTTTTTTTTTTTTTTTCATTTACTTTTATTAGTTGCAGGATCTGTATAAGGTTTTACTGAAGTAAAATAAATATACTTTTTAAAGAAATCAGAAGAATACAGTCCATTAAATTTTTACACAGTAGTCACTTCTGCATAACAATTATCTAATACCTATAGGTTACTTTTTGCCTTTACTGATATTTAACTTCATATAAGTAGAATCTTTCCAGTAAATATACTAGTCTGGCATCTTTTGTCCCTCATAAGGAGATTCATTCAGGTTACTGTAAGTGTAGTATATTCATTCTTGTTGCTGTGTAGTATTCTGCTGTGTTAATTCAGTTCAGTTATTTAGCCATCTCTTGTTGATGGATGTTTGGGTTATTTCCAGTTTTTGGCTACTGTGAGTAATCTTGTACATGTCTTTTCTTGAAAATATGTACCTATTTCTGTTGGGTATGTACCTAGAAGTGGAATTGCTGGGTCATAGGGTATTTTATCTTTAGTAGATTCTGTTAATTTTTTCCATTTGATACTTTCTGCAGCACCATATGACAGTTCCAGTTGCTGTACATTCTTGTAACATTCATTTGCTATTGTCCGTCCTTACTTTAGCCATACTAGTGGGTGAATGATATTGTCAGACTTTTAATTTGCATTTCCTTAATAGCTGCAGTAATCAAGTACCTAAAAAATTATTTAAGAAGGTTCTTAACTTTTTTAAGTTTATTGGCTGTTTAGATATCCTCTTTTGGGTCTATTCAGGGCTTGGTCTTTTTTTTTCTTTTTTAATTGTCTGCCTTTTTCTTATTGATGTATTCCCTATATTCTGGAAAATACAGTACAGATCTTTCATCAAATATATGGTTCTTTTGTGGGAAAACAGTGTGTTTTGTTTTCATATTTTTTCATTTAAGGAGTCAGTAAAAAAAAAGTCACACGATTTTGTGACTACAGAATAGCTACACAGGATTTACAGAGTTACCAATTGTTTTTGCTATACTACCAGTGCTTGAAAAAATAGCACCACTGTCAGCACTATCATTTTATAAATGAAAAAAAGAGCTTTTTAATGCCATAGAAATAGAAAACACATAATCTCAAGAGTAAAGGAAACTCTTTGAGGTAGGGAGAATAATGCCCCATCCCCTGAGCCCCCATTCAGGACAGTCAAATCCCAAGAACCTGTGAATATGTTAAATTACAGGGCAAAGGGGATTTAACAGATGAAATTTGGTTGCTAATCAGCTGACTTTATTTTTTTGCAATACCACGTGGCATATGGAATCTTAATTCAGTTCCTTGACCAGGGATCCAACCTGTGCCCCCACCTGCAGTGGAAGTAAGAGTCTTAACCACTGGACTGCCAGGGAAGTCCCTCAGTTGACTTTAAAACAGGGAGATTATCCTGGATAATCCAGATTGGGCCCAGTGTAATCACAAGGGACCCTAAATATGTAAGAGGGAGGCTGAAGAAGAGGTCAGAGTGATATGTGAGAACTCAATCCATTGTTGCTGATTTTAAAGAGGGGGGAAGAGAACCATGAGCCAAAGAATGTGAGCAGCCCCTTGAAGCAAGAAAGGATAAGCTAAACCTCCAGACAAGAACATAGGCCTACTGAGGCCTTGATTTTTGGCTCAGAGACCCATTTCAGACTTCAAAATTATAGGACTGTCAAATAAAAAATTACTGTTGCTTTAAACCACTCAGTGTGTGGTAATTTTTTACTGCAGCCATGGAGAACTAATGGGGCTTCCTTGATGGCGCAGAGGTTAAAGAATCTGCCTGCAGTTCAGGAGACACTGGTTCAATCCCGGGTCAGAAAGATCCCCAGGAGGAGGAAATGGCAACACACTCCAGTATTCTTTGCTCAGAAAGTCCCATGGACAGAGCTGTGAACTACAATCCATGGGGTCACAAAGAGTCAGACACAACTGAGCGACTCAGTTTGCGCATGTGCACACACACACACACACACAAACATACACACACACGGCAAACTAATACATCTTTGATAGTTACCTTAATTGGAGTGTGTGTATACACACTCCATATATGTATACATACATATAATATCACTATCTTTATTTTTAGTGTTTGCTAACTACCAGTGAAGTTCATTTTCTTTATCCTAATGTTTTATTTTGAATCAACTCAGAATTACAGAAAAGTTTAAAGTACAACACAAATGACATTTTTTTCCTGAACCATTTGAGAGTAAGTTGTCACATCGTCACCAAATGCTTAATGTATATTTTCTGCAAACAAGGACATTCTTTATAACACAACCATCAAAATTCAGAAATTAATATATTTCTGAATTAATTACAGATCTAACCCCTTAGACCCCATTCAAACTTTGCCAGTTGTTCTAATAATGTTCTTTGTAACAAAGGGATCTAATCCAGAATCACATATTGAAATTAGTTGTCATGTCTTCCTAGTCTCCTTCAGTCTTGGAACAGTTCCTGTCTTCTTTACCTTCCATGACTATGGCACTTTTGAAGATTATAGACTATTTTGTAGAATGACCCCTCAATTTGGGTTTACCTGATGCTGTTTCCTTATGATTAAATTTGTGTCCTGTATTTCTGTCAGAAATACCACAGAAGGGTTGCATTGTTTTACTGATTGCCTCCTTTCAGGTGACATGTAACTTTTGTCTTGTGACTTTTTTTACTTGATTAAAGTGGCTTCTACCAGTTTCTTCTTTAAAGCTAATGTTTTTCTCTTTGTAGTAAGTGTGTTATGGGAAAAGTACTTTGAAACCATGTAACTATCTTATTCTTTATCAGATTTTCAACCTATTTATTTCTAATAGAATGGGTTTATGAATTCTCGTTTTATTTGATGGGTTATAATACTGTCATTATTTCTTTTGACAAATTGTTCCCTGTTTGGCTAGTGAGAGTGCTTTCAAACTATTTTCTTTGTCTTTTTGATGTATTTCTATCATTATTTGAGCATTTCATTGTTTTCTGATATAAGATATTTTAGGCTTACCTTGTCCTTTTTTTTGCCCCAGCCCTGAAATCAGTGTTTTCTCTCTCTCTCTCTCTCTTTTTTCCCCTGGTTTCTTTTAGTAGACAATGATACACAGAAGTCAGTATCTGAGTGTTAGGTACACACATTGCTGTGGGAATGTCACTGCTTCCAAGTCCTCTCACTGGACAGAGGTAGGGAATATATGTATGTGTAAACATGCATACACACACATGTGCACACATATTTATATTGCTTTTTAAATTTTATCTATATATTTATTTAAAACCACGAGTTCACATGGATATCTCCAATTTTAATCTAACAGGATTCATTCAATAATTTCCTTTCTATGATTGTAACTCCCTTTTCTGATAGTAAGTTGGCTCTCATTATCCTCAGCATATTTTCTTAATCTTCCCTCTATGTGACCAATCTCTTCTGTTGCTGCTATTACTGACACCCATCATGTGAATGCCATCCTTACCTTATCAGGCTCCAAAATCCCATATCAGGCTGCTGTCTCTAGCTCCCTGTTTGAACACCTTTCTCATTTCAGGCTCTGGTACTGTGCACTGAGTTGCTCTCCTCACTCCGTTTAGACTCTAGCACCCTGTGCAGGGCTATCAAGGCTGCCATATTCCTGTGTAGACATTTTCTTTATCTTGCTGAGGTTCTGACATCCTTCTGTAGGTCACTGCAGATTCCACCATCCCATCTCATGAACCTAACTAAACTGAATACAGATTTTTCATTTTGCAAAACCGATACTCTGTACCCATTAAACAACTCTCCATTTCCCTTTCCTCCAGTTTGTGGCAATCACCATTCTACTTTGTTTCTGTGAATTTCACTATTTTAGATACCTCATTTATGTGGAACCATACAGTATTTGCCTTTTTGTGACTGGTTTATTTTTCTTAGCATAATATCCCAAGGTTCATACATGTTAAGGCATGTGTCAGAATTTCCTTCCTTTTTAAGTCTGAATAATATTCCATTGTATGTACACATCACATTTTGTTTGTCCATTTATCTTTTGTCAAATACTTGGGATACTTTCACCCTTTGGCTATCTGTGAATAGTACTGCTGTGAATATGGGTCTGCAAATACCTTTTCAAGACCCTGAAATGCTTTATTTTGCCTTTTACATTTAGATCTACAGTCTGTCTGAAATTTTTGTGTTTGGTATGAGGTATAAGACAGAATTCTGTTTTGTTTTGTTTTTCCTCTGTTGCATTGCAGGGTTACTTTTGTCATATATCACCTGTCTGTATATGTGTGTGGGCTGTTTCCAGGACTTTTCTGCTCCAATGGTTTATTTATCCTTGTGCCAGTATCACACTTCCTTAATTACTCTGTTTTTATTTTTTTTTTAATAAAATAAATATTTATTTTAAAAAAGAAATCACCTTCTAAGGGGGATCAGTGGTGTTTTTAACACTTGGCAGAGGAGACTGTAATTTGCCATGGGCCCCCCGGTCTCCAGTTATTGGGCAGTTAACATTTCCAAATGCCTGCAATGTATTATCTCCTGCTGTTGCTGCTAAGTCGATTCAGTTGTGTCCGACTCTGTGCAACCCCACAGACGGCAGCCCACCAGGCTCCTCTGTCCCTGGGATTCTCCAGGCAAGAACACTGGAGTGGGTTGCCATTTCCATCTCCAATGCATGCATGCATGCTAAGTTGTTTCAGTCATGTTCGACTCTGTGCGACCCTACAGACAGTAGCACACCAGGCTCCTCTGTTCATGGGATTCTCTAGGCAAGAATACTGGAGTGGGTTGCCATTTTCTTCTCCTGTAATTACTCTGTTTTTATACAAGTTCTTGATATTGGATACTGAATGTCCCTCAGCTTTTGCATGTTCATGTATATTGGAATCAACATAATATCCAAAACATCCTCCTGTGACTTTCATTGGAATTTCACTGAATCTGTATATAAGTTTGGGGAGAACTGAGATCTTAACATTATTGATTTTTATAATCCATGAAAATGATATATCTATTTTAGGGATCTGTAATTTCTCTTTGGGGGTCTTTATACATACATCTTTTGTTAGACATATTCCAAGGTATTTGATGTTTTTAGATGCTATTTTTTTAATTTATGTTTTTGCTGAGTGTAAAATTTTTTTAAATCTGAAGTCCATGGCCTCCATTTAGTATAAACACATGGGAGTACTCTTTTCTGAAAGGTCTATATTTTACATTTGGATCTGATTCCTACCGGGGGCAATACAGCAAAGAAAATTAGAAGACCACTTTAGTTATTTGACTTAGAGTGGATTAGACCAGGAACACAGAGCAAACAGGCAAGGAGGCTACTTTAAGGCTATGTAATAGTTTAGGCAAGAAGCTGTGTGGGCTTAAGCCGGAGCAGTCAATATGGAAAGAAGGAAAGATATTCAAGGAATATTCTGGAGATAGAATGAATAAGGTTGCCTGGAGTAGGATAGGAGAAAAGAAAGAAAAGAGAAGAGTAAAATAAGCCTTGTTTCAGGCAGTGGTGGTTGCTCAGTTGTGTGCTACTCTTTGTGACCCCGTGGACTGTAGCCCGCTGGGCTCCTCTGTCCATGGAATTCTCCAGGCAAGAGTACTGGAGTGGGCAGCCATTCCTTTCTTCGGGGGTTCTTCCCGATCCAGGGATTGAACCTGGGTCTCCACTGCAGGCGGATTCTTTACCATCTGAACCACCAGGGAAGCCCTCGTTTCAGGTATATTTAAGGCAATTAGTTAAAGGGAAGGTTGGGCTTCCCTGGTAGCTCAAACAATAAACAGTCTGCCTGCAATGCAGGAAACCTGGGTTTGATCCCTGGTTCGAGAAGATCCCCTGGAGAAGGAAATAGCAACCCACTCCAATATTCTTTGCCTGGAGAATCCCATGGACAGAGGAGCCTAGTGGACACAACTGAGAGACTAACACTTTGACTTGCCATAGCAGTAGGTATGGCAAAACAGGTATTTGGTGGATAAAAATACTGGAGTACCCCTTCACTTTTTAATAATGAGACTAAATTTAAGATATTCACATAGGCATATGTGCAAAAATGGGCAAAATAATACAATTTCTGGGATTTAGAAGGTGGAAAGTTGAATGATGGGGTTTACTAGGTGCTGTTCTATACTTTTCTGAAATTTTGAAATTTTCTATAAGAAGAAGTTAGAAAAGAAAGATGTATCTTAATAGAACTGAAGCTCCCTGGACCACCTCTACTCAAATTCCTTTATGATAGAAAGATCAGGATTCACCTAAATGTCGTGTAAGTTCATAATCATTGTCTGTTGTACTGAGAATAACGTTTTAAATCAAAGTCAGCCAGATAAGGAGGCACAAAGCTACGGAAGCTTTACTTGTTGAGGTGAGCCAAGCGCTTGGATATAGCTAGGAGCTGAGGAAAGGAAATTTAGCCAGGCACATGGAACATGGTATCTGTGGGCAATTGAAGCAGATCTGAGGATCCAGGGAAGTTTATAAGGGCAGGATATAATTTCAGAGGGGGAGAATAGTGACAAGGAATCTGGGTGCATATAGTCTGGAGAGATCCAGATAGGCAGACAGCATCAGTGAGTACTGAAAAGAGGCAGCAAGTCCCCCATTTCAAGCTTGGGCTTAAAAATAGAACTGGAATACCCAGCAAGGAACTGAAGAAGTTGGCCTACTCATTAGCACTCATTAGCCCACTGCAGTAGCACTATACTTTATTAAGCATAAGAATTATTTGGAGAGCATGTTAATATGTAGTACAGATTCTCAGCTCCTCTTCCATCCACTTTTGTAGGCCTCAGGAATCTTCATGTTTAACAGGCATCTCAGTGTTTCTGATAGAGACATTTCTCTGATCACGTTTTGACAAAACGTCTAGACCACTGTGTCCTGTCCAGTGTATCAACACAGAGGCAGTAGGGGAAATATTGTGACTACAGCCAGTGTAAAAGGTGAAGCCTTGTAGGTGGGGAACATAGCAGGAAGCAGCTGAGCTATCTGGATTCAAGTGTGGAGGCAGGTCGTAATTATTCTATAGTTTAGTTCAGTTCAGTCGCTCAGTGGTGTCTGACTCTTTGCGACCCCATGGACTGCAGCGTGCCAGGCCTCCCTGTCCATCAACCAGTTCCCGAAGCTTGCTCAAACTCATGTCCATCGAGTCAGTGATGCCATCCAACCATCTCATCCTCTGTCGTTCCCTTCTCCTGCCTTCAGTCTTTCCCAGCATCAGAGTCTTTTCCAATGAGTCAATTCTTTGCATCAGGTGGCCAAAGTATTGGAGCTTCAGCTTCAGCATCAGTCCTTCCAGTGAATATTCAGGACTGATTTCCTTTAGGATTGAGTGGTTGGAACTCCTTGCTGTCCAAGGGACTCTCAAGAGTTGTCTCCAATACCATGGTTCAAATATTAGTTCGAGGAGCCAAGATGGCGGAGGAGTAGGACGGAGAGACCACTTTCTCTCCTACAAATTCATCGAAAGAACATTTGAATGCTGAGCAAATTTCACAAAACAACTTCTGATCGCTAGCAGAGGACATCAGGCGCCCAGAAAAGCAGCCCATTGTCTTCGAAGGGAGGTAGGACAAAAAAATATAAACGATAATAAGGGAGTCAAAAGAGCTACGGACGGGGACCCGTCCCGGGAAGGGAGTCTTAATAGAGGAAGTTTCCAATCACCAGGAAACCCTCTCACTGGCGGGACTGGGGGAAGTTTTCTGCATTCTAACTGGGAGGAAAAATTAAACAAGGCCCACAGATTACGTGCCTAAAAGCAACTCCCAGCAGAAAAGAACCCCAGACGCCCGTACCCGCCAGCAACAAGCGGAGAGGAATGGAGAGGAGCGGGCGGCATTGCTTAGGGTGAGGTCCGGCCCGAAGACCCTGAGAGCAATCGGAGGGAGCTTTTTTAAACTGTGGGATAGCAAGGGACAAAATTAACCGGCCCGAACACACTGCCGGCGGTTCGCAAAACAAAGGGACTGAGAATCTCCAGAGAAGAGCCGGCCCATCCCCGCTGGAGGTAGGAGGCAGGGGGGAGGGGAAAAGGGCAAACTCAGCCCCTGAGAAGCCACCCCCTCCCACACTTCAAACACACCTCCGGGTTCTAGCTAAAGACTTCCTGAGACCCGACTGGCGGTGCGTGCTGGGGTCGGAGGGAAAAAGCGCGCCGTACCCAGGGAGATTGCACCCAAGCCTCTTGCTGCCTGGGCCGCTCGCCGCGGAGGGAAAAGGCGCGCCGCACCTAGGGAGAATACGCCGAAGCCTCTGGCTGCCTGGCCGCTCGCCGCGGAGGGATAAGGCGTGCTGCACCCGGGAGAGTACGCCCAAACCTCTGGCTGCCTGAACCGCTCAGGCCGGGGAAGGCACAAAACGCAGGAGCAACCGAATCTGCGCTTTTGTGGAGTACCCAAAAACTGGAACCGCACTCAACGCAGGGCCCGCTCCATATAGAGCAGCCGGGAGCCTGAGCAGTGTAGACGGCGAAAGCACAGACACCCGTGAGCAGGGCAAACCCAGTGTGGCCGGAACACGGTGAGCGCTATCCACACAGAGCGGTATCTGTCTGCAGCGCCCCGCCCTCCCCGTAGCAGGACTGAACTGAACTAGCGAACCTAAATAAGAGATCACCTCCGCCCGCCTGTGTCAGGGCGGAAATTAGACACCAAAGAGACAGCATACAGAAGCCAAATAAACAAAGGGAACCGCTTCAGAAGGGACCGGTACATCAGAAAAGTATTAGTTCTTCTGTGCTCAGCTTTCTTTATAGTCCAACTCTCATATCCATACATGACTACTGGAAAAACCAATAGCTTTGACTAGACGGACCTTTGTTGGCAGAGTAATGTCTCTGCTTTTTAATATGCTGTCTAGGTTGGTCATAGCTTTTCTCCTAAGGAGCAAGCGTCTTTTAACTTCATGGCTGCAGTCACCATCTGCAGTGATTTTGGACCCCCCCCAAAATAAAGTCTGTCACCATTTGCATCTTTTCCCTGTCTATTTGCCGTGAAGTGATGGGACTAGATGCCACGATCTTACTTTTCTGAATGTTGAGTTTTAAGCCAACTTTTTCACTCTCCTCTTTCACTTTCATCAAGAGCCTCTTTAGTTCTTCGCTTTCTGCCATAATGGTGGTGTCATCTGCCTATCTGAGGTTATTGATATTCTTCCCAGCAATCTTGATTCCAGCTTGTGCTTTATCCAGTCCAGCATTTCTCATGATGTACTCTGCATAGAAGTTAAATAAGCAGGGTGACAATATACAGCCTTGACATACTCCTTTCCCTGTTTGGAACCAGTCTATTGTTCCATGTCCAGTTCTAACTGTTGTTTCCTGACCTGCATACAGATATCTCAAGAGGCAGGTCGGGTGGTCTGGTATTCCCATCTCTTTAAGAATTTTCCACAGTTTGTGGTGATCCACACAGTCAAAAGCTTTGGCATAGTCAATAAAGCAGAAGTAGATGTTTTTCTGGAACTCTCTTGCTTTTTCGATAATCCAGCGGATGTTGTCAACTTGATCTCTGGTTCCTCTGCCTTTTCTAAATCCAGCTTGAACATCTGGAAGTTCATGGTTCATGTACTGTTGAAGCCTGGCATGGAGAATTTTGAGCATACTTCACTAGCGTGTGAGACGAGTGCAATTGTGTGGTAGTTTGAGCATTCTTTGGCATTGCCTTTCTTTGGGATTGGAACGAAAACTGACCTTTTCCAATTATGTCAGTTAAATCTCAATAAAGCTGGAAAAAAAGAGTAAAGGCAGAATGAGACAAACTTCATGGTGGAGGCTTGAAATCTTTTTGAATTCTAATTGATTAATAATAAGTTGGCTTCTTAAAAGAATTTACTTCTGGGTACTGTTTGCAGCTGGAGTAGTTGGTGAACCATAAGGGAAGAAAAATTAGCAAGATAATACTGTTTATAAGAGTTATATCTAGTAGAAGAACAATAGCAACATCCTCAAACATGGCTATTCTAGGTATGTTAAAATCACATCACAATAAACTGGTTGTAGATCATTCTAACATTACTTTTATTGTTAATATTCTATGACCCTACCATATGTGAAGATAAATGACAACAGACTACTTCAACAACTGTTTTATACAGTTCTTAAGGTAACATCTTGAGGTAATGTCAAGGAATGAAGGAAGAAATTTGAGGAATCACTGAAGTGTTCCTTAAAGCAATAGACATAACTGAATGGTAGGGAAATTTATGATGAAAGATTAGTCTCTTGTACAGTTACATAGATCGGAGTTATTCTTTTGAGCAGGATTCTCAGGCTGAGGACAGAGCCACCAGCTTGTTGGGTAGTAAGAAATTGTGTCTGAAAATGCCCTTTTATCTTCATCTCTTGGATTATAAGCACCATCAGCCATCTTTAAAATAGAGGAAGATGTATAATTGGATACAAGTAAAGGAGGTAAATGTGAAGGGACTTTCTAGGCCTTAAGGATATGGTGATACTTATACCACAAAACTCTTAACACATAGTAATTCACACAAACTCCCAAGGTTTGTTGACTATACATTCTACCCCATTTATTTTACTGTTTAAACATGTATATATTCATGTCTGCTGTGTATGACCAAAGAACATTTTTGGTTTTAGTTCTTTCTTTAAAAAAATTAACACTTAGTAAAATTGACTATTTTTTTAGTGTACAGGTCTCAGAATTTGAACACATATAGATTCATACATATTCATATAACCAGTACTGTCAGGATATACAATAGCTCCATCGTTTCCCCCAAAACTCCCTTGTACTATCTCCCCATCTCCCTAATTCCTGGGAACTGTAATCTGTTCTACCTCATTTTAGTTTTATTTTTTTGAGAATGCCATTTAATTGGAATCATACAATATATAATCTTCTGGTACTGACTTCTTTTACTCAGCATAATGCCTTTTTGATGATTCATCTAGGCTGTTGTATGTATCAATAGTTCACTTCTTTTTATTGCTTAGTAGTAGTTCATTGAATGGATTGTACCACATTTTGTTTATCCATCTGTTGAAGGACATTTGGGTTGTTTCCAGGTTTTGGTTATTATAAATAGAGCTGCTGTTAATTTTTTGAACATGAATTTTAATTTGTCTGGAGTAAATTTGGAGGGGAATTCCTGGGTCATATGGTTAGTGTTTGTTTAACTTTGTAAGAAACTGCCAAGCTGTTTTCCACAGTGTGGCTGTACCATTTCGCAATACCACAAGCAGTATATTAGAGTTGTAGCTCTGCATGCTTGCCAGCATTTGGGATTGTTGATATTTTTTGTTTTAACCATTCCAATAGATATATAGTAGTATCTTACTGTGGTTTTAATTTACATTTCCTTAGTGTATGCCTCAGTTCTTTTTTTTTTTTTAATATTTATTTATTTGGCTGTGGCAGGTCTTAGTTATGGCATGCAGGATCTTAGTTCCCAACCAGGAACCAACTTGTGCCCCTTGCAGTGGAAGTGCGGAGTCTAGCTACTGGAACACCAGATATGTCCCTACCCTATACTTTTAAAAACTAAGCAGAGTAAGTGATAAATAGTCATGATGATCATGATCATTATCAATCATTATCAGTAAAGAGATTTACTGATCTCTTGTTCTTGGTATAATTTTGAAAAACTTGCTTATTCAGGGAAATAATTTAGATAGTGGAAAGGAGGTCCATTTCCTTAGTAATGTATTTGTTTGGCCCCCTTCTACTTTTTCTCCCTTCTTCATAAATCATCCCAAGCAGAAGTTTGTATTATAAGAAGCAAATCAGATGATTGCTAGTTAAATGTTTAATGTTTTAATAATTTTATTTATGTATTATTTTTGGTTACACTGGGTCTTCGTTGCTGCACCTAGGCTTTTCTCTAGTTGCAGCTAATCTTCATTGCGCTGCTCAGGCTTCTCATTGTGGTGGCCTATCTTGTTGTGGAGCACAGGTTCTAGGTACCCGGGCTTCAGTAATTGCAACATGTGGGCTTAGTAGTTGCAACTTGTAAGCTATAGAGCCCATGCTGAGTTGCTCCATGGCATGTAGAATCTTCCCAGACCAGGGCTTGAATCCATGTCCCCTGCATTGGCAGGCAGATTCTTATCCACAGTGCCACCAGGGAAGTCCCTTAATGTTTAGTGTTTTAGTTAGTTATTAGCTTAAGGTCAAATTTGTTTAATGAGTAAATGTGGAAGAGTTACTTTCTTTACACTTTGAACACATACTTACTGATCATTGGCATGCCACTCCCATTTTATGAAGCTGGAATGTAATTTCTTTATTTTTTAATGACCATATATGTTTATAATTATTGAATCTTTGTTTTGATATTAGGTGAGTCAGTACTTTACTTTGATACCAAGTCCTCAGTTAGGAAATAGCCTGTTGATTAGAACTTGTTTTCCTAGGAAAATGTAGTCCACTTGCAAGCAGTTTCCAGTAATATATGCTGCAAAAATAGTCAAGTAGTGACTCAGGTTTAGTGTTGAGTGTAACTGAGAAAAGATGACTTAAGTAGAGGGGCATTGATACATCTGTTTTTGAGATTGCAGTTAATTATAGTGACAGCTTAGAAGATCTACTTCCTTGTCTCCTGGAATCTTGCTCAACTTCACAAATTTTACATGATTTAGGTTAGAAACAGACAGTATAAAAGTTAGTCAAATGAATTAATTGAAAAGAATCTTGCCTTATCAAATCATGCTTCTAAAGGTTTTTCATACCCTCCAATCATGTTCAGGTGTGACATTTTGAAAACAAGAATGATTGTTTCATTTTTTATCAGAATTTGAGAATAGAAACTCCTTTTATGCTGGTATGTATCATCTTTGATTATATGATAGTCTTCTGGATATCTCCCTCTACTTGACTCATACCAGCTGCATCAATAAATTGTGTGATCTTTGATGTGTTTGTATGTGGTCATGTTAAGAATTGTTTTTTAAGTATTCTTAAATGTGTTTTACCAATATTTTATGGAAAAATACTCATAATCTTTTGAAAGCATTCATGCTAAAAAGAATTAGAAATTGATATTTATCTCATTTGGAACTCATTCTCTTTCAACATATCTTTAAAGTGTAGGTATGAATAAGAATTCCTACAATAGGATCAACTGAGACTTTGATTTAAGTGTATACAAATTGTATATGGAAGCCTGCATAAGATACTACATATTGTTTTTTTCCAAAGAAGCTTCTTTAAATGGTTCTGTTAAGTGTAGGAATGTTCTGATGATTATCTTTTTAATTAAAATGAGAAATCTTTGTTTAAAGTGGCATTCTTTTTTTACGGCCTGTTACAGTCTCTGTAACAATCATTTCTTAAGTCTGAACGTTTTATTTCCAGGAATCCATTTATATGAAACTATGTTTAGACTTAATTAAGGAACGATTCTTACAAAGCTTGTAAATAGCCAGGAAAAAAGGGACCGAAGATAAAACTGACATTCACATTTAACAAAATGATTGTTACAAGGTATGTAATAAGCTATAAAAATACAATAAATCTCTTTTTATAAGAGTTCATATTTTTTGATCCTTGTTTTCAAGGGTATTTAAGGAAAGCTCTGCAAAGTGACATCTGTTTTGCTGAATGGACTAGTGAGAACTTCTTTTGTTTCTAACTGATAATACAGGAGTTCTACCTGTCTTCTTTGTGTGCTTTCTTTGAAATACATTCTAATCAGTTAAGATGGGGATGTAAATTTTATATTGTGCAACAGTGAAAACAAGACCTAGTTCTCATCTCACTTGTACTACTTTCTAGAAGTCAGAAAAAATTTGGGCAAGTTACTTAACCTCTCTGAGTCTCATTTTCCTCATCTGGAAATCAGTGATAATAATTGTCTTGCTACTTCAAAAAGCTGTAGTGAGGACTAGATAAAATTACACACAGTGAAAATATTTTGGAAGTTGTATATAAGACTGTGAACATTCAAGCTACCTTTCTTAATCTCTCTAACCTTGAGTTCTGGTAGTAGTATTAATAGTAATAGTAAAATAACAACAATGGCAGAAAACACTGAGAGCTCAATATGTACAATGTAGAGTTCTAGGCACTGAACTTTATCATGCATTAACTCATTTGATCCTCTCACCTGATTAAGTATGTATTGTTATTATCCCTGGTTTGATGTTAAATTACTTCGTTGAAAGCATACAAACAAAACTTTGTGTGTACCAGGACCCAAGAAAAGGAGCAATGACACCACAAGAGACTGACCCAGACTTGTCCGTGAGTGTCCAGAAGTCTCTGGTGGAAGCATGGGTTGGTGGTGGCCTGCTACAGGTTGGGGGCACTGAGTGTAGCAGTGCATGCATGGGACTTTTTTTTTTTTTTCTGCATGGGACCTTTTGAAGGAGGTCACCATTATATTCATTACCTCCACCGTAGTTTTGCCTCAGGTCAAATAACAGGGAGGGAACACAGCCCCACCCATCAACAGAAAATTGGATTAAAGATTTACTGATCATGGCCCTGCCCATCAGAACAAGACCCAATTTCCTCCTCAGTCAGTCTTGCCCATCAGGAAGCTTTCCATTAGTCTCTTATGCTGCTCCATCTGAGGGCAGTCAGAATGAAAACCACAATCACAGAAAACTAATCAAACTGATCACATGGACTACAGCCTTGTCTAACTCAGTGAAACTATGAGCCATGCTGTGTAGGGCCGCCCAAGATGGACGGGTCATGGTGGAGAGTTCTGACAAAATGTGGTCTACTGGAGAAGGGAATGGCAAACCACTTAAGTATTGTCAACTACAAAAAAAAAAAAAAAATGCTGGGCTGGAAGAAGCACAAGCTGGAATCAAGATTGCTGGGAGAAATATCAATAACCTCAGATATGCAGATGACATCACCCTTATGGCAGAAAGTGAAGAGGAACTAAAAAGCCTCTTGATGAAAGTGAAAGAGGAGAGTGAAAAAGTTGGCTTGAAGCTCAACATTCAGAAAACTAACATCATGCCATCTGGCCCCATCACCTCATGGGAAATAGATGTAGAGACAGTGGAAACAGTGTGAGACTTTATTTTGGGGGGCTCCAAAATCACTGCAGATGGTGATTGCAGTAATGAAATTAAAAAACGCTTACTCCTTGGAAGGAAAGTTATGACCAACCTAGGTAGCATGTTAAAAAGCAGAGACATTACTTTGCCAACAAAGGTCCGTCTGGTCAAGGCTATGGTTGTGAAGAAAGCTGAGCGCCAAAAAATTGATACTTTTGAACTGTGGTGTTGGAGAAGACTCTTGAGAGTCCTTTGGACTGCAGGGAGATCCAGCCAGTCCATCCTGAAGGAGATAAGTCCTGGGTGTTCATTGGAAGGACTGATGCAGAAGCTGAAACTCCAATACCGTGACCACCTCATGCGAAGAGTTGACTCATTGGAAAAGACCCTGATGCTGGGAGGGATTGGGGGCAGGAGGAGAAGGGAATGACAGAGGATGAGATGGCTGGATGGCATCACCGACTCAATGGGCATGAGTTTGAGTAAACTCTGGGAGTTGGTGATGGACAGGGAGGCCTGGCGTGCTGCAGTTCATGGGGTCGCAAAGAGTCGGACACGACCGAGTGAACTGAACTGAACTAAAGAGCATTGCCAATGACTGAACAACAAAGGCGTTTGCCATCTGCCTCTATGGAGATGCACCCGTCCCTTATAGCTCAGTTGTTAAAAGAATTCACCTGCAATACAGGAGACCTGGGTTCGATCCCTGGGTTGGGAAGATCCCCTTGAGAAGGAAATGGCAACCCACTCCAGTATTCTGACCTGGAGAATTCCATGGACTGTGTAGTCCGTGGGGTTGCAGAGTCAGACACGACTGAGCGACTTTCACTTTCTATGACATTGAACCCCATGCTGCTATGGCTGTTGACCTTCAACAATCCCTGAGCGAGTTCAGGGTGGAGTGAGGCACTCTGCTGCAGGGAATCTGGTGGGACAGGTCTTTAGATAGTTGGATGTTTTTAGAAACTGATTTTATGATCTCAATCCTTGCATCTCCTCATATCTAGAGAAGCACTAAATCCCTTCATGGTGACATCATATCCAAGGCAAACCATTCAATACCTCAGTAATCCAAGTCTGTGTCCCGACCAGTAATGCTGAAGAAGCTGAAGTTGAATGGTTTTCTACAAGGGCTTCTAGAACTAACACCCAAAAAAGATGTCCTTTTCCTGAAAGTAGGAAGTCAAGAAATACCTGGAGTAACAGGCAAATTTGGCCTTGGAGTACAGTTTGAGGCAGGGCAAAGGCTAATAGAGTTTTGCCAAGAGAATGCACTGGTTATAGCAAACACCCTCTTCCATCAACACAAGAGAAGACTACAGATGGACATCACCAGATGGTCAATACCAAAATCCGATTGATTATATTCTTTGCAGCCGAAGATGGAGAAGCTCTATACAGTCAGCAAAAATAAGAACAGGAGCTGACAATGGCTCAGATCATGAACTCCTTATTACCAAATTCAGGCTTAAATTGAAGAGAGTAGGGGAGACCAGTAGACCTTTCAGGTATGACGTAAATCAGATCTCTTACGATTATACAGAAATAGATTCAAGGGAATAGATCTGTTAGAGTGCCTGAAGAACTATGGACAGAGGTTTGTGACATTGTACAGGAGACAGGAATCAAGACCATCCCCAAGAAAAAGAAGTGCAAAAAGGCAAAATAGCTGTCTGAGGAAACTTTACAAATAGCTATGAAAAGAAGAAAAGCAAAAAGCAAAGAAGAAAAGGAAAGATAAACCCATTTGAATGCAGACTTCCAAGGAATAGCATGGAGAGATAAGAAAGCCTTCCTCAGTGATCAATGCAAAGAAATAGAGGAAAACAATAGTATGGCAAAGACTGGAGATCTCCTCGAGAATATTAGTGATACCAAGGGAACATTTCATGCAACGATGGGCTCAATAAAGGACAGAAATGGTATGGACCTAACAGCAGATGATATTAAGAAGAGGTGGCAAGAATACACAGAAGAACTATACAAAAAAGATCTTCATGAAACCCAGATAATCAGGATGGTGGTCACTCACCTAGAGCCAGACATCCCAGTGCCAAGTCAGGTGGGCCTAAGAAACATCACTACGAACAAAGCTGGTGGAGGTGATGGAATTCCAGTTGAGCTATTTCAGATCCTAAAAGATGAAGCTGTGAAAGTACTGCACTCATTGTGCCAGCAAATTTGGAAAACTAAGCAGTGGCCACAGGACTGGAAAACATTAGTTTTCATTACAATCCCAAAGAAAGGCAATGCCAAAGAATGCTCAAACTACTACACAATTTCACTCATCTCACACACTAGCATAGTAATGCTCAAAATTCTCTAAGCCAGGCTTCAACTGTACATGAACTGTGAACTTCCAGATGTTCAAGCTGGTTTTAGAAAAAACAGAAGAACCAGAGATCAAGTTGCCAACATCCACTGGATCATTGAAAAAGCAAGAGAGTTCCAGAAAAACATTGACTTCTGCTTTATTGACTATGCCAAAGCCTTTGACTGTGTGGATCACCACAAACTGTGGAAAATTCTTAAGAGATGGGAATACCAGACCACTCGACCTGCTTCCTGAGAAATCTGTATGCAGGTCAGGAAGCAACAGTTAGAACTGGACATGGAACAACAGACTGGTTCTAAATTGGGAAAGGAGTACATCAAGGCTGTATATTATCACCTTGCTTATTTAACCTATATGCAGAGTACATCATGAGAAATGCCGGACTGGATGAAGCACAAGCTGGAATCAAGATTGCTGGGAGGAATATCAATAACCTCAGATAGGCAGATGACACCACCATTATGGCAGAAAGCGAAGAAGAACTAAAGAGGCTCTTGATGAAAGTGAAAGAGGAGAGTGGAAAAGTTGGCTTACGCTTAAAAACTCAACATTCAGAAAAGTAAGATCGTGGCATCTGGTCCCATCACTTCATGGCAAATAGGGAAAAGACGCAAAGAGTGACAGTCTTTATTTCCTGGGGCTCCAAAATCACTGCAGATGGTGACTGCAACCATGAAGTTAAAAGACACTTGCTCCTTGGAAGAGAAGCTATGACCAACCTAGACAGCATATTAAAAAGCAGAGATTTTACTCTGCCAAAAAGGTCCGTCTAGTCAAAGCTATGGTTTTTCCAGTAGTCACCTATGGAGGTGAGAGTTGGACCATAAAGAAAGCTGAGCGTCCAAGAATTGATGCTTTTGAACTGTGGTGTTTGACAAGACTCTTGAGAGTCCCTTGGACAGCATGGAGATCCAACCAGTCAATCCTAAAGCAAATCAGTCCTGAATATTCACTGGAAGGACTGATGCTGAAGCTGAAACTCCAATACTTTGGCCACCTGATGTGAAGATCTGACTCATTGGAAAAGACCCTGATGCTTGGAAAGATTGAAGGTGGGAGGAGAAGGGGAGGACAGAGGATGAGATTGTTGTGTGGCATCACTGACTCAGTGGACATGAGTTTTAATCAATTCTGGGAGTTGGTGATGGACAGGGAAGCCTGGCGTGCTGCATTCCATGGGGTCGCAGACTCAGACACGACTGAGCACCTGAACTGAACTAAGAGCATACAGTTGGAGAAATATGGCTTTGAAGAGTAGAATGAGTGGTATCAATCCTTTTTCAAATCCATAGAAAAATTGAGAAAAGCGTAATGAACCTCCATATACCCCTCACCTTGATTGACCAAGTGTTAACGTTTGCCAAATTTTTTGCTTCTCTGTATAGCTATACTTGTCTGTATATAGACATCATCATGATATTTCATCTCTACTATGCTTGTATTTCTTGAGAACACAGTATTTGTCTTTCATAACCACAATGCAAGACCCTACTGAGGTGATTTAACAGTTTAACGTTTTATTATTCAATTTATTTGTTGTTGTTCCTTCACTAAGTGATGTCTGACCCTTTGTAACCCCATGAACTCCAGCACGCCAGACTTCCCTGTCCTTCACTATCTCCTGCAGCTTACTCAAACTCATGTCCATTGAGTCAGTGATGCCATCCGACCATCTCATCTTCTGTCACCCCCTTCTGCTTTTACTATCAGTATATAGTTTATGTTCAGATTTCCCCAGCTGTCTCAATAGTGTTTCTTTTATAGCCTCCTTTTTTAACATCCATGATCCAGTCACATGTTACATATAGTTATGTCTTTTAAGTCTCTTAATTTACAGTAGTTTCCTAGTCTCTTTATTCTTTTTCAAAAATTTTAACTTTTTTTTTAATTGGAGGATAGCTGTCTTTTTATTCTTGAAATTGACATTTTGGGAGAGTCCAGGCTATTTTTACAGAATGTCTCTCATTTGGATTTGTCTGATTGTTATCCATGATTAGATTCAGGTTAAAAAATTTGGCAGGAAATACATGTTGTGGTTTCTTTCTCATTGCATTACATCAGAAAGTACATGATGTCATTTTGTTCCTTTATTGGTGTTGCTGTTTGATCATTTTATTATGAAATCACCAGATTTCTCCATTGTAATGGTGTATTTGAAATTAATAAATGCCCAGTGGAGCAAAACTTGGAAATTGTGTAAGTAACTTGCTTTTCCAACATTGTTCCCCCCAGTAGTTATGGCATCTACTGATGATGATTGTTCTGTAGAAGTTTTAAAATCTGCCCATTTATTTTTAGGCAGTTCTAAGTGGTTTTTTTTTTCTTCTTGAGTTTGAAATGGTGACTGTTTCCTATTTTGAGAAGATGTTGGGTAAACTTTGTCATTTTATTTTTGCTTTTGAACCTAGACTAATTAAAACATACTTTTAACATTCTAATTTATAGGTTATATACTTTGTAATTTTTATCTTTAGTGGAAAACATTGCCAAAGCTGCTTAAATAATTGGGTTTAGTTTTTAAAGGCTTGTGGTATAAAAGCTGTATCAGAAGTTCCTGGAGGGCTTGTATTTTCCATTCCGTAGGTCTGGTGTGGAGCCTGAAAATCTGCATTTCTCACTAGTTTCAAAGGATGCCTCTGGTTCTGGAATCACATGTTGAGACTCACTGTGGCTTCTTTAGGCCTTTCTCGGCAATTTGCTTGTAATTATTTGGGCTTCCCCCCTACTTGTTTGCTTTCTCTGGTAGACATGAGAGTAGTGTGGATATAGAATAGTGGAATTATTTGAAGTTTTTATTAGTTGATTTTGGTTAATGTTTGAAAAATTGTGGGAATTGGCTGACTTACTGCATAGGATCTCATTAATCTGATTTATCCAAAATTGTATTGTAATGAAAATGGCTTTAGGCTGTTTTAAAACTTACTGTGGCATTTATGTTTGTAGGAATTTTCTTCACTTCACTTAATGGAACACTGATTCCTTAGTTCTGACTGAATGAGATGTCCATAGTGGTCATTTTTTGCTTTCAGGACTCAAGTGATCCCTCCGTACATTTCATCAACGTGGTCCTGTTAAGTCTGTGCAATTAGTAAAGCAAGTGGCATATTCGTTATGTCGTCGAGATAATGTTGCTTCTACAGAATTTGGCCAGATGGTCCTCCTCCCTTTCTTCTCCTATTAGAAATACTATAAACATCAACTTAATAAAAGGATGACCTTAATATTTGCTTCCCAGACTAAATCACAGCCTTGAAGCAGTTATTTCCTTCCAAATAAAAAGTTTAATTTCACGCCCTGATTAGTGCCAGTACGTGCAGGTAGATACTCATTTTGTGCAGCTAAACTGATCTGCTTTTGCAAATTACTTGCCAGTCAGCAGAGCTATAATTTCTTATGAGTAGTTGGTAGTAAATTATAGTTCTTATTAGTATGTTTTATGTGTGTGTGTGTGTTTTTTCAGTATGCGCTTATGAAGTAGGAATAGGAATCGGTCACCAAACTTTGGCCAGATTAGGATTTGACTAGTAGCTTTTTTTGAAAACTGAAGGATTGATGAATTTGGACTAACAATTCTAATTAATTATGTAAACCAGTTAGAAAGAATGAGATCTTATTTTCAGTTGTGAAAATGTGCCCAGAATCTAGAAAGAGTGATTCCTGGTGTAAAAGAGTAAACAAGAAAAATTCTCTTTCGTATTGAGAAATAGAATATATTGTAGTTAACATTTGAGTTTTGAAATTGAAAGGCACTATTGAACTGAATTTTTAACTGCTTAATTGAGGCCATTAAGTTAAAATATTTTTTATTTTAAAGTGAGACTGACTTTTATTAAACTTGGATTAAGAAAAAATGCCATCAGTCAGAAGGAGGCAAAGTTCTATTTTTTAATAAGTGGCTCAGTTATTTGCTTTAGCTGAGATATCACTAAATTTGTGTGGGCTTTGAGTCTGGAGGGGTCATATGGCTGAAAGCTTCATAACCTTTTTTGTTCATGGATCTCACTAAAATATTTTGTATGTCATGAGATAGTGCCCCTGGACATGTACACGTATATACCTTTTCTACATGATTTCAAGAAGTTCACACATCCTTGAATCCTGTCCATGGGTTCTGATCTAGATTTATTTTAATTTTTATATAATGTATTTCAATTTAAACTTTGTTGTTGATTTATCATTTAAACATACCTAGTTGTGACTTTTAATAATGATGTGACTGTCAGGTCTGAGCTTCATCATAAAATGTCATTTTGAGAAGCTAATGAAATATCGAGTATAGTGTTTTGGTAGTGTCAGGAAAAATGGTACAGAAATGACTTGACTGGTGGCTATCAAAAATCCTATTGGAATTTCCTGTTCTTAATTTTCTTATTCCCCCAGCCACCCAGACAAGCAGCGACAATTTATCCCTGCCTATGATGATGGAATTTTACTTGTCAGGGATATATGGATAGATATACTTAAATCCTTTAATTGCTATCCTACTGATGTTCCCAGGCTCTTTCTACTTTTATCAGTTTTCTTAAAGAAATATTATGACCAAGCAAATTCCCAGCAAGGTCAGTGTGCCCTAGAAAGTGCACATTTAGTTACATTTAGGAGATTTGGAATACTCTCTTTTCTATCAAGGTGGACCTTAAACACTGTCAGCATGTTTAGTTATTTATACTCTGCAGTTCTCAGAGGGCTAGGAAATATCATTTTCCCTTTTTCTTCATCCTTTTAAGTATCAGCACTGGAAATCTGTCCACCTACTTAGCTCATTTGAGAAACAGTGGTTTACAGTCACTTTAGATCAGTAGTAGTACACTTTGGGCAAAAGACCTTGTTTGGATCGTGGTCTGATTTGGGCTTTTATAAACAAGCAAACTGAGACCAAAAGAAGCCATGTAGCTTGTTCAAGATTACAGGTGACTAGAGCCCACATTTCCCTATTCAAACCCCAGTTGGTACTCTTTTGACTCTTTGTTTTGTTTGTGGTTGAGCTTATGTTTCTTCCATTTGATCTGATTGATGGATAAGTTGAAGTGTGTTTTTGTGTTTAACCTATGACTTTATAGTTGCTCAGTTGTGTCCAACTCTTTTCGACCCCATGAACACCAGGGGGTCCTTCACTATCTTCCAGAGTTTGCTCAGACTCATATCCATTTAGTTGATGATGCCATCCAACTATCTCATCCTCTATTGCTCCCTTCTCTTCCTGCCCTCAATCTTTCACAGCATCAGGGTCTTTTCCAGTGAGTTGGCTCTTCACATCAGGTGGCTAAAGTATTGGAGCTTCAACTGCAGTATCAGTCCTTCCAATGAATATTCGATATTCCAATGACTTTTTTTAAGAAAGCCTTTTCTATCCTAAGTTTATGAAAATAGTCTCATGTTTTCTACTAGAAGCTTGATTGTCTTGCCTTTCACGTTTTAGAATGTTAGTCCCCCTCACTCTAGAATTGATTTTTGTGTTTGTGAGGATGGAATTTCATTTTTTTTCATATGAACTTCCAGTGTCCCCCAGCATCATCTACTGAAAGATTATGTATTCTTCTCTGATCTGCAGAGCTACCTCCATCATAAATCATGTCCTTCCATGCATTGGTCTGATTTTGGATACATTATTCTATATATTGTTCTGTTTATCTCTATATTAGTACCATGCAGCCTTAGTCACATAGCTCTATAATAAGCCTTGATATATAGTATTTAACTCTTGATAGAAATCAAAACATGGAGTTATTTTTAAAATATTTGTTTTTGAATATGTAAAACATGCAGCACAGTGCAAAATTTAAAAAAACACAAAAGGATATATATAAAAAAGTCTCTTTTACCTGTCTTTTTAGCATTTATTTTCCCTCCCCAAAGGCCACCACTTTTTATTTCTTGGAGATTAGTTTAAATTAGATTCTATAAGAGTTTTTCTAGGACCCACCAAGAAGACCTCTACCATGGATTAAATACTAAAATTTTAAAACTTTTGGCTAGGGGAAATGACTTTGGTTTCTGTTTTATTTATTTATTTTTTAATGTTAAGAGGCAATGGTGTATAATGAAAGAACACTCTCTTGAGCCAGATAATTTAATAAGCATTTGACTCTTAGACAAATGCTGGAGTTTTTTAGCCCTTAGTTCTTTTTCTTGTCTGCACTTTCTTCCTATTTCTCACCTTATAAAATGAGGGTAATGATAAATCACACATCCTACTTCAAGAAGTCAGTTTGAGGTCTTTTGTGTCTCCATACAAATTTTAAGATTTTTTGATCTAGTTCTATGAACAGTGCCATTGGTAATTTGATAGGGACAGTGCATTGAATTTATAGATTGCCTTGGGTAGTATAGTCATTTTAACCACATAGATTCTTTTAATCCAAGAATATGGTATATCTTCCCCATCTATTTATGTCATCTTCGATTTCTTTCAGTAGCATCTTACAGTTTTCAGGATACAAATCTATTGTCTCCTTGTTGTTGTTGTTATTGAGTCACTATGTGGTGTCCAACTCTTGAACCCCATGGACTGTAGTCCACTAGGCTCCTCTGTCCATGGGATTTCCCAGGCAAGAATACTAGAGTGGGTTGCCATTTCCTTTTCCAGGGGATTTTCTCCAGGGATCAAACCTCAGTCTCTTGCATTCATAGGCAGATTCTTTACCACTGAGTCACCAGGGAATTTCTTTGTCTCATTTGATAGGTTTATTCCTTGGTATTTTATTCTTTTTGATGCAGTGGTAAATGGGATTGCTTCTTTAATTTCTGTTTCTGTTGTTAGTATATAGGAATGCAACAGACTCCTGTGTATTAATTTTGTATCCTACAACTTGACCAGATTCATTGATGAGCTCTAGTAGTTTTCTGGTACCATCTTTAGGATTTTCTGTGTATAGTATCATGTCATCAATTTTACTTCTTCTTTTTAAATTTGGATTCCTTTTTCTTTGTTTTCCTTCTCTGATTGCTGTGGCTATAACTTCCAAAGCTATGTTGAATAAAAGTGGCCAGAGTGGGTATCCTTGTCTTTTTCCTGAATTAGAGAAAGAAAATGCTTTCAGTTTTTCACCATTGAGTTTGATGTTAGCTATATGTTTGTCTTATGTGGCTTTTATTATGTTGAGGTATGTTCCCTCTATGCCCACTTGCTGGAGAGTTTGTATCATAAATGGGTGTTGAATTTTGATAAAAATTTTTCTGCATCTATTGAAATGATCATATGGTTTTTATTCTTCAGTTTGTTGATGTGGTGTATCACACTGATTGATTTGTGAATACTGAAAAATTCTTGCATTCCTGGGATAAATACCATCTGTATGATCCTTTTAATGTATTGTTGAATTTGGATTGCTAGTATTTTGTTGAGGATTTTTGCATGTTCATCAGTGATATTGGCCTATAGTTTTCTTTTTTGTGTGGTATCTTTGTCTGACTTTTGTATCATAGTGATAGTGTCCTCATAGAATGAGTTTAGGACTGTTCCTTCCTCTACTTTTTTGGAATAGTTTCAGAAGGATAGGTGTTGACTCTTCTCTAAATGTTTGACAGAATTTGCCTGTGAATCCATCTGGTCCTGGACTTTTGTTTGTTGGGGTTTTTTAAATCATGGTTTCAATTTTAGTACTTGTGATTGGTCTGTTCGTATTTTCTATTTTGTCCTGGTTCAGTCTTGGGAGTTATTCTTTAACACCATACACAAAAATTAACTCAAAATGGATTACAGACCTACATATGACTGGATACTGTAAAACTCTTAGGGGAAAACATTAGCAGAACACTCTTTGACATAAATCACAGCAATATCTTTTTTGATCCATCTCCCAGAGTAGTTTAAATAAAAATAAAAATTAACAAATGAGACCTAGTTGAACTTAGAAGCTTTTACACAGCAAAGGAAACTACAAACAAAGTGAAAAGACAGCCCACACAATAGGAGAAGATATTCTCAAATGATGCAATTGATAGATTAGTCTCTAGAATTTACAGACAGCTCATGCAGCTCAATATCTAGAAAACAAACAACCCAATCAAGAAATGAGCCGAAGACCTAAATAGACATTTTTCCAAAGAAGACATACAGATGGCCAAGAGTCACATGAAAAGATGCTCAACATCACTAATTATTAGAGAAGTGCAAATCACAACTACATTGAGATATCACCTCACAACAGTCAGAATGGTTGTCATCAAAAAACTTACAAACAAGGAACTTCCCTGGTGGTCCAATGGCTAAGACAGCGCTTCCAATTCAGGGGTCCCAGGTTCAACCTCTGGTTAGGGAACTAGATCCTGCATGCCACAGCTAAAAGATCCTGCATGCTGCAACTGAAAGATCCCTCATGCTGCAACTAGAGATTAAAGATCCCCATGCCACACCTGAGACCTGGCACAGCCAAATAAATACATATTTAAAAAAAATCTACCAAAGTAAATGCTATAGAGGGTGTGGAGAAAAAGGAACTCTGCTACATTGTTGGTGGGAATGTAAATTGGTACAGCCACTATGGAGAATAATATGGAGTTCCTTAAAAAACTAAGAATAGAGCTACTGCATGATCCAGCAATCTCACTGCTGGGCATTTATCCAGAGAAAAACATGGTCCAAAAGGATACAAGCAATGTGTCATTGCAGCACTGTTTACAATAGCCAAGACATGGAAGCAACCTAAATGTCCATCAACAGATGCATGGATAAAGATGTGGTACACATTTACAATGGAATATGAGCCATTAAAAAGAAGGAAATGATGCCATTTGCAGCAAGGATAGACCTGGAAATTTACCATACGAAGTAATTCAGAGAAAAACAGATAAATATCACATCACTTACATATGGAATCTAAAAAAAAGGTAGAAGTGAACTTTTTTTAAAATGAGGAAACCAGTGTCAATCTATATTATAAAAATCAGAAAACATTAATTTCTTTTTGAAATTAATTTTAATAAAAGTTTAATTTTTTCCCTGGCATCCCAAAGGATCATCTTGCCTACCTCCTGGCATAATACCTACATCCCACTTTGTAAACCAACTGGTCTAACATAAGAGTAAGATGCATTATGATAGAATTGAGTTCTTTGCCTTTTTTTCACATTCTCTTCAAATTTCATACATCATTGAAAGGCATCTACATAAGAGAACTAATCTTTAAAACAAGCATAGCCAGTGTAGTATAGACTTCTTATACTATATATCATACTCTTCTAAAACTAAATGTATGCCCTGAAATCCATACCTAGGTCTTCCTTTATCCTAAGGTTTTAGGAGCTAAATTAAAGGCTTTATAAAGTGTGGATTGTTTAACTGGCAGATAGTTCCATGTGAATTCTCTGTGGAAAGTTAACATTCTTCTCGGGCCAGATGTTGAAATTGATGACTAAAGATACATTATAATTTCTTATTAAAGAAAGTGATTCTTTGATAACTTTTTTTTTTTGGATAATGTTTTCTTTTAACTTGGAATGGTTCAAATAGCAATAAAATTATTTTAAAGTTTTGGTAATTGGATCTTTCATATCTAATTGCCAATGACTGATATAATCAATCTTTAAAAAATCAAAACATTATACCTTGAAGTGTATAAGTACATTTAATTCTCTTGTGTATATGTAGAACTCTTAGCCCCTAAAAATCAATCATTTTGGACAGGATGTAACATACTCTTGAGAAGAGATGGTAGGGGCTTGTTCTAGTAGCCTGCAAGTTCCTAATGGAGTGTGTGGCTAAACATGTCAGATTGGGGCAGGAATAGTAATTCCACCAGTGAGTTCCAGCAGATGTGACATCAGTAGCATAGATCTGAGTGCATGTCGGCTCACAACAGACTGTCCTGATGATGAGGCCAGAGGCTCTCTTTTGAAGGGTACTCTGGATGAGTCATAGCTGTTACCAAGAATGCTAGGCCATACATGCACAGGTAGTTCACCAGTCTTGTCAAAGTGCATCACAAAAATTCAGTCTCAAGATTCTATGATTCCAACAGCATTAGCTCCTAAATTCACATTTTGCTCTATAATAAAACTATGTCATCTTGCTTACAGCCTAGGATCTAGTGGCTTCAGCTAATTGAGGAGTCATAGCAAGGTAGCAATTACTTGGGAGTTTAAGCCTTAGAAGATCTTCCCTGGTGGCTCAGATGGTAAAGTGTCTGTCTACAGTGCAGGAGACCCAGGTTCAATCCCTGGGTTGGGAAGATCTGGAAAAGGAAATGGCAACCCACTCCAGTATTCTTGCCTGGAAAGGAGCCTGGTAGGCTACAGTCCATGGGGTCGCAAAGAGTCGGACATGACTGAGTGACTTCACTTTCACCTTTTCAAGCCTTAGAAAGGAGGATTTTCTTGAGGTTCCCTGATGGTAATGCTGGGCTGAATGAATCACAAACTGGAATCAAGATTGCTGGGAGAAATATCAACAACCTCAGATATGCAGATCTGATACCACTCTAATAGCATAAAGTGAAGAAGAAAAAAGAGCCTTTTGATGAGGGTGAAAGAGGGGAGTGGAAAAAAGTTGGCTTAAAACTCAACATTAAAAAAATTAAGATCATGGCATCCAGTCCCATCATTTCATGGCAAATAGAAGGGGAAAAAGTGGAAGCAGTGACAGATTTTATTTTCTTGGGCTCTAAAATCACTGTGGACGGTGACTTTAGCCATGAAATTAAAAGATGCTTGCTCCTTGGACGGACGGCTATGACAAACCTCAACGGCATTTTAAAAAGCAGAGACATCACTTTGCCAACAAAGGTTCATATTGTCAAAGCTATGGTTTTTCCAGTAGTCATGAAACAGATGTGAGAGTTGGACCATAAAGAAGACTGAGTGCAGAAGAATTGATGCTTTTTAACTGTGGTGCTGGAGAAGGCTCTTGAGATTCCTTTGGACAGGGGAGATCAAACCAGTCAGTCCAGAGGAAATCAACCCTGAGTATTCATCGGAAAGACTGACGCTGAAGCTCCAGTACTTTAACCACGTAATGCAAACAGACGCCTCCTTGGAAAAGACCCTGATGCTAGGAAAGGTTGAAGGCAAAAGAAGAGGTGAGAGGCAGAGGATGAGATGGTTAGATAGCATCACTGACTCAGTGGGTATGAACTTGAGCAAACTCCAGGAGATAGTGAAGGACAGGGGAACCTGGCGTGCTGCAGTCCTTGGGGTCACAAAGAGTTAGACACGACTTAGTGACTGAACAACAGCAACCAATACTATGGAAAGAAGAGAGCAGAGTTAGGGATGGGCTTTTGTGTATGATTTTAGCCCAGTTGTTGGTTTCATTTTCACTTGAGTGTCTATCCAGGTTGCCCAGGATTGAAATCCATTTGGTCCTAGATTCTCTCCTTTTCTGTCCATACCCTTTGTGCTGCCATTCCCCCTCTCTCATCCCTCCTCTAAATATAGTGTAACCACCATTTTGCTCTAGCTGCTTTAAAAAAAATTATCATTGTTTTGAGTTTCTCATTTTCCTGTGTGGAAAAGATTCTAAAGAAAAGATCTTGATTCCGTCATTATTTTAGCTCTTTATATTTGCCAACCCTCTCCTCTTTAGTCTTAAAAAAAAAAACTGACTTAAAACTAAATTGTTAAGCTGTTATTTCAGAATTTGGAAGAGTGGATTTTTTTTTCTTTTTTTTGATTTTTTTCTTTAAAAAATGAACTTAAAACGATCATGCTATGATCTTCAGGTTTGGTTAAATAAATCATCTTTTTCAGTTCACAGCAAACTACAAAATTTATTGAATTATCTTAGCTGTGATTAAAATTAAAGTGTGTCTCCTTACACTAATATGTGAAAATTAGTTCAATCCTGTAAAAATACTACCATATTATAAATAATCTTTTATATGCCTGTAGGGAACTAAGGGGGAACTTAGTAATATTTGCATATTTTCTCCTCAAATAGTAATATTTCCATATTTTGTTTGTAAGCAATAAATATGTATATATATTCATGGATATTTGTATTATGGGAGAATTTTTTTTTTGGTTGCACTGCTGTACGGTTTGTGGGATCTTAGTTTCCTAACCAGGGATCAAACGTGTGCCCCTGCAGTAGAAGTGCAGAGTCTGAACCACTGAATCACCAGGGAATATCCACTATCTGAAAAATTTTAATGTAGCTTTGTCAACTGATCAAAGGACTTAAAAGATCTGAATTTAATGATTTAATTTATTAAATTAAGATAACCTTTTTCATATACAGAGTCCTGTTATCTCAAATGCTGGTACAACGAAGGGTAGTAACAGTTGATAGTTTTTTTTCTTTAAACACACTATGTCCTGGCATGATGTTCCTAGTAATGGATATGGTGATCCACTAGCCAAAATACTTAAAAAAAATTTTATGTTGCTCTTTAGAACAATAAATGCTTTTCTTTGATCTTTTCTATGGATATCAGTTTTTATAATACACAGTTTATACTATAAGAGAATTTGAACTGTATGAACTTCTTCAGGATTCTATTAGCATAGAAAGCGTTGAATTGAAGGTAAAGATTTTAAAATGGCATTTGCCTAATATAAAGCTCATTACTCCCAGCTCTGGTATTGCTAACAAATGATGTTGGATTACCATGGCAAGGTATTCAGTATAGAACTGTATTCATTCTTGATTGTTCTACTTGGGACGGGTATTAATGGACACTTTACTGTAGCTCATAATCATGATGATATTGCTATCTTTTGCTTTGGTAAGTTTGTGTAAAAGTAATTCACTACTAATGGTAGATAGTTTTTGGATTTTAGGTTTCAGGTATTGGGTTTTTTTTTTTTTTGAGGGAGGGGTTAATTTTATTTTTTGTATGATGAAAGTTCCTATCAAAAATAACTTCCCTCAAAAGCTTTTAAAATTGGATTTTTATTGTTCAAATAACATTTTAATCTAAATTCTGTTGCTTAGTTTCTTCATGGGGAAATCCAGTGTCCTTAAGAATACAGTCCTAAGAGAAAGTTGTTACATACTGGAGAAAGGCAGAATGATTGTGTTGTTATGGCAACTCAAATGGAGAAAATGAAAACAGCACAGATAAGCTGCATCCTGTTGTCATAGCAGCCATAGTTGTGAAAATGATTAAAGCTGGTCTAGAAAGGATGTATTGCAGTCTTAATCCGTCGGAAGTAAGTAGTGTGAGAAAGGACAGGGAGAACTGGTTTTAGACAAAAGTTAAATCCCTCTGGTGCCACAAGTTGCTAGTATCACTCACTGCATGTGATCTCTGTCCTTTCTAATTATATTTCAGCTCAATTTTATTGCCTCAGATCATAACAATAGTATGAAAGAGAGAGAAATGAAATAACCATATGAAAAGCTTGTGAATAAAGATTTTTTTGGGTGTACATTTAAGAAGAAATTGAAGTCACAAAATTTTGTTAACTGAAAGTAGCTTTAAAGGAACAGTAGAAAGTTTCATTTTTCTCCTCTTTCCCTTCTCTTTTCCCTCATTTTTCACCTAATTCTTTATTTTGTTTCTGTATCGTTTTAGTCTTAAGTGTTGAAGTGCAACATAAATACCTAGTGTTACGGCAGTTTGTAAAGCATCAAATGCAGCATTGTGACTGCAGGTAAACAGATGGGTTTGATGATGAATGATAAGCATCTTGTAGGTGAAATTTATTTTATCTGTATCCTTCAAGCTTTCTCTCGAATCAAAGCTTCTTAATTATTTTAAATGCCATTATTTCTTTCTCAACTTCTACTTGCCCACCATAGCAAAATATTTCCTCTCAGTGGAGTGGAGACCTGTTAGGAATGAAAGCTGTGCTCTTTGTTCAGTATCTGGCCGGTTGCACAGGTTTTTGTGGCAATGGAATTGTCCTCTCTGTGTGAAGAGTATTGATCTACTGCTTGGTAGGTACTGTGTAAAAGAAGTATCTCAGTAACAATGTGTTAAAGTGGTTTAAGAGCAGTTTATATTACAAATGAGGTAGAGGAAGATGGAGTTCTGCAAGGTTGGATACGTGCTATAAATATCTATAAAGCTGAGAGGTTGATATAAAAACTGTGGTGTTGAAATTCCCATATTTCTTCCACATTTAATTGCAAATAGCTGAACACTATCTGAGCATGAGTACACGAATGCCATTGCCCTTTTGCCCTTTACTAGAGGTTTTTATATTTAACATTCTTGTGTTGTAGTTGAAAACTATGGTGTGAATGTCAGTCAGTTATGAGACATAATGTTGACTGACCATAAAAGCAGTGTTTTGAAATGATCCATTGAATATTTTCAGTCAAAATCCAAATATTAATGTTGACTTGCTTAAATATAAGTTGATTTTCATAAATAGGCTCTTTAAACAATGCTTGATTTTGCCTGACTAAGCAGAATCTGTCTTTTTGTATAGGCACAGGAAAGAAACTTCTTTTTAAAAAAATTGGAAAAGATGGGGAAAGAGAAGAGAGAACTGGAGTTTTTGTTATGAGAGATCTGTAAAATATCCTTTCCTTTTATGCTGTTATTTAATAGTAGTAGGTTGCAGCACTGACTTTCTGGTTGTGGTGCATGAGCTCCAGAGTGCACGGACTCTCTAGTTGCAGCCAATGGGATTAGTTGCTTTGAGGCAGGTGGGATCTTAGTTCCCTGACCAGGGATCAAACCTGCATCCCCTGCATTGCAAGGCAGATTCTTAACCACTGGACTACCAGGGAAGTCCCTTGAAGTGCTGATTTTAAGATTGGTGTCTGAAAGTGGACAGTATCATCAAGTTGTGCATTTGAGGCTTACTAGTTTGCATCTTGGCTTGTGCTAAATTAGATTGTGAGATCAGGTAGTTAATTTTCTCAGAAGAAAAAAATATTAGCCATACTCATCACTCTCCAGTTCATAATTTCTTGTCATATTTCACTTGCTTCAGAAATACTCATTTTGGAACCTTCTTGTGAATGATAACTCTTAATGCTGATGTCCTGAGAGAAGCATGGAGAATTTCTTATCTAACCTAAATAATAATCATGCCATCACAGAAAATAACCTCATAAACATCAAGCAATCAGGTAGCCAGTTTATCTGTTCTTCTGCTAAATTCCATAAACTATTGAATGGAGAGGGTAAATAATGTTCATTTTTGTTTCTTACTAGGGAACATGACATTTGAAATGGTTATTTCTTATATTGTAGCTGCCAATCAGCCAGCCATTTGCAAATAGTGAAATAAACACACTGCCGAACACAAGTTTCTTTGTGGACCTGTGGTGCCCAGGAAGTCAGATGTAATATGGTTCCATTTATTCTCTTTCTAGTGAGCAAGTAATTTTCCTTTCTCTACTCCTACACAGAAGTTAAATAAAGGAGTACCCAAAAAGGGCTGTGATACTTGGTTTGTAGTAGTTGAAATACCATTTGATATCAGGGAATCTTTTCACGAAGAGTTTCCCTCTCATTTAAGAAGAAAGCTCCAGATAGCACTCCCTCTTGATCTCATTGTTACAGCAGACACATCTGTAGAAAAGGGGATGTTCCAGAAGTCCAGCATGAAGATTTGTCTCCTCTCCCCCCACTTCCCATTCAAATATTTCTTTGTGGCTGCTTTTGCTCTTTTTGCCTGTGAAAGGAGGGATAAGACCTGATTGGTCGAATGGCAGCCAGTCTGCCCTAATATGTGGATTATTGACATGATACTGACCTCTGTTGAGTCATAGCAACTGCTATGAACAAATGTGTAAATTCCTATTGAAAAAAAGTGTTGCAAATGCCTTTCATCAAAATGGAAGACTGCTTCAACTTCTCTTTACTCCTCTAGTTGCAACCAAGCTTTTTTTTTCTCTTTTTTTCATTTTCCTCTCTTTTCGCTTTCTCCCTCCCTCCCTTTTTCAGAAATACATAAAATCTAATACTCCCAATGAGGACTCTGCTCATTTGAAGTCTTTGTATAGGCCAACCCCATATCATCAAAAATTGTTGTGTGTGATTCCCAGGCCTTAGCTGGTGGCCTAGTTATTTCAAATAATATTTAATGCAATAAATTCTAGTGCAATAAAGGAATTTGGACAGTCCCTTTGAGCTTATTGCAATGGGATTTGACTTGATTTTAATAAAATAAAATTCCAGTATAGCCAAATAATTTCTTTGTGGCATGAGTTAAGAGGTCTTTAAGTACAGGTATAGGAGATTGAGTTTGTAAAACCTGATCTGAGATAATTGCAGTTTTATTCTTACTGAATAAATGAGCACTTCAAAAATGTAGGCATTCTCCTTACTTAGCATAAGGTGATTTTTAATAATGTAGCAAAGAAAGTGTAGGCAAACAACCTTACTTTTTGTACTGTTATGGGGAGAATAAAGATACCACCTGGCTGTATGCATAAATTTGTTTACCAAGTTGGTTGATTTCTTGTAATGGGTATTAAAAATGACTTTTCTGGTGCAGAAAGCATGTGGCATCTAGGTATTATTATGAGGCTATGCTGCTTGCTAATGTTGAATATTTTATATGATTTTTTTTAAAAGAAAATTTCCTTATTCAAATTCAATAATCTTATGGTAAAGTGAGCCATAGACCAAATATTTAGGACTTATGTTGATACAAATGAAAGAAAAACACAACACAAGCATTTGGTAATTAAGAAAACCAGAATGTCAGTGTTAGAAATTTGATCATAATCTTGGACTCTGGAGATCTTATCTCAAATCAGTGGCTTTTAAGATCTTTTGTTTTCTGTAGTGAAGCAGAATAGTGAAAATGTTTTTATAGAAAGTTATGAAAAAAAAAGTATGTATTAATTTGCTTTGGGTCATTCTAATCTCTCTGGTAAATTCATAATTAGGAAGGCCCTTTAAAGACTGTGTTCTAGTCTCACAGGTACACAGCTACTCCATATCTGGTGAATCTAAATTCATATGTGAGGAGGTTATGTTTTTTTAAAGCATATTATTTACACAATTCACTGGAATGGCTCCTTTGGAAGTTGGGTGGCTCTCTTATGTAATTACGTACTTACTAACCCTGCACTACACAGCAGTAGAAATTCAAGTAAGAATAATTTACTGCTTATGCATAGTTATTAGAATTTTAAAGCATTTGTTTGTTCAAAATTCTAGTTTATCAGAGTGTTATATTTGAATAATTGCATACTTAATAAATAATAATGAATAAAATTTATTTTAGAAAGCAGCCAGATTTGAATCCTAATAGTTTTAAAGAAGCATCAAGAGCTGCTTTCTTCTCTCCCCCTTCACCATATTGTTTAAAGGAATTTCCATCCCTTTAGGCCAGATTTTGTGGTGAAACTAATAATTTCTTTTTTAAAAAATCAATATTTAGATGTGTTGCAGATGGACTTAAATAATAGAGTTTTTTAGAATTTTGTTGCTGCAAAGTATCGGTAGAAATATTTTAATCTACTCCATTTTGCCAGTGGAGAAGCTGGGGCACATGGAAATTAAGTGAATTGCTCAAGAATCTTACAATTGGTTTGATGATGAGTCTGCACCTTTTTCTGGATTAGTGTCTTAACTCCTCAATTAGTGTCACACCTGTTCTCAGTTGTTACAATAATTCAACAGTTCACTTCACCAGGGATTTCTTGAACACTTCTGTTGGACTCGGCAGTGGACTTTGTATCCAGAGATTATAAGAATAGTGTGAGTTTATATGGGCTAGCAATAATGATACCAAACTAGTGATACTTTACAGTTAAATTCTGATTTATGTAGTGTTTTTCAAGTTTATAAATGTTTAAAAGTGGCTAGCACTTAAATCTAAATTTTCTACTAGATTATAATCTCCTTTAAGGCAGGGATTCACTTTTCATAACGTTAATCCAGTTTCATTTTAGAAGGCTTAAATTAAAAAAACATTATTTTTGAGCACTGATGGCATTGTTGGAATAAGTGTAGCTTCCCATGGTGTTTACTCTGGGGATTATACTCATTTTAGAATTAGGTATTTGTCCTCATTGAATACTTTTGGTTTCCAGTAACAAGTTGTCTCATTTCATCCTTAAGCAAGAAGGAGGACCTATTTTAAGGGTACAGAGATAGCTCATGGAAATAAAGGGGAAGATGTAAGGCACAACAAGGACATGGAGCAAGTATTGAAACACTTTTAGGGCTCAAGGCAGCCACCTTGTATTCCGGGGATAACTTTCACTTGGTCATGATGTATAATCCTTTTTATATGTTGCTGGATTTCATTTGCTAGTATTTTGTTTAGGACTTTTGCCTATATATTCATGAGAAATTTGTTGTTTCATCACTAACTTGTGTCTAGCTCTTTGCAACCCATGGACTGTAGCCCTCCAGACTCCTCTGTCCGTGGGATTTCCCAGGCAAGAACACTGGAGTGGGTTGCCATTTTCCTTCTCCAGGGAATCTTCCTGACCCAGGGATGGAACTCCAGTCTTGTGCATTGGCAGGCAGATTCTTTGCTGCTAAGCACCAGGAAAACCCTTCCTGGAAAATACTGGTCTACTAATAGCCATTCTTTTACTGAGTCTGTATAATAAGTTAAAAATTTTTATTATTTTCAGTTCTTATATTTCCATTTGGTTCTTCTTTATATGTATTTTTTTTTTTTTTTTTGGCTGACACTCTCTGCCTTTTCATTTCTTTCTAATGTTTGCAGTGAGTGTTGAAACATTTTATACTATCTAAAGTCTTTGTCTTTAAAGGTAATTCAACAACTGTGTCATTTAGTATTGGCATCTGTTGATGTGCATTGAGATCCTCCACACTCTTCTTTGTATGCCTAGTAATTTGGGGGTTGTATCTTGGACATTTTTCATATTATAAGACTCTGAGTTTATTTAAATCCTAACTGATATTTTTGTTTTATCAGACTCTCAACCCTGTTGAGTTCAGCCTACTAGTTCAGATAACCATATGAAGGGCTGTGAGTTCAATATCTCTTCCATTTTTAAAGCTTTTACACTGTTCTTGAAATCTGTTCCATGTGTGTGCCACTCAGTGGCCAGTCTGGGATATGGATGGTAGTCTGTCTTGCAGTTCATTTCTTAGTGTCTGTGGCTTGCTGTTTTAGTCTCATGTCCATGTATGTAAAGCTTGCAGGTGAGCACAGGAGTTCATAAAGCACTTTATGGGCTTGTTTTTCTGAGCTGCCCCCTCTCCATTATCTCCCTGGTACTATGTAGTTCTCTGGGATTTCCTTTTTCGCTCCTCTTGCCAGAAAGCTGGAGCTTTATTTAAGCTTCTCTACCTGAATATGTTATTGCATCTGAACCTAAATGATGAGGATGGAGGTGGTGGTGGTGGGGAGCAGTGAGGTTTCTTCTCAGTCTTTTAGGATCAAAACTCCTCTGATCAAAAAGAGTTTCCTTAACTCAGAACTTTAGGCTACTTTGGGGCCCTGCTTCTCCTGTGGTTTTCATCATGGTATTGCTTGGAGAGAACAGAGAGAACTTTAAACAAAGAAGAATGGAAGATTTCCACTATTCTCCCTGAGTATTAGGATAACCCTTCTACTTATTGGACCAGACCTAGAGTGCTTCTCCTGGGTCTTTCTTTGTCTACACTAATAATAACCTACTTTTGGTTTTCAGAGTGCAGTCTAGGCTCATGGATACTGGAGAAATAAAAATTTTTTAAAGAAAAATTCGTTGTTGAGATCAGTACTTGATGAAGTCATCGTCCCCAGTCTGCCTACTCCTGTTCACTTTTCAAGGAGTCCTCAAATAGCTGCACTATCCATTCTGTCCATTTTTAGTAGTTAAATTCAGTGGGAGATAAGAGGAAAGAGTATGCTTATTTCATCTTCCTGGAACCTGGACATTAGTTGAAATTTGAGTTGAAGGTAAATGGAGTCATGGAAGAAATAGCTGACCATAGAAACGTTGATATTGACACCATTTGATAAACTCTAGATATGCAGCCAGAGGAACATAGTGAAAGTGGACTTATCAACATAAATGAGGAAAGTAGTTGTGCCAAAAAAGATGAAGATGTCCTAGGAGAAAAACTTCACATGAACGGCAAAGAAGTTTACATTAAAGGAACTTTTAGACATATTTCACAACATTGAAAGTGCAAAGGATAAAACTGATCCAAACTTAAGAGTGACAGGCATAGAAAAGATGCTTGCTTTTGTTTGTAGAGATTCTTGAATTCTGTGGCTTGATGATTTTCATCAGTTTTTTGAAAAAATTTAATATTTCTTTAAGGTTGCTTTTGCCTCATTTTTTTCTTTTTCTTTCTAGGAGTCCAAACACATGTATGTTTACTCTGTCCCTTATATCTCTGACCTTATTTTTGGTATTTTTCTGTCCTTTGTCTCTGCTTTAATCCTGTGATTTTCTACTGACCTACCTTCCTGTTCACTAATTTTCACTTACTTTGTTTCTAATCTGCTCTAAACCAATGTAAATAATTCTTTTATTAAAAAAATATTTATTTACTTGGCTGCGCTGGGTTCTTAGCTGTGGCATGTGGGATCTTTAGCTGTGGCATGGAGGATCTACTTCCCCAACCAGAGATCAAACCTGGGCCCCCTGCACTGGGAGCACAGAGGTCTTAGCTACTGGACCACCAGAGAAGTCCCCAGAACTTTTTCATCTTACAAAATTGAAACTCTATGCTCATTAAATAACAACACCCTCCCACTTCCACCCCCCACTGGCAACCACCATTCTTTTTGAATTTGATTACTACACTTGAGTTATTTCTGGTTTTTTGACTATTTGGGTCTTTCCCCCCACCCTTCCGTTTGGGGACATTTGATCTTTTTTACTAGAATTCTTAATTATTTTTATTGAATGCTAGACATTTTTAAAAATGAGAATCATACAGAATTTAGATGATATCTTCCTTCAGAGAGGATTTAATATTCCTATCATGGGCATATTCCTTTGATTCAACTGAAATAGATCTGTTTCTGCTGCCCTTCCTTGGTATTGACTGAAAGCCTAATTTTTTTTGTTGTTGTTTAACCAGGGCACCTTGTCCTTGATGGGGTTTGTATTCCAATTTTTGGCTCCTTAGCACCATGATATTGCCAAAATGTGCTTTCAGCTTGATTTTCCAGTATCTGGCTCTTTGCATTGCAAACCCTAGGCGTCAGCAAATGCCTCAAGGGGAATTGCGTGTCAGGTTAACCACATTTTTCTCCTGCTCAAAATTTGGGCCCTTAAAGTCATGGCTGCATTTGCTGTTTTCTAATGCTGTCAAATAATTTTCTCTATTGTATTCAGGTTTTTAAATTTTTATTTATTAATGTATTTATGTAGCTTTTATAGTTGTCTTTTTATGCATGGAATTTAGTCTGGCAATTACCACACCATTGTCAAAGGCAAAATCCCAATATATATTTTCATTAATTAATTTTTCATATTATTTCAAGCATTTTCAAAGCTTAAGGAAAAGTTGCAAGTAAAATGCAAATATCATTTTTTCATAGGTCGTTTGAGAGTGAGATACTGTCATGATGTCTAACCACTCCTAAATTCTTTGATTTGTTTCCTATAAACAAGAACATCTTCCTGTCAGTTCAGTTCAGTTCAGTTGCTCAGCCTGTCCAACTCTTTGCAACCCCTTGGGCTGCAGCATGCCAGCAGGCTTCCCTGTCCATCAGTAACTCCCGGAGCTTACTCAAACTCATGTCCATCGAGTCAGTGATGCCAACCAATCATCTCATCCTCTGTTATCCCCTTCTCCTCCTGCCCCCAATTCCCTCCCAGCATCAGGGTCTTTTCCATTAAGTCAGTTCTTCGCATCAGGTGGCCAAAGTATTGGAGTTTCAACTTCAACATCAGTCCTTCCAATGAATATTGAGGACTGATCTCCTTTAGGATGGACTGGTTGGATCTCCTTGCAGTCCAAGGGACTCTCAAGAGTCTTCTCAAACACCACAGTTCAAAAGCATCAATTCTTTGGCACTCTACTTTTTTTATAGTCCAGCTCTCACATCCATACATGACTACTGGAAAAACCATAGCTTTGACTAGACGAACCTTTGTTGGCAAAGTAATGTCTCTGCTTTTTAATATGCTGTCTAGGTTGGTCATAGCTTTTCTTCCAAGGAGCAAGTGTCTTAATTTCATGGCTGCAGTCACCATCTGCAGTGATTTTGGAGCCCAATAAAATAAAGTCTCACTTTTTCCATTGTTTCCCCATCTAATTGCCTGAAGTGATGGGACCAGATGCCATGATCTTAGTTTTCTGAATGTTGAGTTTTAAGCCAACTTTTTCACTTTCCTCTTTCACTTTCATCAAGAGGCTCTTTAGTTCTTCGCTTTCTGCCATAAGGGTGGTGGTATCTGCATATCTGAGGTTATTGTTAGGCAGTCTTGATTCCAACTTGTGCTTCATCCAGCCCAGCATTTCGCATGACCTCTGCATATAGGTTAAATCAGCGGGGTGACAATATGCAGCCTTGACATACTCCTTTCCTGATTTGGAACCAGTCTGTTGTTCCGTGTCCAGTTCTAACTGTTGCTTCTTGACCTGCATACAGATTTCTCAGGAGGCAAATCAGGTGGTCTGGTATTCCCAACTCTTAAAGAGTTTTCCACAGTTTGTTGTGATCCACACAGTCAAAGGCTTTGGAGTAGTCAGTAAAGCAGAAGTAGATGTTTTTCTGGAACTCTCTTGCTTTTTCGATGATCCAACAGATGTTAGCAATTTGATCTCTGGTTCCTCTGCCTTTTCCAAATCTACATCTTCCTGTAGAACCCAATAATAACCATAAAAATAAGGAAATTAGTATTGATACATGACTGCCAGCTAGCTAATCCACAGACTCCAATTTTTTCTTTCAATTCCAATAAATGACCTTTTTATACGTAAGGATCTAGTCCAGAATGACATGTTGCATTTAGTTATCATGTCTTCTTTAATCTCCTTCAGAAGGGGACAATTCTTTAGTCTTTCCTTGACTTCCCTAACATTGACATTCTGGAGGATTACAGGACAGTTATTTTGTAGATTATTTTTCAGTTTGGGGTTTTCTGATGTTTTCTTATAATTAGATACAGGCTGTGTATATCACTGGCAGAAATATCACAGAGGTGATGCTGTGTTCTTATTGTAGTCTATCAGGTGACACATTATTTTAATTTGTTTCATTATTGGTAACATTAATAATTATCCCTTGATTAAGGTGCTAGGTTTTTCTACTGTAAAATTGCTGTTTTCCCTTTTGAAATAAATATTATATGGGAAAATATTCTGAGACCATTTAAGTATCATATTCCCCATCACACTCTTCAGTTTATTTTTTATATATTACTAATTTGGATTTCTGTTTTATTCAGTGTGTTATTATATTAGTTTTTGTGGCATACTAAATTACCACAAGTTTAGTGGCATAGAGCACACATTTATTATCATAGAATTTCTTTGGTTCGGGAGTCTGGGCATGCCTGATCTGGGTCTTCCACTTTAAGATCCCTTCAGTTCAGTTCAGTTCATCGCTCAGTCGTGTCCGACTCTTTGCAACCCCATGAATTGCAGCACGCCAGGCCTCCCTGTCCATCACCAACTCCCGGAATTTACTCAAACTCATGCCCATCGAGTCGGTGATGCCATCCAGCCATCTCATCCTCTGTCATTCCCTTCTCCTCCTGCCCCCAATCCCTCCCAGCATCAGGGTCTTTTCCAGTGAGTCAACTCTTTGCATGAGGTGGTCACGGTATTGGAGTTTCAGCTTCTGCATCAGTCCTTCCAATGAACACCCAGGACTTATCTCCTTCAGGATGGACTGGCTGGATCTCCCTGCAGTCCAAGGGACTCTCAAGAGTCTTCTCCAACACCACAGTTCAAAAGCATCAATTCTTCGGCACTCAGCTTTCTTCACAGTCCAACTCTCTCATCCATATATGACTACTGGAAAAACCATAGCCTTGACCAGACGGACCTTTGTTGGCAAAGTAATGTCTCTGCTTTTTAATATGCTGTCTAGGTTGGTCATAACTTTCCTTCCAAGGAGTAAGCGTTTTTTAATTTCATTACTGCAATCACCATCTGCAGTGATTTTGGAGCCCCCCAAAATAAAGTCTCACACTGTTTCCACTGTTTCCCCATCTATTTCCCATTTAAGTGATGGGACCAGATGGCATGATGTTAGTTTTCTGAATGTTGAGCTTTAAGCCAACTTTTTCACTCTCCTCTTCCACTTTTATCAAGAGGCTTTTTAGTTCCTTTTCACTTTCTGCCATAAGGGCGGTGTCATCTGCATATCTGAGGTTATTGACATTTCTCCCCGCAATCTTGATTCCAGCTTGTGCTTCTTCCAGCCCAGCGTTTCTCATGATGTACTCTGCATAGAAGTTAAATAAGCAGGGTGACAATTTACAGCCTTGACGTACTCCTTTTCCTATTTGGAACCAGTCTGTTGTTCCATGTCCAGTTCTAACTGTTGCTTCCTGAGCTGCATATAGCTCATATATATGCTGCTCATATATATATGCTGCTCATATATAGCTGCATATAGGTTTCTTAAGACCCTTACAAGACTATAATGAAGGTATTGGGCAGGGCTGAGGTCTTGTTTGAAGGCTTGATTGGGGAAAGAGCCACTTCAAGTTTACATGGTTTTTGGCAGAATTCCTTTCCTCAGGAGTTATTGGAGACCCAATTCCTAGCTGGCTGTTGACTGGGAGCCACCATCAGTTCCTTGCCATGTGAACCTCTCCAGTATGACTACTTGCTTCATCAAAGTATGCAAATCAAGGAGACAGTGGAGTCTGTTAACAAGATAGAAGTAACAGTCTTATATAACCTAGGAGCAAGGTATTAGGCTATTCTGCACTCAAGGAGACAGGATTACTTACAAGTTTCATGAATATCAGGAGGTAGGAATCATTGAGGGGCATGTTATAATACTCGTATTACCTGCCAGTATTATAATCCATCATCATCATTATTTGTTCTTATGTTCAGTATGTCCTGGAATTAGCCTGTGAGAGCCTTTGCACTGGCCCCTGTATCATCTTGCATGTCTCCATCTTTCTTTGAGTACCTCAATAAGGTACTCTGCACTTATCTTAAACTTTTCCTGCCCAAGTCCTGGAGTTAGTCATTGTTCTAAGGAGCTCTGATTCTTTTTAGTGGAGGGTAATATTTAGAATCACTAAATGAGTGTGTGTGTGATCAGTGTACTCATTATTATTATTGATAGAGCCAGGGGGTATGTTTGTATGTATATGTATATACGTGTACATATATCACTTAACCTAGAATTGTCTCTTTCTCTGGTACAAAGCTTTGGATTCATAACATCTAGTTCAGCAGCATAGTATTCACTGTAGCTTTCTTCATTTCTTCTTCTCTGATGAGAAGTTTGGGTTTTTTATTATCCTTAATATTTGCTCTTATTAGCCTTATTATCCTTAATATTTGCTCTACCCCCTTAATTCAGTGAATCTTTCCATATAACTCATCTCCCATTGCTGACATAGCTCTGTCTCCATTTCTCACCCAATACTCTGTATGGATGCTTTCCCCAACCTTTTGAAATCTATTTGCACTGAACTGCCCCTTCCACCCTTTCCCCCATTGAGTCTGAAACTCTGTGGTGGGCCACTATCCCTCCACTCTGTGAATGTCTTCTGTCTGCTTTGGAAACTCTTACTGCCCCGCCCTTCCCCATTATGTGGACGCGTCATAATCCTGCTCACTGTCACTTCAGTCCCCCATGTAGAAGCTCTCCTCACTCAACTAGAACTATAGAACTCCATGACAGGCCCGTCTCTTGTAAGGTTTTTTTCCCTCATTCTACTTCGACTGTGAAACTCTCTTACCCCTCAGGGACACCTCTCTCACACGCACTTGGACTCCAAAAACCTGTATTGGGCTGTTGTTGCCATTTAATTTATACCACTCAGTTTGATGCCCACTTGGCTTGTACTCACTATTATAATGACTGTCAAACTGAGTTTATCAGGTAGGAAAGAAGTTGAGGGCTAAGAGGAATCATTTTATTTTTTAAATTAAAAAAGTCTCACTAGTATTTTACAACAGATGCTTTCAACCTAGTGAATTATAATTTATGCAGAAGCCAGTGATGCTGCATTTGTGTAGCACTTACAGCTTTCTACCCATGCCATATTTTCACTCACATATAAGAGGTTTATTTTCATGTTATATTTATGATTTCTGACCTTACCTACTCCATTCCCAGCCCAACACCCCAGAACCCACAGAGCATTTTTAATTTATGTGTGTCTGTCAGTGCTACCATCATTCTTCTAGTCATTCCTTTGAAATCTTGGGGCTTATTTCTGACTTACCTTTCTTCGTTCTTTTCATTAGTCATCAAGTCCTGTTGATCTTCTGCTTTATGTAAGTTTGTCTTCTATTGGGCCACCACACTGTTAATTACCATGGCCTCTTGGGTGGGATTCCTTTTCTTTAGTTTCTGAGTCCAGTGCCCCTAAATCCACCTTTGGCTCTGTATTTCTTAATAAATGAGATAACTTCATGTCTGACTTTTTAAATGCCATTTTTGTGTGGCATTATCCTAGTAGAGTATCTAGCTTTGAATCCTAGATTTACCACTTGCATGATACCCATTCATTTTCAGTAATTTATTTAACCTCTCTGGATCTTACTTGCTGGCTAGATTGTCTTACAGGTGGGTAAGATGATAAATTATGAAAGAGATTTATCCAACACACATACCTTCCAGCCTGGTAAGATCAATCTCAGTAAAGTAACCAGTGTTATTTTACCAGTTTTCTCACTGTTATATAAGCAAAAACTGTCCTTACTTCTCTCTTTATGATAGGTAGCTTTTGCTGATCTTTTGACATTAAGAGCACTTTTATTATCTGATCATCTACTCTGATCAGATGCTGGAGAGTTAAAAAAAAAAAAAGACATGACTCATATCTAAGAAATACAGTCTGATAGAGGAGGCAAATGTAATAAATTTACATATTGTAACAAGTTCTACAATAAAATTAAAGCCTTTGTCTGAACTTTTATAAAAATTAGAATTTTTAACTAAACTTATATAGCATCAATTGTGTGACACAATTTAGTACATTGTTGTATTTTTTCTTGTCATTACTATTTGTGAATTTATTGATTCCATGATCTATACTTCTTAATGGCTTCTGAGAACATTTTGAAATGCGAGTGGCATTCATGGAATCCTGTTCTTGGTAATGATGCACTTTATATTTTTTCTTTTGTACTTGAAGTTTTAGATCCCTTCTTTTAATTTTACCAAAACCTTGTGCCTTAAGTGTAGGCAAATATGATTATCATATATGACACTTTGGTGAGTGAACTAAATTAGGATTCTTAAGAGGCAGGTCAATGAATTTGAATAAGTAGAGACTGAATATATTACATGATCTATGGAATACTATAGTTCTCTTGGCCTGAATTTTTTAGTTGATATAGTTGTAAAAAGGGAATTCTTCTATCCCATGGCTTAAGGATACATAAACTCTCGATGCGGCAATCTTTTTATTGTTGATTATTATAGCTTCTATTACTCCTAGAAGTTGACCAACAGGGACCTGAGTTTAAGGGATTTTGTCATTCAGCTTTCATATAGTAAATGCTAAGGCCAGCCCTTTGCCTGCAGGGCGTTCTATCAGTGAAGAGAAACTGGCTTTTTCCAGGCAGCCAAATAAGGGGAAGAGTCAAGATTTTCAATGTTCTCTGTGAAAATGAGTTTGTGCTGTTGAACCTGATGGACCTTAGATACTTTCTCCTTAAAGCACTGCAGGCGCCTTGTTGCAGCATTTCAATCTCTTTTTCTTTGATTTTTCTTGATTCTTTCAAGTAGTAGAAAACATGTTTTAGGCATTTAAGAAAATGCTGTGTATGTTTTTTAAAAGCTGGTAAACTCATTCAGTTGAGTAACAAACTTCAGTTGTAATAAATTATTGTAGTTTTCAACCTTATTTTTAGGGTTGCAGTGGAGAGCCATTTGGGGTGAGGTTAAGTAGAAAGTGAGCTGAAGAAATAAGTCTATGCTGTGTAGGGCTAGATTTGTGTTAGGGGGCGGCACATGTGTGATCCAAACTTCATTGTAGCTTTTGAGATTGCAAAGGAGAAATACTTAAGGAATGGTCATTCACAAGTTCTTTAACAGATAATGGAAGTTAAATATTTAAAAGTGAGAATATAGTTGCTGGATTGCAGTTTAGTTTGGAACCTACTTTTATTAAAAAATTATTTTAAGTGTAGAAGGAAAGTCTTAGGAATTTCCATATAGTTTGCAAGGAGAAACAAACTTTTACTGCCTCAACTTTAAGTAGAAAACTTATGTGGGTTTTGGGCATTTTAAGGAGGATTATTTATTCATTGTTGAAGGACAGAGAAAGTCATACATTTTTGTCAGACAATTGGCCAATCAGGATGTCGGTCAATTGAAATGTTTAGAAATGTTTAGACTACATAAAGAAGAGTAACCACAGTGGCACCCTTTTCCACTCTGTTGCTTATTGCCTAAATTTCTTTTGATTTCCTTTTTCATTTAGAAAATGCTGCTAAATATGAAGATAGAAGGGAAAGAGGTAGAGTTAGAAATTATAGCCTATTCCATTAATTTTGTAATTATATCTTTTTTCCTCAGTGTTTTAAAGTGGCATTTACCAGTATGGGTAAGATTAATTGTTACAATACAAACCAATTTGAAAATTGGTTTTTAAATTGAGCTATAATATATAAAATCTTACGGTAATGTGCAGATCAGACTATATTCAAGTGTGGTTATCATACCCACACCAATTGTCTTGTAATAATCGGGAATGCATCCTCTGTGTGGTGTTTGCAATTTAATGCTATTTTAGAAATCACACCAGTATATCTAGTGACTTTCCTGGGTGTATGTGGCTTATTATTGATTATAGTTTTATTTGGGAATTTTATATTAGGGAGGTGGGGTAAAGCCCTTTCAGATTGTTAGTTTTTAGGAGTTCTGATGGACAATAGGGGTGAATGAATGAGGAGAAGGGCGTTAGAATGAGTAGTAGAAAGGACAGTTGGATAATGATTAACCAAGTACGTACTGCAAAAATAACGCAGAGCCTAATATAAAAAGAAGGAGACAAAACATTCAAAAGAGGAATGCCTTAAGAATTTATCAGGGAGCAGTCATAAATATAAATAAAAATGTATATTTTAACTTAAAAGTGGAGATCATGCACTTAGTTTTTGCCAAAAGTATATGAGCCTTCTACCTCTTCTGAAGAGAAGTCAGAAAAGTGACAGGCTATTTTTCAGTGCCTACTCCATTTTCTTTCACTGTTTTCATTTTCCTTTAAAAAATTTTTACTTTATTTCTCTCTTTTCTCAAATTCAGTCCCTTCAGCATGAACATTGTTCTACCCAGGATACACAGAACTTTTAACCACTTGATTAATAATATAGGTTGTCTCATTAACAATGAGAGAAAGTCACTACCAATGAATTTCTTTTCCACTAAAGATTTTAAATATAGAAGAGTTTATGATTGAGAGACTTATCACCAGAATATAAAGGATTTTTGTTTCTTTTGTTCATTGTTCTATCCCTAGTGCCTAGGACAGTGCCCAGCACTAGGAACATTCTCAACAAGTACTTGTCAGATAAATGACCAAAACATTAGATTTAGAAACTTTTAATGTCATCTTTCTTCTTAACAAAAATTATTTTGGCTAAGAATTTGGTGCTTGCAGTATAAAGTCATACTATGAATAGAACAGTGGTTCTCAAGTGGAAAGAAACTTTTTTTAAAATCCTGCTTTCCCTTGTTCTTTTCTCCGTGCTGCCTTCTCACAAAATGAGATTATCTGCTGCTGAGAACCACTGGATGAGACTGAAATTAAGTAATTCTTAGGAGCTCATGCTCAGTCATGCCTGACTCTTTGCAGTCCCATGGACTGTAGCCTGCCAGGCTCTTCTGTCCATAGAAATTTCCAGGCAAGATTACTGGAGCAAGTTACCATTTCCTACTCAAGGGGATCTTCCCGACCCAGGGATCAAACTGAGTCTCTTGCATCTCCTGCATTGGCAGGTGGATTCTTTACCACTAGTGCTACCTGGAAAGCCCCAAAATTCTTAGGAGACAAATAAGTAAATGGTAGATGCAAGTATGCATGTGCGTGGTCAGGGTGAAAGGAAGAAGGAAGTTACAAGTTCAAAAGTATGGAGATAAGATGTATATTTGAATAAAATATCAAGGTAATTCATTAGAGTTCCAGGGCCAACTGTGAAAGGACAGAGAGGGTGAGTTGATGTAGGCAGTGGGGAAAGGTCAGATTAATAGAGTGCTTGAATTTTTAGGGAGCCTTGTGAATTATTGACGAGAGTGACACGATCACAAAGTGAAGACAATTCTGTTTAGCTGCTGTTTGTAAAATGGATTGTAGTTTGAGGTGAAGAAACATTGGAAACAGAAAAATTAGGTGATTTTTGTAGTAGTTCAAAGCAGTTTAGCTGTTTTGGTTGTTAAGTTATACAGTGATGCCTTTAGTAGATAACCTGTTTTTGAAGTCTTGATGCCTCCACTTTATGACCTAGGGTGGATAGAGGCAAGAGGAAGAGTTCTGAACTGAAAAGCAGTAGGCCAGGATTCTAGTTCTTACTTCTTTACTTTCTAAATTCTATGATCATGGATAAATACTTAATTTCTCCTGGGCATCAATCACGTGAACTAAAAAATAAGAAAATAATGATCTGAAAGCTGGAGTCTAAACCAGTTTTTGAAGTCCTTTCCAGTATACCATCCTTGTATCAGTTATAGATAGTGAACAATGAATACCATATTTTGTTTCCTTAATATTTCCCCAACCAAAGTGTTTTAAGAAGAAAAAAGTCCCATGATGATAATAAATAGGTCAAAACTTATAATTTAAAGTTTAGTATTATGTGCACTGACTGTTGTGCTTTAAAATGTTTTTCTGTTTTTATATGTGCTGTGATCAGGTATTTAGTTTTTTAGTATTACTAGACTGTAATAGCACCCAAGTTGATGGACAAAGATTCAGCCTGGGATACATTTAGGGAAATCTAAAGACTGTAAAAATTCTTTTAAAAGAACAGTGTTTTATAAGGTACAGGAACAGTACCACTAATACTGTTTAATTAGTACTACTAGCACTCATAATTTCTACCTTTTTTTTGTTTGCTATTGAATACACTGTATGTATATTTACACTTACACATTATTTGTTTATTTATTTACAAGGTTTTAGGACCAGCAGCTTTTTAGGGTCCTCTTTTTCTGTCCCTGTCTCTCCTTGCTTTGTTGTTGTTTTCCCTTGTTTGGATTGTTTCTTGCCTCCTCCCGCCATCCCTCCCATCCCCCCCCATCCCCCTAAATCCATCTGGAAAGATAAAGAGGCAGCTGCTATGGTAACTTATGCATTTTGGTTAATGAATAGCAGACTAACAAGATAAATAAAGCATATGCAAACTGTGCGGTGTTAGTTGCTGTCAAACTGTAGGGGTATAATACCTTTTCTTTTCCTTCCTCCCACCTTCTTGAAATTCTTTTAACTTTCTTGTGATATTTTGTTTTCTAATTTACCATTTCTACTGTTGAAATGCTACTATGAATGATTTCCTTTTTCTGCTTAGTCTGCGCAATATTTCACTTTTGTGGTGAGTTTATGGGAGATGAGTTGAGGTGCGTAGAGGAAAAGAATTGACTGGATTAAGAAGTAGATTTCCTTTAGTTTCATACACAGAACAGGAATAAACTTTTTTATTAAATATTTTGCTTTTTGACCTATAACTTTTTTTTTCTTTCTTTTTTGGGCACTAGTGCTCCTTTTGAGCTTCTGTCTGGGGTTAGAACTAGTACATAGTGTGTTTCTTGAATATGTTTCTGTCATAAAGGCAAGCTGCAACTGGAGTATTGTATTTAGCCCAGCTCTGAGAAGTCCTGCAATCTGTGCCATCCTGTCTCATGCTGTCCCATCTCATAGTTGTCCTCTCTCTGCAGTGCTCTATGCCCAGGTCTCTGTGGCTGGGCTGCTCCAGCCTGGCGGACAGCATGCCTTCGCTGCGATGCCTGTATAACCCAGGGACTGGCGCACTCACAGCTTTCCAGGTACTTTCTCTGTCTCTGTGGGTTATTTGTGGGCATTAGTATGTGTGTGTTAATTCATTAGTGTGTCTCTCCTTCTTTCCCATCCTTTACTTAACTTCGCTTTTCTCCTTCATATTGCCTGTATTTCACATCACTCAGTTCTCCTTTAATTTTTAATGTAAATCCAGACTGATCCACTCTTGAGATATATTTGTTATGATTGGTTTGCCGAAATTGACAGAGCACAACTTGACTTGTTGGTTTTCATATTTAGTAGAAGTATGTTAGTGAGTTTTAAAGTAATCTCAATAAATAGCATTCAATATGTAATGTTTGCTCTGGACCTACATAAAACCAATTAATATAATCAATTATTTGCAACCACTTGCCTGGGCACTTTCTTATGTTTTTCTTACGATTACTAAAAACATAAAGTGCTCAATTCAGTGTCTCTCCTGGTTACTATACTATTATTTATGTGTGGGTGTATGTTTATGTATATATATGTGTATATTTTGCATATATAAGAGCTGTGTTTATTTATATCTTGATTAATAGGTCTAGTTTCAAGGTGGAAAGGCCTTCATGACCTTTGAGTATAGCGTTCGGCTTGAGACAGTCCAGCTGGTCTTGCTTGGACCATCAGATCCTAGTTCCATTTGGCCTTTCTTAGAGGCCACTAGGACAGTTCCAGGATGTGAGAGAAAACTATAGAAGGAAAGAGGAAAACTTGTAGAGGAATATGTAAGACAGAGCTCGATGCCCATTCTTTACAGATTAGGGTATGATACATAGTGATTTTTTCGGTAGAAGTGTCATATATCTACCTTAGGTATTTGGAATTTGTATTAGCATTTGGGCTTCCCTGGTGGCTTAGATGGTAAGGAATCTGCCTGCAGTGCAGGAGATCCTGGTTTGATTTCTGGGTTGGGATGATCCCTTGGAGAAGGGAATGGTTACCCACTCCAGTATTCTTGCCTGAAGAATTCCATGGACAGAGGAGCCTAGTGGGCTACAGTCCATGGGCTTGCAATGAGTCAGACACAACTGAGCAACTAACATTTACTTAGTATATGTAACAAATTAGTGATTTAAATTTGTTTTTAACTTACGTAGCTCATATTCTATTAATAATTTCGAACACAAGTTGTAAGTATCAGAATGCTTATGACTGAGTCATAGTTAAAGGTTGGAGAACTTAAGTATTCTACATTCCTGACCAGTGCTAACAAATAGTTACTTACCTTTAATGATACTATTTTAGTGATGGTATTACTGGATATTTGTTTGTCCTTTGCAAAATATATTAAATTTCCTTTGTCTTATGAGATACAATATGATGCTGTACGGGCTTTAAAATTAGTTAAATCAGGACTTATATACTGTTTGTCACTAGTGGTATGATCTTAAGCAAGTCATTTCACTCTAAATTCATCTATAAATGGACACTCTAGTTAGGGCATGCAGTAAATAGTTGGTGTTTTTATTATCCTCATCTTCATCATCATTAATGTTAGAAAATATTAATATCCTGAGTATCAATTTATTTCAAATATTGTGTGTGTGTTTTTTTTTTTTTACTATATATCATATTGATGAAGTTTCAGCTCTCAAGAAACTCATACTCTAACCTTTTTTTTTTTTTAACCTTTTCGGAGTTGCAGTGAGTTTCAGCAGAGTGGAGTCTGAGAGAACAGTCCCTATAAGACTGCTGTCACTTCAGATACCAGTTGTAAGGACACTTCCCCCTCTGCTCCTCTCCTCAGATTTGATAATTCACTAGAAAGGACTCAACAGAACTCACTGAAAGCTATTATATTCAAGGTTTATTACAAGGAAGAGCTACAGGTTAAAATTAGCCAAAAAAGGGACATAACAGAACAGAAACTGGAGGGAACCAGATCTTCCACCATCTTGGATCTAGTTAGTTCTAATCAGTTTTTGTCATGTCCTTTTTCTGTCATTCTTTTAAAGGTTGCATCCTGTCCCCCCTTCCTTCTGTTTCACTTAGAACAGGGTCTGGCAGATTAATGGGTTCTATATTATTAGAAACATGCACGAAGGACTAGGTTTGGAAACTTTCAGCAAATACTGTTTCACCTTGCTATACAACATTACACTATGAAATGAAATCTTACTTTTTTTTTCATGCCTTAACCAAATTCTGTATCATAGCAAAGCCTACTCTGGATTCAGGTATTGATGAAAAACTTTGCTTTCCCCAGTATTGCTATAAGTATGAATGTTTATTTTTCTTTTCTTATCTTCAGAGAAATCATTAAGTTTTATGTAGTAAAAATGGGAAAAAATGGGGTTATCTGCTGGCATTCTCTTAATTCAGTGGTTTTTTTTTATATGTCAGGTTCATTATACACAGGTACTCCAAATTGCTGATTGACTAATTGGCAGATATAGACTTAAGTCTAGTTTTTTCTGTTTTTACTACTAGAACTATAACAATCTTAAGTATATTTGCATTTTTCTGGTTTGGGTTTTACCTTATTTGCTTATTTGTGTAACCCTCACTTTCAAAATATAGAGCACTTCCATAATCTGAGAAAGTTCCTTTGTACCCTCTTCCAATTAGTACCCATGAAGTGAAAGTGTTAGTTGCTCAGTTGTGTCTGATTCTTTGTGACCCCATGGACTGTAGCCTGCCAGGCTCCTCAGTCCCTGGAATTAGCCATTCCTGTCTCCAGGGGATCTTCCCGACCCAGGGATCTTCCCAACCCAGGGATCGAACCCAGGCCTCCTGCATTGCAGGCGATTGTTTACCATCTGAGCCACCTACATTTGTGTAACTTCACTCTTTAATAATCCGAAAAAATTCCTTTGTACCCACTTCCGGTTATTACCCATATCCCATATGCAGTTACTGTTCTGATTTGCCACCAAAGATTAGTTTTGCCTGTACTTGAGCCTCATATAAATGTAGTCATACATTTTGATCAGCATAATATTTTTGAGATTTCGCCTTTTTGTTATGTTTATCTGTAACTTATTCTTTTTTATTGCTGAATAAATTGGTACTAATATACCACAGTTTTTCCATTCATCTATCGATAGACATTTGAATTATTCCCATTTTTGTCTACTATGGCTAAAGCTATTGTATACAGTTTGTGCATCTTTTTGTGGACATGGGTGTTTATTTCTCTTGGCTTAATACTTAAGAGTGGAATTGCTTGGGTTGTAGAGTATTTAAGAGATATATTTCAAGTAATTCTTCAAAGTGGTTGCCCAGTAGGAATACTTATTTCTACTCATGTTGCCAAACATCTTTGAGGAGATGACTTAGTAATAGCGTCATGATAGTTTTTTCTTTGAAATTATTGCATTACTTTAGCAAATTTGAAGCACCTTCAAAATCAAAATTCTTTAACAATGTAAAAGGAAGAGCTGTTGCTTAATTTGTTGGATTATCCTCATTAACTCAGATGGAAATGGCAACATTGGGATGGTTTGATTATTGACTTTTCCAATCCACACGTTTCAAATTAGTACTGAGAAGATGCTCTAAATATTCTTTAAATACAGTAGATTCTTTGAGGACTTGTTTATAGTTTGAACATATTTTCATTTTCATCTTTTTGCTTCGTCCTGGAAAGTCTATAGGTAATTAAGAGGATTTCTGTTGATTAACAGTGGGTGTATTTTGTGGAATCATTTGTTTGTCTTCAGCACCTGGTAGTCTTATAATCTGTACTATTAAATGAGACTGAGCAATAGCAAGTGTTTAAAAGTAGCTGAGTAATTCAGATCCTTTATTTTCTTTAGACATTAAAGAAGAAGAGAAATTCTGACAGTAATAATTTAGGTAATTTATATGACCTTAGAATGTTTTTGGTGTTACGTATAGCTAGTAATTTTAAGGAATTTTTGAGCTTGAAGCATGTAATATTTTAATATTAATCTAGTGTCCGTTGTCAAAAGTTGAAATTGTTGAGAGTTGACTTCAGGAGAGGTAATGTAATGTGTTTTACTGTTTAAGAATACTTAGATGTCAGGGAACTATATTCAATATCCTGTGAGAAGCCATAATGGGAAAGAATATATATATATACATGTATATATATATTTGCATGCATAACTGAGTCACTTTGCTATATAGCAGAAATTAACACAACATTGTAAATCAATTATTCTTTAGTAAAGTTAAAAAAGAAAAATACTGAAGTCTACTAAATCTTGCCATCTATTATGTGAAATGTTCACATGGAAGAATACTAGGAAAGTTAAGCATTATTCAGAGTATGGGTATATATACATATGGAAGATTTATTTTACATTTGAGGTTTTAGAGGAATATGGATTATCACACTGAATGTAAATGAGCACACAAATTTTTTTTACAAAACACTACCATAGGAAAATTACCCGATGTCAAAAATGCTCACTTATCAAATCCTAACTGATGCCCCCCATTATATATAAATCATCTCAGTAGTGTATAATTTCTGTTTAATAAAAAGTTCAGTTCCTTTTGAACACTCCCAAAGATGTTCTATGGAACCATCACCCTGATACCAAAACCACACAGAGTACCAAAAAAGAAAATTACAGGGCAATATCTTTGATGACTGTAGACACAGAGGTTCTCAACAGAATATTAGGAAGCCAAATCCAACAACGCTTAAAACCACAACCAAGTTGGATTGATCCCAGGGTCATAAGGACGGCTCAGCATACACTGAGCAATCAATGATCAACCACATCAACAAAAGGAAGGATAGAAACCACATGATCATCTCAATAGACACAGAAAAATTTGCCTTTGATAAATCACATCCATTCAGATAAAAACTCTAATGAAAATTGGTAGAGAGAGAACATGTCTCAACATAATAAATGCCATTTATGACAAATCCACAGCCAGTATAATACTCAATGGTGAAAAGCTGAAAACATTGCTAATTATTAGAGAAATGCAAATCAAACTACAGTGAGGTACCTCCTCACATTTAATGGCCACCATTAAAAAATCTACAAAAAACAAATGCCAAAGAGGGAATGCTCTTACACTGTTGGTGGGATTGTAAATTGGTACAGCCACTATGGAAAACAGTATGCGGGTCCTTAAAAAAACAAAAATAGAATTGTCATGTGATCTAGCCATCCCACCCTTGGGCATATACCCAGGCAAAACTATAATTCAAAAAGATACATGTACCCCTTTGTTCATAGCAGCACTGTTTATAATTGCCAAGTATGGAAATAACCTAAATATCCATTGACAGATGAATTGTAAGATGTGATGTATGTGTGTGTGTGTGTGTGTATACATATATATATATATGTATACACACAATGTAATGTTATTCAGCCATCACAAAGAATGAAATAATGCCATTTACAACAATATGGATGGACCTATAGATTATCATACTAAGCAAAGTAAGTCAGAAAGAGAAAGAGAAATACCATATGATATTGCTTATATGTAAAATTAAAATATAATACAAATCAACATATCTGTGAAGCAAAACATATTCATAAGTATAGAGAACAGGCTTGTAGTTGCCAGGAAGTGGAGGTAGGGGACGGAAGGAATGGGAGTTTGAGATTAGCAGAGGCAAACTACAGATATGGGTGAATAAATAAGAAGGTTCTACTGTATAGCATAAGTAACTATATTCAGTATCTTGTAACAAATCATAATGAAAAAGAATATGAAAAATAATATATATATGTATAACCGAGTCACTTTGCTGTACAGAAGAAATTAATACAACATTCTAAATCAACTACAATAAAATTTTGTTTTCAGTGCATATGTTAACATCTGACCTATGTTTATCCTAGCTATACCCTTTACATAAGGAATTTGCATGTAGTGACAAATCAGAAATGTTTTTGTTTGGTGGGAGGGGAACCCTACATTTTCGTCTGCTAATAAAACTAATTGTTTGTAGTAGAATGTGTAAATTATTTGGTAAATATGTAAACAAGAAGGTATTACTCGTACTCCTGCTTTAAGATAATCATAAATCAACATGCTAGCTCCTTCAGTCTAGAATGACTTATCCATTCATGCATGCACACACACACACATAGACATGCCCAGACAAATATAATTTTGTTTTAAAATATATTTATTATTACCACTTTATTATAAAATTATAAAACAAAGTAAAAATAATTATAAAAAATACAGAGAAATAGAAAAAGAAAGGATCTATTTTAAATGTCCTCCCAGATATTACTATTTTACTGATACTATTACTTTCTGATTTTCAACTCTGTTCTGTGCTTTATTAAATTCTATGTTTGTCACCTGGTTATACCGATTTTTATCCCTCTTTACACGTATAATTTTTAGCCATTTCAGATTCATAGTTCTCCAGCAGTACTGTGTCATGCTCTGTGTCTTGGCATATCCTGTTCTTTACCTGGAGAATGCTACTACTGAAAACAGCTATCATCCCTTTCCCCTTGCCTTCCACTTTTATCTAACCTGGCTAATTCCTAAATTCCACGGTTCTGCTTAAGTTGTTTCACCTCTAGAATAAAGGCCCTTACTGATCTTTTTACCTTTCCCTACTCCCTTAACCTAGTCAGAGCATATGTACCAAGGACATGCAATAGATACCTCTGTCATAAACACTGATATGCTGTTGTAATTGTTCAGTTTCTTGAGAGTACAACTATGTTTTGTTCAGTTTTACATTTCCAGTTTCAAGCCACAGTATCAAGTGCTTGGCACTTGAAATGTAAAAGATTAAATAACATTGATAGGATGGGAAAAGAGAAAGCCTTGAATTGCTGGGAGTACCTGCACATACATATACACGAGTATTTTATATTCCGAAAGAAGTTATGATAATTAAACAGTCATTCCAAAGACTACATATTTACGCAGAATAAAGGAAAACTTGTTGAGTCTGATTTATGGGCAGTCCTCAGATTTTATACATTTGACTTTTACATGACTCACTCTATGATGAGCCCTTCTGAATTATATTTTGTATACTGAATTTGGACTCTTGTTGATAGACAAATGCACATTTCAGGCTATTAAACACTGGCACTGCCAGCCAGCTGAGTTCAGTTTCAGTGATGTCAACATCTTTATCTTCACAGCAGTGTGTGTTTGTACAATTATTTGACTATTTTACTGCATTTTACCCTTATTCTATACCAGAATAGACACAGGGAAAATTAAAATGATAGTGGTGATTAACAATAGTTTACAGAAAGGATAGAGATAATACTGAAAGTGACCCTTTAGTCTTGATTAGGAACAAAATTAAAGTGTATGTGCAAAATGTTGGATATTTTATTATACTATGTATTATTGAAGCTCATTTATTTAAAAGACAGTATAATTATGAATTTTAAAACATTTTAGCAGACCTTGAAATTTATTGTTCAGCTTCTGCCCTTTCAATTTATATATATAACTCAGAAAAGTTAGAGATGACCTGAATTTGGTATATTTTACTTTATGCTAGAAAGTCTGTCTTGGGAAGAATGACACCATTAGGACTGATATGTCTTTCAAGATGCTTACTTGATTGTTTTTAATCTTCTGTTTCAAGTTTTGTTTTAATATTCTGTTTCAAGAATAATGGATTCTTCCATTGCTAAGTATTTTGACATGTTAGTGATGCAGGTAATGTTCATTTACAGGCTAATGTGCAGCATTGTCTAGTATTTGCATGTGTGCATGCTCAGTTAGTCATGTCCGACTCTTTGAGACCCCCATGAACTGTAGCCTGTCAGGCTCCTCTGTCTGGAATTTTCCAGGCAAGAATACTGAAGTGGGTTGTCATTTCCTACTCCAGGGATCTAATCTAGATCATCTTATTGTGAGATGATCAGATTTCCTTTAAAAAAAATTTTTTTTTCCTGATGGATCTGAAAAATTAAACTTTTCACTCCACCAAGAGGGCTTATTGCTTTTATGTTGAATAATGTTGGATTTTACCTAATAGCCCTGACTTCAACATGACCCCATGGCAGAAGGGAGACTATAGTTACCCAAGGAGGCCTGAGGTCGCCCTCAGTAAGTAGCACAGACTGGAAAAATCAAGTTGATGAAAACTTTTTTTTTTTGTTTTAATTTCATAGAGTTTTATTTTTCAAAAGTAAGTATACAAGGAATTTTCAAGGATAAACATCAAAATGCTTTATATGTAGTCTGTGGGCACATGGATTTAAAGCAAGTAGGATTTGTGGAGTTTTCTGTACCTTCAAATATTTCTATTGACAGTGAAGTTGCTCAGTTTTGTCCGACTGTTTGCAACCCCATGAACTATAGCCTACCAGTCTCCTCTGTCCTTTAGCAAAAACAAAAGTTTCTACTTTTTTTTTTAAGTTGAACCTTAATTCACTCATTGTAAGTAGTATATGTCACATAAATCTGTACCAAAGTGAAAGATATATGTAGAATACCCTATTAAGAAATATTTGTCTTTCCAACCTTCTAACAGTGTTTGAGGTAGATATTTATATTTGCCTTTTCCTAAAATGGAAACTAAATTGTATCAAGGTTAGTGATCTAGTTCACCTGAATAATAGGAGTTTTTTTTTGCTTTTTATTTTTAATTTTTAAAAATTAATTTATTTATTTTAATTGGAGTTTGAATACTTCACAATATTGTGTGGTTTTTTTGCCATATATTGATATGAATCAGCCATGGGTGTACATGTATCCCCCCATCCTGAACCCCCCCTATGACCTCCCTCCCCACCCCATCCCTCTGGGTTGTCCCAGAGTACCAGCTGTGAGTGCCCTGTTTCATGCATCAAACTTGCACTGGTCATCTGTTTTATATATGGTAATATATATGTTTCAGTGCTATTCTTTCAAATCATCCCACCCTTGCCTTTTCCTGCATAGTCCAAAAGTCTGTTCTTTACATCTGTGTCTCTTTTGCTGTCTTGCGTATAGGGTCATCATTACCATCTTTCTAAATTCCATATATATGTGTTAATATACTGTATTGGTGTTGCTCTTTCTGACTTAATTCACTTTGTATAATAGTCTCCGGTTTTATCCACCTCATTAGAACTGACTCAAATACGTTTTTTTTTTTTTTTTACATGGCTGAGTATTATTCCACCGTGTATATGTATCACAACTCCCTCATACATTCATCTGCCGATGGACATCTAAGTTGCTTCCATGTCCTAGCTGTTGTAAACAGTGCTGCAGTGAACACTGGAGTACATGTGTCTCTTTCAGTTCTGATTTCTTTAGTCTGTGTGCCCAGCAGTGGGATTGCAAGGTCATATGGCAGTTCTATTTCCAGTTTTTTGAGGAATCGCCATACTGTTCTCCATAGTAGCTGTACTAGTTTGTGTTTCCACCAACAGTGTAAGAGGGTTCCCTTTTCTCCACACCCTCTCTAGCATTTATTGTTTGTAGACTTTTTGATGGCAGCCATTCTGACTGTTGTAAGATGGTACCTCACTGTGGTTTTGATTTGCATTTCTCTGATAATGAGTGATGTCAAGAATCTTTTCATGTGTTTGTTAGCCATCTGTATGTCTTCTTTGGAGAAACGTCCATTTCGTTCTTTGGCCCATTTTTTGATTGGGTTGTGTATTTTTCTGGTATTGAGCTGCATGAGCTGCTTGTATATGTTGGAGATTAATTCTTTGTCAGTTGTTTCATTTGCTATTATTTTCTCCCATTCTGAAGGCTGCCTTTTCACCTTGCTTATAGTTTCCTTCATTGTGCAAAAGCTTTTAAGTTTAATTAGGTCCCATTTGTTTATTTTTGTTTTTATTTCCATTACTCTAGGAGGTGGGTCATAGAGGATTTTGCTGTGATTTATGTCAGAGAGTGTTCTGCCTATGTTTTCCTCTAAGAGTTTTATAGTTTTTGGTCTTATATTTAGCTCTTTAATCAATTTTGAGTTTATTTTTGTGTATGGTGTTAGAAAGTGTTCGTTTTTTCTTTTACAGGTGGTTGACCAGTTTTCCTAGCACCACTTGTTAAAGAGATTGTCTTTTCTCCATTGTATATTTTTGCCTCCTTTGTCAAAGATAAGGTGTCCATAAGTGCATGGATTTTATCTCTGGGTTTTCTGTTTTGTTCCATTGATCTGTTTCTGTCTTTGTGCCAGTATCATACTGTCCTGATGACTGTTGCTTTGTAGTATAGTCTGAAGTCAGGAAGGTTGATTCCTTCAGTTCCATTCTTCTTTCTCAAGATTGCTTTGGCTATTTGAGGTTTTTTGTGTTTCCATACAGATTGTGAAATTATTTGTTCTAGTTCTCTGAAAATTACCATTGGTAGCTTGATAGGGATTGCATTGAATTTATAGATTGCTTTGGGTAGTATACTCATTTTCAGTATATTGATTCTTCTAATCCACGAACATGGTATATTTCTCCATCTATTTGTGTCGTCTTTGATTTCTTTCATCAGTGTTTTATAGTTTTCTATATGTAGGTCTTTTGTTTCTTTAAGTAAATTTATTTCCAAGTATTTTATTCTTTTCATTGCAATGGTGAATGGGACTGTTTCCTCAATTTCTCTTTTTATTTTTTTCATTGTTAGTGTATAGGAATACAAGGGGTTTCAGTGTATTAATTTTATATCCTGCAACTTTACTATATTCATTGATTAGCTCTACTAATTTTCTGGTGGTGTCTTTAGGGTTTTCTGTGTAGAGGATCATGTCAGCAAATTGAAAACTTCTATGGGTGATGGGAGCCTTTATGGAGGTACTGTCCTTACCAGAGAAATTCTTCCTGTGGGCAGTTAAGGTTCACCTGTATGCTCTGGAGAGGTACATATTACTTTCTTTATATTCCAGGATTACCTTCTTGTTACTGCAATCTTTGTGCTGAGTAGAGGCCAGGGTACCACAGGAGTTCTTTATGTGCTATTTAGGAATCATTGTTGGTGGTTTTGTGACTGCACAGTCATTTGTACCTTCTTTCACCGTTGTGCTTTTTTTATGTGATAGTGTTTTATTGTCTTGCTGTCCTTCCTTGTGTTAATTTCTAGATTCGGTATTATATGTGGACTGTCAGGATATGGAATCTTGGTAGATAGGCATCATTTAAGAAACTCTTTTCTTTGTCATTTTTCATGAAGAGAGAAACCCAGTTTATTTGTGTTGGCCTCATTGGGGGGAAAAAGGACCAATCTCTTGACTATTTAGCTGCTTAGGCCTCTAAGAATTGCAGTGCCTTCCTCATGGGCAGTGACACCCATACCCATGAATTCTGTTTTTCCTAAGAGTGATGTTCAGTAGCTATGAGCTTTTCTATATTCTCTGGCCGAGTCCTCTGGAAACCAAGTCTATATTTTGAAATAGTTATTTGGGCCTAGGATGTTGTAGATCATCAAGAAATGGGATTTTGCAGTGTACCTTCCCCAGCTGTGTTATCTGTCACTTGCCTTTGAACATTCTCAGGTGTACCATTCAAATTCTCAAGACCTTTCTTGCAAATCTAGTATGTATGGCTTGGTATGAATTAAGTTGGAATTCTATATGTAGTAAAATTGTCATAAAAAAGAGTAAATTTATTTTTATATGTGATCCTTTAGCAAAAAGTTCACATTTTAGCCTGATTTAGTCTAATTTTTGTGGGTGTTGGAGATCATAAACAGAAGGAGTAGAGGGATAACTACTCTTTTCATGTTTCATATACACAAGTATACATTTCAGTATTTAAAACTAGTTTATGCAAAGCTTTTGCATATGAACATGAGAAATTTTATGTTTGAAAGAAAGCACATGATTAGTTTTACTAAAATACAGTTGCTATTGTTTATTCCAGTTTCTGTCCTTTGCATGAGCTGTGTTTAGGGAGCCTGTTTCTTTACTGGTAATAAAACACAAGGGAAATTTCTGGTATAAATTAGTATATTTCCTCTAGACTTTTACATTGTCAGGTCATTAATTTTTTTTAAGCATTTCAGTTGCAGAATAGTGCAGTCCTTTGGGGAGAATTGGTAAAATGAGGATAAAATGGGTACAGGATTCCAACAGCTTGAAAATAACACAGTATTTGACCAATATCTCTTTTGTATTCCCTACTCTGGTTCTATTCCAGGAGTCTTGGAAATGTGCCTATGGTCTATTTACAGTGAGATTATAAAACTGAATCATGATTTTGGTGAATAGAAGCCAGAGCATGTGGCTCCAGCACCCCAGCTGGCAGTAAGCTCTCCCTAGGTTTATGAATGTAGTTAGATGGCCCCCAACTGTTTACAAGACAGCAGAGGTGAGATCTTTGATTGACAAGTCAGAAATGCATTAGATCATTCTCTCTGCCAGTCTCTGGTTCATGCTGTTAAAAATGTCAGCCTCCAAGTTTGAATGGCAGCCTGAGGGCCTTAGAAGCTTTTTGTTTTCTGAGATGGAAACACAAATTGGATGTGTGCCTGAGCGCTTCATCCTGGGCTGTAATTTCATCTTTTAGCTAAGAACCACAAGGTACATGAGCAAAGCACCCTGTAAACAATAATACTGTGGAAAAAAAAATAAACAAGGTCGTGTTTCTGGTACGTTGATCCGATGGTGTCCTGACCTCTATCACGTTGAACATCTCCACTCTGATTGCTGTTCCCTTTGGCATTACAATGAGAGAAAGAGAGACTGACATAGGAGGAAAAGATTTAAAGTTGCAGTGTCGTTGCACATTCCTTGTATTGGCTATGAAATATTGAACTGTCAGAATGTGACACTTGGTTTTTTAAGCAACCTTTCTTGTTTGAGGTGTTTGCAGTTCATTCCTTTATCCCCCATTTGTCTGTTTTCATTGATAGGGTTGGAAGTAGTTGCCTTAAATGCATGAAAAGGGACAATGTTAAAGAGAAGCGGTGCTGATGGAGCCAACAAATAAACTTAACACTAGAACATAAATTCAGGCTGTGAGGTATGGACAAAGGAGACGAGTTGGGTTAGTAAACTAATTTGGAGGTTTATGGAACGTACTCAGTTCTAAGGAGGAATCAGCTTAGGTCCTGGTTCTGTTTTTGTGGAGGCAGGAAGTTTGGAAGGAAGTAGTGTAAAGATAAGAAATGGAGTGACATAGCTTGTTAGGCTGATATGGTAGTATTGCCAGTCAAATAAAAACCCAGCTATGTTATTTATTGCTCTGTTTATCCAAAGTTCTTGTTCATTATTGGAAGCCTTAAACTTCTGGGAAGAAGAAAATACTTTTTTTTTTTAAAGTGCAGAATTCATATTTATAGTAAGAAGGTTAATGAGTGGATAATATGGAAGAGCCATTACATTTGTATTAGAACAAGTTAGTGGCACATGAAAAGAAAATTTTCGTTGAAAAAGCGAAACCATAGATTTCTTGGAAAATATTTTCTATTAATAGTAAGTTTCTTATTGCTATTTAAGTTGCAGTATATCTCAAAATAACATTTTTCAGAAACAAGTTTATTTTCATTCTATGAAAGCAACTCTTTTGACTGATATGTGATGTGCTTTTATCTTAATTTGTTTTGGGGACATAGACCTTACAGGTAAGGTTTTAAGTAAGAATGACCTTTTGGAATTCTTCTGGAATATGAAAAAGTAGGAGTTTGTGTTGAAAGTACTTGAATTAACTCTTACTGATGCTTTTAAAGCACAGCTATTTAGCTTAGTCCTCTCCCTATGCAAATGTGAAAGGCAAGAGCTATTCTCTATCATGAATACATAGTGAAATGCACTGGAAAAATGGTAGTAATCATTCCTGACGTTTCTTAATTCCCTGCTTTGAGGTCATGCTGAAAAGAGAGGAGATAATATTTGTAAAATGATGTCCTGCTCCCTTGTACCCAGAATTATGTCCTGTCACAAGGTACAGTGCAGAGAAAGCAAGACAAAAGGGAGGGATATTGAGAATTAGTTACTGTTGTTTTAGATATTGTTCTGTATTTTTAAAGCATAAATATTGATGTAGATTTGCATTTAAGCTATGAGAACCCAATATCTTGACCTAATGGAGGATTTTTAAAAAATCATTCTTCTAGAAATTGATTTCTCATTGGCTGATTTCCTAAGGATAAGTAAAAACAAACCCTTCTTTCCAGTCTTGAAAGAGCAAGAGGAGTGCAAGTGCTTATCTAAGAAATAAGACTAGAAATATGTACATTTATGGCACCTCCTAAATCTTAGCAGAGAGAAAGTATACAGATTTCTTCTTCCTTTCATGTATTATGCAGCAATCACTATCAAAATGCCTCACAGCCCATGGGCTTTGCTATAGCCATTCCTCCTTAATGATTATCTTTATTACTTAAAGTCCAGGTTTCCCTTATAAGCAAAAATCAGTATATTCATAGAACCATAGAATTTCACTGTTGAAAATGAGGTCAGGAGACCATCCAGTCACATACAGGAATCCTTTATGAAGTTTTTTTGGCAAAGGGTCATCTAATCTCTGCTTGATCACTGCCATTATTGGCAAGCTGAATTTCTTGAGTCATCTTGCTTTCTTCTTTACTGTTGGTTCTGTTAGAAAATTTTCTCTCGAGGAGTCAAACTTCTTGTTCACCTACTGATTCTAATTTTACCTTTTGTATAATATGAAGTAATTGTTTTCTTTTTCATGTATTTTGTTTGAGGATAGCTATCATGTTGCTTATGTTTGCTGTTCCCAGAGTGAATATTCCCAGTTCTGATAGCATTTCTTTGGAAAATGCTAATAATCATTCCTGCCATTTTCATAACCCTGTATTTTGATGGGGAGGGTGTTAATCATTCTGATTGCCTTTCCTTGTGGGTGCATTCCACCTTGACAGTGTCCTCATAACAGAGTGGCATGCATAACTAGAGACAGTACTGCAAAATAAGTAATAGTGTAGTATACAGTTTGAACATAATTTGAATTATGTAATTTAATTACTGCAGCCTAAAATTGAATATACTTCTTTGGTGTAGATAATGGAAAAATCTCTAGGAACTTAGCCTGAGTGTGTTTCCTCACCTTTTCTTTGAAGTCAGAAAAGCATATGTAAGCACTTTGACAAATGACATAATGTAGTGGCATATCTGAGTGATACAGGTATTTTAAACCTAGCTCCAGTTCGTGAAGATGGTGAACATCTGCTTAGAGGTATTGTAGAGCTCCACAATGCACTAATTGAATTACTTTTTTCTGGAGTTGCCGACTGCACTAATTGAATTAGAATCTGTGTGTGTGTGTGTGTGTGTGTGTGTGTGTGTAGCCAAGATAATTCCAACCTTAACGGAAGAGACTTTGCGAGATATGACTGATGGTGTGTACTGTGCTGCTATCTAATGGCAGTATGTGGAACTACTACGTGGTCTCCTGGGAAGACAGAATGCAGTCATCTGATCTAGCGTGACCTTAGTCTAACCCCATCCAGTTTAGTTCAGAAGGTCCCAGGACGTATTTTTGTAGTTCTCAATCTAAGAAGAAAAAATGTGAATAATTAACCTATTAAGAATTAAGATATATTTGTTAGGCATAAAGTTTTTTTTTTTTTTTTTTTTACAAAATATTGTCTCAAACATTCAACTGAATTAAAAGCTTTGGTGAAACAAATCCAAATGTACTGAGTCAGTGGGTCATGTTTTTCCTCAGTTTGCTTTTCATATGACATAAATGTAAAAAAGAATTGCCTTTTAAAATGTCATAGCATAAGAGAGGAGCTTCCCCGGTGATACGGTGCACAGTAGTAAAGAATCCACCTGCCAATACCAGAGACGCAAGAGATGCAGGTTTGATCCCTGGGTCAAGAAGATCCCTGGAGAAGGAAATGGCAATCTGCTCTAGTATTCTTGCCCGGAAAATTCCACAGACAGAGGAGCCTGGTGGACTGTAACCCATGGCGTCACAAAGAGTCGGACACAACTGAACAACTGAGCACACACACAGTATTATAGAAGGTTATGAATAGGGCTTGTGTTCTTAAATAAAACTTCTTTACAGTTGTCAAAATACTGAGGTCAGTCAATTTAAGGGTGTTATCAAATTTTACTGTATATAATTATGCTGACATAAAATTTTAAAATTATTATTGGAAATATTTTAATTATAGCAGTCTCAGAGTAAGTTCTCCAAATTTCTGCTGCTCTAGTTACTTGTTTAAATTTTAACTTTATTATAAATTTGGTCAAGTTTGAAATTCTCAGAAGTGAAATAGGTAATTTTCTTCCTTTTCTAAAAACAAACAAAGAATTCATTAATCACAATTTAATTTTTGTAAAACATCATGAAAATATAATTCTCCACAGCTTTATAAAGCAAATACACCAGGGAGACCTCTGCAAGAATGAACTGTATTTTGATTCAGTGTAACTCGAGGCATCAGTCATTTCAGTCGCTCAGTTGTGTCCAACTCTTTGCAACCCCATGGACTGCAGCACGCCAAGCTTCCCTGTCCATCACCAACTCCTGGAGCTTGCTCAAATTCATGTCCATTGAGTCGGTGATGCTGTCCAACCATCTCATTCTCTGTCGTTCCCTTCTCCTGCTTTCAATCTTTCTCAGCATCAGGGTCTTTTCCAATGAGACAGTTCTTCGCATCAGGTGGCCAAAGTATTGGAGTTTCAGCTTCCAATGAATATTCAGGACTGATTTCCGTTAGGCTCTCTAACTTATACAGTATTGCCTCACACGTTTGATTGCTTGATTTGTAGAGTGTGTATGTGTACCTGTAATGCCACTTCAACAGTGTAAGAGTGCTATTGGATACCTTATCTTATATAAAAGTTTCAATCTCTTATATATGGTCTTCATTATTGAAACAAAAAGTAAGTTTTACTGTTTCAATATTTTGTAGGCTAGTTTGGTTTTATTGTAAGATTGAGCTACTTAGGTTTCTGAGCTATACAAATAGCGTTAATTAAAATAACTAAAATATATGATAGACACTCCATATCTGCTTTTAAGGGAATTTTACTGATTTAGAAAATATATTTTGACATTATGTAGATCTAAATCTTTACAAATAACATTGTCACTCACAACTAGCCATAATTCAGTTTAATTCATGTATTGAGTACCTTCTGTGTGCCGGGTACTGTACAAATTACTGGGCACAAATTAAGATTCAGACCCTGCCCTCAAGGAGCTTATAGTTATTTATTAGACATTCATTGAGAGCTTATGTACCGGGCACTATGCATATAACTTGTGGGGACTACTGCTGCTTCCCAGGTGGCACTAGTGGTAAAGAACCCACCTGCCAATGTAGGAGACGTATGAGACTGGATTTGATCTCTGAGTCAGGAAGATTCCCTGGAGGAGGGCGTGGCATCCCACTCCAGAATTCTTGCCTAGAGAATTCCATGGGCAGAGGAACTTGACAGGGTATAGCCCATAGGATCGCAGAGTCAGACGCAATCGAAGCGACTTAATGGCATGCGCTGCTGTGAATAATCATTCGTTTCATGTATTTTTCCCATTCATTGAGCTAGATAAGTTCTGGCTTAGTACAGCTCTAAGGAAACAGTATACCTATTTTCATATCAGATATAGCTCATGTCAGCAAAAATAGACATCTTAAATGATTTTCTTTTCTGCCTTTACACCTTCCAAGGGAGCAGTGATGTTTTTGATAGCTTTACATGTAGCTTTAAAAAGAGATGGGTAACATTTATAACAGTGCCTCCTGCTGGTAGATCATAGATTTTCAATCCTGTTGTCTCTAGAATTTGTAGTGCCCACTTGTGGTTTGGTAGTTACTTCAGGGTTTCTTCTAAGGCCGTTAAGTGGGAAAGAAGTCTATTGCATACAAGGTATAAAGTGCTTCTTTAAACAGTCTATTTCTAGAACTTAAATTGTCCTGGGACCAGGTCTTGATATAAAAATTCACAGAAGCCTGTTTTTCACAGAGTGTGGTAACTCCTTGCCTAGTGCTGTAGTGTTAAAATTCACATTGGCCAGGTTGTTCTGTAAATTAAACACTGACAGCTACCCTCAGGGGAACAGCCAATGTATTTATGATGATGTGCTGATTACACAAAATACACTGCAAGCAGAAAACAGCTGCAGAGAACAAACCTCTTAAAAAGAATACAATTACAAATAGCACCCTCAGTATTTCTAGTGGTAAGTGTAGAATACAGCATGCTAATGCAGGTTTCTTACTTAGTCTGCCTGAAAACAAAAAATCTGAAGGAGATAAGTTAAATTATGGTTGGTTGCACACATGGTGCCAAGATTAGCAGTGAACAAATTCTGTTTCTGAAGAGCACAGCTATGAGTGCACAAATATAAAATGTGGAGTAGTTTTACCCACCATCCCCCCATTTTTGTTAGTATGCTTTATTAGTGCTTTTCTTATATATTTTATAGTAGAGCGTGGCCTTGAGGTGATAAGGGTTCTGGACTTTTGAAGGCTTCTATACAATGAATTGAGCAGGAGAGTATCAGAATTGTTTTTTAAAAATTCAGTAGGAATTTCATATGTTAGAGCTTGGATGTCAACATTTCGTTAGAAGGTGGAGCAGTATATTTTCATTATTATTAACGGTTTTGAAGATGTTTGCCCTTGGAATTAATAAAAGGAGTCATGAGTCTGAATTTATGATCTAAGATCTCAGATTTCTTAGATTCTCTTTTTCAAGAATTTGGTGTTTTAATACACTGTAGTAACTGTGCGATTACATATTTTTAGGAGAATCAGTTCTCAAGTATGTCCCCTTTCATCCCTGCATGTTCCCAGTGGTGTGCAGGCAGGTAAAATTTTTTTAGGAAAAAAATTTGGTTTTCCCTGTTTGAGACTCTCTCTGTTACAGTTTAGGGTCTGTATCTATAAAATATTTCAATCACTGAGCGTGCTAGCTTCTGTTTAAATCAGTAGAAAATAATGTTGATCTTCCAAGACATAAATTTACTCAAGCCAGTGGTGAGGTATATAGCAGGAGGATATAGTGATTGGAAACAGTTCACTTCACCCACCTGAAACTAAGAATCAACTCTTCAGTATATGGATCACTGGTATGTAATAATCGACTATTATTGGTCTGTCCGTTGGTCTCTTTTTAAATCAGTTTGGAACCTCCTGGAGTTATTTTCTTGCTCTGCTGACATCAATCCCATGTGGCAGAGGAGTTGTGTATAACCGCCTTGGTTTAATCAATAGAATAATTGATAAACCAGATAAGATTTAAACTGATTATAGCCCCAACAGAATTCCCCAGAGGCCTTGGACTCTCTTAATTTTGACATGTGTGTTGTGTACCCTGAGGATGGAGTGCAGTTTGAATTATCTGTTTTTATTTGCTTAATGACGGGGAGGGTGTTAAAGTCAAATGTTTAATTAACCCAGCAATGGGCTGCGTTGTCACTTACACACAGCTGATTGAGATATCTCATGGAGAATACTGAATAGGAATGATAATGTGGCACTGGGACGGAAGATTGCTTTTTCAATCCATTTGCTGGGTCACTGCTTTGAATGTCTTATTGGATGAAAGGCATTCAGACTGAAGAAAAAATTCAGCATTTAAGTACATTTTGTTCTCTTCTCCTACTCTAACCCGCCCTGCCCAGAAGTTGACTAAAACAGATATGTTCTAGGTTTAATAAGCCATTCATGTACTAGTAGGAGACCAGGGTAGTCAGTAGCCTCAAGCTACATAATTTCCCATGGAAACAGAAAAATCCTAGTAGCCTCCAAGGTATTCTAAATGTGAGCTCTTTTGTCCCTTACATCCCTTGTCCTTTGCCATTATTGTGGAGTTGTCTTTGGTCACTTGTCTCTTGCCTCTTTCTTAAGTGTTTGCTTGATGTGCAGCTACCTGTAGGGCCACAGGCAGACCTTTTCCTCCTAAAAAAACATTCTCCAGTACATTTTTTGCCGTTCATGCAGTTGGGTTCTATTTGGTTATATTTCTGATCAAATATTATAATGAGGTTGTTGAACTATTTAAAGAGATGAAAATGTGAAGCATATAGATTCTTGTTCCCTTTGCTACTGCTGTTATAAAACAGTTGGTTCCATGTATGTTCTATTTATTAAGAAGCAGTTTGCTTTCTGTATGGACTAAAATCTAGGCCAGGAAAGATTCTGATAGCCCACACATCAAAAATGCAGTTCAGGCAATTGGAGTTTTAATGACTTGCTGCCCACAAAAAATTCCTGACTAGCTTTGTAATCAATGTAAAATTCTTTGGAGGCATATTGAGCAAAACTTAAAAAATTTTTTATCATGACTTTCCTTCTTTGTAGTTCTTACATATCTTCCTTCTATCCCCTGAAGATCTAAGCGAGGAATTTACTAATTTTTTTCTTTGCTTTAGTCATTTGTATTCCAGAGAGCACAATAGGGAGAAGGATACAAGATTGATTTTTGTGTGTGTATGTGTCCTCTTGAAAGCATAGTCTGGGGCATGACTACTCGGTGGTGGGGGTGGGATTTACTAAGCAACAGAAGCATGCAGCTAGTTTTCAGGCGCAGGTTGGACTTTTGCAGGTCAAGGCAGACCAGATGAGTAGCTTATCTTAAGGGACGCAAGTAATATACCAAATATAGAACAGCTATTTCAGGAATCATGTAGGTCATTTAATTATCCATTATGATTGAGTAGCTAATGCTCTTTTGGCAATTACATGACCTCTGTTATTCCTGAAACCTTTCCAGGCCCCCATGGGTCGAATGACCCACCAGTCAGTGCTTGCAGACTATTCCACTCAAAAGGAAAGGAGATTCTGGGAGCTACTGGCATTTAGAAATAGCTGTGCTTTCTTTACCAACCACTGCCCGGAATATTCTTTGTATTGCAGTCAGTGATTAGCAGCTGGTTTTGAAGTCTGTTGTGTCTTCCTTGTCTGCAGGAGCACGAGTTACATTGGTTTCCACATAGGGCAATTGTGGCAAGCAAACTTTAATACCAAAGTTGGCTACGATGGTATTCAGTATACAGAATATGATGGTTTACAGAAGAGTACTGGTTCTGTACTGCAAGAACAAGTACTGCAGTATTAAAACTAATGTTTAGTATTTGTCAAACCAATTATTCATCACAAAACTCCGAAGTTCTGGTGATTTTTTCATTCCTTAGCTCAACAAAATACCATTGACAATACTAATAATAGATTTAAGAGACTATTGATTAAATTAGCTTGGTCTGAATTGGTTAATCACTATTTATTCAATTAAATAATCATGCTTATATGTGAAATCTAAAAAAAAAAAAAGATACAGATGAGCTTATTTGTGAAACAGAAGTAGGCTTACTGATATAGAAAGAAACTCATGGTTACCAAAAGGGAAAGGGTGGCGGTGATAAATTGGTGGGAGTTCAGGATCAACAGATACACACTGCTGCTGCTAAGTCGCTTCAGTCGTGTCCGACTCTGTGCGACCCCATAGACGGCAGCCCACCAGGCTCCCCCGTCCCTGGGATTCTCCAGGCAAGAACACTGGAGTGGGTTGCCATTTCCTTCTACACACTACTGTATATAAAATAGATAAATGACAAGGATCTACTCTATAGCACAGGGAACTATATCTAATACCTTATAATAAACTATATGGAAAATAATCTGAGAATATATATATACATTTGTGTGTGTGTGTGTGTGTATCTGTATCTGAAGAACTTTGCTATACCATGAAACTAACAACATTATAAGTCAACTACTCTTCAATTAAAAAAAAATCATGCTTAAGTGTTTATCTAATTTTTAAAATTTAGATGCTGATCCAAGACAGAATAATTCTGGAACATTCAAATGAATGTTTCTGACTTTTTTTTTTTTTCCATTCTCTAACATTCCATAGGCTTAAGAGAAAATAATTTTGTTAGAATAACATATAACCACCATATCCTTTAAGTAGAGAACATTTGCATTGTTATAGGAATAGTCTTCTATTGGAGAAAAAGAAAAACCTTTAAAATTTTGTTAGACATCAAAGAGCATTGTTTTTTTTTTAGAATAAATACCATTTTATTTCCAGATGATAGAATTAACAATAATTTATTGAACACATTTTGAGATTGGCACTGTTCTAAGCACTTTTGTGGGAATTCTCATTTAATTTTCAAAGCAACAATTATTATTATCTTTTTTTTGTTGTTTGTTTTTTGCCATACATTGACATGAATCAGCCATGGATTTACATGTGTTCCCCATCCTGAACCCTTCTCCCACCTCCCTCCCCATCCCACAAAGAGCATTGTTTAAAACAACAACGCTAACAACAACAACTCTACAAAGTTGTTTGTCCCTGGGGTAGTAAAATTTGCTATCTTCCCAAATTTATCAAGTACTCACTCCAGGTTGTCAGCTTTTTATTTTGTTGTTTGGTAATATTAACAAATGAAAAACTGAGGACATGAATTGATGTTTATAACTTTTGACCCTTCAGAAATAGAAGCCTTCTCACTTAAATTTTAAATCCTTTAGGCCAATACTGCCTTGGTGTCTGGCTAAAGACCTGTAAGAAGGTAGTCATTGTGAATTATATTAGTTTTTTTCTGTTTAAAAACATAGTTTTCCTCATTATATATTAATATATGTGTGTGTGTGTATATATATATTCCTGTAATAGAGATGAGCAGAAAATGAAAAGCAGAATTTACAGTTAAAGCAAAAGTTATAGCTTAAACGCAAGTATCTGAATAAGGAGTATAGTTTGTCTACTTAGCATTTTAAAAGGAAAGCAAGGGCTGTAAAGCAAAATATGATGTTTGATTTCTTATTGGTAAGTTTCTATTCTTTAAGGCACACTCTTCAGGACCTATGCTGAACCATGTTTATTCACCATTGAAAACCAAAAATCTGTATAAGTCAATGAGTGGAGATGATATTTGTAATTTTAAAGACCTGAAAATTCATTAAGACTTCGTATAATTAGTGGAAAAGCTCACAGCATAACAAACCCACAGAAGAATAATTTCTTAATAATAAGGGGAAAAAGAGTGATTAAATAAGGGACAATGCACAATAGAAATATACCCCTAAATATAAATCTTAATCTAGCCCAATGTGGTTTCCACAGATTTACTTATTTACTTGGGATGGTTTTATTTTCACTCCAAAATGTATAGACATTTGGGCATATTACAGTTTATCAACTTTAAAGGAGCCCTAAATTTCTTTTACAGTGTTGTTGAATTATAATAAAATGAGAATATACTAAAACAGGGAAGACATCCAAGGTGATGAAAGTCATTTAGCAGGAAAAAAACTCAGGAACAGGAATGACAGAAATAACTTTTGCAGAGAGAGGGATTTTGGCATACATCGTAAGGGTTCTATAGTTCTCGATCCATTTTGAGAAATCAGAAAGATCTGCTGAATGCAGATGTCCTTGAGTTACAAAAATAACCAGATGTCCTTATTAGTAGAAGCAAATGTTTGCCTCTTAATTCACACAAAAGTATATGCATAGGGTCTCTGGATGAAATACTGTGTAAATATGGCAGCAAAGAAAATTGTGGCGTGAACGGATCCTAAACATATAAGCATAAAGGTTCTATCTTGAAAAGGAAAAAAAATTCTTTCAGATTCATGTAGGTTTAAAAGTAAAGAGAAGTAAATTAAACTATTTATACTTTTGTTCACCATGATAGATGGGATTGGTTTTTATTATTATTATTATTATGTATGCCTTTCTATCCCAAATACCCCTGCTGAATTTTTATTCATTTTATTGTACTTGTTTAGCTACTTTGTACCTTTTCATTGTGTTTTAAAAGGTAAAAACATATGCATGAAACTAATTTTTTTTTTTTAACAAATGATAGTCATCTTGGTTGCAGTAGAATATAAATGCACCCTTTACAAGCCTATTGGGATTTTAAAAATATTAAGCCACATTGTTAGAAATAGATGTGATTTGGTGACTGCATGTTAAGCAGAATAAAGTAATAAAAAAACTACTTGAAAAGGCAAGGTATGAAGTTTTTCTGTTTGTTTTTAAATCAGGCCTTTAGAGTCAAAAAATCCTTTGCAGTTTGAATGGACTGTTGCTTCTGATGTGGAGCATATTAACATAATTACAGACTCTTTTATATAGTACTCATAGTTATTGCTAAGTTGACGTTCAAACCTTTGATTAAGAAGTCACAAAGCTGAATGTGTTCAGACAGCTGTGTAATATCTCTCCTGTTCACAAAACAGAACTGTTCTGGCTTTTTTTCCCCTTGTTTCTCATATTTATTGATAGAAATCTCTAATCCTATACTAGCTATTCTTTTAATGGTGCAATATTAAAATGCTGTATTATGATACATTCTGTAACTTGAAAGTTAACAAAAGCAGCTCTGCTCCTTCATCTCCTTGCCTTGTCACTCCCTGGTGCAGCTCTCTCTTCCATCCTTCTTATCAGAGTATCTCAGTGCTTAGTTGAGCATGTTTATCTTAAAAGAGCAGGAGGCAGGCTTTTAAGGGAGTAAAAGCTGCATGTTCCAGTATAACAGGCACCAATGCTGTTTGACTTGAAAAACATTTGATCTCTTACATTAACAGCCCATGTCACTGTAATAGGACTACAGCCGGGCTGTTGTTCAGTTTTCTATTATTTTAGCTTTGAAATAACTGTTAGAACTGCTCCAAAATCTCCGTGTTTAAAATTATATATTGGCTGTCCCTCCAGGACTCGTAAGTAAACAAGGTGATGTGTGTGGCCAGAGGCAACATATTTTGTTAGCTTTGTTTTAAATAAGAACTTTCCCTATCTAAAGGTGGTTTTTGTCTGATCCCTGATAGTGTGCGGCATGACTTTGCTTTTGTAAATTTGCGTATCTTTAAACAGATCTTTGTTTGTTTTTAATGTGTGTGCTCAGTAACTATTAATTATGAACTTTAATATTTTTCTCAAATAATGAAGCATTTAGTTTTCTCATGAAGCTTAACTTGAAATAATCCTGCACAATTTCCCTAAGTACAGCAGTTTGTGCAGCAGTTGTTGAAAATGGGCAAGCAAGAATTTAAAGGGGTATGTTTGCTAGACTTAAATATTATTTAGGTTTATTTTAAAATATTCAGTTCTTGGTAATTTCTGTGCCAGAGATTGTTTGATGGTTGGAATCAGGTAGCAGTATTTAAAGAACAGAAAATAAAATTTGTAAAATCAGGTGGTTATTCTCTTCCTTTTTAAGAGTACCTCACATTGTAACAGCAATAGAATGGCAGCATATTGTAGTGGTGGTGGAATGGCAGCAGTTTACTCCTTCCTTTTTTCCTTCCTCTATCTGTCTGTTTTCAAGAACCTAGTTTGTTTTTCTGTTCTAATTCATTTCTCATATGATACAGCATTACCAGACCACCCAGCCCTTTCTTTGCATTTTACCTAAAATACATATATCAACCAGCACAAGCATAATTGGTTGAAAGGCAGCCGTCTATCTGGGGAGTTCTTCTAAATACTGAATGTGTCATGTGCTTTGACATGACATATCTGTAATATCTGAATACAGAAAGCACTTTTTGCGTTAGCTGTACGTGTTGAAGCAGTAGTGTGTTTTAAGAATGTGAGCTGTGCAAATTCTAGCTTGTGAGGTAATGGCAAGTGTTTGCCTGCATAGACAATATATTTTTCCCCTTGAGGTACCCACACACCTAGTTTCCCTCAAGCTCATCATCTCTGTCAGGTTAATCAATAGGCACCGTATGGCAGAGGGTCAGTAATCAGTGTCATCGTGCCTTTAAATCGTGTTGAAAATTTGCTTAAAGCCTGGGCCAATTAACATCGAGATGATGAATGGATGGGAAGATGGGAAGAGCCTGACGCTCAGGGGCTTTGTGAGGAGGAGATGCTCAGCTGTTGAGCAGCAGACACCAGCGAATAAAATCAGCCATTCATGTGAGCTCAGTCCACCCACTCTTAATGATAATGTCAATCTAGCAAAATATATACACATTGGAGTTGTCACGAGTTCATAAATCAAAGGAGTTTGTCAAAGGCATTCAGATTAACGAGGCAGCAGCAATAACAAGTCAAATTTGCATAGAGAATTGCTCGAATCTCAGTAAATTATGATCCTGTTTTTCATTTGATTATTTGCTAATGTCTCAAGAGGGAGAATGATTATATTAGCATGCAAAATCTACTCCAGAAGTAGAAATCTGAGGTATAGAAGACCAGCACACTATGACAATTAATCAGTTTCTGCATACTAGCATAAATGCACAAGGCCCAGAAATGAACTTCTTTTTTATTATTATTTCTCCTTGCCACTGATCCAAATGGTTCAGCTTGACAGAGACTTTATATTGCTTTAACAGTGTTTTGAATTGTGCCTGCAGGCAAGACATAGTTATGCAGCTATAACCAACCTATCCATCTGCCAACCAGATTGGAATTCTCCTATCCAAGGCTTCCATTAACCCCCACTGACAGCTCCAAACAGGATTAAGAATTTGGAAGCATAAAAAAATAGTTGTTCTTTGCAAATATACACAATCCCTTTGCATTTTGAGAAAGGCTGCATCTGTGACTTATAATTAGTGTTGGACAATGTAGCAGAGGGGAAAACCTACTTGGTGTCTTTTGGACTTTTGTCACAGGGAGTAAGGTGGTACTAATGGAAGTTCTGTGTTTGGTTGCCCCCGAGAGTGCTTTCCATTCCATCCAATTCCTAATACTGTGCTTGGATTGGTGTATTACTAGAAAATATCACTTCTGGGAAACTTTAACTGGTGGATCTTGTTGAAGTTGAGCAATATAGGGAGACTTCGAGGTGGCTGTGGTTTAATAGAATATGTCAAATGATAAACATGCTGGAGAAGCAATGTACATGAGAACATGCCAGAGAATATTATCTTATGAGGACACTTGAGGCCCTCCTTAAAACTGATCCTAGAATAGTATTCTTCAGTCAACTTCTGAACTTAACCTAAGTTTTCTCCATTGTATCCTAGAAGAATTAATTAAAATTTGTTTAAACACACAATATACACACTATTCCCCCCATCCCCAGACACACCTTTTTTGTCACCTTTCATTGAATAGTTTGAAAGATTTTTATCCATGTAGCTAACTCACCTTTTAAACTTGCAGAAGAATATTTGTTCCTATTTTTGAAAATTGTAGGTCGTATATATTTTTGGAGGTTATAATTAGCTCCAAATCATATAATAAGGTAATGAGAAAAATATTAATCCACTTAATTGCTTTACAGATCAAGCCCATGCATGATATGATGTTTGCAACTAGCTATAGAAATTGGCCTCAACATTTTTCTCTTCACATGGTTTGTCATTTTACATAATGATAAACAACTGATTCAAAATCAGAGTTTTAATTCACCACAATTTGCCTGCTTTGCTAAGATGATAGTTTTTCCTGGCTACGGAGACCATTGAATTCTCCCAGTAAAGAATGTGGCATAGGTGGAAAAAATAACTTCTAGTTTTAGAGCTGGTTATTTTATTTATAGCAGATGTCTTTTCAAACAGATTTAGGCTCTGTTGCACCGTCCAACCTTGAGCAAGATGCTTACTCAAAGATTATTATGAGTCATTATGAGTGGCTTGACTTTTCATCACTGTGTAAATTAGTTTAGTTTTTTATTTGATTATATAATCAACTCTTAATTATCCATGTCATCAGGAGTTGTGTGTTCGAATAGATAACTGAAAACAGTAAATAAGCCACTTACTAGGTAGTGGAGAATATTGCTCCAGCCATAAACCTCTGAAAAGTTAAGAGTGCTTTACCAACTGAAGAACTTTTCCTTCTTAATGAAGGGTTGGCAAACTTTATTTGTAAAGGACCAGATAGTAAACATTTGAGGTTTTGTGGTCCATAGGATCTCTGTCCTGACTACCCACCTCTGCCATTGCAGTGTAAAAGCACCCACAGGTAAATGGTAATAAATGAGGATGGCTAAGTTTCAATAAAACTTTATTTAGAGCAGGGGCTTACAAAGTCCTCCTGTAAATTATACTGGCATTAAAGTGATAGAATGAAAAGACTGTAGTTGGCTCTCACTTTGAAGTTTCTCTGCTGTGGAAACCATTTTGAAAGCTAGCTGGATGGTGTGGGTGTAGGGTTTCAATTATTTATTAAGATCTTATTATCTGTATATTATGTAATGTGTTGGGAGGTAGAGGGAACCACAAAGACTGTCCAGTAAGCTTTCAGTCTTATTGGGTAGTTGAGAGTAAATACAGACATTCATCTATTTAAGTGCCAAACTGTGTGAACTAAGTAAAAATGTTAAGAAATTTCCAGTAAGATAAGATGGAATAGTTGTATATTTTTTAGAGGAGAAGTTGAAACTCATTTTAAGAATGGGTAGGACTTGAATTGATTAAGTAATTATGTTTATAATTCTAGACTAGCGTTAATAAAGATCCTTCTAGCCTGGAAATTTCAAGACCAAATCATGTTTATGAGACTATGAAGAGACTTGCTTAATTAGGGCAAAAAAAAAAAAGAGAGAGAGAGAAGTATGTTGAGGGAAATAACTTGATATAATGTAGCAGAAAATTCTGGAAGATCTTGAAAACCAGGCCTAGAACTTCATATTTGATTTCATGGAAACAAAGAGCCACTATAATTTTTGAAGAAAAAAGTAGTGGTGATTAAGAAAGATTAATCTGGCAATAATACTCAATCTAATAAACATTTAAAAACTCATATTATGCTCTCAAGCTTTGTGGGAAATATTAAAGGCAAAGGAGAAGAGGGTGGCAGAGGATGAGATGGTTAGATGGCATCACCGACTCCACAGACATGAATCTGAGCAAATTCCAGGAGATAGTGAAGGACAGGGGAGCCTGACTGGCTACACAGTCCATGGAGTTACCAAGAGTAAGATATGACTTAGCAACTGAACAACAACTACTGGAAAATGAAGGGGGAAAAGAAACTGGCCCTGCCTTGAAGAAACCTACAATGCAAGGTTGGGGTGGAAAGCTTATTCAAACAGAGATATAATAGAGAAATGAAACAATGTTTCCAAATAGAAATAAAGCGGCAATTCGAGTGCTTTTCTTATTTTGGAGAATGATAAATAACATGTAAATAGTGCAGGAGACTTTAATGGAAAGGTAAATTGGCCTAATTGTGGATGCTATCTGTTCTAAGAAGTTTGGCTTTATCCTACAGGTGACAGAGAGCAATAAAAGGTTTTTAGCAGGGGAGTAGTCTTTTTAGAACAATGATTCTGAGAGTAGTATATGAAATGGAGCAGATACAGATTTAGGCAAGAAGGCGATCTCAACAGTAGTAACACTGATAAGAGGTATTGGTGGTCTAGACTAGAGTAAAATGCAAAACTAAGGTTAAATCTATTAAAATACATGACTCAAAGGAAAAATTGAAGACCTAAAATTGGCTTCAGTCTATTTAAAGAAAAAAAAAAGGTGGGGATGGGAGGGATGAGTAAAAATTGACTCTGAGAATTTAAGTCTGGGATAGAAAGTTGAGAAGTAAAGAGCTAGCCTAAAATGAATGAGAATGGTAGAGTGCTTTAAATTTGGATATGTTGATTTTGAGACAGTTTTTTTTTTTTTTAATGTGATTCCTTTTTTCTTTTTTATTCACCTCCAGGTTACTTCTGGAAACATTTTATCCAAAATACGTAACATCCCTGAGATCTAACACATGAGCTTTAGTAGTATTTCATTTGACCTACCACGTCTGTTTTACCTATCAAATTTCTGTTACCAAGTCTGCATGTCTGCAGGTGTTAAAACTCTAATGCTTCCAGTTTGAAATTAAATTCAAAGTTATTAGTGAGGCTTTTATTCTGCCCTTAAAAATTCTAAACTAGTGAATGCTAGGTTAAGGCATAAATATTCAAGTTAATGTAAAATCCTTTACAGAAATATTTTAATGCTAATATTTATACACTATTGTTACTCTAGAACTACACATATATTCTGCAAATAATTTGCTATAATGAAATGTTCCATCTGAGTATTGTGAATGAGTTGTTTTGAGCAGTCAGGTTTTTCTAGTTGGCTCAAGGTTGAGTGGTAAAATACAACTTTTATTTTATTTTCTTTTCTTACAACTTTTATTTTTATTGAAACAATTTTTTCCCTCAGTTTATTTTTCATTTATCTGACTTCCGTTTTTCCATTTATTAACGTATTTTCTTCTGGATTTCATCTGTTTGGTTAATTTTTATTTTGACATAATTTCAGATGTGCAGAAAAGTTAAAAGAATAGTAAAAAATAAATAAATAAATAAAATCCCGTTATACTCTACATAGATTCTCCATATGTCAACACATTTGCTTTATCTCTGTACATGAAGTGAAGTGAAGTGAAAGTCACTCGGTTGTGTCTGACTCTTTGCGACCTCATGGACTATACAGTCCATGAAATTTTCCAGGCCTACTGGAGTGGGTAGCCCCTTCTCCAGGGGATCTCCCACATTGTAGGCATACACATATATATATATATTATAACAGGCTTCCCTGGTGGCTCAATGGCAAAGAATTTGCCTGCAATGCAGGAGGTGCAGGTTCAATCCCTGGGTCAGGAAGATCCCCTGGAGGAGGGCATGGCAGGTCACTCCAGTATTCTTACTTGCTGAATCCCATGGACAGAGGAACCTGGCAGGCTACAGTCCATAGGGTTCCAAAGAGTCAGACACGACTGAAACAACTTAGCATGCACATGTATATATTAACACCAATTTATTTATTATTTTTTCTGAGCTCTTTTAAAGATAGTTGCAGACACATGTCCTTTTATCCCTAAATATTTTCATTGTATGTTTCTAAAACCAAGGACATTCTTTTAAATAACCACAGTACAAATGACACAAATGAACTTATTTACAAGACAAAAATATTAAACTCACAGACATAGAAAACTAACCTAACCTAGGGTTACCAAGGGGAAAAGGGGAAGGGGTAAATTTGGAATTCGGGATTAACACTACTACCATATATAAAATAGATAAACATAAGGACCTACTATATAGCACAAGGAACTATATAGTTAATATCTTATAATAACTTATAATGGAAAAGAATCTGGAAAAGAATAAATATAAATGTATAGCTGAATCACTTTGCTGTATACCTGAAACATTGTAAATCAACTGTACTTCAGTTTAAAAAAAAAATAACCCCAGTACAGACTGTTGAAGTCAGGAAGTTGAATGTATAAACAAACTTTGGTACATCCATACAGTGCTACTCAGTTCAGTTCAGTTCAGTCGCTCAGTCATGTCCAACTCTTTGCGACCACAGTGCTACTACTTGCCAATAAAAAGGAAAGAACTGCTGAAATATGAAAGAACACAAATGAATCTCATAAGTGAATGTATTATTATGTTAGGTGAGAAGACAGGCTCAAAAAATTACATCCTATATGATTCATTGTATGACACCTTAGAAAAGACAGAATTATTGAGATAAAAAATACATCAGTGTTCCCTAGGGAAAGGAGTTGACTGTATCAAGGGGAAATTGGAAGGTAATGTAACTGCTTTACATCTTGATTGTGGTGGTGGTTGTATAACTTTATGCTTTTCTCAAAACTCAATAGAACTATACACCAAAAAAAATTTTTTTTCCACATGTTAATTTTAAAAGTGGAGAAACAACCAGGAAATTAACATTTATATTTTATTAGTTCATCTATAGACTTGTTTCAAATTTTTCCAATAATTCTTATATTGTCCTTTATACAAACCTTATGTCCCATTTATAATACCCACTCAATAATTGTCCATCAAGAACAGATGAAGTAAAGGGTGGAGAAGAAAGAAAATTGTGGATATGGGCTCGATAGTCCTTACTCACCCTCTTAGGCTCAGATCACTTGTTTCTCACTATGTAAGTCAGTGCAGAGGAGTTTACCATCAATTTTGTTTCAGCTCCTCCCCCCACCAAATAACTTCAGATCACAGGCTGCATTCAGTTTTGTCTCTTTAGTTTTCTTTAACCTGTAACAGTTCCTTAGTCTTCCTTTGTATTTTATGACCTTGACACTTTTTTTTGTTAGGTACAGACTAGAAATTTTCTAAGATTTCCCTCAATTCAGGCTAGTCTGTTGTTTCTCATGAGCAGATTGAGGTTATGTGTTTTGGGCAAGGTTACCTCAGAAGTAATAACGTGTTCTTCTCAATATACCATATCAAGAGGCACATAATGTTAAGGTGTTTTCTACCAGATCTCTCTTCTGTGAGGCTGTTTTTTCTTTTGTAATTATTAAGTATCTTATGTAGAAATATTTTGAGATTATGTGACTATCCTCTTATTTGTCACCTGCTAATTTGTATGATGAGTCTTACCCGCATCTCTTAATTACCCATAAGTATATATGGATGTGAGAGTTGGACTATAAGGAAAGCTGAGTGCCAAAGAATTGATGCTTTTGAACTGTGGTGTTGGAGAAGACTCTTGAGAGTCCCTTGGGCTGCAAGGAGATCCAACCAGTCCATCCTAAAGTAGATCAGTCCTGGGTGTTCATTGGAAGGACTGATGTTGAAGCTGAAACTCCAATACTTTGGCCACCTGATGTGAAGAGCTGACTCCTTTGAAAAGACCCTGATGCTGGGAAAGATTGAGGGCAGGAGGAGAAGGGGATGACAGAGGATGAAATGGTTGGATGGCATCATCGACTCGATGGACATGGGTTTGGGTGAACTCTGGGAGTTGGTGATGGACAGGGAGGCCTGGTGTGCTGTGGTTCATGGGGTTGCAAAGAGTCAGACATGACTGAGCGACTGAACTGAACTGAAGTAGAACTTAATTTAGCTTGATTGGACATGATTTAGAATTGGACATTTAGCTTGATATGACCAAGGGCAGCTGTGAATATTGCTTATTGGAATGCATCATAGTTAAAGATACAAGGAAAACTGTGCTACTGAACTGGGTGATGTTGGAGAGCACAGTCTTTGAGAACCACCAAGGTGACTATCAGGTATGTTGGCTGTTTCATCATTCCCGGCCATCCTCAAGACTGTAGAGCTATTAATTTCTTATTCACTGACTTTTTGGCTGTCCTCTTCACTCTGAGAAGGATACCTTACTTCTTACTCCTGATAACATGACTGTTTAATGTCACTACCTCTGTTTTAAGCAACAACATAATTGAATTTTTTTGTATTGATTTGTTTTCTCATGGTGGATGTTCCAGTAAAAAGTAAAAAATGATTAAAGAAGTCAGGAAAAAGAGCAAAAAATGTTGGGTTAAACTCTCTAAAAAAGAACTAACTATAACAGTGTTTTTCTCCTTTTCCTGCGTGTTAATGTTAAAGTTACCTTTTTTTTAAACAACAAAATAAATAATATATATATCCTTTGCCCTGATGGGATGGAGAAGGGAAAGGAGCTCCTCTTCAGCTCTGTGTTCTGCTCTAATGTAGTAATCATCCTTTAGCTCCCTTCATCTTTTAATACCTTAGACGTTCTTATAATGCTCACTCAACAGTTTCCCATCTAAATCAGAAAAAATAGAGGGTCAGGAGGAAGAAAATTGCTGATTTGGGCTAGATAGCCATTGAGCACAGAAGAATTGATGCTTTTGAACTGTGGTGTTGGACTAGACTCTTGAGAGTCCCTTGGACTGTAAGGAGATCCAACCAGTCCATCCTAAAGGAAATTAGTCCTGAATATCCATTGGAAGGACTGATGCTGAAGCTGAAACTCCGATACTTTGGCCACCTGATTCGAAGAACTGACTCACTGGAAAAGACCCTGATGTTGGGAAAGATTGAAGGCAGGAGGAAAAGGGGACGACAAAGGATGAGATGGTTGGATGGCATCACTGACTCAAAGAACATGAGTTTGAGTAAGCTCCGGGAGTTGGTGATGGACAGGGAAGCCTGGCGTCCTGCAGTCTATGAGGTCGCAGAGTCGGACACAACTGAGCAACTGAACTGAACTGACTCATCGCATTAGGTTAAGATCACAGTTTTTTTGCTATGTAATTTAGTGTAGAGAGCTTGCCATCAGTTTTGTTTCATCCCAAGCACCTGTAGAGTAAAAATGTGCTTTATAATGTCTTCAGTATAACAGACTTTCACCAGAAAGTAATTAAGCTTCCAACTTTATTATGATGACATTAAAAAAATTTTTTTTTGAAATATAGGAGCTTACATTGAATTAAACAGGTTTAGGTAATCTGAAATGGTATTTTATTTAAAGGAGGGTGCGTAACTTCATGGACTGGGAAGTAGTTACTTACAGATTATAAGTTTAAAATTGAATATTGGCTTAATTGAATACAATTCATTTGTATTGGAGAATAAAAGCAGTTAGAATTCTGAAGTTATTGAGCTTCTATCCCTAGCTTGTAACATAACATTTTTTTTTCTTTTTCTTTGTATTGATTTTAGGGACCTTAAAGTGGTCATTACAAATGTAAAATATTAAGTTAAACCTCATAAAAGATTTCTGGCCAAAAGGAACACCTTAGTGTGCTGGCCTATCAAGGTGTGACACAGAAGGCACACAGATGTTAGCCATAGAGGGCCTCTTGATATAAAATGCAAAAAATGTATACTAAGTTTAAAACACCATTATGATCCTGTATTCGATTTCATACTTGTATGAAATTTTTCCGTTAAACTCATGTTGGATATAATTTTTGGATCTGAAAGTAACTCCTCAGTTAGAATATGATGAATATATGTAATATAATAAGTAAATCAGCTGCACTTTCTAAAATATTAACATTACACATGTAATTGGATGAGGGCATGGCAACCCACTCCAGTATTCTTGCCTGGAGAATCCCATGGACAGAGGAGCCAGGCAGGCTATGTCCATTGGGTCACAAAGGGTCAGGCACGACTGAAATGACTTGGCACACACTCATACATGTAATTGTGGAAAATAGAGCCCAAATAATGTGTATTTCAATTTTCTGTATTTTGCCTTGCAGATAGTGATTTACATGTGTGGATTGCCAGATTTTTTTCAGTTTTTTTTTAATGTGGTAAAATACACATAGAATTTATCATCTTAACCATTTTAAAAGTATATAGTTCAGTGATATTAAATACATCCATAATGTTGTGCAACCATCACCCCCATTCATCTCCATAATTCTTTTCATCTGGTTAAACTGAAACTCTACCCATTGAACAATAATTCCCCATTCCTTCCTTCTCACAGCCCCTGGTAATCAACATTCTACCTTCTGTATGAATGATTTTGAACACTCTTAAGTGTGTTATGTCAGTGGAATCATGCTGTATTTATCTTTTTATGACTAGCTTATTTCACTTAGTATAATGTCTTGGTATAATGTCTTCAAGATTCAACAATGTTGTGGTATGTGTCAGAATTTCCTTCCTTTTTAAGGCTGAATATTATTCCATTGTAAGTATATACTGAATTTTGCTTAACCATTCATCCATCAGCATACACTTGCATTGCTTCCGTGTTTTAGCTGTTGTGGATAATGCTGCCACAAACACAGATGTACAAATATTTCTTTAAGACTCCTCTTTCAGTTCTTTTGAGTATGTACTCAGAGGTGGAATTGTTGGATCATATAGTAATTCCTTTTTTAATTCTTTGAGAAACCATACTGTTTCCCATAGTAGATATACCATTTTACATTCCCCCCAAAGATGCACGAAAGTTCATTTTTCAACAGCCTCATCAATACCTGTTATTTTTTGCTTGTTTGTTTTTGATAATAGCCTACCTAATGAATGTGTGGTACCTTGTAGTTTTGCTGTTCATTTATGAAATGAGTAGTGATACTGAACATCCTTTCATGTGCCTGTTGACCATTTGTATATATTCTTGGATAAATTTCTATTCAAGTCTTCATCCACTTTTGAATCAGGTGGTTCTGTTTTTTGTTGTTGAGTTTTCACAACGTCTGTCTATATTCTGGATGTTAATTCTTTATCAGATAAATAATTTGCAATCTTCCCTCCATTTTATGGGTTGCCTTTTTACTCTGTTGATATTTAGAACTCTGAACTTGCTTCCAATTGAATTGTTATTTCCCTCTTTTTAAGTATTAAACATCTCATTGACATTTTAGGGTCTTCTAGCTGCTATTTGAGTTTACAGTGGCAAGAGTGGATTTTAACTGTTAAACCCTGATTAAATTTTATTGCTTTAAGCTAACTAAGCACTATTTTTAATAAAATCAAATCTGAGAGAGGAAGAGAAATAACTAAATTTTTTTTAGGATCCGACTTTGAGAACTTGGACCAATCAAACTTTACTATGGTTTAAAACTTTTAAGAGAAGGCAGTAATCCTGGCTTAAGTTGTTATCAGCTAAGTATAGATTGGAGCTTTTTCGTGTCCAGTGCCAACCTACATTTTCAAAGAATGATAAACTAGACTTATAATGAATATGATCTGCTGGGCAGTGCTTAAATATAGATGAAATACTTTCCCACCTAGGTCCCTACATACATTTATTTATATACATGGGCATATGTTTTCCTTTACATAAGTGTATGTCTATATGTATATAAATCTTCATATGAACAAATGCATAAATATACACGGTATTCTAGCTTACAGAATTAGAAATGTAATTCAGTTTACTCCCACAGAATAAGATTGAAGATAATGAGAACTGAATTAAAGCTTACTTTCTTTCACAGAATTCCTCAGAGAGAGAAGACTGTAATAATGGCGAACCCCCTAGGAAGATAATACCAGAGAAGAATTCACTTAGACAGGTATGAAATTCAGTCTTACTTAAAATAAAAAGCTACCAACAACAAAACAAAAGACAGGAAACCCTCAATTTGCCATTTGTTAAGTACTGGAGCTTAAATTAAGAATACTCTGAAGTTTGTCTGGCTCTCAAGTCATCAATTTCAATCAGTTAACATTGTTTTCCCAGTCATTTAAAAATTATCCTAAGTGTACAAGTACAGGGCAGTCAGTTGTTTACACGTAGTGAAAACAAAAATCAAAGGAAAGTTTTCTTATTCAGGGGAAAATAACTTGAAATGTATCTTAAATGCAGATAGTAGAATAGTTTAAACCTTACTTTTTTATTAAGATTCTTCATACGCTGAAAAATAATAAAAACTAAAAGGGATCTGCCAGTAATGAAGTTAGCTCCTATAAGTCTGAGCAAATTTGTTTGCTTTTTCTGGAAGTAAAGGCCAATATTAATGACAACTTTAAAATAATTTTTACTCACCACAGTGCCCGACTTCTCAAAGATAATATTTTCTTTGAAAGTTCAATTCTGTGGTGCTCTGTTTTTAAAAACTAAAATGTTAAAAAACATTTGGTCAAAAAATTGGTTCTTCTCACTGCCTGTAGCAACCTCTAACATCTTCCATCTCCCACTGGCAGCAAAAACAAGTTCTTACAGTGTTGCCAGAGAATAGGTATGCACAAATATTTATTTTAAATATAAAATTGGAGTAAATGAGCACCAGCAGTAGTAAAAATAATTTTAATTTACTTGCATCTATGGCATTATTCTAAGAAGAAGGAGAAGAGATTGAATATTTGTTGAGCACCCACTGTGAAGCTGATACTTAATTTTACTTAACCCTCACAAGAACCGTATAAAGTTGCTAGATATGATTTCCAGTTTATAGATGAAGAAAATGGAGGCCGAGAAAGATCTGATGACTTGTTTAATTATCAAGTCAGTGATTTGAAAGATCTCAGTGTTGCCAAAGCATTTTTACTTCCGCCCTCTACCTCTAGTCGGTAGACAGTGTTAATTTAGGGGGAAAGTAATTGAAATTGTGACACATCACTTTTTATTTATGTTAAAACAATTTTGGATGGAAATTTTTTTAATAAAAATAATTGTAAGTAGAATTGAATCTGTTCAGGAAGCTTTGTTAAATAGCCAGAGGATCATCAAGCATTGATATTGTTCAGTTAGAGTTTTAACTCTTAGAGATAAACACCTGATCTATAAATCTAAATATATAGGATGAAATTGAATAAGATAAATTTGGAAGTGGAAACACTCTGCCCACTACACAGAAACAACTGTCAGAAAACAATGACATGACAAAAAGTTTTGGCAACTTTATTTAAGCTAACAAACGAATTTTCACTCTGCAAAGTTATAAATTAATTTTAATAGGCTGATCCAGATGGTCCATTTGGAAAATGGATAGGCTGATCTGTTGAAAATTAAACTAAATTTATCTCTCTCATACTTCAAACTGAAGCAAGAGAGAGAATCGTGCCTATTAAGTCCAGCACATACAGATGGACCAGTAGGTCACACATGGGACTAATCTGATTCATTTTAAAAATAAATGCATACATTATTAAATCATTTTCTACTTGCAAGATCTGTTTTGTGCAGTGTTTGAAAAAAATTTAATGTTTTTATTTTTTCATTGCTTTTTTAGCAGGTTCTCTTTACCCCGTCTGCTTTAATTTAACAAGCATTTTTTAGTTTTGTTTTTATCCTCCTAGTGCTCCAAAATTATTTTTCTAATATCTGTCATTCAGTGTTGAGATCCAAGCTCTGAAGATTAATTAGGTCATGAGGCTTTCCCCCCTCCTTTCTTTGTAAAGGGTTTTATCTCTATTCTCTTTGTGAAGAGCATGAACTCAGTGTTCTTGGAAAGAGAAATGGCCTTTAGAAATGGGGAAGTAAGAGATCCTCCTGGGGCCCTCAGAGTCTTTTAGCTTCTGGGTGTTTTAACAGCCCCATGAATGCAGATTTGTAAATTTATTGCAGTGCCATCTGTTTTTTTGCTGGAACCAGATTACTGTTGGCTTGTGTCTGTCTATTGTGGTGGTCACTCCCTAGGAGCTTGCCCTCTCAATCTTAGGGATGAGTGATGAATAACAGGGGTCAATACTAGAGGGTCACAGGGCAGCTGTCCAGGACTGCTCTGAACTTGATTACCCCATCACTGAGTTTTTAATGTAGGATATAGTATAGAAACTGTTTATACGCCCTCTTTTCTCTATGCATAGGACAATAATGAAATGCCATTTGCTCTCCATACCCCGCCTTTAGTCAAGTTATATAGATAAAAAGGTGTCAGAGCTGCCTTTTACCTCATGTCGATATAAGTAGGATTTGCATCATGTGGCCTAGTCCCTTAACTTGAGATTGTTTTGCATACTATTTCTAGTATGCAAGCCCCTAGTATTTCTAGGGGCTTACCACTCTTTAACCACTGGTTTTAAAATACTGTTATGTTCTAATAAATTTAGTGTTGTTTTGAACTAATTTTAGAGTTTATATATATTATTCTAAAGTATAGTTTAATCATTGTTGATAGGATATGAACACTGCCTGTTAATTTAGAGTTATTTAACTGTTAGAGGAACTGAAAGAAGTATCACTACAGTTCTTACATTAAAAAAGGTAAAAGGGAATATTATAAATAACTTTATACCAAATATTTGGCATCTTTGATGACATGGACCAGTTCCTTGAAAAACACAACTTACTGATACCAAAACAAGGTGAAATAAAATTTGAAGAGCCCTATGTCTGTTGAAAAACTGAATTATCAAAAGGCCCACATGGTTTTCTGGTGAACTCTATCAAACATTTGAGGAATAAATAACACCAAAATAGAAAACAGAGTAGAAAAGAACCCTCCCTGACTTGTATTATGAGTTTACTGTAACCATAATTCTAAGGCTTGACAAAGACATTAGCAGAAAAAAGATTGAAAGAGAAAGTCAGAAGACATTACTCCCTATGTCACCAAGTTGTTTTGTATACCTGCTTTTCCATTTTATATCCAATATTAGAAGGCAGTGGGGGGTGTGTGATTATTTTTTTAATTTTCTAAATTTCTGAATAATCTTCTGACCTCTTGTTGTTATAAGTGTAAACTTTTATTTAAAAGATGTACAGAGTAGCTACAATTTTTTTACTTTTATTCCTAGAATGTGAAGCCCAGAAAACCATAGCAACTGTGTTCATAGTATTCATATCTACAAACAAGGGCAAAGGCCTGAGAGGATACATGAAAGTACTCATTACTTTTTGAAAACATAGCCTTACAACATGCATACTCCTTCTTAGCTTTACATTGGTGCTAATAGGATCTGTCAACTCTGCCTTTCTCTGTAATTGAGTAAATTGTGACCTCGGTCTAATCCCTCCCCCATCCCCCATTCCCTTTGTGTATGTGTCCACTTACCATCCTGAGAACGTGGGTAGTGATAAATAAAGCATTGAGTAGAGCCCTCTCAACTCTTTGAAAGCAGCATGATGCCAGCCCTCTAGTTATATTTCTTTAAGTGTTTACGTTTTTCTGTATTCTTTCTCTTGTGTAGCTGGAACCCTGGGGATGCAAAGCCATGAGAGAGGCCAAGAAGCTAACAAAGTAGCTGTCTCCCTTGTTAGCTTGTTCCTTTATTCTTTAAAAACAAGATAAAAACCATCTGGCTCAGGGCATTACATTTTCCTCCCCCATGCACCTCTATAGATGGAGGCTTCACCTGCAGTGAGGGTTTACATTGATTAGGGAGGGAGCAGTAATTCAAGCTTCCATCCTCTTCAAGGATACTTTGCAGTCTTTAAAGGTGCTGACCCACTGAGTTAAACTGTCAAGGGAGGATAAAAAAGTATCTTCATCCCAGGAGGTAACAGCTGCCAGGTTTTCAACACCTTGCAGGCTGCTGGAAAAATGTCGCAATTGTCAGCTGAAGAAAAATGACTCTCTTGTCATCTTCTGTTAATGACTGGGCCTTATAAAAGGAACTGCATAAGCCTTTTAGAAGGAATAAGTAGCTGTTTTCCTTTCCTACCACCCCACCCCTCCCCTAAATTCCTGTGTTGTTCTAAACATTAACTTGGAGTAGATGCACAGAAACCAGCAGTAAAGAACTTAAAGTTAAAACAATCCAGTGTAAGCATGGAGGTCTGATTGGCATAGCTCCTTTATACAGTTGGATGAGTAGGAGGAACAAGCACATCGCTGACACAGAAAATGACATTATCATGTGTATGAACAAAACAACAACAACAACAAAAAGTCATTCATAAGCCAGTGAACTGAGAGAAAACATACTGTATTTCTGCTCTTAGGAGGACAATTTGTTTTCAAGCAGCATCCAGATGGGTAAATACCACGACATTTCTTTTTCAAGAGAGCCACTTCCTTTATAAACAAAAAAGTAAGAAACTCACTGAATTTACTTCCTTTAATAGCTCTGTAGTGTTTGTATAATATGTAATGGCATTGCCTTCTTTCTGATTTGATTGATGAGGGGGAAAGGTTTAATGAAGTCCCTCATATCAGGCTGGCAGGTTTTTTTCCTATTTGTTTTAGGTTAGTCATTTTAATTGTATTGAGTAATTAGAAGGTACACACAGCCAAGGGAGCTTTGTTCTGATAATTGCTCAAGAAAACCCGTTCCATATCTGCTGTTGCCTTATGTTAAGATATTTCTCCCCCTAGTGGAAATAGTAAGCACTTTGATTTGGCAGTAGGCAAGGTGTAATTGCAATATGACAAACTGTGCTTCAGGGACTATCTTGTAAATACTTTAGTTTGGAGTTTGGCATTATTTCATTATATATGTATGCTTTTTCCCCCTATGAAACTTCCTACTTCTTTTTTTTCTCCTGAAGTGCTTTGGGCTTTGGATGGGAAAAAATTGCCTGAGATGTTTATTAAAAAAACAACAACAACACAAAAACATAGTGCATCCTGGGTAATGTTCTGCAGCTTGACTTAATTTTAGTCATCTGTTTTAATTACCTATTTATAAAAATGCTTTTGCATTTGTAGACATTATTTAATACTTCAGAAGAAGCACCTCATTTGAAATAAATAAATAAATTGTACTTCTTTTAAATAGTCCATGTAAAAGACCTTAAAGGTAATTAATGTAGGTCTCTTAAGTAAGACAGAAGTGATCTTTCCAAGTCTGATGAAGTGATTTGTTTATTTAACTTCCCACTTTGGCTGAATCCTTCAGAGTCTAATAACTTTTTTTGTTTTTTAAACATGGCTTTTGCAATTTGTGTCTAGCTACAAAAACCCGTTTTCAAAAAGAAGCAATTTAATAATCAGCAGTCTTAAAATTACTTTGAGGAAGGAAGAGTGTATAGGGGGTTGATTTTTGTTTTATTTTTATTTCGGTGTAATCATTCTTTGATAAATTGTGTAATCACTGACTTAGTAGAAAAAATACTATTGAACTCCTGGGTTGCAATGACCATAAAAAGTGTATTTTCATATAGAGACATAAGATACTGTGAATAAATTATAAAAGAAACAGTTTATATGCTGGTTGAAGTCCATATGGGCCCAATTCATTTTGTGTTCAGTGCTTAATCTGGATGTACCATTAAAAAGGTAGGAGGGGCTATTGTACCAGTTGCATGAGTCCTTAAAAAAAAATCTGCCATAAGAGCAACATGGAATGAGATCAGATACAGCTTTGCATCTATTGAATGAGATTTGATAGCATCATTGTGGCATTTTTAAAGCTCAGTTTCACCTTCCCTAGATGTCGCTTTTAGTTTGCTTTTTCTATCCCATATATATATATATATATTTCTATATATATCTGAAGGTCCCTGTATACGTGCCTTCCCACCCCCCAATCACTAGCCATTTTCATTATAGTATGTCTTGTTTTGCTATAGGACTGCTGAACAGATTTCTTAAGCAGCTTTTTGCAAGGTTAAAAAAATGCAGCCTGGTAACAAGTTTGTGTCATTTTAAATATATACCTTCTAGTAAATAAGGAGAAGTCTGGTAATCAATCCCTTTTAGTGTGTTATATGTTTCACCTGACAACTAAACCTTCTATTGATTAGCCATTACTTTGTTAGATAATCCTATGTCATTGAATCCATTGTAAAAAATTAAACTCTTTAAAATGTTTTACCCTAGCAGCAGTGTGAAAATTGAAAACTTGTTCAGAATTACAGCCTGCTTTTACAAAGCAGGTAGTTTTCAGCAAGGCATCTTACTGGTTTATGCTTATGTGCTTTATATGCAATATAAAAACGTATTAAAGTACTCCAACGCAAAGCTCTCTGCCTCTGGTTTAGAAATGAAGCTACCTTTTCAGATGCTGTATGGAGATAGAACCTATCTTGCCTGTGGCTGTTATACTCACTAGTTTATTTTAGCTGAAAGGAGTCTTATAATAGTAAAATTCTGAAAGTAAAATATTTGATTCTTTGGCCTTTTTGTTTCAGACTGATCTAAGGACTCTGACCAGTTGTAGTTTAGTAATCTAGGTGACTTCCTTTGGAGAAAAAGATCATATACCCATTTTACAGATGGAATGTCTAGAAAATAAAAACCTGTATATATCCTTGGGCTTCCCAGGTGGCGCTAGTGGTAAAGAACCTGCCTGCCAGTGAAGGAGACTTAAGAGACACGGGTTCAATCCCTGGGTCGGGAAGATTCCCTGGAGTAGGGCATAGCAACCCACTCCAGTATTCTTGCCTGAAAAATCCCACGCACAAAGGAATATCTCAGGCTACAATCCATAGGGTCACAGAGTCAGACATGACTGGAGCAACTTAGCATGCATCTGCATCCCTACTCTGGAAACTCCTAAAAGTTTCCTGAATCTAACTAATGTTCCCCCTGAGTTGTATTATACTCATTTCTGAGGGTAAAAGAAATTTTGGAGAAAAATTCATTTTCTCCCTGCCATGACTTTTTTTTTTTCTTTTCAGAAAAATAAAATAACATTTTTATTAACTGTTCAAACCTCTAGTACTTTATCCCTGAAATGTTAACTGCATACTTTTATATTTTCATTGAAATAAAGGTTTCATACAGTGAATTACATATATATTAATTGCATAAGTCACTGAATTTTTGACATCTTTTCGGCTATGTAACCACCACCCCAATCAAGCTATCAGTTCAGTTCAGTCGCTCAGTGTCAGACTCTTTGTGACCCCACGAACCACAGCACGCCAGGCCTCCCTGTCCATCACCAACTCCCGGAGTCCACCCAGACCCATGTCCATCAAGTCATTGATGCCATCCAACCATCTCATCCTCTGCCGTCCCCTTCTCCTCCTGCCCTCAATCTTTCCCAGCATCAAGGTCTTTTCAAAGGAGTCAGCTCTTCACATCAGGTGGCCAGAGTATTGGAGTTTCAGCTTCAACATCAGTCCCGCCAATGAACACCCAGGACTGTAGGACATTTTCATTACCCAAGAAAGTTCCCTCATTCTCCTTTCCAACCAGTTTCCCTGCCCACAATGAATCAAACATTGATCAGCTTCCTGTCATAGATTAGTTTCACCTTGCTTGAATTGTGTGTAATAGAATCATACATGTTGGGGTCTCACTCTCACTCAGCATAATGTTTATGAGATTCACTATACTACTGTGTTTATCTAGTTGTTCATTCTCTTTTACTGTACAGTATATTCTATTGAATAAATATACCACACTTTGTTTTCTTCCTTTGATAGACACTTGAGCTATTTCCATTTTTTAAAATGAAGTTGCTGTGAATGTCCTTTAAGCTTTTTTGGTGAGCATGTGTTAAATACTTTTTCATGTGCTTATTGGCTATTAGGATATTATCTTTTGTTAAGTATCTGGGGGTTTTTTTTTGCATTAAACGAATTGCATTGTCTGTCTTCAGTTGCTCAGTCGTGTCCGACTCTTTGCGACTCCATGGACTGCAGCACACCAAGCCTCCCTGTCCATCACCAACTCCCTGAGCTTGCTCAAACTCATGTCCATTGAGTGGGTGATGCCATCCAACTATCTCATCCTCTGTCGTCCCCTTCTCCTCCACCTTCAAACTTTCCCATCATTGGGGTCTTTTCCAAAGAGTCAGTTCTTTGCATCAAGTGGCCAAAGTATTGGAGTTTCAGCTTCAACATCAATCTTTCCAGTGAATAAATAGGACTAATCTGCTTTAGGATGGACTGGTTGGATCTCCTTGCAGTCCAAGGGACTCTCAAGAGTCTTCTCCAATACCACAGTTCAAAAGCATCAATTCTTTGGCGCTCAGCTTTCTCTGTAGTCCAACTCTCACATCCATACATGACTACTGGAAAAACCATAGCCTAGACTAGACAGACCTTTGTTGGCAAAGTAATGTCTCTGCTTTTTAATATGCCATCTAGGTTGGTCATAACTTTCCTTCCAAGGAGAAAATGTCTTTTAATTTCATGGCTGCAGTCACTGTCTGCAGTGATTTTGGAGCCCCAAGAAATAAAGTCTGTCACTGTTTGCATCATTTCCCCATCTATTTCCCATGAAGTGATGGGACCAGATGCCATGATCTTAGTTTTGTGAATATTGAACTTTAAGCCAGCTTTTTCACTCTCCTCTTTCACTTTCATCAAGAGGCTCTTTAGTTCTTCTTCACTTTCTGCTATAAAGGTGGTGTCATCTGCATATCTGAGGTTATTGATGTTTCTCCCTGCAATCTTGATTCCAGCTTGTGCTTCATCCAGCCCAGTGTTTCTCATGATGTACTCTGCATAGAAGTTAAATAATCAGGGTGACAATATACAGCCTTGATGTACTCCTTTCCCAATTTGGAGCCAGTCTGTTGTTCCATGTCCAGTTCTAACTGTTGCTTTCTGACCTGCATACAGATATCTCAAGAGGCAGGTCAGGTGGTCTGGTATTCCCATCTCTTTAAGAATTTTCCACAGTTTGTGGTGATCCACACAGTCAAAGGCTTTGGCATAGTCAATAAAGCAGAAATAGACGTTTTTCTGGAACTCTTTTGCTTTTTGATAATCCAGCAGATGTTGTCAGCTTGATCTCTGGTTCCTCTGCCCTTTCTAAAACCAGCTTGAACACCTGGAAGTTCACGGTTCACATACTGTTGAAGCCTGGCTTAGAGAATTTTGAGCATTACTTTGCTAGCGTGTGAGATGAGTGCTATTGTGCGGTAGTTTGAGCATTCTTCGGAGAAGGCAATGGCAACCCACTCCAGTACTCTTGCCTGGGAAGTCCAATGGATGGAGGAGCCTGGTTAGGCTACAGTCTATGGGGTCTCAAAGAGTTGGATATGACTGAGCGACTTCACTTTCACTTTTCACTTTCACGCACTGGAGAAGGAAATGGCAACCACTCCTGTATTCTTGCCTGGAGAATCCCAGGGCCAAGAGCTTGGTAGGCTGCTGTCTCTGGGATCACACAGAGTCGGACACGACTAAAGCAACTTAGCAGCAGTAGCAGTTGAACATTCTTTGGCATTGCCTTTCTTTGTGATTGGAGTGAAAACTGACCTTTTCCAGTCCTGTGGCCCCTGCTGAGTTTTCCAAATTTGCTGGCATATTGAGTGCTGCATTTTCACAGCATCATCTTTTAGGATTTGAAATAGCTCAGCTGGAATTCCATCACCTCTACTAATTTGTTTGTAGTGATGCTTCTTAGGCCCACTTGACTTCACATTTCAGGATGTCTGGCTCTAGGTTCATACCATTGTGATTATCTGGGTCATGAAGATCTTTTTTGTCTGTCTTAGTTCTAGATAACAGTCCTTTGTCATCTGTGTGTTCTGAATATCCTCTCACAATCTGTATCTTGCCTGTTTACTCATGGTGTGTTTTTGATGAGAAGTTTCTGAGTTTTGAATGAAGTTCAGTCTATTAACCTTACCTCATGATTATAAAGATATTCTAGATTTTATTCTAGAAGCTTTATAAATTTTAGCTTTTGCCTTGAATTCTGGCCCATTTCAAATTAATTCTTAAGTGTGCTGTGAAATATTTTGAGGCTCATTATTTTCTCCATAGTTTTTTTGGACTGAGAATTATTAAGATAGTTTATTTCTTCCTTCAATTTATTATTAACATTTTATTGTACTTATTTTCTTATTTGTTTGCTTGGCTAGTGATTATAGTATTTATTTGTTTAATTATTTATATTTTTATTAAAATACAGTTGATGTATTTCATACCACATTATAATAAGTTACAGGTGTACACTATAGTGACTCACAGTTTTTAAAGGTTATACTACATTTATAGTTACTATAAAATATTGGCTATATTCCCTGTGTTGTACAATCTCCAACTTTTTTATTCACTTGTTTTGGAACCATTGCTGAAAAGACTTTCCTTTCCTCCACTGAATTACATGGGTGCCTTTGTCAGAAATCAGTTGGCTGAACAAATGTAGTCTATTTCTGAACCTCCTGGAAAGGAGACTGCTTGCTGCTGTATGCAGAGCAAAGGGTATCAGTGGCTGAGGCACTGACCAACTCCTACTTCATGTCCCTGCGTGACACAGAAGATGAGTTCAAGGTCTTCTGTTTTTTTAGAGGTGTCTGTCCTTGCACTGAACACTGCACTGTCTTGATTATTGTAGCTTTGTTAATTCTTGAAATCAGGTAGTGTGAGTCCGCCACATTTTTAATACTGTTTTGGCTATAGGTACTTTATACTTCTATATAAATTTTAGAATTGTTAGAATTTCTATTAAAAGAAGTCTATGGGGGTGTTGATTTGGATTTTTTTTTTTTGAAGCTCAAATATCTATTTGCATAGAATTAACTGCTCAATAATAGAGTCTTCCAGTGTGCAGACATGGTCTGTATCTCTGTTTGTCTTTTAAAATTTTTCCAAGCAATGTTTGTTTTCTTTTTTCCAGTTTTCAGTGTCCATTTTGTGTATGTAGTTTGTTAGATTTATTCCTAAGTATTTAATGTTTTTTCAGTGCTATTATAAACTTTTCTCATTCTCTGATTATTGTTAAGAGTATATAAATGCAGTTGGTTTTTGACTGTTGTCTTTGTTTCCTATCATTTGTGAATAAAGAGAATTTTTTTCTTTTCAACTTACTTGCCTTTTGTTTCTTTTTCTTTATTTGAATTGCTAAGGCCTCCATATAATGTCGAATAGATGTGGTAAGAGGACATCTTTGCTTTGTTCCCAGTTGTGAGAGAGTTTTAAATAGTCTTTCACCACTAAGAATGATGTTCGTTGAAATTTTTTAGGTGCCCTTTATGGGATTGAAGAAGTTCCCATTTATTTCTAGCTTGCTGAGGTATTTTTTTTAAGTTATAAATTGGTGTTTAATTTTGTCAAATGCATCTCCCATTCTATTAATGTGGAGAAGCACATCAGTTGACTTTGTTAAGAAGTTTTGTGTCAAAACTTTTGTTTTGTGTCAATCCCTTTTGTTCAAAAGGGATTTTAGTTTGTAGGTTGTTTTTTTGTTTTTTTTTTTTTCTGATATCTTTGTTGTGATGTTCTTCCTTACTATTAAGTAGAACTCACCAGTAACACTGTCTGGCCCAGAAGGTTTCTTTGTGGGAAGATTTTTTTTTTAATTTATGTGTAATGTAGTGTGCTTAATTGCTTAGTCGTGTCCAACTCTTTGCGACCCCATGGACTATAGTGCCCCAGGCTCCTATGTCCATGGGGATTCTCCAGGCAAGAATGCTGGAATGGGTTGCCATGCCCTCCTCCAGGGGATCTTCCCAAGCCAGGAATCAAACCCAGGTCTCCCACATTGCAGGCTGAGTCTTTACTGCCTGAGCTACCAGGGAAGCCATTTATGTGTAATAGTTTCTAATAATTTCAGCTTCTTTAATAGTTATAGAGCTGTCTGTTGTTATTTAGTCGCTAAGTCACGTCCAACTCTTTTGTGACCCCATAGCCCACTAGGTTCCTCTGTCTGTGATTGGAGTGGGTTGCCATTTCCTTCCCCAGGGGATCTTCTCGACCCAAGGGTTGAACTGCATCTCCTGCATTGGTAGGCAGATTCTTTACCACTGAGCCACCTGGGAAGCCCCTATAGAACTGTCCAGATTTTCTGTTTCTTATTCTGTCAGTTTTAGTCATTTGTATCTTTCAAGAAATGTATCCTGTTTTATTCAACAGATTGTAATCCATTAATATTTTATTTTAATACTCTTCCATTTTGTCAAATGAGAGCCCATTTAGGCTGGCATCTGTGCCCCTATGATATATGTCCATTATTCCCTGAGTATTTCCAGGTTCGTCTTGTATTTACTCTGTCCATTCCAGGAATCAAGCATTTCTCCAGGGAGCTATGGCTCCTTTTAGTGCCGAATTGTATTTAGAAGACAGGATTTAAATGTTAACTTTTATTTTACATCTATATTATATATTTTGTTTTTTTTTTCAAGTATTCTTTAAATTTATCAAATTATATTATATATTTTGAAAACCATGAGTTCACATTGATATCTCCAGTTCCAATACAGTGTCAACAGAGTTTGTTTTAGGCTTTTCCCTTTTCATATTTGTAATTCTCCTTTAATGGTAAGAAACCTGGTTTGAGTTTTTCCCTCTTAGCACTTTAAAAGTCCCTGTTCCTTGGGAACTCCGTGGTGGTCCAGTGGTTAGGACTTGGCGCTTTCACTGCCAAGGGTTCAGTTCAATCCCTGCCACTGAGGTGCAGCACCCCCCCCTGCAAAAAAAATTAAACAATGTGTTCCTTTGTCTTCTAGACTTCATTGTTTATGGTGAAAAATCTGCCATTATTTACATTGTTGCTCCCATATATATGGAATCCCCTTTTGCTGCTTTTAAGGTTTTGTTTTTGTTACTGGTTTTCAGCAGTTTTGACTGTCTTGGGGACCTAGGTTTTATTTTCTGATATTTAGGGGCTTTTTGTATTTAATCTTTTGGGGTTTACTGTTCTTACAGTAGAAAGCCAATGGTTTTCACCAAATTTGAGAAATAGTTGGTCACTATTTTTATAACTTTCTGTGCCCAATTTTTGCCTCTCTTCTGGGTCTCCAATTCCATAATGTTTGATCATTGAAAATTGTCCCACAGGTGACTGAGACTCTGTTCTTTTTTTTTCTTTTTCCCTTTCTATTCTTCAGATTATTTCAGTTGATCTGCCTTTTAAGTTCATTGGCCTTTTTTTTCTGCCATCTCCAACCTGCTTTTAAGCTCATCCAATAAATTTTTAATTTCAGGTAACATATTTTTCCATTCTAGAATTTGTTTGGCTTATTTTAGTTTTTTATTTTAATGGTGAAAATTTCCATCTGTTTACTCACTGTGGTTGTATCTTTCCTTAAGTTGTTGAACATACTTGTTATAGCTTCTGTAGAACCTTTATGAACTGATTCCCATAACTAGATCATCTCGTGGTCATTTTCTGTTGATTTCTTTTTCTCTTTATTGTGGGTCCCTTTTCTTCTCACGTCTAGTAGTTTTTATTGTTTAGTGGACATTATAAACAATACATTGTGGAGACTCTGGTTTCTTTTATCTTCCTCTGTTTATCTTACTGGCTGATCACTGTGACTTCATAAGAGTCTTGGTTTTATGTTTGTTAGGGCAGGTGTGTTTTGGTTTTGCCCTTAGTCCTGAGGCATATCCCTTAGTCCTAAAGACTTACCTTTAGTCTGAATGCAGTGTCTTTCTAAGCTTTCAATAGAAAGTTTGAGTTGCTTATGAAACTCCTCTAAACTCAAATTCAAAACCCTGTGTCTCCTCATGCGCAGCAGCTGAAATCTCTTCTCATATCTTTCAGTCTTCTAGCTATTACTTTATTTTGGAATATTTGGAGTCTCTCATTCATGTAAGTAGAATTTGAAGGTTAGCCGTAGATTTGAGAGAAATTTATATGCATGTTTTGATGCTTCCTCCCTGCCAGAGGAAGGGCTGGCTCTTCCTGTTTTCTATTTTTTGTCTCAATTTCAAGCCACTGTGGCTGCCCTGAGCTCCCCAAGCCAACAGACTGTCTTTCTAATTGAATTTTTAGCCATCCTGCATCAAATAGCCTGTGAGTACCCTCATGGAAAAAGCACGTAAACATGGATATTACTAAGTGTGATTCTCCTCTCCTCTTTCTCAGTCTTCTTCTCCCCCCAGTTTCCGCCTACTTTTGGTCAACCTGTAGTGCCTTTGTTTTTTTTAAATATTTTTTCCATGGTTTATAATTGTTATCTGAGAAGAGTTAATTTAATATAAACAAACATCTCTGCCATTATTGGAACTAATACTCTTTGGCTTAAAGTTTTATTTTATTTATTATACACCAGTTGCTTCATAAATGTCTTAAGAACACAGTTTAAAAATTGTATTGTCTGTACATGAATAGTTTGTGTACTATTGTCTGTACATGAATAATTGTGAATAGTTTCACAAATATTAGCATTTGTGAAAGAAGTACTGAACCCTGAGTCCAGATGTACATGTGCCAATAGCACCTGTACACTAATGTCAAATGATCCAGTTTATTCTTTTAAAATATGTGTTTGAAATAATTTCAACTTAAATAATATAAGAATAAAACAATTAAGTGGATAAATTTCAAAAAATTTAACTTGTTTAAATGGAAACTCAAATTTATAATGTTATTTTTTCTATTTCCTTAAATTTTATTCTTATCTGTTCTTTTCCAAAGAATGATAGTTGACCAAAAATGAATTATTTAAAATATCTGTGTCCATTGCTAATATAAATAAGTACATAAATGAATAAGCAGACAAATGGAAGAACTCATAGCTCTCCCTTCAGAAGAATCCCAATTAATTAACGTAGAAGGAAAGAGAAATTAAAAAATAACCATTAGGACACAACAATAAAAATGACCATAGGCACAATCCAACAGTATGCTAAAACTGGCATGTAAAAGTTGAAGCAGAATCAGAATATTTGCATAGTCTTAAAGTATTTTCCTCAGCATATTTAGTAATTTCTAAAGGAAAAATATTTAGCTAATAATAGAGAATCTTGCTAGACACAATCTTAGGCAATTGGTCAAGGTTAATGTCAGTCAATTTCTGAATACTCAGCAGTGTACCTCCTGACATGGTGCATTGAGAAAAGCACCTCACGTCTGTGGTCTCCTTCCCAATAATCTACAACCTCAATCTGATCTTGAGGAAACATGAGACAAACCCAAATTGAGGGACATTCTATAGATTAATCAGTACTCTTCAGCAGTGTCAGAATCATGAAAGACAAGCAAAGATGGGAAAATTGTCACAGATTAGAGAAGACTAAGGATACATGGCAACTAAATGCAGTATGGGATCTTGAGTTAGATCCTGAACGGAAGAAGAATGTTAGTGGAAAAACTGGTGAAAGTCAAATAAGTTCTTAACTTTGTATTGTACCAAGGTTAATTGGTTTATTTTGGTAAATATTCTCTGGTTGTGTAAGACCTCAAAGTAAAGGAAAGCTGGGAAAGGCTGAACAGGAACTCATATCTATTTTGCAACTGTTCTATAAATCTAGAATTTTAGAAAGTTGATATTTTCTTATTATTGGTTATGAGATCCACTGTGTCTTAAGAATTTTCTCTTTAATTTCAACACATATGTGTATATCAAGAGTTCTCAAAGAGTGTTCTTAGACCAGTAACGTTAACATCAGCTGGGGATTTGTTAAAAATGCAAGTTCTCAGAAGCTCCAGGGATGGGGCCCAGCAATCTGTGTTTTAACAAGTCCTCCAGATGATTGCGATGGGCACTAATGTTTGAGAGCCCTGACTTGTACTTTCAGTAAAAACATAAGACTAAAAGGAAACATTTTAATCAATATATTGGCCAGTTATATTACAATAAAGTATCAGTTCAGTTCCGTCACTCAGTCCTGTCCAGCTCTTTTCAATCCCATGGACTGCAGCACACCAGGCTTCCCTGTCCATCACCAACTCTTGGAGCTTGCTCAAACTCATGTTCATTGAGTCACTGATGCCATCCAGCCATCTTATCTTCTGTCATCCCCTTCTCCTCCTGCCTTCAATCTTTCCCAGCATCAGAGTCTTTTCCAATGAGTCAGTTCTTCGCATCAGGTGGCTGAAGTATTGGAGTTTCAGCGTCAACATCAGCCCTTCCAATGAATATTCAGGACTGATTTCCTTTAGGACGGACTGGTTGGATCTCCTTGCAGTCCAGGGGACTCAAAAATCTTTTCCATCACCACAGTTGAAAAGCATCAATTCTTTGGTGCTCTGCCTTCTTTATGGTCCAACTCTCACATCCATACATTACTGCTGGAAAAACCGTAGCTTTGACCAGACGGACCTTTGTCGGCAAAGTATTGTCTCTGCTTTTTAATATGCTGTCTAGGTTGGTCATAGCTTTTCTTCCAAGGGGCAAGCGTCTTTTAGTTTCATGGCTGCAGTCACCATCTGCAGTGATTTTGGAGTCCCAGAGAAAAGGTCTCTCACTGTTTCTGTTGTTTCCGCATCTATTTGCCATGACATGATGGGACCAGATGCCATGATCTTCATTTTTTGAATGTTGAGTTTAAGCCAGTTTTTTCACTATCCTCTATCACTTTCATCAAGAGGCTTTTCAGTTCCTCTTTGCTTTCTGCCATAAGGGTGGTGTCATCTGCATATCTGAGGTTATTGATACTTCTCCCGGCAGTCTTGATTCTAGCTTGTGCTTCATCCAGCCCGGCATTTCACATGATGTACTCTGCATATAAGTTTAAATAAGCAGGGTGACAATATATAGCCTTGACATACTCCTTTCCCTATTTGGAACCAGTCCATTGTTCCATGTCTTGTTCTAACTTGCTTCTTGACCTGCATACAGATTTCTCAGAAGACAGGTAAGATGGTCTGGTATTCCCATCTCTTTAAGAATATTCCACAGTTTGTTATGATCCACACAGTCAAAAGCTTTGCTATAGTCAGTAAAGCAGAAGTAGATGTCTTTCTAGAACTCTCGTTTTTTTCTATGACCCAACGGATGTTGGCCATTTGATCTCTAGTTCCTCTGCCTTTTCTAAATCCAGCTTGGACATCTGGGAGTTCTCGGTTCATGTACTGTTGAAGCTTTGCTAACCAGCGTTTTTGCTTTTTTTTAATTACGGTAAAATACATGTAACATTTACCACTTTAATTAGCTTTAAATATGCAGTTCATGGTATTAAATACATTCACATTGTTGTACAATAGCCACCACCACCCATCCCGTAACTTTTAACATCTTATAAAACTGAAATGCTGTACTCACTAAACAGTAACTTCCCATTCCCTCCTTCTCCCATTTAGTTGAAACCACTATTTTACTTTGTCTCTATGATTTTGACTAAATGGAATCATGCAGTATTTGTCTTTTTGTGACTGGGTTATTTCACATAGTGTAGTGTCCTTAGGTTTCATCTGTGTTATAGTATATGTCAGAATTTCTTTTCAAGACTGAACACTGTTCCACTGTATTTATGTACCACATTTTGCTTATCCATTTATCTGTCAGTGGACATTTGTGGATCTTAGCTATTGTGGATAATGCTGTCATGAAAGTGAGTGTACAAATATCTCATAAAGACTCCACTTTCAGTTCTTAATGTACCCAGAATTGGAATTACTGGATCATAGGGTAATTCTGTTCTTAATTTTTTGAGGAATCGCTACTGTATTGTTTTTTTTTTCCCACCATGGCTATACCATTTTGCATTCCCACTAACAGTGCACAGGGGTTCCAGTTTCTCCACATTTTCACCAACACTTGTTTTCTGGTTTTGTTTTGTTATTAGTAACCATCCTAATGGACATAAGGTGGTAACATATTGTAGTTTTGATTTGCATTCCTCTCATGATCAGTCATGTTGAGCATCATTTCATGTGCTTTTTAGCCATTTGTATATCTTCTCGGATAATCTCTATTTTGGTTCCCTGCTAGCTCAGGTGGTAAAGAATCTGCCTGCAATGCAGGAGACCCAGGTTCGATCCCTGGGTTGGGAAGATCCCCTGGCGGAGGGTATGGCAACCCACTCCAGTATTCTAGCCTGAAGAATCCCCATGGACAGAGGAGCCTGGTAGGCTACAGTCCATGGGGGTCCGACTTAGCACAGCACAATCTCTGTTTAAGTCCTTTGCCCATTCTGAATAACTGACACCTCTACCTTTCATATATACAGTGAAGTTACTACTGCCCACACACTTGTTCATGGTACATCAGTGGCACTTTTGGGCTGTCGCTTTCTTTACTTCCCCATGTCTGCCTTGTCCCTCAGCTCCCATAAATCTAGAATTTACACATAGGATCTATTTGTGTGTTGATTTTTAGAAATGGGGCAGAATTTGAAAACTGTGTGACAGTATTTCAGTACCTAATCTTATTTCAAAAAAATTCTCTCTGCAGACATACAACAGCTGTGCCAGACTCTGCTTAAATCAAGAGACAGTATGTCTAGCAAGCACTGCTATGAAGACTGAAAATTGTGTGGCCAAAGTAAGTAATATTACACATTAATATATGTTACGTCATAACAATGGTTTATCTATAGATATCTTTACTCAGTATTGCTATTAAGGAGTATTATAGGATTGTTAAAAAGAATACAGCAGGCATCATTATGTCCAAAGCAGATTGCAAGTTGAAGTTTCTATCTCTTCAGTTGCAGCAGAATTTTTCGATTGCGTGCTCTGGTCACACTTTAGTCTAATTCACATTTGTTGCTTGACACTAATTATGGATTATTACAAATAAGATTTTTGTGGGACGTCCCTAGCTGTCCAGTGTTTAAGACTCCAAGCTTCAACTGAAGGGGGCACAGGTTCGATCCCTAGTTGGGGAACTAAACATCTTACATGTCAGTTCAGTTCAGTTCAGTCACTCAGTCATGTCCAACTCTTTGCTACCCCATGGACTGCAACATGCTAGGCCTCCCTGTCCATCACCAACTCCCAGAGCTTGCTCAAACTCATGTCCATCGAGTCGGTGATGCCATCCAACCATCTCGTCTTCTGTCATCCCCTTCTCCTCCTACCTTTAGTCTTTCCCAGCATCAGGGTCTTTTCAAATGAGTCAGCTCTTTGCATCGGGTGGGCAAAATATTGGAATTTCAGTTTCAGCATCAGTCTTTCCAATGAATATTCAGGACTGATTTCCTTTAGGATGGACTGGTTGGATCTCCTTGCAGTCCAAGGGACTCTCAAGAGTCTTCTCCAACACCACAGTTCAAAAGCATCAATTCTTCAGCGCTCAGCTTTCTTTATAGTCCACCTCTCACATCCATACATGACTACTGGGAAAAACCATAGCTTTGACTAGACGGATCTTTGACCAAAAAAAAGAACAGATTTGTGTTAAAAAAAATAAAATTATTTTCATAAGTCCATTGATTTTAAAATGTAATTGAGTATAGAGTACACCATTGTAGGATTGTGAAATATACTATAGAAAATCCAGTTATTTTCTATCACTATTAATATTTATTGAGTAGCTATTGATAAATATATTGCTTTGGAGGTCTTGATCTGACTGGACAAGTATGTTTAATCATGCATATGGAGCTACTTCTTTCTCATGTATAAATGTGTGCTGTATCAATAGACTAGATACAAAAAATAATCATAGGTATTAGAGATCTTACAGTCTAATAAATGTAACAGCTATGCCTCAAGTTTTCCATCTCTAATTACTTCGGAACTTTGACCTAAATTTACATATCAGCCATTTTGCTTATTCCAGAAGTAAGTGAAATTCCCATATGGGCCCTGTTTCCAAACTTTTACTCTGTATATCTGCAAAATTACTGCCTTTTATAACTATTCAGGAATTTGTCACTTTTACAACACTCCCAACTTTAACTAATTTAATCTATTATGTTATACATTCAGGCTGTCTCTTACTATTATTATTAGAGCCAGGCTTGGTATCATGTGTCTGCATTCTTTGCTACAAAAATCGAAGGACGGCAATATTTTTTATTTTGTTTTATTTCTTAAAACATGTAGTTTCAGTTGGTAAAGGACCTACTTTATCAACTGGAAATATATCATGCAAAATATAACCTTTGAGAATGATCCATTGAGAAATGTCAAAATTTATTAAAAATTATGGTGAAATAGGTAGAATTAGTTAGTTAAGTTCATAAATTAGAACATCTTAATGATTTACTGCAAAATCTGAGTATTACAGTTTAACATATTTATTTTTTTCAGTCATATAGTCACAGCCATCAAGTGCTGATTCACCCTGTTTTGTATCCAACATTTGTACATTGAGATGGGGGACCAATAATTTGGGCCTTTGAAAATAATCTCTTTATTTTTTGGCCATGGTGTTCTCAGTTTTCATCACAAGTGGGTAACTTCTGGCTAAACAAGGTAAAATCTTGGCATGAGCACTGATCCAAGGACAGGGTGATGATTTTAATGAGTTTCATTGAGAGCTGGCCAAGTGAGCATCTGTTCCTTTTGTTTTCTCAATACTTTGTAAGCCAGGATCTCTAAGCTACATAGTTATGTTGGTGTATGTCTGTATGATGGTTTTTTGCCCCCTGCTCCTACCCTCTACTTCAGTGGTGCATGTAGGCACAATGGCATAATTTCTTCTATGCTCTTGGGTGAGGAAATAAGTTTGCTCGTTGCTGCTCATCAGTCTGTTTTTGTTGCTCCCAGATGGTGACCCTCTCATCCCATTCTTGCTTGTTTTAATATTACTCTGCCACCTACATCTTTTCATCGTCTCCTTAAATGTACTAGTTTAATAATGAGTTCTTTATTTCCTGTTGGAACCCACTTAACTTTCTGGTTCCTTTTATTGAGACACATCTTCATCTTTTGTTTCATTGCTTCAGATTTGAGCCAAATAATCTGTTGGTCAAGGCAAATAAAAACATGTAGCTGAAAAAATTTCTTTCTTGCAAGTTTCCAGTGAGGTGCAATAACATGGGAATAGGAAAAGAGTTTTCCCTTTTTTATTTGCATATTTTATATGTATCTCAGGATTCTGTGCTGCTGCTCTTGGCCTCATTTATTGCTTGCCCTTTGAAAAATAATGAGTTACCAATATTTTTGTAGGTCTGTAAGCTTGTCCCTATTTCATGCTCTTCACCTTTGGCCTTTAACGGGATAGTTTCACCTGCTGTACTTTATATATGGCTATGGTTTTTAGCTTTGTACTGGTATCTATTATTGATTCAGACTGTGCTCCACAGTGGCCTTGAATGTCCAGTCATCTCCATAGAGAGCAGCTATAGTACAGTGATATCAACCATTTTTGTCCTCTAGTTCAAAACAACTAATTCTGATAGGAGTGACTTTGGTTTGGGTGGAAATGGTAATTGAAGTCTAAGATCTTATTGAATACTGTTTATATGAGTTTTAGAGAAGACATTAATACCAGTTAGTCCCTTTAAATATAGCAATACTGTTAGGTTTGGACCCCTGACCTAACCTATGTATGCGACTCTTCTTTGCCAGGGGTATCTTAAAGTACATGTTTTATAATAGGTCTATGAAAAGAGACCCTTAGTCTTCTTTAGGATACAAGAAAGTAAAGTTGTAAGGCAAAACTACAGCTACTCTGGGTTAATCATAATCATTGAATCTCTAAGAATGAGTCTTAAAATATTTTAAGATAAAAATGGAGAAAGAGTCATTTCATAGTATAACTTAATCCAAGTAATATTTGGAGGCATTGAGATGTTTTTTATTTCTTCCATAGCCTTCCTTCTTACTAATTATAGCCCTGTAGTTCATGAGATTTGTGTTTGGAACATGATAAGCTCTGTGTTTATTGTAGCTTTAAATGGACAGTCATTATTGACTGCCAACTTAGTCTTTAAAATCAATAATCATGTTGTACCTAATTGTCAGCCTTTGTGATGTTTTTTAATTGGTAAAGAAAGCTAACTGGAAAAATACAGAGCATTAATTTTTATCTTTTTGTTGACTTTATTTAATTATTGAAAATTTTTGGTTTCAAGCTTTTCCATAATATACCCTTCCACACAAACATACAGTTAAAACTGAGTTGTTTTGAACCATCTGCCTAGATTTCTGCCTGGGTCAGAGAAGTTCTGCCTCTTTGTATTTAGAAAATAAACCCCTTTCACAGGCCTTTGTAGATGTGTTCTATATTATAGTAGTTGTTGTTTGTTACTGTTTTTACTTCAGACTAATAATCTTTTTGCAACTGACTGAGACAGAAAAATGTGATGTTCCTTTCCACTCACTCCAGATTTTGATAGAAGACTTGTTTTATTTATTTCCAAAATTATATCCGCAGGAAACAAGCTGTTTAAATTCAGATTATGCTGAAGCAAAATGGTCCTGGTATGAGAAGCAACGTGCTGTTTTACGAGCACAGAGTCCCTTTTCTCATAACTGATTGATAGTAAATATTTTCCTGAAGAATTATTGCCAACCATGAACAGTGCAACTGTTTCACTTTTTTTCTGTGCTACTTGCTGTACCAGCCATTGTCGGTAATTAAGATCTACAATTCACAATGCAGACGTTTGCACTTCCTCTGGGTCTGTGCTATTTATAAGGCATTTCAGCTGTTCAGAGTTTCTTTTGAGTTTTAAACTACATGTTAACAGGCTTCTTTAATATACTGTTCCACAAGTAGCATGTCAGATGGTTTGTTCTATGCACAAGCTCCTCTGTTGGGTCTAAAGAGTAGCTTTGTGGAGAATATATTAAGATTTCACCATATCACTGAGGCTGATATGATTGGAAAAAGTATAAGATATACATATTGTAAGTATTATAAAGTGAAGTATAAGCATTACACATTAGGCTCATTGCTGTTTTAAAGAGGCAGGAATTAAGGTCAGAAGTAATATTTTTTGTCTTTAACTATTTATATGAATTTAATGAATGCTAATGGGGGTGACAGAGAAGTGCTGAGAAATACTAGTACAGTGACTTTTGCAAGCTCACTTTGAAGTAATAATATTATCAAGGACTCATTATAGATAAAGACTGTGTGTATTTGATCTGACTAAGGATATGAGAATATGTAACCTTCTAGATGTGCATGATATTTAAGAATACAAACACAGGGCACCAAAATGGATCAGCAGATTGACTGTGCATTTGCTGTGTAATCAGCTTTAGGAATCCTAAGTAGCATATGCCACTGGAGGAGAAAGTGTAAACAGGAATCCTGATCTCTATTAAAATCGGTAAAATTCTAAGTCATTTTCAACCATTTCAAGAAAGTTAATTAAAAAGAAAAGTCAAGACACCAGTGAGAATCTTCATGCATTATGGTCTAGAGTAACAGACCATAATGCATGAAGACTTGCTACCTGGACTCATTGTTACACATACAAGAAAAAGAAACTGAAAACTGCAAACAAAGTATGTTAAACTTTGCCCTGAGTGGGGAATCAGGCTGACTGTTTTTAAGCCTGAAGTCAGAGGCATTGATTCTGCACATCAGCCACCAGCATCTTCAGCAGAGCAGAGCTGCGGAGAAAGGCAGGATAGGGGTTTCAAGAGCTGATTTCTTGATGGCTCCTTGAATAGACAGAACTTAGAGCTTTTCCAAGGCAGTTTTGTTTGCCAGAACCTAGGCTTTCTGTAGTTCTTTTGAACTATGGTGTTTCTGTAAACTTTTTCCCTTCAGTGAATTGTTTATGAACCATTTTTTAGATAGCAGCAGAGACTCAACTGTTGGGAACCACTGATATATCTGACTGAGGCACTTCAAGATGCTAGAACGTATTCACATTTCTATCTAGCCAGGGTGCTAATAAGATTGAGTTTGTCTTTGTGGGTTGATCTAGATTAGCATGAGATGAGCCCAGTGTCTCCCTCAGTGAAAAAGGAAAGGTTGGGAGAGAGCGGGAGGAAGGAAGGAAGTTTTTCATCAAGAACTGACTGCAGTATTGCCTGCTGATGCATGTCGGATCACCCGCACCGAGAGATCACATGGCTTCTCCAAAAGTCAAACGATCAATTCGCCTCGTTTTGGCTCTGTACTTAATGCACAAACAGTGCGATCTGCGGGGCTGTAATTGCATTGTTAGGGCCAAGGAACAAGCCTGTGCCTTTTCAGCAGACAGCTGGCAGGGAGAGAGGCATGTTGTTAGGAAAGAGAGAGGCAAGGCAAATAAAATTACTGCTAACGCTCAGAGATCGGCAGGAGTCCTACTTGCCTAATCTTACCGGTGGGAGCAAGCGGCTGTTGTAATCCAATTATAGCAGCATAAGCAATTTGTTAGACACTCCGCATAATGTAACAATTTCCCAATAAACTCTGACTTGTAATAACGTCGGCAAGAGTCCGCATAAATCTGCCCGAATGGTGGGGGCTGGAGCGTTCGGCTGGGGGCTTGTAATTGGCGCCATCAGCACGTTTTGCAGAGTGCAGTATGGTGCAGTCTTTTAGTGCAGGAATTTTAAGGAGAAAAGCGTGGCACACGTTTCTTAGAAAAAGAAAAGTGGCCATTAAAAGGGGAGCAGCAAGAAGGGCATACTCTTGCCTTCACATTACCTAGGAGTCTTAGTATAGAAAGAAAACAAGAGGAGGCCATGTTTCCTTCTAATACTAAATAGGGGGGTGGGGGGTAGAATGTGTGGATTAAATTCCTTTATTTAAAAGGCATCAGTTTCTGTTATTTAAACCCTCCTCTAGCACCTCCCCCCACCAAGTGCCTTTCAGGCAGCATTTAGATAACATTTTTACAAAATGTTCTTAGCTAGGCAAGCCTAGAAATGCCAAATTAAAATATATTTTCTTCTAGAGTTTAGCATTTTCTTTACAACAGGAAAATATATTTTCTTTATGCCCAGGACAAATCTTTTAAAGATATTATCTCATTGACTATCAAACTTTTGTACAGAATTCTGTCTTCTGCTTTAAGAAACATCTTTTAATGAAGGATTTAAAACCCAGATAATTGTTTGCTTAGCTGGCTTTATTATGCTTCTTATTTTCTAATTCTGAAAATATATTGTGAATTTCTATGATACTAGGATTAGTAATCTTTCTTGTTGAACACTAACATTGTATAAGAATACAGTTTTTATTGTTTAGACCTATACCTGGATGATCATTATAAAAATCATTTTGATTCCTAAGTCATAAAATTACTGTTTTAGAAAAATATTTGTTGTTGTATTGTACAAAGTAGAACCTCTATTATTTATTGATTGATGAGCATTTGTAGTCACAGAATAGTTTCTTATTATACAGGGTATAGGAGGTAGAGAGTGCTCACATATTTGAGTTAATAGATTTTCATGCTACTGTGTGTGTATTAAATGTTATCTACTTTCTTGTGTGCTCGCTTCAGCAGCACATATACTAAATGTTATCTACTTTCTTGTGCCAGCCCAACTCTTCATTGTTGTTAATTTGTGTCAAAACCAAGCTTATGAAATAAGTACAGGATTCTTCAAAATATCATGTTGCTGTGGGTATTATTGCGATAAATATTTACTTTCAGTATAAACATTTCCTTCTAGTGAAGCAAATGCCTCCTTGTTTGAATGGAGCTACATCAATAAACTGCAGTGCCTCTAATAAAGCCACTCAGTGTCTGAGTTTAACTAATGGCTGATTTTCATGGCTTTGACAGTGAGCTGTGTGCGTTATTTTCTCCTGATATTGTAAAAATAATGAGAGCAAATTAGAACAATCAGTTTACACAGATAGCTCCTGATTGGAGGCGATGGGCAATATGGCAGCAGGTAATCCATCTTCGGGCTCCTGTCACATTAACTTCAGCAGTGTGAAAAGATCAGGTGGGGTAAGCAGGGATCCTGCCCAATCGGAACACTGAAATTAATGAGAAGACCATTGTTCTGTGATCAACCTTTTAATTAGCAAGACTGGAAACAGAGGGAGTGATGAAGGCAACACCACAGCTGCACAGTGCCAGGCACAATTCCTGAAGAGGAAATGAAAAAAATAACTTTGGGTTTTACATCACACATTTGTTGCAGTATATACAGGCATTGTGGAGCTGGTTTGCAAACTTAAAGAAATACTACCTATACACTTGAAACTAATATAATGGTACATGCCAATTTTACTTCAACTCCAAGAAAGAAAGAAAAGGCTGCCTACTTTCCAAAGTATTGTCACAAATATGGTTGCTATATTAATGATTTATAGATTGTAATTCTATCAGGAGTCATTGAGAACTTTGATTACCAGTACACTTTCTCCAGCATTTCACTCTGGCTTTTAACCTTTAATTTTTTAAAAAAATCAAGTAACCAGAGAAATTAAAACTTAAAAAGGTCTACCTTGTCAGCCTCCCAACATTCCACCCCTCCAATATAGTTTTCCTTGCAAGTAGCATATGGGTTTTCTGATTTGGAGGACTTGTCATTTTTAATTGTTTATGAAAGGACCCTCATCCAGGCATAAGCTATGGCATGTTTAAATTTTGTTCCTTTCCTGATTCTGTTTATTAGGAAATTCACTGTTTGGTTTTTTTCACTGTGCCATTGATATCTTCGTGTGGGGGACTGTGTTACTTCAATTTATATAATTGAGAATTGAATATCAATGAATGGTGTCTACAAGAGGAAGAGGGAGAAAAAAATCCAGGTAGTAACTGAAACTAAAGGCTAGTTCATCCACTTAACGCTCACTTTTACTAAAACAGTAACCTTGTTAATCATCCCTAAAATATTAGGAAGTATGGTATAAGACTACGAAAGACATTAATGAGCCAGATTTTCTCTACCAAATCAGCGCCCATTTTCTTGGCTGCCTTTGGCAGCCTTTGGGAAAATAAACAAGGCAACCAGGATTTGCAGTATTTTAGAATTTGTATCTTAAGTTTAGTGGTTTACTGTAAAAGCAAGTAATATAGTTTATGTAAATGAATCCAGATATCTCCCAAAGATACATAAAATAAATTTGTTTTCTTGATATTAATAGTCAGTTGTTTTAGGGGCTCATTTAAAGTAATAATATGTAAAAACTAGTTAACAGGTACCCATCTGAGTATAGAATTAACAGAAAAGAGCCTATAGTATGAAATATTCAGGTTAGGTGTAAACTAATTTTTTTTATCATAGTTAATAGGACTTTTAACATAATATATATAACTAATGGAAATTCATTATTGCAACCCTATGATACTGTAGTTGCAGAATGAGTCCCTGATATTCTACTTCTTTGCAAAACTCATAGAACAAAGGCCCTTTACTTCCTCCTAGTGCCCATCTCCCTACCTTCTTTCCCCCTCTAAAAATCTTCAGTACTGCTCTTGCAATTCTGTCAGAAACTTGATTTTTTTTTTAACCAATAATGAGCTTTTCCTGAAAATATTCAGTAAGACTTAAATGTATCAGTATTTTAGAATCAGTCGCTTAATACTAAATAGTCTTTAGAACTTCCCCCCCTACATTGTCTAAGAGATCTATGCTACTATGTATATTAATATGTTAAAGCCCACTTGTTAGAATTTTGCATGATTATTTTTCTACATTCCTTAATCTAGAAGAGAGATTTTTATTCTTACACTTTTATGGATTTTTGTGGCTTTTCATTCTCCTTTCTCCTAGTTTGACAGTTCCAGAAGCCTAGGTTCATAAGCTCTCCATGAATAAGTACGTTCTTAGTCATATGGTGTAAATAGATCACTTATAAAGCTTATGAAACCCGAGCTCTCCTTTTGAACCTTTGAGTACTCATGAGCTCAGTATTCACACATGTAAAATTTTATTCTTGTGTCATGACTTCAGTTTCTTGTAAGGCAAATGAGCTATGAATTTAAATGACTGTACTAAGTTTCCATAAAAATTAAATTGTATTTTTCCATTTTGCTACATTTGTGGAATTCCGTCTGACCTAATGATCTTGCCATATTTGTTGTTGTTGTTAGAGCTCTCTTTCAGTAAGATTTATTTCCTAAGATCATTGTTAAAATAGATGTGGTTTTTTTTTTTTTTTGAGAGCATCTTGTTTTATTTGTTTATACTGGTAATAGCATAAATTTCTAACTGACTGAATGACCAGGAAACTCTCTTTTAATTTCCTTACAGAGACAGAGTTGCCAAGTCACCTTAAATTCTACTAATCCCAAATCTCAACAGTAAGGTTTTCTTTAGAGAAAATTTCATTAGTCTAGTCCTTTGGAGCTCACCTAATACTCCCTTATTTAAAGTTCTTATGTATGGAACCAGTTGTATCTCTGATGCTATGATAATCTTTCCTAAATTCCTCATCGCCCTCAGTTATTAGTTTGGGATATATTCCTACATATGGAATTTTTAAAGATCCATTTTCTTTTTCTTGTATCTTCAGAATGAAGATATTTATTTTTACTTTTGTACTACTCTATGCAAATGTAAATGCTTATTACTCAGTAATAATCACCTACCTTATAAATACTGGTCTTTAAAGGATTGAAGATGACCTCATGTCATTGGACTTAGTATCAGTGTGGTAACCTTAGTATGAGTCTGGTACAATCAGTTGAAGGTGGTAACCTTACCTTAGTAATTGTTTTATCAATAGAAATTGTTTTGGAATACAAATCTCATCTGAATCTATGTGTCAGGATTTACAGTGTAAACATATATTGGCAGTCCTTTTACACCAAGAACTTATTTTTCCTGGTTAAACTTGGTAATTAGTTTTATCAGTTTTTTTTTTTTAAATGTCCCTTCGAAGTCCAGGCTGTGTGTGATTATACTTCAGTAAATATTTTTTTTTGTAAGCATGCATGCTTTTAGACAGTTGGATGATTATAAAGACAGGATGAGGGTATATGAATTAACAGTTGGACTTTGAATCTCTTGTCTGTTTCAGACAGTAAAGAGGAGGCTTGGGACAATGAGTAATTAAGAAACAGGTTCATCAAAAGCAAATGAAGCAAAAAGCAAACAAACATGACTATTATTCTGTGTGTGTATGTGTATATAAAATCTCCCTAGGTATTCTCTAATGGAAAGGATAGAAGTTTTTGATAGTTAAGATTGACATATAAATATATGTAAGAAGCACTTGCTCACGTGGAGCACTAAGACCATGATAAACAGAAATGTTTAAATATTTCTAGAAGAATGAACATAAATTTAATTATGTTTTATACCTCGGACATCACTTCTTTAACTTTATCCACATTTTCTTGGAATATCTAATAGCATAAGAAATTTAATTGTAAAGATTAAAAGAAATAAGAAACAAAACTTGGGAGCAAGCCTAAAGGGAAATATAGAGAAAACCGTGTTTAAAGAGAGATGGTTCCTACAGTGTTAACTATGGAGTGTGTAGCGTGACTCTGTAATGGAATATCATGGCAGGGGGTATAATACTGTAAATAAGATGAATATGCCACTTGTGGATTAATGGGCAACCTAAAGAGTGGCTTTATTTACATCTATTTGTGAGGTTCATTTCCAGTTTGTGTATTTTTTCTTATGGTTGGCGTACTTAAAAACCTGACGGATTAGGGAACTTTAAAAAAAAATCAGTTTCTAAGAGACTCAGATGTATAGAACAGACTTGTGGACTCTGGGAGAAGGCGAGGGTGGGATGTTTCAAGAGAACAGCATTGAAACATGTATATTATCTAGGGTGAAACAGATCACCAGCCCAGGTTGGGTGCATGAGACAAGTGCTCGGGCATGGGAAGACCCAGAGGGATCGGGTGGAGAGGGAGGTGGGAGGGGGGACTGGGATGGGGAATACATGTAAATCCATGGCTAATTCATTTCAATCTATAACAAAAACTACTGTAATGATGTAAAGTAATTAGCCTCCAACTAATAAAAATAAATGGAAAAAAAAATGGCTCACTGAGAATATGGGTCATCTGTGATGGAAAAAGCTCTACTATCTCTGGAAAATAATAAAGCATGCCATTTTCTTAAAAAAAAAAATAAATAAAGGGAGTATGCTTTGACCTAAAAAAAAAAAAAAAATCAGTTTCCTTGAATCTTAATATGTGTGGGTTTGGGGCTTCTTTTTTTGGTAGGATTAGTATAGTGTTGTTTGTTTTTTTGTTTTTTTACTTCAAATTTGATAGGTTGAAGGAATTTTCTTTTTCCTCTAGGTAATTAGAGAAGAGGTAGGTTCTGAATATAAGTCCAAGAAATATAACTATTTTTTATGTCTTACATTTTGATAGGGGATAGGTATAGACATCATATTACAGACCATAGTAGATTTCATTTGCAATAATAAAAGGATATGGGAAATTTGAATACATCTAGCCTGGACACTGTAGGAGCCACTGTCTCAACATTATAACATGAGAACATTGCAGTAAAAGTAGATCCTAAGTGAGAGCTTTATATAACTAATTTTTAAAATTTGTTTTATTGAAGTTTAGTTTATTTACAAGTTTGTGTTAATTTCTGCTCTATAGCAAAGTGATCCAGTTATACATAAATATACATTCTTTTTCATATTCTTTTCCATTATGGGTTATCACAGGATATTGAAAATAGTTCCTTGTGCTATATAGTAGGACCTTGTTTATTCATTCTATATATAATTGTTTGCTTATGCGAGTAATCTTTTAGTCAGCTATTTAGGTTGCTCTTGGCTTCCAATTAATGCTATTATTTAGTTCTCTTGAAACTTCAGAAGTTTGAATTTTAGAGTTTTTACTCTGCTTCTCCTCAATTGAAAATATATGGTAGAAGTTACCTATAAAAGGCAAATTGTATGCAAAAATAAATTGCCTTCAATGTAGAGTTTTAGTAGAATTAATTTTAACTTGCAGAAGGTAGATTCTCAACTTATATTTGTTGAGTCTGATATATAGTATTTAAAGTATTAAAATCCAGAGATTATGTCATCAGATTTGACAGCCTTTTGCACCATTATTTATTGAATGTTTACAATGTGCCAGACACTAAGGGTTAAGAGTTTTATATACACTCTAACTCGAATCCCGATAATGATCTCATTAAGCAAACACAGCCCCATTTTATATACAGATTAACTATAACTGAGAAGTATTAAGCAATTTGCCCAAGATATGTTGCAAAACTAGAATCTGAACCCAGACTATCTGACCCCATGTCTGTGTGCTTTCAGTCACTGTGTTTAGTGTTTTAGTACATAGAAATTAGGCCAGATGAAGCAAATGTGTGGGGATTTTCTAAAAAGTTTTCTGTGGTGCCTATTAAGTGTTAGCAATTTATTAACAAGTAGCCATGATTTGGAAAACACAGAAGTATGCAAATTGGTTCTGTAAAATCATGATACAGTAATACATTTTAGGTTTGGGTTCTCCTCTTAAACTTACAGTGCTGATATTTTCCTTTTCAGCATTCCATATGAGATAAAAATTTAAAATATGTCAATTAGCAACCACAAAAAAAGTAGAACTATTAAGTGAACCTTGTAATCTCCTCTTACTATCTGGGCTTTTCTTTTCAGGCTTTTGATTGTGTGTAATAAAACTGTTGCTTAATTAATGCCAGGGTTCTGAGGCCTTTGGATGCCACGAAAGAGAGTGAAGTGTAGAAACCAAGAGGCAGCATCAAATAGCTTTTCTGTTGTGTTAATTTAGATCTGTCATTCTTGTTCTAGTTCATGATATATGGCTCCCAGCAGATACTAGGTGAATTAAAAGAGAAGCAGTAGTGGATCCTATCTTAGGAAAAACAACTCATGATTGAAGCTCTCAGTAGCTTAATGAATCACTGTTTTCAGATAATATTTCACCCCTAGTTTGAGCTGCCCTTGGAGTGAATGTGGCCATGTTATGTGACCAGCAGACATGATGCAAAACCAAAGTAGTGGTAACTTGGCATCGTGACTTTGTGGTGGTATGTGCAGGAAAGATCAGTGCTGACATCCATGCCATACTATCTTTGGCAGAGCAGTGCTTGTGTGTAACCAGAGCATGAGAGAGGAACTCGTACTGACTTATATTAATCTCCATTTAAAATGCTAACAAAAAAAATGATAAAAATTTCCCTTGGAAATTGCTAAAGTTTCCTATGACTTTAGACATACTTTTTGAGAGATCTGTATGCTAAAAAAGGTTTATAGGAAATATTTCTTATTATAGCTCAAAAATGTTGTTTCTTAACTTTAGTATGCAGGATAATGAATAACACATAATAGTCTTGGCTAAAATGAGTATACTTTAAGATAATTCTTTATATTCTCTATTTTTAATTCTCTCCTTGATTCAAGGAACTTATTAATTAACTGGTTTTCTATGTGTATTAATTTTAACCAGAGTGTTGATAAACAGTGTTTCTTTCAGGGAGGGGAAGATTTAAAATCCAACAATGAAAAATGAAGCCCCTTTTATTTCTGGCTACATTCCCAGATGGTGTGTATTATTATCATTGAACTTTCAGAGACTGCTCAAATTCTGCCTGAAATGTGTAGGATTGCAACATCATAACTAAATTATACTTTCTGGCATATCCAAACATGAAACAGACATTCCTGAGTGGAAACATTGATAACATAATTTCCATTGGTTAAGATTTCTGTGGAGAAGGGAGTTTACAAGCATGGGAAAAGAATACAGGCTAATTTGAATAGCCTCTATTGTCCAGGGGGTTATTTAATGCTAATAAATACTTGTTTTAGAATGGATGGAACTGGGTTAAGTGTTTACAGCCAAACCTTCCTCTTCTCCTCCACTGAAGAGCAGGGTTCTCCTAACACTGACCTACTTTGCTCTTATCTGGTACTATACATACAATGGTTGTGAAGCCATGAAGAGAAAAATTGATGAAGATTAGAAGAATTTTTTAGTAGGAAGTGCTTGGTAGCATGCTTCTTTGTTGGTGAGACATAAATGTTGCCACAAATTATGAATAAATGCTCCAAATTCTCTAATATTATAGCAGTTATAACCATTTTTAAGCCTCCTTTCTAAGTAGATATTTCTCTCCTGGCTTTCTGTATTATGAACTTTACAAAACTGGCTTAGGCAGCCTATTAATTATTCATACCATAGCAACAATTAAAGCAAATTAAAAATAAAAATCGCCATATTGCATTTAACCGTGGGCAGCACCAAACTGTGTCAGCTCTGTAAGGGCCTGTGATGTTTCCTTAGTTAAAAGTGCTAGAGGGAGCTCTAACCTTGTTCAGAGTAGTGGCATATGGGAACAGTTGTCTGTATGTGGCCAAAGGGTCGTAAGTGAAAATAGAGGCTAAAGCTGTGCCTTGGCAAAATTGTAAATCTTTTTTATAGGAAAAAAAAAAATCTTTTTTATAGAACTCCCTGTTTCCTTTATATCAGAAAATAAGGGTTAGGGCTATGTATCTGTAACCAAACAGGACTTTATCCACCCTTATTTCTCTTTTTATGAATACAATAAGTTGTTTCCAATACAGTATTCAGGAGAACCCTGAGTTTGGCTGAGCAAATTTTCACAAAGTGAACATATCTGTGTAACCACTAGCAAGATTAAAAAAAGGAAGAGGAGGAAAGGAAAAAACCCGTACCAGAAACCCATTCCTGCCTTCTTTGTCATTCCCCTCCCAAGGCTAGCCATTCTCCTCACTGCTTAACATCATGTGTTAGTTTTGCCTGGCTTTGAACTTTGTGTGAATGGAGTCATACAGTGTATATTCTTTACTGTCTAACTTACTTCCCTAAACGTAATGTTTTTGAGAATCATATTATTGCATATAGCTGTAATTTATTTATTTTCGTTGATGTGTAGTATGTCATTATGTATATATACCAAATATATGTGTCCATTCAGATTTTGATAACTGCAGAATTTTTTGGTATTTATCTTTTGGTCAGTATGTGCAATGAATACATGTATTCTGTTGTGTGTGTCACTAGGAGGGAAATTAGAATTTCCTGACTGGTGGTACCAATTTATACTCTCTCCAGCAGTTAATGAGAGTTCCATTAGGCACTTACACATAGGAAGTCCTCAATATATTTGTTTAAATGAGATAACTCAGTACACACAAAAATTCCCTAAGTTGTAGTTTTCTCACCCAGAGCCTTTGAGCTGTTCTTACAGTCTAATCACATCTTAAATTTTCTTTTTTTCTTCACAGTTCTATCCCCAATCACATCAGCTAATGGTGGCCAGACAAGTTAGCATATTTTAAAATATTCCAATTCATATTTCCCTTTCCTGGGGAATTTGGTATGGAGTTTCAGTTAAAATTTTACTTTCAAAGTTTGACGGGCAGGTCCTGATACAGGCTGAATTGCTGAGATGGTCTCTACATACCAGCAAATGGTAACAATTACCTTCATTAGGCATTTATGTGCCAGACCCTGTGCTTAGTGTTTTATACATAGCTTCCTTTATTACAGCAGCTAATATATCACTTTGTCCTTGAGGACACTTGATGGCCTTTGGAATCTGACAGAAAAAGGTGTCTCAGGTAGAGCCGGCTGTGGGCTATAAGGCTGAAAATTAAACCAGCAGAGAGCAGCAGCCATCAGATCATGACCACTATAATCTTGATAGAAAGCATTAAGAGGATCCCAGTAATTTTTTCATATCTATTTGCAGACTCTTCATGTAGCCCTACTATTTTGATTTGGCCCTAAATGAGACAAACTGATGTATTAAATTGATAAAATATTTTATCTCCTTGTGAAATAAAGGAATTTTTAATAGGTACATTTATTTCTTTACAATTTTCTTGAACACCTTAAATACCAGGAACTATAGAGGAAGATGGAGAAGGAAATGGCAACCCATTCCAGTATTCTTGCCTGGAGAATCCTGTGGACAGAGGAGCCTGGTGGGCTACTGTCCATGGGGTCGCACAGAGTCAGACACGACTGAAGCAACTCAGCATGCATGCATGCATGCATGCATGCACTGGAGAAGGAAATGGCAACCCACTCCTGTGTTCTTGCCTGGAGAATCCCAGGGACAGAGGAGCCTGGTGGGCTGCCGTCTGTGGGGTCGCACAGAGTCAGACACGACTGAAGCAACTTAGCAGCAGCATAGAGGAAGATGGATGGGGAAATAAGAGAGTGAATTATGAAAGAAATGAGGCACATTGAGACACAAAGTGTCACGATATCATTAAGTCTTCACATCTGTGTCAGCCCTGAGAAAAGTTACACCATAAAGTTTTAAATTCTTAACTATGGAATATTTTAGCCTCCAGTAAAGTAAAAGAATAATAAGGTTACCTGTGTAACAGTCACATTCAGAATGATAGCATTTCTTTGCATTAAAAGCTCAATTGTTGCAGGAAAGTTTGACTTACTCTTGGGATTTTGGAATATATTGCTTGACTGAATAATATTATGAAGAATACTTCTTTTTGCTTGAGGTGTGTGTTCCTAAACTCTGATATGTTAGTTTTTTAGTAAGAAAATGTGAAGAATGATTCTCTTTGTAAATGTATTCCCTCAGCTCTATTTTAATTTACATGGAACTGAACCGTAAACTCAAAATATAAAAGCCAGACTGAGCCTCAGATTATTCCATCCACCCACTCATTTTATAGAGGAGATCCCAAACAGTAGAGACTTAGCCAAGATTACATAGCTAATTAGTGATGGGACTAGGCCACCGTGCTGTCTAACTTTTGCCGTTTACATGTGACTCAACTATAAGAGAACTTTTTGTAGTGGTTTGTTTCCAAAGCATGAAATTTCCAAAGCCTCTGTTTATTCCTTAAACAGAAATTGGAAGTAGACTGCATTTGGCTCGTAGGAAAACTTCACTGAAAAAAGTTGTTATCCTTGCGTTTCATATTTATAGTGCTGCATGTGAGCTTAAGCCACACCTAGGTGAAGTGAAAAATTGGGTAGTAAACCAGGAAGTGTCTTTATATAAACTATTTCATCCTTTAAGAAAAGCCAAGTTTTGCAAAGAAAAGACCACAGTTCTATTTCTTAAACAAGCTTGTAAACAGTGTGGAAGTAACTATCTTCCTGATTTTCATTTTCTCATCCCACCTCCACTCTTAGTAAACAAATGCAAAATCCCTGGTAGAGATTTGTTCCGTTTAGAAAAAGAAAATTTTTTGTGACACTCAAGATTCAGTATTTTCTCCAGAACACCAAAAATCTGCAGTCTCTGGCCCATGAAACCCCACAAAAATAGTACCCATGTGGGGGAAATATAAATAACCTTCAGACAAAAATCACAGAGTAATCGTTTTTCTGCTAATTTTTGAAAAAAAAGGAGGATAAGTGCTGTTGACAGCTGGAATTTCAGTCTGGTTTCTGCCCTCTCTCTCTTGGCTGATGACTAAAATGAAGTACAAAGTCTAAAGGAAGCAAAAGGTACTCTATACCCTACAGGATGGAGGAATCATCCTGTATTTACTGTAGAAATCAGAAAAGTGAATTTTCAAAATTAGGGTACTGTGTTGAGAATCTTGTTACCATGCTAATAACTTCCTTATTGTTTTTCCCTCACTAGATTTGAGTGTTGTGGGAGTGTTTTGGCAATTGTTCTGAAAGATTGAAAATGAAAAAAAAAAGTCAATGTTCAAATGTCTTTTATTTCATATCATGAAACATATTTCGAAGTCTTTCTTTTGCTCTTTCCAATCTTCCCCAATTGTTAAATGTCACTCATTGTAAGTAATTTTACTCTCATTCTTGAATTTTTACATAGTAATATTTTATGTATTTTTTTACATTAAAATGTTGAAACTAATCTTAGAAAACTGTGGATTAGAGTATTTACTGACAAAGCATCAATGTAGTGATAGTAGCATTCTTATTGGTAAGAGAAGGTCCAAAATATCAGTTTAGAAAAACTATACACTTAACACAACAACTGCATTTTGCAGTCTGGTCTGAAATCTAGTAACTTCTGTGAATTTGAGCAAGTTATTTTGATCACCTCTGCTTAACAAAAAAAAAAAGCAGATGCTGCATCCAAACTAAGCCTTTTCTGGATAAATTAAGAAGACAATTACCCACGTATTCCAGAGAGAAATGTCTTTTGTCCCTTGATGCTCCAAGGGTTATTAAAGTTTTACCTGCAGATAACCAAGACTTCCAGAAGTTACAAGTCATTTACTTCATTCACTGCAGCTAAGAGAGGCCTGTGCTGCTGCCTCGTAGGATTATTTCTTGCTGCATTTAGCATGCATTAACAAGCATTTGGAAGGAGTTGAATTTCTTCTAGAAAGCTGAGTTGGTTTCTTGAGATCCTATCCCAAAAAGCCTTGTATTTTCTTAATCCAGGTTTTGGATGTAACTTCTCAAAGGCTTTCTTCAGGAGCAAGTTTTACCAAGTCATTGAGACCTTTTTATTGGACAAAAAAATGTAAAGGATTAGTGCACAAAGAGGAAGAGGATAGTTTTTTCTTCTTTATTTTAAATTAACTGTATTTTCCTGTGTCCTTTTTAATTGCATTTTAAGTGTGTCTCTGTGTTTCTCTCTGGCAGCCATTGCCTCTGTCATTCCGTGTTATTTATTGGTAGAACTTAGCTTTCTGATGTTAAAATAAAGGGAGGATATGAGGGGGAAGTCAGGGAGAAGACTCTTAGTTAAAACTTTCTCCATCACAGGAATTTTATTTTGGTACTTATTAACATTATTTAACATCCAGATAAGCAACCTCTATCTGAGGAAGTTTACAGAAAGAGCAACAAGATTCCAGACAGTTAAACTTTATTACTCTGCCTGAAACATTAAGTAGCAGTTTAGAAAAATAGTTTTTCATCCCCTCTCCCTCTTGATGTTTATTGTGTGGGAGAGGACCTTTTCGCCTGACAGGCATATTGTTTTTCTTAGGGCAGGTGAACTTAGTAATGCTAGGCCCCTTTTGCATTTGGTTATATTTATTCCTTTTCCCCTCATCTCTCTTCATCTCATACCTACTTTCTGTCTCTCCCTCCATCTCTTCCCTAGCCCCTGACCTCTTTCCCCTTAGCCATTTCTTCCTACCCATGCCTAACCTTTTCTTTTCTTTCCCGTCTCTCTCCTACCCACTCTCTACCCATCCCCAGTCAATTTCATCCCTCTCCTTGTTCACCTTTCCTCTCTTCCTTGCTCACTGCCATCTCCCTCCTTCCCTTCCCTTTCTTCTCACCCTTCCCCATCCTTCTCACTCCTCCTCACCCCCTCCCTCCTTTCTCCTCCTCTTCCTCCTATCCCCTGCTTCCTACACCTCCAGTCACTTACAATTCTGTATCCTATGGGATCAGATCTTGACTTCTTTGAGGTGTTCAGCAAAGGAGATAAATTTTGCCTACTCTGATTGCTTTGATGTCATAGAGAGAGAATTCTCTAGGTGACATAGAAACACTCTCTCAATCAAATAATGCACTAATAATTTATTTAGACCAGAAAGATATATACCCACCAAAATGTGCATATTATTTGTTGATGATGGAAATTATGGGCCATTTTTGTGTTCTCTGTGCTTCTGTATTTTTCATATTTTCTAAAGTTTGTTATAAATGCTGTTTTTTTTTAATCAGTCTTTCTTTGCTTGACCCCCATAATCCTTATTTAAAGAAAGTAAAAACCAAAAAAAAAAAAAGGAATCAAATTTGATCCTCTGCTGAATGTGAATTTGCTGTTTTAATGTCAGTCTTCCTTTCAACTTTCAAAATGGTGGCCCCTTGATTGCAGCATGAAGCCTTCAGCTTTTGAGGCTAACATATCAGATAATGGATTTTAAAAACTATCTCACAAGTTAGGTTTAAACTCATAAGTCCTGTAAGACCTTTTGTGCCTTTCTCTACTTTTCCTAGAATTTAGTTCATATTTTGTTTTATTGGTAATATTTCTGTAATGGGAGGGTGGTCAGTATAACAGACTTAGCAATTTACATACAGATTTGTTTTCAGTCCTGAGGGATAGAGGGGACTGACACTCATGAGCAGGTATTCTATTATTGTTACACCTCATTTTTATACCTGACTATTTTCCTTGCTACCGTTGGTTATTAAAGGCTTAAAATTCATACTGTACTAGGCCATGGTACCAACTTGCTCAGTTAAATGTTAAAATTCCAAATTCAGATTCAAATTTGACCAAAAGGGGAAAAAAAAAATCCAGACTGTTTGCTTCTCAATTGGCTAGCTGAGGTGTGGAAGGTGGATAATGTAAGAATAGATGAAGTTCTCTAGACAGAGTTATGCATTTCCTAGCTATAGTGTACTTGTTTCAGAAAGGGTTAAGTGGTGTAGTTAGTAAATGGTTTTCTAGCTGCAGGGGTTTTTGAGAAGAGATCTAGGAATTCTACAGTTAATTGGATTCTTCAGGCATGGACTTATGGTCATTGAAAAAATCTGAGTGAGTGAAATTCTCTCGCTTTGCTCCTAGATATAGTTCATACAGTGTTTTATTATTTTTTAAGGATTTTATGCCTATTTGTGCTGGTTGAACATTTTATATGATAAACATGACATTTTAAAAGATTTTACACAGTATATTCCCTTGCTTTGCCCTTCTCCCTATTTTTTTTTTCTTCTTCCCTCATTTCCCCAAGTCTGCATCACTGCTGCTTTTTCTCATTTTTCCCCATCTTGTGAGCAAAGTTTTAACAGTATGTAGAAAGTTAACTGCCTGGAGTCTTTTAAATATAAGTAACACGCAACCAGTAATAAGCTGTCGGTTGTTGTTTTTTATTTTTTTTTTTTGCTGCCTGCAAAGAAACATAAACACAGCGCTCATTTCTGGCAGGTTTTTACTGTCAGAGTTTCTCCTATTATATTTATCTTACAATTTGCCAGGGGGTGAAGTTATTAAGTTTTAGCAGCAGCCATCGATCAAGTTCACAAGTTAACACGATAAAGGCTCTGTGCCGCTCCGATCCGGGGAAATGATGATCCTCACTCGGTAATTAACTAAATGAGAAAGTTAAATCTTACTTGAGAGCTGGGAGAGATGAAAGAGAGGTGTTTGTCAGTTTCTCAGTGGAAATTAGAACCAGTTTTCTGCAATTCCCTAAGCTGCTGCTCTGTCATATTTTACATAAGCACTGGGAAAATGTCTTGTAATTAGTGCTGTCATGGAGGATTTTTTTTTTTTTTTTGCTGAAAGATGTTGGAATAATTCATTAGATTATCAAGAAAGGCTTGTGTCCTGAAATGATTAGCACAGTGAAATTTAAACCATTAACGATAACAAGTTTAGAGCTTGCTGCAGTGCAGAGGCACCCGGGGTATGTCTGTGCCTATTTCAATCATTTCTTATAATTAAACATTATGTCCTTTTTTCCCCCTCATCACTAAGACCCATCCAAAAATCCTTTTAAGGTGGCACTATCTACATCAGTGGGTTTACCAGCCTTGGAGGTGTGTGTAGTTAGTAGCTATGATAATGCAGCAGTAAATTAAACTGCTGTGAAGCTCCTTGGTTTAGAACAAAAGAACCTATCACCCTGAAAGCTATGAAGTTCCATGAGAGAACCCACTGCAGAAACAAGAGCCCCTGTTTGAAACTTAAAAATGTTAAGTGACTATCCTATCCCTTTAATTTCCTCAGAAATCCAGAAATAATAGAAATGGCTTTGTTGTGGCTTTGGTAAATATTTTTATATGACTTTTCCTATAATTAAGAGGGGAATAAAGATTGCTACGTGTCCAGTCTTTAATCATTTATACTGGGGCATTTTTGAGTTCATTTTCTGGTGAGTTTTATTTAAAAGAATTGGAGTGATTGCAAGCTTTTCTTGTTGGTTATTAGAAACCAGTCAAATTTATAATGTGAACTTTCCTTCTGCTGACAAATCTGCCCCTTCCTGTCTTCCATGTTCACTAATCAGATCTGACGTATTTATGAGTTCACCCAATATGTAATCATATTTAGTAGAAGCTGTTAAAATATTAATGCAATAATCCTACTGAGAAATGTGATGTTTACTCCTGTTGAAATGTTTGTCCCATTCTGTACCTATAGCCACCATTTTCTTTTCATTTGCACTCTTACCCCTTGCCCCAAAAGATAGACTACTTCTTTGGTCACTGAAAGATATATAGAGATTTTTTTTTTTAAGTGGAAATGTTAAAAGTGATGGTTCTACTTTTGAGCATTCATTATCTTTTACTCTGCATGTTCAGCTTATGGCCAGATTATCTCCATTTCTCTTGAAACTCTCTTGTTAAAGGATGCTCAAGTGCCAGAGAGCTCTACTGAGCCTTCTCAGTGTCCCTTTCTGTTTTCTACCCTAGCTCTTTGTAAATTCTAGAACTGTTCTGGATCTCTCTGTTGTCACCATCACCATCATTAGGTATACTTACTTATTCTTTCAGTCCTAATCAAAATGTAGACAATATCATTTCCTCTTAATTTAACCAAGACAGTATTGACTTTTTTAAGAGCTGTTTTTACAGAGAAATCAAGGGAAAACAGTAAGAAAAAGAACTTTAAAACCAATGTTTTTATATCCTTATTTAACTAAAGCCTGGCAATAGCCAATAGAGAATAGTATAGACCTTTAAAAAAACAATCCCCCCCCTCCACACCATCCCCTGCAGAACTCTTGAATTTGTTTTATTTTTATCTTGTTTCTTCTGGCCACAAGGAGCAAGAACCCTGGTTTTGTCCCTATCCAGGTTGATGTACCAGATTAAATATTTGAAGGATTGGCCCTACTGAAGAAGTAAATCACTATACTGAAGTAAATGTGTATTATAACCCAGATTTATAATTCTCAACAGGGCTTTTCTCCTTCTTCCTCTCTTGTAACGGTAAAATAGCTTTCTTCTAAGCACTTCCTAATCTGCCTTTTCTAACGTTAGCCATGACTGCTTCTTGCCTTGATTATGTTATCAGCTCTAATTGGTCTTCCTTCCTCTTCTTTCAACTTGTTCTTCTTCTTCTCTCCCCAATGCCCCAGATGCCCTACTCCCTTCTCTGTGTGGTACCTAGTGTGAGTATTTCTAAAGGGTAAATCAGATGCTGCCATATTTAACTACCTCAAAACTGCCAAGGGCTCTCCTTTACACTTAACAAGAAGTCCAAACTCTTTACTGTGACCCAGAAGTACTTACATGATCTGGCCTCAGGTCACCTCACTAACCTCATTTCCCACCACTTTCTTCCTCATTCAGTTTGCCCCATCCATACCATCTGCCTTTCTTTCTTTTGAACACACCATTGACTTGTTCTTCCTTCTGTCCGGGAGATTTTTTCCCTACATCTTCATAAGACTTGACTCTGATCTTTCAGATCATAGTTCAGACATTACCTACTTCAGTGTCATTGCATAAACACCTCAGTTAGGGTATTTTTTGTTACCTTGTTTTGTTTTCTTCACAATACTAACTGGTTTCAAGATTAAAATATTTATTATATATTCTCCCTCTACTTCTTGCCAGAGAAAGTAAAGAAAAATTTTGTCTACCTATTCACTGGTTTCACTAGCACCTAGAAAAGTGCCCAGCACAGACTAGTCACCCAATAAATAGTTGTTAAAATTATGGTTATTGGGGGGTAAAGAAGAAAGGGATAAATTGCAAGATTGAGACTGATACATGCACACTACTATATATAAAATAGATTACTAATAAGGACCTAACCATATAGCACAGGGAACTCTAGTCAGTACTCTGTAATATATGGGGAATATGTGGGGAAAAAATCTAAAAAAAAGTGAGTGTGTGTGTATATGTATAGCAGATTCACTTTGGTATACACTTGAAACTAATACAACATTATACATCAACTATACCCCAGTAACAATTAGATAACACAGGGCGGCGCAGGGCGGGCCAGCCTAGGCCGAGCCGTCACTGTGATCCCACCAGCGTAGCTCTGTGTCCTCTCCCTGTGTGTTTGGTAAGGGTTTATGTGGGATGGGTCTGCCTCAAGTAAGAGCAGACTGATAAGAAGTCTGGTGGGCCGATTATGTCCACACCCCAGTTCAAGCTGGCTGGGTGGGATGTAGAGAGCCCAGGCAGTGCCCTTCTATCTGAGGTTTATACCAAGCCCTTCAGATGTATGTCTTACCTCCTGGGTGTTTATCTGAGCAGACACAGGTCTGTACCTGACCTGAGAGCAGAAGGTCAAGTGGACAGAAGAAGCAGTGATAAGATGATGGCCTGGCAGGGCTCTGATGCCTCCGGGCAGGGCCAGCTGCTGCACTGTCATTGCAGAGCCCCAGCCCAGAGATCGGTGAGGAACTGCTTGATGGGGACACCCGATCCATCTTCCCAAGTGCGGGGCCCATGCACCATACTGCCACCGAGGGCCAGCATAGGCTCCTGTTGAATGTGGCCACTGAGGGTTCCCCAGAGTCAGGGCCCAGAGGTGAACAGGAAAGGCCTTGGGCTGGGACACCACCCAGGCTACTCCCCAGGGTCCTGTCCTGGGCTCACACAGAGCATAACACATCTACTTCCACGTAGAACACTGTATCTGCCTTTCCCTGAGTCAGCTGGAAGACCTGGAGCCCACTGAGGCAGAGCCTGAAGCTCCGGCAGGAGACCCACTGGGCAGAAAATGATTTCCCACTCGGACGGGGAAAATCCAGCTACTCCTGCAGGAGACCCAAAGCCAGGTCAGAATTCACCACTCCTGGGTGCAAAACAGGCTCTTCAACCACCATCGCTGTTGGTTCCTAATCTACACCATGAACTGGCTACCCCACCCAAAATTGACTTTCCTTCCTCAATCTTTGTGTTTGATGTGTTGTAGTTTTATCTTTTTCTTCCCCCTTATTTATGGCATTCTGTTCTTTATGTTTTAAGTGTAAAGTAATAAAATTTAAACATTTTGTTTGTTTGTTTTTAAAGGTTGTTGATTGATTGATAACTCTAAAGTTCCAGCCTTAGTCAAAATTCTTGTCCTATCCCTCTTAGGCTATAGCCTGAACTCAAGCACAACTGTTGCCCACTTTGTTCTTATATTCATTCATTCATCATCTTAATCATTATATCCCTCCCTCACTCCACCCCCCCACCCAGGGTTTCAATACCAGAGTCTTTCCTTGGAGCCCTTCTGAAGACCAAACAGAATCCTTAAATATCATTTGCACCTCTCTAGTCGTTAGTGTTATTCTCTTTATCTAGTCCTTGCACCCGCAATTCCAAATGTTGTCCTATATCTGGAACATTTTCTTTTCTCTACTTAACATACACCCTTCCTTGTGGTTTACATGCAAACTAAAAACATCTGTCATCTTACCATTAAGTTCAGCCAGTCTGTGCTGTATCTTCCAGCATACACACAGTGCACTTAGCAAAGTCAGCACACTTAATGTTGCCGAGGCGGTGGTTAGGCTAGTTGGTATCTGCAAGTGTGTATTTTTCCTTCCTGGTCCAGGCAGAAGCTTCAGAGAAATTCATGGTAATTTTGAAAGTGATGCTTTAATATATTTTCAGGGAAGGAAATGTCAGCCCTTGGCCTTTAAGGACTAAGCTGAGAACAGTCGTATAAATACTTAAGTCTTTTCATTTTGTGTGCTTGTCACCTGACAGCTTCTTTCTTTCTTTCTTTTGGAGATAACTGTTCATTGTAAACAGAATAACAGAACAGGAGATGTGCAGGGTTGGCAGAAAGTTAGTGTTACCATTAAACTGAGGTTGTTTGTCAGCTTTCCTAGACATTTGAAGAGTAGTGGTTGAGTCATCAGGCTTTTGCTGGGAAAGCCAAATCAATTCTATTGCCACAAGTAACCATTACCTTCTCTCCCGCTCTAATATACAACCTTTTGATTTTTTAATAATTGAACTTTTTCACTGTACCCTTGTGGATTTTCTGAGGTTCCCAAATTGAAATTTTGCTGCATTTACTTTAGGCATTAGTAGAAAAATCTGTAAGGGAGAGTGATAGAGAGAGGAGACTTGATAATAAAGACCTTTATCTCCAGAATTCTCTACAAATATACCTTCATTATGAATTAAGTTAATATTACAATGGCATTTATCCTTAGGAATACCCTATACTTAGAATTTTTAAAAGTCTATTTTCATTTTAAATATACAGTTTGATGAATTTTGGTGAATGTATACACCTGTGTAACAGTCAATCAATAGAACATTTTCATTCTATCCAAAACTTTACTGGTGCCCTTACCCAGTCAATCCCATCCCCATATCCAGTCCCAAACAACCTCTGTTCTATTTTTATCATTATAAATCAGGTTTGTTATTCCTAGAATTTCATATAAGTAGAATCATAAAGTATATTCTCTTTTTGTGTCTGATTTTCTTTCATTCAGCATGTTTTTGAGATACATCCTTGTCATTTGGTATATCTGTAGTTTGCTCCTTTTATCATTGAGTACTGTTCCTTTGTCCCCTTCATGGATCACAGCCTTGTCCTGATTAAGGGGCTTGCATAACTCAGTGAAACTATGAGCCACGCCATGCAGGGACACCTGAGACTGATGGGTCACAGTGAAGAGTTCTGACAAAACATGGTCCCCTGGAGGAGGAAATGGCAACCCACTCCAGTATTCTTGCCTGGAGAACCCCATGGACAAGCACAAAAAGGCAAAAAGATATGACACCAGAAGATGAGCCCCCCAGGAAAGGTGTCCAATATATTACTGGGGAAGAGCAGAGGGCAATTATTAATAGCTCCAGAAAGAATGAAGTGGCTGGATGAAAACAGAAATGATGCTCAGTTGTGGATGTATCTGGTGATGGATGTATCTGGTGGTAAGAGTAAAGTCCGATGCTGTAAAGGGCAATATTGCAAAGGAATCTGGAATGTTAGGTCCATGAATCAAGGTAAATTGGACATGGTCAAGCAGGAGATGGCAAGATTGAACACTGACATCTTTAGGAATCAGTGAACTATAATGAAAGCTGAGTGCCAAAGAATTGATGCTTTTAAACTGTGGTTTTGGAGAAGACGCGTGAGAGTCCCTTGGACTGCAAGGAGATCAAACTAGTCAATCCTAAAGGAAATCAGTTCTGAATATTAATTGAAAGGATTGATGCTGAAGCTGAAGTTTCAATACTTTGGCCACCTGATGCAAAGAACTGACTCATTAGAAAAGACCCTGATGCTGGGAAAGATTGAAGGCAGGAGGAGAAGGGGACAACAGAGGATAAGATGGTTGAATGGCATCACCGACTCAATGGACATGGGTTTGAGCAAGCTCTGGGAGTTGGTGACAGACAGGGAAGCCTGGCGTGCTGCAGTCCATGGAGTCACAAAGAGTCGGACAAGACTGAGCAACTGAACTGAATTGAACTAAACTATAATAGATGGGAATGGGCAAATGTAATTTAGATGACCATTATATCTATTACTGTGGGCAAGAATCCCTTAGAAGAAATGGAGTAACCCTCATAGTCAACAAAAGAGTCTGAAATGTAGTACTTGGGTGCAGCCACAAAAACAACAGAATGATCTCAGAGTTGTTTCCAAGGCAAACCATTCAACATTATAGTAATCCTCAAGTTGTACCCCAACCACTGATGCTGAAGAAACTGAACCTGACTGATTCTATGAAGACATAGAACACTGTCTAAAACTAACCAAAAAAAAAAAATAAGATGTCCTTTTGATCCCAGGGGATTGGAATGCAAAGGTAGAAAGTCAGGAGATACCCAGAGTAACAGGCAAGTTAGGCCTTAGAGTACAAAATGAAGCAGGGCAAAGGCCAACAGAGTTTTGTTACGAGAACGTACTGGTCAGAGCAAATACCCTCTTCCAACAACACAAGAGATGACTCTACACATGGACGTCAGTAGAGCCAGTACCAAAATCAGAGTCAGTACCAAAATCAGAATGATTATATTATTTGCAGCTGAAGATGGAGAAGCTCTATACAGTCAGCAAAAACAAGACCTGGAGCTGACTGTGACTCAGATCGTGAGCTCCTTACTGCAGAATTCAGGCTTAAATTGAAGGAAGTTGGGAAAACCACTAAGCCTTTTAGGTATGACCTAAATTAAATCCTTTATGATTATACAGTGGAGGTGATGAATAGATTCATGGGATTAGATGTGGTAGAGAGAGTGCCTGAAGAACTGTGGGCGAAGGTTCATAATGTTGTACAGGAGGCAGTGACCAAAACTATCTAAGACAAAAAGAAGTGCAAGAAAGCAAAGTGGTTGTCTCAGGAGGCTTTACAAATAGCTGAGGAAAGTAGAAAAGCAAAAGGCAAGGGAGAAAGGGAAATATACACCCAACTGAATGCAGAGTTCCAGAGAGTAGCAGAGAGAGATAAGAAGGACTTCTTAAATGAATAATGCAAAGAAATAGAGGAAAACAGTAGAATAGGAAAGACTAGAGATCTCTTTGAGAACATTGGAGGTATCAAGGGAACATTTCATGCAAGGATGGGCATGATGAAGATAGAAGCAGTAAGGACTTAACAGAGGCAGAAGACATTAAGAAGAGGTGGCAAGAATACACAGAAGAACTTTACAGAAAAGGTCTTAATGGCCCAGATAACCACAATTGTGTGGTCACTTAACCTAGAACTGGACATCCTGGATTGTGAAGTCAAGTGGGTTGTGGGAAGCATTACAATGAGCAAAGCTAATGGAGATGACAGATTTCTAGCTGAGCTATTTAAGATCCTAAAAGATGATGCCATTGAAGCGTTGTACTTAATATGTCAACAACTTTGGAAAACTCAGCAGTGGCCACAGGACTGGAAAAGGTCAGTTTTCATTCCAATCCCAAAGAAGGGCATTGCCAGAGAATGTTCAAACTACCACACAATTGTTCTCATTTCACATGCTAGCAATGTCATGCTGAAAATTCTTCAAGCTAGGCTTCTTCAGTATGTGAACCGAGAACTTCCAGATATTCAAGCTGGATTTAGAAAAGGCAGAGGAACCCAGAGATCAAATTTCCAACATCTGTTGGATCATAGAAAAAGCAAGGGAATTCCAGAAAAACATCTGCTTCTGCTTCATTTACTATGCTAAAGCCTTTGACTGTGTGGATCACAACAAACTGTGGAAAATTCTTAAAGAGATGGGGATACCAGACCACCTTACCTGCCTTCTGAGAAACCTGTATGCAGGTCAAGAAGCAAGAGTTAGAACCACTCTTTGCCGCATCAACTGTGAGAATGAAGACCATTCTCAGCAGTCAGACTGTCGACATCCCAGAAAATGTCGACATTACCTTGAAGGGACGGACAGTTATTGTGAAGGGCCCCAGAGGCACCCTGTGGAGGGACTTCAATCACATTAATGTAGAACTCAGTCTCCTTGGAAAGAAAAAGAAGAGGCTCCATGTTGCCAAACAGTGGGGAAACAGAAAGGAACTGGCCACTGTCTTACAATCTGTAGTCACGTACAGAATGGGATCAAGGGTGTTACATTGGTCTTCCGTTACAAGATGAGGTCAGTGTATGCCCACTTCCCCATCAACATTGTTATTCAGGAGAATGGTTCTCTTTTGGAAAGCTGAAATTTTGGGGATGAAAAATACATATGCAGGGTTCGAATGAGGCCAAGGGTTGCCTGTTCAGTATCTCAAGCCCAGAAAGATGAGTTGATTCTTGAAGGAAATGATATTGAACTTGTGTCAAATTCAGCTGCTTTGATTCAGCAAGCCACCACAGTTAAAAACAAGGATATCAGAAAATTTTTGGATGTATCTATGTTTCTGAAAAAGGAACAGTTCAGCAGGCTGATGAAAAAGATCTCAGTGATCCTGCTGCAGAAACCACAAGATGGAAGATGGTTCTGTGGACTCAGTTGTGATATTTTAAAGAGGCAATAAAAACTCTTGATTTGGGGGGAAAAAAGAGAGAACCAGACATGGAACAACTGACTGGTTCCAAATTAGGAAAGGAGGACATCAAGACTGTTTATTGTCACCCTACTTATTTAATTTATATGCAGAGTACATCATGTGAAATGCCATGCTGGATGAAACTCAAGCTAGAATCAAGATTGACGGGAGAAATAGCAATAACTTCAGATATGCAGATGACACCACCCTAATGGCAGAAATCGAAGAAGACCTAAAGAGCCTCTTGATGAAGGTGAAAAAGGAGAGTGAAAAAGCAGGCTTAAAACTCTACATTGAGAAAACTGGCATCCAGTCCCATCACTTTCTGACAAACAGATGGGAAAACAATGGAAATAGTGACAGACTTTTGTTTTCTTGGGCCTCAAAATCACTGCAGACAGTGACTACAACTATGAAATTAAAAGACGCTTGCTCCTTGGAAAAAAAGCTGTGAGAAACCTAGACAGCGTATTAAAAAGCAGAGACATTACTTTGCTAACAAAGGTCCATATCATCAAATTTATGGTTTTTCCAGTAGTCATGTACAGATGTGAGAGTTGGACCATAAAGAAGGCAGAACACTGAAGAATTGATGCTTTTAAACTGTGGTGTTGGAGAAGACTCTTGAGAGTCCCTTGGACAGCGAGGAGGTCAAACCAGTCAGTCCTAAAGGAATCAACCCTGAATATTCATTGGAAGGACCGATGCTAAAGCTGATGCAAAGAGCCGACTCATTGGAAAAGACCCTGATGCTGGGATAGGTTGAAGGCAGGAGTAAAAGGGGACAACAGAGGATGAGCTGGTTGGATGGCATCACTGATTCAATGGACATGAGTTTGAACAAACTCCAGGAGATAGTGAAGGACAGGGAAGCTTGGCATGCTCCAGTTCATGGGGTTGCAAAGAGTTGGGCACAACTGAGCAACTGAACAACAGCAACATGTATGTTGTCAGATTTATTCCTGAGAATTACATGTTTTTTAATGCTACTGTAAATTGTATAGGCAGTTTTTTTAAATATATGTATTTTAATGAAATGAGTATAGTGGCTACCCTTAGAGGGACTAGTGACTTGAAAAAAGGAGCTCAAGGCAGAGTTTGTGACCAAGGCACTAGTTGCACAGTATGCTCACCTTGTGGAAATTCATCAAGTTATACACTTAAGATTATGTACTTTTACGTATACTATACATTATACTTCATTGAAAATTAAAATAGAAAGACATACTACCCAGTGAAATGAAATGATATACTTTCAAAAAAAAAGAAAGAAAGCATAACTCCAGCAGTGTCATAAATTCATGAAGAGTGTCGATTTACTGAGCACTTTACTCTGTGCCATGCAGTGAGCTAAGCATGCTTAGATTATTTTGATCTTCACAAAATCCCAGTGGAATAGATTCTGTAATTGGCCCCATTTTACAGATGAGTGAAACAGAGACTCAGAGAAAAATCAAGTTATTTATTCTATGTCACATAACTAGTAAATTGAGGAGCTTAGATTTGAAGCCAGGTCTTTCTACTCTAAGGCTAGTGCTCTTAAAACAATGTGGTGTGGTGTAGTGGTAAACTCATTTGAAGTGATGATGGATCTAAGGTATGTGTCTTTCTACCTGCAATGAAATACTCTGTTTTGAGGGGCGGTGACTAGAGTGTATTACCAGCGGACAGTTGGCAAATACATGAACTCTCGGGTTATGCTTCATTTCTAATAGTGTTTTAACTCCCATTTATGGTTGAATCATTGAAAGTATGAGAAAGTCTTGACTGAACTTTAACTCCTGCAGTGGGATAATCAATTTGTGACATCCTTTAGCACTTTTATCTGTTAATAGTCTAATAGACACTGATCAAAGCATGAACCCCATTATTTTAGTAATATCTGGTTTATTTACAGTATAAACAAAACACTTTCATTACCTTTCTGATTATTGTTCTCTGTGACTGACGTTTCTGGTCTTTATCCAGGATACAATACTCTGGTGGCATCCAACTCCAATCTATTTCTTCCTTTAAAAGACAAATGTATAAAAGATGATGATAAGTTTTGGTTGTTGGGATGAGAAGTGTTTGGTCAAGCTTGCAAACCCACCTATTTATTAGCTTTCAAACTCTTACTCCATATTTCACAAGTTTTCCTTTCCTGAGATGCAAACAAATAGTCTACACAAAACAGCCCAGAAGTCCCTCAATGCCTGTGTCCAACAAGGTTCTTATTAATCATTTTTGGTCTTATATCATAGATAAAAATGGTATTTATGCTGGAAAACATCCAGCTCTGTGTACATCAGGGCTTACTGTTCATTTTTTTTTTCCATTTATTTTTATTAGTTGGAGGCTAATTACTTTACATCATTGCAGTAGTTTTTGTCATACATTGAAATGAATTAGCCATGGATTTACATGTATTCCCCATCCCGGTCCCTCCTCCCACCTCCCTCTCCACCCGATCCCTCTGGGTCTTCCCAGTGCACCAGGCCTGAGCACTTGTCTCATGCACCCAACCTGGGCTGGTGATCTGTTTCACCCTAGATAATATACATGTTTCGATGCTCTTCTCTTGAAACATCCCACCCTCGCCTTCTCCCAGAGTCCACAAGTCTGTTCTATACATCTGAGTGTCTTTTTCTGTTTTGCATATAGGGTTATCATTACCATCTTTCTAAATTCCATATATATGTGTTAGTATACAGTAATGGTCTTTATCTTTCTGGCTTACTTCGCTCTGTATAATGGGCTCCAGTTTCATCCATCTCATTAGAACTGATTCAAATTAATTCTTTTCAATGGCTGAGTAATATTCCATGGTGTATATGTACCACAGCTTCCTCATGCATTCGTCTGCTGATGGGCATCTAGGTTGCTTCCATGTCCTGGCTATTATAAACAGTGCTGCGATGAACATTGGGGTGTACGTGTCTCTTTCAGATCTGGTTTCCTTGGTGTGTATGCCCAGAAGTGGGATTGCTGGGTCATATGGCAGTTCTATTTCCAGCTTTTTAAGAAATCTCCACACTGTTTTCCATAGTGGCTGTACTAATTTGCATTCCCACCAACAGTGTAAGAGGGTTCCCTTTTCTCCACACCCTCTCCAGCATTTATTGCTTGTAGACTTTTGGATAGCAGCCATCCTGACTGGTGTGTAATGGTACCTCATTGTGGTTTTGATTTGCATTTCTCTGATAATGAGTGATGTTGAGCATCTTTTCATGTGTTTGTTAGCCATCTGTATGTCTTCCTTGGAGAAATGTCTGTTGAGTTCTTTGGCCCATTTTTGGATTGGGTCATTTATTTTTCTGGAGTTGGGCTGCAGGAGTTGCTTGTATATTTTTGAGAATAATCCTTTGTCTGTTGCTTCGTTTGCTATTATTTTCTCCCAGTCTGAGGGCTGTCTTTTCACCTTGCTTATAGTTTCCTTTGTTGTGCAAAAGCTTTTAAGTTTCATTAGGTCCCATTTGTTTATTTTTGCTTTTGTTTCTAAAATTCTGGGATGTGGGTCATAGAGGATCCTGCTGTGATTTATGTCGGAGAGTGTTTTGCCTATGTTCTCCTCTAGGAGTTTTATAGTTTCTGGTCTTACATTTAGATCTTTAATCCATTTTGAGTTTATTTTTGTGTATGATGTTAGAAAGTGTTCTAGTTTCATTCTTTTACAGGTGGTTGACCAGTTTTCCCAGCACCACTTGTTAAAGAGGTTGTCTTTTTTCCATTGTATATCCTTGCCTCCTTTGTCGAAGATAAGGTGACCACAGGTTCGTGGATTTATCTCTGGGCTTTCTATTCTGTTCCATTGATCTATATTTCTGTCTTTGTGCCAGTACCATACTGTCTTGATGACTGTGGCTTTGTAGTATAGTCTGAAGTCAGGCAGATTGATTCCTCCAGTTCCATTCTTCTTTCTCAGGATTACTTTGGCTATTCGAGGTTTTTTGTATTTCCATACAAATTGTGAAATTATTTGTTCTAGTTCTCTGAAAAACATCGTTGGTAGTTTGATAGGGATTTCATTGAATCTATAGATTGCTTTGGGTAGTATAGCCATTTTGACAATATTGATTCTTCCAATCCATGAACACGGTATATTTCTCCATCTGTTTGTGTCCTCTTTGATTTCTTTCATCAGTGTTTTATAGTTTTCTATGTATAGGTCTTTTGTTTCTTTAGGTAGATATACTCCTAAGTATTTTATTCTTTTTGTTGCAATGGTGAATGGTATTGTTTCCTTAATTTCTCTTTCTGTTTTCTCATTGTTAGTGTATAGGAATGCAAGAGATTTCTGTGTGTTAATTTTATATCCTGCAACTTTACTGTATTCACTGATTAGCTCTAGTAATTTTCTGGTAGAGTCTTTAGGGTTTTCTATGTAGAGGATCATGTCATCTGCAAAGAGAGAGAGTTTCACTTCTTCTTTTCCTATCGGGATTCCTTTTACTTCTTTTTCTGCCGATTGCTGTGGCCAAAACTTCCAAAACTATGTTGAATAGTAGTGGTGAGAGTGGGCACCCTTGTCTTGTTCCTGATTTCAGGGGAAATGCTTTCAATTTTTCACCATTGAAGGTGATGCTTGCTGTGGGTTTGTCATATATAGCTTTTATTATGTTGAGGTATGTTCCGTCTATTCCTGCTTTCTGGAGAGTTTTAATCATAAATGGATGTTGAATTTTGTCAAAGGCTTTTTCTGCATCTATTGAGATAATCATATGGTTTTTATCTTTCAATTTGTTAATGTGATGTATTATATTGATTGATTTGCAGATATTAAAGAATCCTTGCATTCCTGGGATAAAGCCCACTTGGTCATGATGTATGATTTTTTTAATATGTTGTTGGATTCTGTTTGCTAGAATTTTGTTAAGGATTTTTGCCTCTATGTTCATCAGTGATATTGGCCTGTAGTTTTCTTTTTTCGTGGCATCTTTGTCTGGTTTTGGAATTAGGGTGATGGTGGCCTCATAGAATGAGTTTGGAAGTTTACCTTCTGCAATTTTCTGGAAGAGTTTGAGTAAGATAGGTGTTAGCGCTTCTCTAAATTTTTGGTAGAATTCAGCTGTGAAGCCATCTGGTCCTGGGCTTTTGTTTGCTGGAAGATTTCTGATTACAGTTTCGATTTCCTTGCTTGTGATGGTTTTGTTAAGATCTTCTATTTCTTCCTGGTTCAGTTTTGGAAAGTTATACTTCTCTAAGAACTTGTCCATTTCTTCCAAGTTGTCCATTTTATTGGCATAGAGCTGCTGGTAGTAGTCTCTTATGATCCTTTGTATTTCAGTGTTGTCTGTTGTGATCTCTCCATTTTCATTTCTAATTTTGTTAATTTGGTTCTTCTCCCTTTGTTTCTTAATGAGTCTTGCTAATGGTTTGTCAATTTTGTTTTTCAAAAAACCAGCTTTTAGCTTTGTTAATTTTTGCTATGATCTCTTTAGTTTCTTTTGCCTTTATTTCTGCCCTAATTTTTAAGATTTCTTTCCTTCTACTAACCCTGGGGTTCTTCATTTCTTCCTCCTCTAGTTGCTTTAGGTGTAGAGTTAGATTATTTATTTGACTTTTTTCTTGTTTCTTGAGGTAGGCCTGTAATGCTATGAATCTTCCCCTTAGCACTGCTTTTACAGTGTCCCATAGGTTTTGGGTTGTTGTGTTTTCATTTTCATTCCTTTCTATGCATATTTTGATTTCTTTTTTGATTTCTTCTATGATTTGTTGGTTATTCAGAAGCATGTTGTTTAGCCTCCATATGTTTGAATTTTTAATAATTTTTTTCCTGTAATTGAGATCTAATCTTACTGTCAGAAAATATGACTGGAATGATTTCAATCTTTTTGAATTTACCAAGACTAGATTTATAGCCCAGGATGTGATCTATTCTGGAGAAGGTTCCGTGTGCACTTGAGAAAAAGGTGAAGTTGATTGTTTTGGGGTGAAACGTCCTATAGATGTCAATTAGGTCTAACTGGTCCATTGTGTCCGTTAAAGTTTGTGTTTCCATGTTCATTTTCTGTTTAGTTGATCTAGCCATAGTTGTGAGTGGGGTATTAAAGTCTCCTACTATTATTGTGTTACTATTAATTTCCTCTTTCATACTCGTTAGCGTTTGCCTTACATATTGCAGTGCTCCTATGTTGGGTGCATATATATTTATAATTGTTGTATCTTCTTCTTGGATTGATCCTTTGATCATTATGTAGTGTCCATCTTTGTCTCTTTTCACAGCCTTTATTTGAAAGTCTATTTTATCTGATATGAGTATTGCGACTCCTGCTTTCTTTTGGTCTCCGTTTGCGTGGAATATTTTTTTCCAGCCCTTCACTTTTAGTCTGTATGTGCCCCTTGCTTTGAGGTGGGTCTCTTGTAGACAGCATATATAGGGGTCTTGCTTTTGTATCCATTCAGCCAGCCTTTGTCTTTTGGTTGGGGCATTCAACCCATTTACATTTAAGGTAATTATTGATAGGTATGGTCCCGTTGCCATTTATTTTGTTGTTTGGGGTTCACATTTATACCACCTTTCTGTGTTTCCTGTCTAGAGAAGATCCTTTAGTATTTGTTGAAGAGCTGGTTTGGTGGTGCTGAATTCTCTCAGCTTTTGCTTGTCTGTAAAGCTTTTGAGTTCTCCTTCATATCTGAATGAGATCCTTGCTGGGTAGAGTAATCTAGGTTGTAGGTTATTCTCTTTCATTACTTTAAGTATGTTCTGCCATTCCCTTCTGGCCTGAAGGGTTTCTATTGATAGATCAGCTGTTATCCTTATGGGAATCCCTTTGTGTGTTATTTGTTGTTTCTCCCTTGCTGCTTTTAATATTTGTTCTTTGTGTTTGATCTTTGTTAATTTGATTAATATGTGTCTTAGGGTGTTTCGCCTTGGGTTTATCCTGTTTGGGACTCTCTGGGTTTCTTGGACTTGGGTGGCTATTTCCTTCCCCATTTTAGGGAAGTTTTCAGCTATTATCTCCTCAAGTATCTTCTCATGGCCTTTCTTTTTGTCTTCTTCTTCTGGGACTCCTATGATTCGAATGTTGGGGTGTTTCACATTGTCCCAGAGGTCCCTGGGGTTGTCCTCATTTCTTTTGATTTTTCTTTTTTCCTCTCTGCTTCATTTATTTCCACCATTTTATCTTCTAACTCACTTATCCTATCTTCTGTCTCTGTTATTCTACTCATGGTTCCCTCCAGAGTGTTTTTGATCTCATTTATTTCATTATTAATTTTTAATTGACTTTTTAAAATTTCTTCTAGGTCCTTGTTAAACATTTCTTGCATCTTCTCAATCTTTGTCTCCAGGCTATTTATTTGTAACTCCATTTTGTTTTCAAGATTTTGGATCATTTTTATTATCATTATTCTAAATTCTTTTTCAGGTAGATTCCCTATTTCCTCCTCTTTTGTTTGACTTGGTGGGCTTTTTTCATGTTCCTTTAGCTGTTGGGTATTTCTCTGCCTTTTCATCTTGTTTAGATTGCTGTGTCTGGAGTGGGCTTTCTGTATTCTTGTGGTCTGAGGTTCCTTTTTATTGTGGAGGTTTCACCCAGTGGGTGGGGTTGGACGATTGGTTTGTAAAGGTTTCCTGGTTAGGGAAGCTTGTGTCAGCGTTCTGGTGCGTGGGATTGGATTTCTTCTCTCTGGAGTGCAATGGAGTGTCCAGTAAGGAGTTTTGTGATGGGTCTCTGTGTTAGGTGTGACTTTGGAGAGCCTGTATGTTGACACTCAGGTCTATGTTCCTGCATTGCTAAAGAATTTGCGTGGTATTTCTTGTACTGGAGCTTATTGGCTCTTGGGTGGTGGTTGGTTTTGGTGTAGGTATGGAAGCTTTTGGATGGTCTCTTATTCCTTAATGTTCCGTGTAGTCAGGAATTTTCTGGTTTTCTCAGGATTTGGGCTTAAGTCTCCTGCGTCTGGATTTCAGTTTTATTCTTCCAATAGTCTCAAGACTTCTCCAACTATACAGCACTGATAATAAAACTTCTAGGTTAATGGTGAAAAGATTCTCCACCGTGAGAGACAACCAGAGAGGTTCACAGAGTTACATGAAGAATAGGAGAGGGAGGAAGGAGATAAGAGGTGAGCAGGAGGAGAAAAGGGGGACTCAAGAGGAGAGAGACAGATCTACGCAGTTATCTGTTCCCAAAGTGTTCTCCGTAGCCCAGACACCCACAAAGATTCACAGAGTTGGATTGGGAAGAGAAAGGGAAAGGAGGAAATAGAGGTCTTCTGAGGTAGAAAACAGAGTCAAAAGTGGGGAGAGTATCACCACACTCCTGAATAGAAATGGGAACTGAATATTGGATTCTTAAATGACCAAAATTTATATCACATACTACTGAAAAACAAAGATTAAAAATCCAGTGTAGAGGTTAGACTCTTTGAAATACAATATTTAAAAACAAAAACAAAAAAAAAAATTTAGAACTGTATATGAAGTTCAGTTTAAAAATAGGGTTTCTCTCTTTTTTTTTTTTGCAAGGTTATAGTGAAATGAAAATGAAAATCAAGGAATAATAGAGGAGTATTAGAGGACTTTAAAAGGAAATAGGAAAGAAAAAGAAGAAAAAGAAAAAACAATTCTTTTTCCCTAAGTAAAAAAATCATAAAAATATATGAAAATGAAAGTTGAGGAGTAATGGGGGAGTAATAGGGAATTTTAAAAGAAAATAAAAGAGAAAAAATTTAAAAAAAAGGAAAGAAAATTTTTTTTTAATTAAAAAAATATATATACATATATATCTAGGAATTTCTCTGGAGTTGTTGCGGTCAGCATAGGTTCAGCTCAATTTCAGATAGCTCCTCTTTCCAGCTTACACTTCTCGATATCTGTAGGCCCCTTCCGGTGTAGTCGGTGTTACCTTCAGGGATTTTAATCTGTTGCACGGCGGTTCCCTTTGTTTATTTGGCTTCTGTTTGCCGTCTCTTTGGTGTCTAATTTCCGCCCTGACACAGGCGGGCGGAGGTGATCTCTTATTTAGGTTCTCTGGTGCAGTTCAGTCCTGCTACGGGGAGGGCGGGGCGCTGCAGACAGATACCGCTCTGGGTGAATATCACTCACCATGTTCCAGTCACACTGGGTTTGCCCCGCTCACGGGTGTCAGTGCTTTCGCCGTCTACACTGCTCAGGCTCCCGGCTGCTCTATATGGAGCGGGCCCTGCGTTGAGTGCGGTTCCAGTTTTCGGGTACTCCACAAAAGCGCAGATTCGGTTGCGCCTGCGTTTTGTGCCTTCCCCGGCCTGAGCGGTTCAGGCAGCCAGAGGCTTGGGTGCACTCTCTCCGGATGTGGCGCGCCTTTTTCCTCCGCGGCAGGCAGCCAGAGGCTTGGGCGCAATCTCCCCGGGTACGGCGCGCTTTTCCCCTCCGCGGCCCCAGCATGCACCGCCAGTCGGGTCTCAGGAAGTCTTTAGCTAGAACCCGGAGGCCTGTTTGCAGTGTGGGAGGGGGTGGTTTCTCAGGCAATGAGTTTGCCCTTTTCCCCTCCCCCCTGCCTCCTACCTCCAGAGGGGGTGGGCCGGCTCTTCTCTGGAGTTTCTCAGTCCCTTTGTTTTGCGAACCACCGGCAGTGTGTTCGGGCCAGTTAATTTTGACCCTTGCTATCCCACAGTTTAAAAAAGCTCCCTCCGATTGCTCTCAGGGTCTTCGGGCCGGTCCTTACCCTAAGCAATGCCGCCCGCTCCTCTCCGTTCCGCCCCGCTTGTTGCTGGCGGGTACGGGCATCTGGGGTACTTTTCTGCTGGGAGTTGCTTTTAGGCACGTAATCTGTGGGCCTTGTTTAATTTTTCCTCCCAGTTAGAATGCCGAAAACTTCCCCCAGTCCCGCCAGTGAGAGGGTTTCCTGGTGATTGGAAACTTCCTCTATTAAGACTCCCTTCCCGGGACAGGTCTCCGTCCGTAGCTCTTTTGACTCCCTTTTTATCTTTTATATTTTGTCCTACCTCCCTTCGAAGACAACGGGCTGCTTTTCTGGGCGCCTGATGTCCTCTGCTAGCGATCAGAAGTTGTTTTGTGAAATTTGCTCAGCGTTCAAATGTTCTTCCGATGAATTTGTAGGGGAGAAAGTGGTCTCCCCGTCCTATTCCTCCGCCATCTTGGCTCCTCCTCCAGGGCTTACTGTTCATAGTGCCTATTCCTTCTGTATAAATAGAATGGTTCATGCCATTCCTTTTTTAAAAAAATATTTTTCTATTTCTTTGGCTGTGCGGGGCCTTAGTTGTGGCACTCAAAGATCTTCAATCTTTGTTGCAGTGTATAGCATCTTTAGTTGTGGCATAGGAACTCTTACTTGCAACATGTCGTATCTAGTTCCCTGACCAGGGATCGAACCTGGGCCCCTTGCATTGGGAATGTAGAGTCTTAACCACCAGGGAAATCCTGCTAATGCCATTCTTGAAAATATACTTTCAGCTGAACTATGACAACATTGTTAACTGGCTATATCCCAATTTTAAAAAAAAAAGTTTTTTTAAAAATAAATAAATTTAAAAATAAAACAGATGCTACAGGAGATGTTTATTTAAGCACAGACAGACAGCTTCTAGAATCTGTGGTGGTTCTTTGTGGTTTATTAAAATGTATCAGTAATATAATCTAGACCCCCCCCAAAAAAAAAGGAAATATACTTTCAGCTATGTATTGGAAGTCATTTGTAAAGAGGCCTATGTGTAGGAGTTAACCTGTAGAAATTAAACCAAGTCTGTGCCTTTAATAGCAGAAGTTGATTATCCAAATTTGGTACAGTTGGATGGTATATTCAATATGTTTAGGCAGGTAAGAACTCCATAGTTACTCAGGTCTTCTTGCCACATTGGGATTTCTTCAGACAAATATGCCAAAGATCCATCAAGTTAGTTTGAAAAGTGGTATAAGTACCTAGCTGTACCTGCCACTTTGTGGTTATCCTCTAAAGAAAATCAGCTTTCTTTAGAGCAGCAAAATTTTCAGTTGATTATTGAATCTTCTCCTAGTGTTCCCCAGCTTCAAACTTGAGTATAATCTTTGTCTCTCCCCACCCCCCACCTCATACCCTATATATCCAGTTGATCAGCAAATTCACTTGACTCTGCCTTCAAAATATACATTGAATCCCAGTTATTTCTCACCACATCTATACCTGCCACATAGTCCAAAAGATTGTTGTCTCTTCCGTGGACTACTGTGAAGTAGCCAGGTATTTAATTAGTCTCCTGATTGCTGTTCATGTCCTCTACAGCCTATTCTCCACATAGCGATGATCCTTTTAAAAGGTTTCAGATCATGTAATGCCCAGGCTTCTAGGTGCTTCTCCATGTGACCTCTTCCTGCAGAACTTCTCATCCTCTCCAGGAGAGTAGCCTCAGTTTTTTACGTAGTGGCTCAGGGCTCTAAGGCAGAGTAAGCAGAAGTTGTCTAAGCCCAGAAGTCCCAGAATGTTACTTTCTCGGCATTCTTTTAGTCAAAGCCCAGATTCAAATGCTGGGACAAACTACTTCTTGATGGGAGGAGAAACAGAATTTATATTCAGGGAGGAATGGAGTCCTTTGTGACCAAATTGTTGCATTGTGGTTTTTTTTAATTGCTACATAACAAATTACCACAAACTTAACAATTTAAAATAATACCTGTTCATTAGCTCACTGTTCTCTAGGTCAGAAATCTGATATAGCAAGACTGGGTTCTCTGCTCCAGTATCACAAGGCTGAAATCAATGTGTTGGTCTGAGCTGAGTTCTCATTTAGGGAGAGAAATCTCAGCACGTTGTTGGCAAATTCGGCTCCTTGCCTTTGTAGGATTGAGGTCACCATTTTCTGATTGGCTGTCTGCTGGGAGATGCTCTCAGCCCCTAAGGCTGATCAAATTCCTAGCCTGGTGGTCCCCTTTCTCTTCTGCAACCAATTGGAAAAAAAAACCTCTGCTTTTAAAGTCCTCGTGTCATTAGGTCACACCCACTGGAGTAATCTCCCTCTTAAAGTCCTGATTTGGGACCTTAATTAAGTCACAGCAGTACCTACATGTTGGTTTGAATAACAGAGAAGAATTTCTTTGCCTGTCAAAATGGTATTATTTTTTCTATCCCTTTATCCTGCATTATTTTTCTTCATTATTTGTATGGTAATGTTTTTAGCTTGCTATACCTACTATAATGTGAGTTATTGGTGGTAGAAACTATGTTATTTTTGTTAAGTGCTGTATTCCTAGCACCTGGGACAGTGTTTAGAACATTATAGATGCTCAACTAATATTTATTGAATGAACCAGTTAATATTAAAGACTTTATGGCATATAATTTTGATGACAACAGGATTTGGGAGGAGTGGGGAGAAGAAAAGGGTATATTGAGCATTGATGTTATTTAAGCTTTATCTCTAAAGGTACCGGGGTCTCAAATTTTTCATTGGCTTTTCTTTGCATGGAGGATTTCTTAACTATTAAAAAATAAGTTGTGAGTAAGTAATTGTATAAATGCACAGTAACGGGTATATACAAGAAAAAGCAAATTAGCATTTTTGCTTGCTAGTCATAACATGCTTTCATTGGTTTTCATCTACATATCTCCAAATAATGTTTTCCTATGAACTTTTGGAAATGGATGCCTTGTCATCCAACAGTATTCCTGATTTACCAATTTACTGTGGTTATTTCTGTGGCTTTTTCCATATAATTGCTGTTTGCAAACATCTAGTTACTAATAAAATAACAGAGTGAGCTCCATCAAACAGACATACATAACATAGCATGCCAGACTGGAAAATCATATAATTTCCCTTATTTCAATACTGACTGTTACATGTTTCTTTCAATCCACCTCTTCTGCAGACAAAACTTGCCAATGGCACTTCCAGTATGATTGTGCCCAAGCAGCGGAAACTCTCGGCAAGCTATGAGAAGGAAAAGGAACTGTGTGTCAAATATTTTGAGCAGTGGTCAGAGTCCGATCAAGTGGAATTTGTGGAACATCTTATATCCCAAATGTGTCATTACCAACATGGGCACATAAACTCATATCTTAAACCTATGTTGCAGAGGGATTTCATAACTGCTCTGCCAGGTACGTGTACAGGTGTTTGTAAGGCATTAATTTGCCTAAAAAATATGTTACACTAGTAATTATACTGAATCTTCAGTTCTGTTTCTCTTCAAAAATCTTTGTTGGCTTGATTTTTATGAACTGTTTTAATTGTACCTTCTTGGGATATGAGTACAAAAAATTCCGACTCTATAAAGAGACTCCTTTTTCCCCTCTCTTATCTCTGTCTCTATTCACCGTATTTTTACTCACATGTAGGTTTAAATAACATCTTTTCTGAGATGTTATCTGGTTTGAGATGTGTCTTTTATAGTGTCTTAGTTTTAAGGTATGTTAACATATTTGAATTTCTTTGGGAATTTATCAACAGAATATTTACTTTGTATGAATGAATAAGAAGCATTTTTTATTGAATATTTTAGAAAGAAGTGTATCTCAGGAGCCTCGTTGTAATATTAAGTATGTAAATTCCAGGCTTTACAGTCTCACTGCTCAGTAACTAAATAGCTGTTATAAACTATTGTATATTTTTTATTGTATGTTTTTTAAGGTATATTTGTGCATACACACACACACACACTTTTGAGAGTGCTGTGGTTGTTTCACTGAATGCTTAATGGTGATCTGGGATACTCTGTAGGCATCAGTATTTGGGGAAAATGATGTATCAGGAAAATACAAGGTTCTCACCCGTGTTAAAAGTCTGTTTTTTTTTTTTTTTTTTAAGGAGTACAAAAAGGAGTGGATTTCTAAAATGTAGTCTATCTTTTTTTTTTTTCAGTTGTTTCCTGATTGTAGCACTTAGAGGAAATTTAGAAAATTCAAAAATGTTTAAAATGTGAAAACATTTTCTAGAACCCTGCCATTCAGAGAAAACTACTAGAGTGTTCTTAATATTTTTCCTAGGTGTATATACTTCCCTTATAAGTGTTTGCAATATTTTTTTTCTTACTATATTCTCTTAATGTGTTTTCCTAAGTGTTGGTTCTTTTAAAAAACAATTTTTTATAGTATTGTGTATTATTTATGATGGTTGAAACATATCATTTAAACCCTTTATTGATCAGGTCAGTTCAGTTCAGTCGCTCAGTTGTGTCCGACTCTTTGCGATCCCATGAACCTCAGCACACCAGGCCTTCCTGCCCATCACCAACTCCTGGAGCCTACCCAAACCCATGACCATTGAATCGGTGATGCCATCCAACCATCTCATCCTCTGTCATCCTCTTCTCCTCCTGCCCTCAATCCTTCCCAGCATCAGGTGTTTTCCAGTGATTCAGCTCTTCGCAGCAGGTGGCCAAAGTATTGGAGTTTCAGCTTCAACATCAGTCCTTCCAATGAACACCCAGGACTGATCTCCTTTAGGATGGACTGGTTGGATCTCCTTGCAGTCCAAGGGACTCTCAAGAGTCTTCTCCAACACCACAGTTCAAAAGCATCAATTCTTCTGTGCGTAGCTTTCTTTATAGTCCAACTCTCACATGCATACATGACCACTGGAAAAACCATAGCCATGACTAGACGGACCTTTGTTGGCAAAGTAATGTCTCTGCTTTTTAATATGGTGTCTAGGTCGATTCTAACTTTCCTTCCAAGGAGTAAGCGTCTTTTAATTTCATGGCTGCAATCACCATCTGCAGTGATTTTGGAGCCCAGAAAAATAAAGTCAGCCGCTGTTTCCACTCTTTCCCCATCTATTTGCCATGAAGTGATGGGACCGGATGCCATGATATTAGTTTTCTGAATGTTGAGCTTTACGCCAACTTTTTCACTCTCCTCTTTCACTTTCATCAAGAGGCTCTTTAGTTCTTCTTCACTTTCTGCCCTAAGGGTGGTGTCATCTGCATATCTGAGGTTATTGGTATTTCTCACAGCAATCTTGATTCCAGCTTGTGCTTCCTCCAGCCCAGCGTTTCTCATGATGTACTCTGCATATAAGTTAAATAAGTAGGATGACAATAGGAGCCTTGACGTACTCCTTTTCCTATTTGGAACCAGTCTGTTGTTTCATGTCCAGTTCTAACTGTTGCTTCCTGACCTGCATACAGATTTCTCAAGAGGCAGGTCAGGTGGTCTGGTATTCTCATCTCTTGAAGACTTTTCCACAGTTTATTGTGATCCACAAAGTCAAAGGCTTTATAGTCAATAAAGCAGAAATAGATGTTTTTCTGGAACTCTTGCTTTTTCGATGATCCAGCGGATGTTGGCCATTTGATCTCTGGTTCCTCTGCCTTTTCTAAAACCAGCTTGAACATCTGGAAATTCACGGTCCACGTGTTGCTGAAGCCTGGCTTGGAGAATTTTGAGCATTCTTCACTAGTGTGTGAGATGAGTGCAATTGTGTGGTAGTTTGAGCATTCTTTGGCATTGCCTTTCTTTGTAATTGGAGTGAAAACTGACCTTTTCCAGTCCTGTGGCACCTGCTGAGTTTTCCAAATTTGCTGGCATATTGAGTGCTGCATTTTTACAGCATCAACTTTTAGAATTTGAAATAGCTCAACTGGAATTCCATCACCTCCAATATCTTTGTTCGTAATGATGCTTCCTAAGACCCACTTGACTTCAGATTCCAGGATGTCTGACTCTAGGTGAGTGATCACACCTTTGTGATTATCTGGGTCGTGAAGATCTTTTTTGTACAGTTCTTCTGTGTATTCTTGCCACCTCTTCTTAATATCATCTGCTTCTGTTAGGTCCATACCTTTTCTGTCCTTTATTGAGCCCATCTTTGCATGAAATGTTCCCTTGGTATCTCTCATTTTCTTGAAGAGATCTCTAGTCTTTCCCATTCTGTTGTTTTCCTCTATTTCTTTGCATTGATCGCTGAGGAAGGCTTTCTTCTCTCTCCTTGCTATTCTTGGGAACTCTGCATTCAAATGGGTATATCTTTCCTTTTCTGCTTTGCTTTTCACTTCCCTTCTTTTCACAGCTATTTGTAAGGCCTCCTCAGACAGCCATTTTGCTTTTTTGCATTTCTTTTTCTTGGGGATGGTCTTGATTCCTGTCTCCTGTACAGTTCATGAACCTCCATCCATAGTTCATCAGGCACTCTGTCTATTAGATCTAGTCCCTTAAATCTATTTCTCACTTCCACTGTATAGTCATAAAGGATTTGATTTAGGTCATACCTGAATGGTCTAGTGGTTTTCTCCACTTTCTTCAGTTTCAGTCTGAATTTGGCAATAAGGAGTTCATGATCTGAGCCACAGTCATCTCCTGGTCTTGTTTTTGCTGACTGTATAGAACTTCTCCATCTTTGGCTGCAAAAAATATAATCAATCTGATTTTGGAGCATTTAGGTAGTTTAAAATATTTTTTCCATTATAAACTATACTGTGGTGGTATTCTTACCTGGAAAATCCCAGGGACAGGAGCCTGGTGGGCTGCCGTCTGTGGGGTTGCATGGAATTGGACACGACTGAAGCGACTTAGCAGCAGCAGTAGTGGGCATTCTTATTCATCTTTTGGGCATCCTAGAAAAAAAAATACCAGAAGTGGGATTCCTATATTAAAGAATTATGAACATTTTTAAGGCTTCTAATATATGTTCTAAACTGTCCTCTAAGAAGCGTATACCAACTTAAACCCTCCCTCAAACTACATTTTACCATTTTGTTTAATCTTTGCCAATTATATCTTTTTAAAAATTTGTTTTTCCAAAATTGGAATTTAAATTGCCCTTTAAAACAAAAGAAATGCCTATTTATATCTTTGAAATAAACATTTTCAAGTTGAATTTGTACTTACATCTTTTGTTAAATAGATTTCTGCCCATTCTTCACTCATTGGATTTTATTTTAGCCATAGGCAAGCAGTTTTCTTTGTGCAATCTGTGTGTACCTCATTATTGTGCTCTCCCCAGTCACTGAGACACATTACAATCTCTAGCATATACCACTAAGAATTGAACAGGAGGTGATTAGACTTGTGTACTCTCTGCCTAATACTGATCTCTGATGTATATCTGCTAACCACTTTATAAGATACTAAATCATCAGTCTAATGCTTTATGGCCACTTTAACTTATGAACCTATACCATCTGGCTACATTTAGTAAACCAAACTACTTCAAAAAAATGCCTGTAATCCATTAATGTAATGGGTTTGTTTGGAGTGTTAGGTAAAATTATTTCCAAAGAGTTATTATAGGGACATAGTGAAAGATCAGGAGCAATTTGATGCTAGCCACTAAAAAGGCAGGAATGCATTTTGGGAACTTCTGACAGTATAGAAAGCTCAATATAAAGATGGAGAAATTGAACCAGTACTGTATTTTGTATGACAAACTAATTATTATATCTTTAATTGGCTTATAGTCTTGTTTCTTTAATAAAAATTAGGTGATGAATGCCTCCATCTGCTTGTGCTTAAATATGAACATGTGATGCCAGCCAAACAAGATCCATTTAATGCTTTCTTTTCCAAATCTGTTGAAGAATGTGACTGACATCCATATAATTTTTATAATTAAAATAATGTTTAAGCACATTTAGATTGTTGCTAATGGCGTCCAAATGTATCTTTGTATGATTCAGGGGAAAGAAACAAAACGAAATGTGATATTATCTCTCTTGCTTGTTAAGTTTGTGCCTAAGGTAATCAGAGTATCAAGGAATCTTTCTGCGCTATTTAAATCTTTAGCAAATCTCTAATACATTACCTGTAAAGAGAAATGACTTTGAATATTTTTTGTCTCACTGTGAATTAGAACAGCAGCCAAAAGGTCTGTTAATATGAACATCCTATTTTATGGGATCTGTTCCTCTGAGGCCCCAGTACAGATTTGGGTGATAGAGAATTTTAATTGGGAAGCCCACCCAGTTTACACAATCCAAGATCTACTTCCCCCGTTTTTCTCTGTATATCCTTCAAAAATAGTCTCTGAAATTCTAAGTTGTCTATTGGTCCGGGATTTTTTTTTTTTTCCTCATTTTTGGCCAACTGTCATTTAGGCTTAGCAGCAACTGTTCTCAAATAAACTTCTTAAACCTCTGAAATGAAACTCGAACTTAAATATGCCTCTCAGTCATTCCTCTTGGGATGTTCCTATACCAACCTGTATTTTCTTTTTCTCTCCTTTCTGCATGCCCAGTATTCTATAGTCCAGAACATTCTGACTTAGTGCCTCTCCCACAGTACATTTAAAGGATATTTCTTTTACTGAACAGCTTTGGAACTGCAGCAGTAATAGAAACAGAATGAGAAATGGACCTAATATAAAGAATTGGGGTAGAGATGGGGGGGTCTGAATCACAGAGTTTGAGATGCCATCCATAGAACATCCCCTAGTGCTGAAATCCATATAGATAGATGTGAATTGTTTTCTGGAATCCTTTTTATTTTTAATGTCTTGGGGGGGTTTGCTGGTTGTTAGTTTTCACTTCCTTATCTAAAGGAAGATGGAAAATACTGTTCATTTCTGTAACCTTATAGAAAAATTATTGACACTCATTTTGGCCAAGTCTATTTGAAAAAGAAACTGGACCACACTAGGGACAGTGATGTGCCTTCATAGCAGAATAAATGCTGCTCCTGTTTAAAGGACTTTCTGTTTAAAAAAAAAAAATCATTCACTACCATCCGTATCTTTTTTTTTTTTTTCCTTTGCTTCCTTTCCCCACCAAAAGCTCGGGGTTTAGATCACATTGCTGAGAACATCCTGTCATACTTGGATGCCAGATCACTATGTGCTGCTGAACTTGTGTGCAAAGAATGGTACCGAGTGACGTCTGATGGCATGTTATGGAAGAAGCTCATCGAAAGAATGGTCAGGACAGATTCTCTGTGGAGAGGCCTGGCAGAACGAAGAGGGTGGTGAGCCTTTTAACATTCTTACTCTTTAGAGAGCTACAGGATCTGGCCTTTCACTCTCTGGAATACAGTATTATTGGGAACCAGCAAGACCACTTATCTTTTGATACACTGACTTTGCTCTTTTACAGCAAAAAGTGTTAAATAGTTGTTCATGTACTTGGCAGTTTTTCTTCTGACCAGTCACTCATAAGTGATATAATAATGTGTTAATGCTGCTTTGCAAAAAAACGATTAAAAAAAAAAAAAACTACCAGCCCTCCTCTTTGACTATTTTCTTTTTCAGATTTTTTGCCTTTAGCCTTTGCCTGTGGTGTTCTATCATCTTTGTAATCAAAATTATTTTTATGCCCAACTAGAATAAGAACTCAAGCCTTCAGAAAGAGAAGAAATTGGAATTTAGTATATATCATTGTTTCTTTTTAAGACTTAAAATTTCTCAAGATTTTTCACTGCTTAATCCTGAATCCTGTAAGACATTATGTAATTACCAGCCTAAGAGCAACAGAATTTACCAGTTTTGTTCTTGTTCTTTTAATGTAATGGTACCATTTCATTAGAACTTCTGGAAGATGTCTTCTATATATAATTTTCTCTTGGATGATTCTCTATAATGTCATTATAAGAAAGTTGGGTGTGAATACTTCCTAAATAAAATAAAGGTGGTGACATATTAAATATTTTAGTTGATGCACTAGCAGGCATGTGTATGCTCAGTGATATCCTGAGCAATTTCATGAATTGTTTATCTTGGATCATGAAGAAATACAGAACAGTTGAGACTGGAGGATCAGCTTTTCTTAACAATTTTTCATAAAAGTATAGTTGGCTCCCTTTTTTTGCATCTTTTAAATTCATTAATGTACAATAAATATAATGACCTCCACATATTATACCAAGTAATTCAAGAGATTTCTGTCATTCTGGCTATTAGGTCTTTAAAATTTCTCCCAAATTCAATTAAATTAGGAAGCAAATGCCAGGGAATTTTTGGCTATAAAAAATTGCATAAATAAAAACATATTATTATTTCTCCCTCCCAAGTATGTTTCCCTTTCACTTATTTCACTGTATGGAAGAATGGAAACTTATCTTTGATAACTTATTTCATACTTTGGAAATAAACTATATTGTATAATAAGCAAAAGACTATACAGGTATATGGCATTCAAAGTTCATCATTTTCTTAAGGATGTCAGGACTAGCCTTAGAAATAGAGGAGGCAGTTGCTTACTTGGGAAAATTTTAGGGCAACTAGGAATATCCCTCTATCCTTTGGGGAGGTGGGGGGAATTAAAAGAAAATCTTCTCCAAATAACTCCTGACCCAAAATTTCAGTTGTAGAGATGCATTCTCATAGCTTATAAAGGTTCCCTGTTAAAATGTACTTTGTTCCCATTTGGACTGTAAATGACAATAAACCTTTATCAGATGTTGGGACTTTACAGTCTCTTTTTGAAGGCAGGGAGAGTAAGAAGTACATGGGCAAATCTTGACAGATATGTATGAAAATGCCGAAGATAAAAGGCTCCAGAATTATGCTTAGAGTTAATTTAACCCTAAAAGAGGGTGTAAACCCTTAAAGAGGGTTAGAGATCCCTTATATTAGTTACACAGAAGAAAAAGAGAAGATCATTGAACAGGTGGCTTCTTGGCCTTTTAAAAGGGTATCTGAAGGTATAGCTGAGAAATAATTTAGGATCAGCACTAATTATCACTCTTTCTCCTATCTCTTCAACCACAGAAACCCACTCCTGTTTTTTTGAGTATCCTTTAGAGTTCTGACTGTATTCCTTTGTCTTTGGCCATATATATCATCTTAGCTTGATATAGATCCCTGAGATTTCAAATATTTGTTCACCCCATGAAGACTGCCTCTGTTATCCCCTTGACAGTATGTGGCTGCTTATGTTTACGTGTTGCCTTTCTTCCTGTGTTAGTAGTTCTTCCTCACTTTAAAAAATAATAGTCTGTAATCACTTTTTCATATTTTTCTTGCAAGTTATCTTACTAAGCCTCCTTTGTCAATAAAGCCTTTCTGTTATACTGCCTCTCCCCAAATGCTGTCTTTGAAAACTTCTTCCATTTCCTCCAACCAAAAATAAATAAATACAGTTTTCTAAAAAAGCTTTGAGTTTAATTTCCACTCTACAGTTGTATTTTATATCTAGATGAATTTGACAATCTGCCCCTAGGACATGAGCTCTTATTTTCTCTCTTGAGTAATACTGAAGATGCTCTCTCCGCTTAGTAATGGTAACTCTTAAAAGTGTAATAAAAGACCACTTGGGATAAGTCCATTTTCTTAATCAGCAGATCACATTTTATGATAACATTCTGAATTTAATATTTAGCATTTCTCATGTCCTCACACTCTTAAAAGTACTAAGCATTTCACACAGAAGTGGTCCCTGTTGTCAGAGAGCTTCCATCATGAAAGGTTTTAACTTATAAAATATAGATATAGACTGAAAAACCAGTTTTCAACTCTTAGCCACCCTTTTTTGTAGCATCTTTAATTTGAAGAAATTCAGATGTTTTAGCATGGCATGATAAATACAGTCGGATAGAAAATGAGATCAGAGGTTTACATGATTTCTCTTTCCTTAGAATGTAGAGATAGTTTCATTGTATATGAAAAAAATCCTGGGGTCCCTGTATGCAATTGCCAGAGGTTAAAAAGAGGATAAGAATGAGGAATGGTGAGCTTTGAGAGACAGTACAGTAGTTAAGAGTGTGACCTCTGAAGTCAGACTTAGATTCAAATCGTAGGTCTTCTCACTAGCTGTGTGACCTTGGACAAGTTGCTTAACTTCCTTGACATTTGATTTCTTCACCTGCCAAACGAATATAGTTATTCTTAACCTCATTAAAGGATGTTGACATTGAAACTATTAAATTTTAATTATTAACCAGATTTTTTTTTCTTTGGTGGGGGTTGGCTTGCTATGGTGGCCTTTGGGATCTTAGTTCCCTACCCAGGGATTGAACCTGGGCCCCTGGCAGTAGAAGCGCTGTGTCCTAACCACTAGACCACCCAGGAGTTCCCTAATAACCAGATTTAGGACCTCTTCATTCAAAATTTGTTTGCCTACAATGTATTTGTAGAATAATTGTTATTTAGAAAACTGTTATCTTTAAGCCTGAATTATTTCCAAGTGTGTCTTTTTTGTCCCTTTCTTTGTGTTGGTGTGTCATGCTTCTTGCTCCTATTATAATCCCTTTAAAAAGACAATTATTTTAGCTTCTCTGTTGTGGATTTCCCTTTCTGTATCAACACAGAAGTCAGAGCCAGCTACCTTCCTGATAGGAAATTTTCTCAACTAATTTTCAAGGTGTATAATAGGAAGAGGGCAGGGGAGAAGTGCTCCTGGAGACATTGAACAATTAATTACATTGTAATGGAGCTATTGAGGGAGGCGTGGATGACTGGCCCAGAGAAAACATGATTTCTCTGGTGCCAGGATTACACTCAGAGGCATTTCTGCCTGTCTCCACTTTGCAAGGCACAGTGCCAGTGAGAACAGCAGTTAGTACACCCATAGTGGGATTTACTAGCTTCCACACCGTGTTTGGTGGGTTCTTAACTTCAGGATGAGGAATTAAATTTTTTACCCAGCAGGAAGTGATTGCCATTTACTGATTTTTTTTTGTAGCAAAGATCTAGCTTGGGATATGAGTATTCCAGAGATATGCTGTCATAAGGAAGGAGATGCTAACAAATGTTGCTCACTGGAGTCAAGGAAAGGCAATAAAATCCATGTATGTATGTATATAGCCAGGAACACACCTGTGAAAGTCAATTTTGTGCCTTAGACTTGACAGCACAGTGCTCTCAGGCATTTTTTTTTTTCTGCTTTCATACTTGCTGCTGGACACTCCTGTGATCCCTTTGTTTTCTGTTGAAATTGCTCCTTTTAAAGTATACCAGCAGCCTGGGTGCCTGAGTCGCCAATACACCTTTCTCCATATAACTGGAGACTGGTAAAAGTTAACTCTGTGACAGAGGCATTCCTGCTGCCCACGATGCTAGGCTCCACTTCACTGGCACAGCTTTACTCAGTGAGGGAAGTCTATGGGGCATGTGCCTAGTTCAGAGTTTGTAGTTATCATCACTAACAAAATTTTCATAAGTCTAATAAGTCTAAGAGGTCTGATAGTAGATGAATTGTGACTATACAGATTCCATTTGTCTATTGACATAATATTCCTGAAGGCCTGACACTCTGATGTCCTACACTAGAAATCATGATGTTTTACCCAAAAGCAAATCAGTGTTGGCAGAATTCCTTTAGTCCAGAAAGTTGCTCCTTGACATGGGAGCAACTTTCAGGGAGTTGCTCCTGAAATCGACTTTAACTTTGCACTTCTCCAGGTTAGTTATGGAGATTATATGGAATGGTAATTGTGAAATAGGAAGTTCCTTGTAAATGTATGGGGGAGGGAATGTGATTTTTACTTAGAAATATTTGTTGTTTTTTAGGGGACAGTATTTGTTCAAAAACAAGCCTCCTGATGGAAATGGACCTCCCAACTCTTTTTATAGAGCACTTTATCCTAAAATTATACAAGACATTGAGGTAAGAATCTATGTATATTTGGGTATTTGCCAAATACTAGAGAATCATCAGCATTCTTCAGTAACAGCATTGTTACAGCAAACCCATTAGGGTTTATTGATGTGGGTTAAAAATCAATTTCTTTACAAGTGAATAGGGAGGTAAAATATAGTAAATAGCCAGGCAAAAAATTTAAAACTTTTGAAAATTGTTTATTGCTAGATAAATAGTTAAGATATGATAACAGCAGTGGAAATGTTTAAAAGTTGCACTTATAAACCATTATTCAAATATCTTCTGAATTGAGTCTCTGTGGAAGTTCACTGGTAGAAATGCCACCTCAAATGTAAGATGAGCACTGAGTAGGTAACCTCATTGTGGTTCATAGCTTCCCCTCTGCTGGTGAACAGTCTCTCTCCAGAAGGTTTATTATTTAGTCGAATGAGTTGTATACAGGAGAGTTCTAGGAAATAAATCTTTAATTACTTTGCAAATGAAAAAATGTTTTACAACATTAAATAGAAGCTTTTTTTAAAAATGCCTTAAGTTCTATATATCCAGTAAAGCACCGAGCATTTGTCACTGGTTGCTATGAAAGTCAGAAAAGAGTTTAGTTCTAGTCCTTTCCTAATTACTACTTCTTTACCATTCCTTCTTCTCAGACAATAGAATCTAATTGGAGATGTGGAAGACATAGCTTACAGAGAATCCACTGCCGAAGTGAAACAAGCAAAGGAGTTTACTGTTTACAATATGATGATCAGAAGATAGTAAGCGGCCTTCGAGACAACACAATCAAGGTGAGGTCTCTTCAGTTATGGGGAGGTAGCTGAAGGGGTAAGAATGACCACAGTGTAAAGCAACCCAAAGCATAAACTCTAAGCGATATTTCCAGAAAGTGAAAGTTTTAGATTGTTTCCAGTCTGAAAGCCAAAATCATTTCCTTAAAGGAAAAATGCCTGCTTCTCCCCAGAAACTCATACATATGGATAGTGCTAGTGTTAAATTCTGTCCTTGAAGTGCACTGAATGGGCTGTTCCTCTTTTGGCCCTCACATAATTATAGGCCAACCCTGTTCCTGAATGAAAAGGATCAAGTCTGCCTTATACTGAAGCCACATAGGTAGAGGTGCTTAGCTCTACCTGCAGGAAAGAGTGCATTCCACACTACTTTGAGCTTTGATTCTTTGGGGGAATCAAATACATAATTGAGCCTGCAAGTCTCTGCACCACCCCATTATCATGGTGATCAAAAGGATCTTGTTTGCCATCCTAGATCTGGGATAAAAGCACATTGGAATGCAAGCGGATTCTCACAGGCCACACAGGTTCTGTCCTGTGTCTCCAGTATGACGACAGGGTGATCATAACTGGGTCGTCGGATTCCACGGTCAGGTAGAAACTTTCAAATGATCTTTTGAACTCTGAAATATCAGATTCACTCTGTTCTGCCTTAGATAGTGATTTTGTTTGTATCTGCATGAACACAATTATGAAACTTCATAACCAAAGAAGAATAAGCAGTCAGCTCCCCCCATCACTGTGTCAGTCTAGAACTGGAAGACTTGATTTAGGAATGGTTACGGTAAGTTTACATTTTTGTACATTTAAGAAACTACATATTCTGTTTTAGTTTGGGGGAATCATGTATTATAGAAACTTGGTAAACTTAGCATTTTTTACAAAAACCACCTCACAGGGGAATGACATAAATGGAATGAAGCCTTCCTTTCAGGTGGTTATAACTGTAGTACAGGCATGCATTATCTCCTTTAAAATGTGTACAGGTGAGCAATACTCTTTCTTGCCAGCCCCTCCCCTGCTGTCCCTGCAGTTTTTAATGGCAAGCTTCCCTCTGGGAGGGGCCTTCAGTTTCCAGAGGCGTTAGCGATTTGATGACACAGCCATTATGCTGCTGGAGTCCAGTGTAGCTTGAGTGCTGGGAACCAGCAGAACTGCTGGAAACCTCTGTTAGGAATTTTGCCTTGAGCTAAAGGATTTAACAAACATAATGCATCAAAAGTAACTTTAAAAAAAATAGGGAGAAAAAAAGCAGTTAACTGCATTGTTAGATTCTCTGAAGTTAAATTTTTACCATTCCGAATTATCCTCTGTGAATAGAAAAGGCTATTCACATTTTCTTGTCTTTTGACTTAAAGGCATAGCAAATTCAGTTCTTAGAGTTATCAGCATTTAACATTTACTGTTGCTTGTGGAGAGCCTCAAGGAAGCTTAAAGATTGTAGAGGCTGTCATTTATTGGACTAGGGAAAAAATGATTTTCTAAAAGAGAGGGTTAAATTGGAAAAAAATAAAATGTGTTGTAAAAAAACAAAGTAAATATACAAAAACAGTGATCAAAGTAAAATATACCTTCACAAAAATTTATCAGTCTATCCAAGCGTCCTACACTCTGCTGTGAAGCCCGTATTTATATTGGGGTGGCTGGTCTTGATCCCTACACTCATTCAGAGCACAGAAATGGGTCCTTATGTTTAGAGTCTAGGTAATTTTAGGCCTTGATCTGTGTGGTGAAAACTAAGGCCCAGGGCCATCAAGCTCAAATCCACAGTACTAAGTCAGTCTATTACAGAAGGTTCTTGGCCTGTGTCAGTTCTCGGACCCGAGGGCTATCTGTGGGACCACCAGTGCTGCAGTTATTAGCAAAATTCCCACCAGTTTAAAATATATCAGATTGAATGTCAGAAGGTTTATGATAATCTTGAAGTTTGGGACCAATTCACTGGTGATGGTCGCTGCCCCCTCATTTCAGCACCCTGCAACTAGCCCAGATTTCAAGTTGTGTTGTCTTAAGGATTGCATACTGGCAGTATCCCATCCCCTTCCTCTTCCCGCTTTCCCAGTCCAGTCCTCTAACTACCACTTCCTCATGGTCCATCAGTACACTTTACCTCAGCTCAACTTTAGAACTACAAAAAGAGAGTAAGGTATACCATTAACTGTGAGAAATAGGGTGGGAGGGGTGGGCAGTGAGGTAACCCAGTACTTAAAATAGATTATAGCATGAATTTCACCAAAATCTCAGATAATCGTAATATTGTTTGTTCCAGGGTGTGGGATGTAAATACAGGTGAAATGCTGAACACATTGATTCACCATTGTGAAGCAGTTCTGCACTTGCGTTTCAATAATGGCATGATGGTGACCTGCTCCAAAGACCGTTCCATTGCAGTATGGGATATGGCCTCCCCAACTGACATCACCCTCCGCAGGGTGCTTGTCGGACACCGAGCTGCAGTCAATGTTGTAGACTTTGATGATAAGTACATCGTTTCTGCATCTGGGGATAGGACTATAAAGGTAATGAGGCATTTTTCAGTAAGTCCCCAACTTAGAATAGGGGAGTTCATATGGATATCTTCTCAAGGACAATTTTATATTTAACCCTCACTGTAGAATACTTAATATTTATTTAAATCAGATACTAGTTTATGTAATGAATGAGATAGGTCATGTGACAATTTGGGTTAGGTTTTTATTCCTGTAAATAATGGTGAGTATGAAAAGGGAAGGGGTAATTTTAGGTTCAAGATTTGTCTACAAGGCAAGACTAACCCCATAAGAGTACATCAATCTGAGGATTTCTCATATGATAGCAACCAGATACAAATTAGCCCTATGTTACTGTGCATTAAACTTGTCATTTGGGGTTTGATTTGGATTGGTTTAAGATGTGGAATTTCCCCTACTAGTTCAGTCCCATCTTCTGCTTCCATAAAACTGCATTTGCCATAGATTTTACTAATAAAAGCATCAAATCAACTGCCAAATGCTATTTCTGTTTCAGGTATGGAACACAAGTACTTGTGAATTTGTACGGACCTTAAATGGACACAAACGTGGAATTGCCTGTTTGCAGTACAGAGACAGGCTGGTTGTGAGTGGCTCATCTGACAACACAATCAGGTGAGCAGCAGGTGCCCTTGCCCAGAAGGGATCACTGTTATCCTGCCATTCATTGTTTGTGCACAGACCAAACGAATTGTTGACTGTGTTCTGTTTATAATATAACATTTTTCAGTTTTCCATGGCTTCTTACAGGTTAAAAGTTTGCCCCAAGCAGAGAGACAGCACAGCAAAGCCTTTTGTTGATGTGTTTCCTTCCTGTAATAGTTTTATCACCAGATAGACCTATTTAAAAGGAACTGCTTGAATGAGGAAGTGAGCGAGAGAAATAAAAATGGAAGTTGAAGGCTCTCTCTAAATTTCTCCTGTCTGCAGTTGATAAGTGCTAATAAATAGCTAAAGGGCTTTTCTCTTTGCCAGTGTTTAAAAAAGAAAAAAGATTTGTTCCCCTACTAGAAGTTGTACAGTTTTGGGTTTTTTTAGCATTACATAATGGGCCAGGGAGCTACCAATCTTTGAAATTCTGAACAAATTATGAAGAATCCACAAATGAAGTACTTTTTGGTGTTTTCCCTTCATGAAGATGAACGACACACAGATGCATAGAATTTGAAAGGTTTATCCACCCTCTCCCCTCCTTCAAAGAAGTACTAAGGAAGAGACCATTGAAAAAATGACAGATATTGTTATAGCTAAGGAAATTAGCATTCCTAGAAATCATTTGGATTGGTCAGAAGGCATACCCAATTTAAATTAGTATATAAAAGTTTTTGAGAACTTACTTTGCATTTCCATTACATGAGAAAAAGTGTCCTGAACAGTGGGGTGAAAGCTGGGGGTGTCCTCAGTGACAGGTAGACATATTTTGTGAGAGCAGGATGTCACCATTCCTGCATCTCATTCTTATTTAATTGTGGTTTCCAGAAACATGTTTCTTGGCTTGGTCCTTTCATTCTTAGGCAACTGTGTACATTGAATTTATCTTTTATATTCCTTGGTGACCCTGAATATTCAGGTCTATATGAAGCTTGAAACATTTACAGCATATTTGAACTTAAATCGTACATTTTTCTGCTTATATGGCAGAAAGTAAATATACTGAAAGTAATACATTTGTATATGAGTGTTGATTGGTTTTTATATTTTGGATATTTTAAAAGACATACGATGTATGTTGTTATAACATTGCAAGCTTAGAAAAGAATGCATGGAAATTCACTCAACTCAGTGTTCTCTTTCAGATTATGGGATATAGAATGTGGTGCATGCTTACGAGTGTTAGAAGGCCATGAGGAATTGGTGCGCTGTATTCGGTTTGACAACAAGAGGATAGTCAGTGGAGCCTATGATGGGTGAGTGTGCTGACAGGGTTTTTAAAAGTTCTCTTAATCCCCCCGCCTTAGAATGTTAAACATAGCCTTTCCTTGTCTCCAAAAGATTATAGATATCACAGAAAGAATCTGATATGGTATGCTTGTGTCTAATCCATATATTCACATCTCCTTTGTTCACTCTTTTCCAAATAATCTTCCCAGTCATTTAATTATACTTATTTGCTCATGATTTTCATTAGTATTTTGGATTTTTGGTCATATATTTATTTTGTTCTATAAAGCAGAGAACTGGATAAACCCCAGTGTATCAGGATATGGATGTAAAATAGTGACTTGTTAATAAAACTGAAATGTTGGAGGATAGTATCTTTGGAGGGGGCTTAGTATGGGAGGGTCTTGTCTTCACTGCTGGCATTTCAGTCACAGTGCGTTAAATAATCTTTACTTTCCTTCAGTCTACTTTCCAGTGGTTACAGACTCCATTCATGTTGTGGATGGATCCCACATCCAGCGACGCTAAAAGCACATAGTAAATTCTTACAAGAGTGAACTCACTTATGAAATGCTCTCTGTCATTTCTTCTCATCAGGGTGCCTGATGTGGAGGACGGGAAGGCCACAGTTCAAATATTGACAGCTTTTTAAAAATATCAGAAACTAACTTACAACTTTATCTTAGTTTACGAGCTGGCTATACTTGACTCATTAAGACAACTCAAGCAGCAGTAAGTGTTAACAGACCCATCTCCTCTGCTTTGAGTCAGCCGTCACTGTCTCAGACCCTTGGGAAGTTATTGGGGGTATGACGACATGTTTCAGCTAAGTCCACGATTGTATTTTTCACTGCCTTTATTTTGATCTGTACCCTTTTCTTGGGTTTTGTCTGTTACTTACCTTGAGGAGACAGGACATACAATTGATTCATAGAAGGGCTAAACTTTTCTTGTTTAAATATTGCTTATATAAACTCTAGAGCCTTAACAGAGACCCCAGTCCTCTCATATGTGTGACCTGGGCCACTCTCAGAATTGACCAGGAAAAAAATGCCTCAGAATTATAGGTTTCTAGGTCTAAGTGATCTCAACTACCATTAAGAGTTCTAATACATAAGAACCCCTTTTGGTCCCAAGATATGGTGTGACTTCACTGTTCACTCTCTTCAGTTTGTTTAAAGCTAATCTATTTCTTGTTTTTAGGTTAATCACGTACATTTTCCCCTTTTAAGACTCATAACCTCTACCCAAGAATGAATGCATGAACTGAGTCTCCAAATCAAAAACGTTTTTAATATATCCTGTGAGCTGCATTTATCATATAAACTATCTTCACCATATACATTTATTGCCGTGACTTCTTGCTATTTTTCTTGTGTCCCCTTAATTTTGCTTTTTACTAAGATTTTGGTTCCCTCTTTGATCTTTAGAAAAATTAAAGTGTGGGATCTTGTAGCTGCCTTGGACCCTCGTGCGCCTGCAGGAACTCTTTGTCTACGGACCCTTGTGGTAAGAGCCATATTGTTTAGAGGGATTTGAGGAGCAGGAAGGGGAAGAAATTAACACTGATGTGCTGTGGAATACAGATCTAGATTTGATAGTTAGAACCTCACAAAGTCTACTGCTAAGTGGAAAGGCAACAAGTACTTGACAATAAAATATGTTTGTATAGCTGCCTTTCATCCAAAAGTGCTTTAGAGACTGTCTATGGAGAAGAATGTGGCAGCTGTTCAACAGCTGCGCAGCAACTCTACACAACAGTTTAGTACAGGAAGTGAATAAGAATTCTGTATCCACTAGAAACAGTAGGGGGTACTTGGGGAGAGAGAACATAATTACTCAGATTGGAACCTGTCCAGAATTTGAGGACCTGCACACCTGTGCCTGCAAAAAGTGCCATGGGGAGCCTGCTTGAACCCCGTGGTCCGCCCCTGAGTTCGCTTCCTATCTAAGACATGCTGCCTCCAGCAATTTGAATCCTGTCTCTTTTATTCTGTTATACCCGCTGGCCCAAACATCTTGACATTTGGCGAAAGACATGACTTAGAAGGAAGAACGTCATCTCGAAAGCACCAAGTTCTTTATCATAGTGTTAGCCAAAGGCCCAGATCAGAAAATGGCCCAAATGTTTGAAAGCTGCTTCCGTGATAGAAAGAGTAGGTGGGGTATCATGGAGGACAGAATCTTCTGCACAACTCAGGAAAAGATGAGAGCAAGGATTTGAAGCCCATCCTGAATCCTGCCTCTCAGCACTTTAGGCAGCCTCTGCTCTGGAGAAGAGAGCGATACTTTTGTCTTCCTTGTTGAATATAAAGCTCATTCTTTCAGCACTAGACCTGTTTTACCTGCATGTTTCACACATGGTTTTTTAAACATGTACGTTTATTTGTTTGATTTTTGAACTATAATTTACATACAGGAAAATTTGTTCCCTTTTTTGGTGTACTTCTGTATATTTTGCATAGAAATTTGTAGCTTTGTAAACCCCACAGTCAAGATATAGAACAGTTTCATCACCTTAAAAATGATACCCCTTCATATTAATCCCCTCTCCTCAACCCCTAGCTACTATCCCTGTAGTTTTGCTGTCTTATAAGTGTCATATATACTAAATTAATGTAGTTTTTGAAAAAAAATTTATTTATATTTAATGTTGGCTGTGCTGGGTCTTCATTGCTGCGTGGGCTTTTTCTCTAGTTGCAGCAAGTGGGAGCTGCTCTCCACTTGCGGTGCTCAGTCTTCTCAATGCTGTAGATTCTCTTGTTGTGGAGCATGGACTCTAGGCACATGGGCTTCAGTAGTTGCTGTGCGCAGGCTCAGTAGTTGCAGATCCCAGGCCCTAGAGCACAGACTCAGTAGTTGCAGCACACAGGCTTAGTAGCTCCACAGCAGGTAAGATCTCTTAGACCAGGGATCAAACCCATGTCTCCTACATTGGCAGGTGGATTCTTTCATGCTGAGCTACCAGGGAAGCCCATATTTATGTAGCTTTTTGCATTTTTCTTTTTTTTCACTTCTTTTGAGATTGATTCACATTGTGGCATATGTTAATACTTTGTTCCTTTTTATTGCTGAGTGGTATTCCCTTGTGTAGATGAACCAATTTCTTTCTTCATTTACCAGTTTAAGGACATTTTTGGAATGTTTTCAGTCTTTGTGGTACTGAAAACATCCCAATATAGGCTTTTGTGTGTACATCTTTTTCTTTCATTTCTCTTGGGTAAATACCTAGAAGTATGATTTCTGAATATACATTGAAATTTAAAAGAAACTACTAAGCTATTTCCCAAAGTAGCACTTGGGGAGTTTGCAAATGTAAACCATTTCACATTTCCACTAACAATGTGTGAATGTCCTATTTTTCCACATCCCTGACAGAACTTGGTTTTGTCAGTTTTTAAAAACATACAGCTACTTGGGTGGGTATGTAGTTTTAATTTGAATTTCTGTGATAGCTAATGGTATAGAGCATCTTTTCCTGTGCTTATCTTCTTTTGAAGTGTCTTCAAATCTCATCCTAATTTATTTATTGAGTTGTCTATGTTTTTAAAAATAGATTAATTTTGATATAATTGACATACAATAACATGGACATATTTAAGATGCAACTTAATAAATTTTGACATATATACAAAACAGTGAAAGCATGCCAACCAAAGAGTGACTGTATCTTCATGCCCACTATTATGTAGTAATCTCTCCTTCCCTTAACAATGCTGAATCTTCTTCTAAATAAAGACCACGTATTTAGGCCTTTTTAAATTTCTCAACAATGTGTTATAGCTTTCACTGTAAAGGTTTTCTATGTCTTTTGTCATATTTATCCATAAATATTTCTTACTTGTAATGCTATTATAAATTATATTTAAGATTTTTTATTTCTGGATTGTTCATTGCAAGATATCTACATACACTTCTTCTTTTCCAGTCTGCATACTTTTCATTTTTCTTTTTTGTTTTGTTGTACTGACCATCAGTACAGTGCTAAAAACAGTTGTTAAGAATGGATATCCTTATCTTTGGGAAAAGATATTTGGTCCTTTACCATTTTACATAGATATATGTTAGCTATAAGTTTTTCATAGACACATTATCAGAGGATTAGGAGATTTGTTTCAGTTCCTAGAATAGAGAGCTTTTATTAGGAGTGGATAGGGTTTAGTTAAATGCTCTTATCTGCATCTGTCAAGTTGGTCAGTGTGGTTTTCACCTTTATTCTGTTAATTTTTATGTTTTTGAATACATTGATTTTTGAATAGTAAACTTTGTATCAGTACAGATCCCATAGACATTAAAAGGATTATAATAAAGGAATGCCGTGAACAATTTTGTGCCTTCCAAATTGATAACCCAGATGAAATGGACCAATCCCTTGAAAGATACAACATTCCACAACTTAGGAAGAAATGAACATTTTGAATAGACCTAACCTTATGAAAGAAATAGAATAAATAAATAATAACTGTCCAAAACAGAAAGCATCAAGCCCATATAGGCTCACTGATGAATTCTACCAAATATTTAAGGAAGAAATTATACCAATGCTCTATCCTTTCCTCCAGAAGATAAAAGCAGTGTGAATATTTCCTACCTAATTATGTGAGGCTGGCATTACCCTAATCCTGAAACCAAACAAAGATAAGAAAACTACAGATATGTCTACCAGTATGTCTTATGAACACAGATGATCATGTATCTAATGAGCTCATTTACATCTTGTAAAGAATGTAAAATAGTGCAGCCTCAATGGAAAACAGTATGTGTATGTGTGCTTATCACTCAGTTGTGTCCGACTCTTTGTGACCCCATGGACATATAGCTCACCAGGCTCCTCTGTCCATGAGCTTCTCCAGGCAGGAATACTGGAGTAGGTAGCCATTCCCTTCTCCAGGGGATCTTCCCAACCCAGGGATCAAACCTGGGTCTCTTGCATTGCTGGCAGATTCTTTACCATCTGAGCCAGCAGGGAAGCCCAATTCCTCTGTGTGTGTGTGTGTGTGTGTGTGTGTGTGTGTGTGTGTGTGTACAGACAGGGAGAGAGAATAGAATAGAATATTATCCAGCCTTAAAAGAAAGGAAATGCTGTCACATGCTACAACATAGATGAAACTTGACATTATTTTAAGTGAAACAGGTTTATACCTGCTTCTTAGAGCCAGTTGTTAGATTTTCATGAATTCTGCAAGCTGGTTGAACTCAGATGGATAGCTTGAAATTGGCTAGGATAGAAATTTTTAGACTGTAAAATGTGGAAATGCTTTTACAAATTGGGGATAGTTAATTGATAAATACATACCAGCACAGTACTGCTTATTGCTCATCAGCCCTTGGCCTATGATTGTAATAGAGTCCTAGAGATACAGAGAAGAGGATAAAGCCTGAGAGGTACTGAGGAATGTTCTCATTGAGGCTAAGTCTAGGAGAGTTAGCAATGAGAAACTCGTGTACTGTTTGACATGTGTCAGCTCCAGTGAATATTATTTTGACTGTATATGAAATCAACTACCCAGTATTTGACTTCTATATCCTGCCTTTAATCCTGATTAAGATTTTTATCTGTATTCCTGAAACAGCTAAATGGTAAAGACTATCTGCTTCAGCCTTTTCATAGACTCCTTTTGACATGTTGCTGAATTTGTGTTCTTTTGATTTTGAATAGTTCAAAAGTTCTGTTTCTGCTTCTTTAGGAGCATTCTGGAAGAGTTTTCCGACTCCAGTTTGATGAATTCCAGATTGTCAGTAGTTCACATGATGACACAATCCTCATCTGGGACTTCCTAAATGATCCAGCTGCCCAAGCTGAACCTCCTCGCTCCCCTTCTCGAACATACACCTATATCTCCAGATAAATACTCATACACTGACCTCAGACTCGCCCAGGTATGAAAAAGAATTGTGTACATAGCACTGAGGGTAAGCGATGGAACACTGGCTATAAGGTATTGTGAGTTCATAGAGCCTTCTCGTGCCCTTTATAACTCCAAGTCCTATAATATAGAGAAGCTGACACCACGAGACAGGGCTGGGCTGCACATTGGATGCTGCCCTTGATTGAGGTAGCCAGCCTTGGTCCTTAGATAACTCTTGAGCTAGATCTCGATGATCCTTGTGTAGTGGAACTAATAGTCCTGCCTCAGTAACCCAGTTGGATTGTTAAGGAAATAAAATGAGATTTAAATCAGTTTCAAAACTAAGAGTATTGACCCCAAAGCCTGTGGCTTTGTAATTCCCAGATTAAACTAGTAACTACAGTGGAAGCTCTTTAACCCAAGTAGATAATCTGATGTTGGAAAGAAAAAAAATCTCATGGCAAAATAGCACACAAGGCTGCCTTCTCATAGCTCTTGTCAGTGTCATTTGATAAGAGGGAGCTTTTCTCCATCCCTCTTATCTGCATTCCCTGCCCCCTCCAACTGTTTTTTGACCTTGGAAGTAGCTCTGGAGTTGGTGAGAACCTCGTATATTCTCCCACTCAAATCTCCATCCTGTCTCTGGGGCAGAAGAAGATCCTAATATTCATCTTAACCTATATCCCTGGGATACTCAGATCATACCTGATGGTCCTGAGCAGGTCAGATATAGGTAATCACTGGTTTGGGAAAACTGTACTAGCTACTGGAAATACTGCCATTATTATGATTTCTCATTTCCTATACTTGCCTCTGTTCTTATGGCAGAAGCACACATTCAGTACACTCTTCTGCATATCTTTCTGCAGTGGTTCTTCTGAACAGGGTGTTTTAAGCCTTGCTGGGCAAGCTTTAGTACTCACTTCTCTCACGGAGGATGTGCCGTTTCCTCAGCCAAGGCATACAGACAGGCTTGGTGAGAATTCTAGCCATGTGCCCTTGGGCAAACAACTTCCCCAAGCCTGAGTTTCCTTGCAAATTGTAATACCTACCACACAGAGTTGTGAGAATCAAATGTTATGCATCGAAAGCTTAGTGCTTAGCACAGTGCCTAGCAGGTAACAGACCCTCAATAAAAAAAGTAACCATTAGTTAGTATCAATATTGAAATTGTCATATAGTTATCCCATCATTTTGCCAAAATGTTGTCCTCCTCAGATTTCAATGGCATTTTGGCTCTCTCATTGTTTACATTTCCTTCTTTGTCTCACTCCTGAAACTTAGACATCCACTAAGAGTCTGTCTCAGGCTTTTCTTCTTTATCTGAGTTCCTTTCTTTGGCTCCCTTATCTCTCCCCCAAGCTTCAGTTCTCATCTCCAATTTGTATGTGTAGTCCCACCCTCTGCCTTAATCTCCAGGCCACATTTCTAGTCACTACCTACACACCTATCCTTGACGGTACCAGGGGCGCTTATGGGGCACACATCTAACACCCAGGCTCTCCCCTCATCTACACTACCATTGCCCTCCAGCCAGGCAGCCAGAGAGCCTCACCCTACTCCCCCACTTTTTTTAGTGGCATACTGCATTCATGGCCACTAAGGCCAGAACCTCAGAGCTGTCCTCACCTGCTCTACCATTATAGGAAGCAGGTGAAAGCTCAGTGCTACACCCACCATAGTCATTGTTAATCTCTAGACATCAGAGTCACTCTGCATGAGCACTTAGAGTACTGAGCATGTCAGTGAGTCCTGCTGAGCTCCCAAACAGGCCATGTAGCCTTTGACAGAAATTCCTGTGTGACATGGACAGAGAGCAGGTATTAGGAAGGACCTCTGAGCCTTTCTCCCAATTGACAGCTAGTTTAATATTCTTTTCCTCTTAGAGAAAGTGAGAAATACAGGAAAAGGAACTAATGACTCTGTGCTCTTGTTTTCACACAGGACTTATTAAAGTTGCGGTATTTAACATATCTGCCAATACCAGGATGAGCAACAACAGTAACAATCAAACTACCACCCACTTTCCCCGGACTAGCCGAGGAGCGGGGCTTTAAGACTCCTATTGGGACACAGTTGGTCTGCAGTCGACCCGGGATGGTCTACTCAGCATAGCTGACTGCTTCCGTGCTGCTATCAGAAGATGTCTTTTATCTTTTGTGAATGATTGGAACTTTTAAACCTTACCTCCCTTCTTTCTTTCCCCTCTGCACCTGTTTTTTCCTCATTTGGTTCCAGACAAAGATGACTTATAAATATATTTAGTGTTTTGCCAGAATCTCTCTTGCTTTGCTCTTAAGCAGAAGAACTAGTTTCCCTGTGTAGCATACTAGGAGAGAGCCACTTCTAGGGGACGGGCGATGCAGCTTCAAGCCAGACAGCACCTAGTGTCTCCCTGTAAACTGCAGGTGTGCCCAGCACCCAGCAGGACCTGCCCCAACTCCACTCTGTGGAGGAGGCAACTGTGTGTATAGCCTCTGCAGTAAGAAAGAAAGAAAACAAGAATATACGCCCTGGAAGATCTGGGCCTCTTTCCTTCCATCTCTTTCTCTGTTTCTGTCCCTCTTGCCCCCTGCTGTCCCACTCGCCTTCAACATGTTTCTCTGCTCCACCTGAGAAGAAAACATATGAAGGAAGTATCCTCAGTTATCATGAGGCAAATGAGGAAATGCAATACTTAGAAGAGTTAAAATGCTTTTCAGTCAAAATTTCAAACCCAGGCTTTGGCTGCAAGTGACCCTTTGTGGCAGCAATGGATTCTTAAACATGGTACTCTCCTCATATTTGCAACTCTTCTCTCTTCCCCTTGTTACACACCCCACCCCCACCCCCAAAAGGGAGGCGGCAGAAATTTCCTGGGCTCCATCAATGGCCACATCTTTTCTGGACTCAGCAGTCTCCTGGATTCCATGTAGAGTGTGGAAAGGAGTTGCTGATTGCATTTCCTCTCATTAACAATTAGATGTGTAATAAAAAGCATTGTACTTCATCTTAAATCACTGCTAAGGCTCAGCCTACAGAAAGAACTTAAATGGCCGGAGCCAGTTGCTGGGTACTTTCTGCATAATGGTTTGCATCTCTGATTTCTTCATCAGGGCCTGTGAGTACCCAGAGCACCTGTCTCTTTGCCAAGACCATGATCAGACTAGCTTACCAGGTGGTCAGGACTAAAAGGTGATGTCTTTTTCACTTAGGCCAGTAATTATCGTCCCTCAAAACTCAAGCTAATCATCTCAGCCTTGCACTGCAGAACCTTCCTTCTGCTTTTCCAAACCTGGTATTTATAAAAGGCAAAGCTGCCAGAGAGAGAGAATCAGGGTGAAATTTGGCATACAGGGTTTATTAATGGTGCAGAAACTGCCTTCTCTTTACTTTTCTTCCTCCTCCTGGCCTTATTTTACTCTCCACTCTCCCCAGCCAATAAAATTTTTGTGGCAGTTGGTGAGCAACATAAACAAATGAACTTCAGCAAGGGCCAAGGCTGACCGGTAGGAGCTTCAGGTGAGGGCATGTATGCCCCCAACCCGGGAGCACAGGGAGTACTATCCCTGTGTGCCCCACTTGTTTCCAGGTCAGGAATGGGCCTGCACCAGCCATCTCATGGGACACAGACACACCCATCAACAGCCGCAAGGCCCAGGGCAGTCTCAAGGGTCCCTTGGAAGCTGAGTTGACAGGCCCATTGTTTCTATTACTGATCAACACAGTTGAGTAAAAGAAAAGCCTCTTTTAACCAGCTGCTGTAAAATTTCAGTGGGAGCCTGTAGCAGGTGACCTCAAAGCCAGGCCACTTTAGTTCAGCAAGGGAGGCGGGGAGAGAGAAAGCCATCTTCACTGTTCCCTCTGCTTTGCCAGAAGGAATCCTCTTTCCAAAACGTGCCCAGACCGTATGTTTTTTCATAGTGAGAGGCAGACTGTGTGTATGTATTTTCCCTTTCCTGCTTTATGAGTGCTTTTAAGCTTTCAGTAACAGGTTATAGAGAGAAATATTTTCCAATGTAATGATATGTCATTGCCAGGGAAATATTTTCTGAGTATAATTCCCTTACCAACTACCCACATGCTAGAGAAATGTCTTCTATTTAGCCACTATCAGGGTTCCTTGTCTATTGTCTTGACTATTAATGGATTTTGATTGGTTAAGGATTTTCTATAGATGAGGCAGAGGGCTGACCACCCTGAAAAACACCCAGGTCAGGCACTAAAGAAGCAATGGATTTTGAACTGTTTCAAAATATTGTCCAGTAGCCATAACTTTATCAGCCCTTCTCTTACATGCTGCTATTCAGAAGTGGAACTGTGGAATAGTCATTGGTGCCCAGGGTTTTGCTCGCCCATCTAGGTTCAGTGTAAGGTATGTTCTTTCTAAGACAATTTTGGGAGCTTGTCCAGTACATCATAAATGAGATCAAGAGTGGACCCTGCAGTCTGGAGCCATCAGCTCCATCAAGGATATTCTGCAAGTTGTCCTCTGCTGCTGTTGGAAATGGGAATGAAGTTAAGTGGTCTGAAAAACTTGAGTCAGTCACATTTCTCAGCTCTGGGGGTCATTTACCAGTTCATTGTAGAAGAAATAATCAGGTAAGTAGAAGTTCATTTCCAGAGAAGGTAAATCCCACTTACCATCTCTGCATGATTTCAGTGGGAATTGATTATCACTAATCCCCAACTGGGCTAGAATAAATGTAAAGTTTGACCTTTTTAAAAAGAAAAGAGAAAAAAAAGAGAAACAAAGTCGTAACACTTTCAAAGAAATGGTAGAAAAGGAAGTGAAGGTGTCTCTGGGCTCTGAAATGAAATGTCCCCATTGTAGATTAGTTTCTTCTCACTAAAATTCCCGTGTGGGCCTGCCAGAAACATTTAATAAAGATAGAGGAATCGTGTTCAAAAGCAAGCGAGGAGCATGTGCATGCCCCTGCACCCAGTTGCTCTATGGGCACTTGTGAGCTCTCTGTTCACACTGGGGCTTCTTGGACATAACCAGCATGTCTTGCTACATGTGTGTATTTCCACTGCTGAGAACATCCTTTTACTTCCCTCTGTGCAGTTTGAAAGTGGACATGAATTGTGAATGGGAGGCCTTTTACACTTGTCTCTTGGCAAAATTCTTTCCAATGACTCTTTACCAGAAATTTCAGAGACAGACTCTCTGGAATTCTACTGACAAGTAATAAAGTCTGGCCCTCATAACTTGTTTTGGGGAAGGATCCTGGGACCCCTAAATCATTCTGTTTTCTGCTTGAGTAAGAAAAATCCTTTTTATTTTTCTTTTGTAAAACCAAAAGTTGAAGAGAAGAAAATATGCACTCTTTGCCATTTCCTGGTACCCACTGGTCTGAATAGCTGTGGTTGCTTAGCACTTGATTATATGTGGAAATTCAGGGCTTTAGGTGGAGTGGGCGGGGGGGGGGGGGTGGTATTAGAATATTAATAACTAGGGCAACATTTTCTTCCCTAGAATTATACACTTTGGTATTGTTGACCTTCTTGGCATCTTACATGGTAACACCTTCCTGCCTAGAATAGTGCAGGCCAGAGAGGCTAGGCTGCAAACTTGATTCTGGAGGAATCCAAGGTATTTCCAGGTGTAAAAGGGGATGTTTAGGTGCCCACCACCTGTCTGATTATCAGGTTTGCCATATTACTTTAATCCACATTTGTGATCTCCTCCTCCATTTCTGAGTTCAACAGACTTCTACGATCTGGAGAATATGAAAAGGTGCCCTTCCTTTTCTTTGCCTTCCTCTCTTCCCTTCTAGAGTAACCCTCACTTCTATCAAGTGTACCCAAACCTGCAGGCTGAGTTCATCTCCTCAGACTTCATCCACACAGCTGATCGCTGACAGACCACAAGCCCCTTACATTATCCACAGACTCAATATAATCTGTGCCAAAAAGACAGCCGTCTCTTAGTAGAATAAAGCTGAGTTTTGCTTCTTGTTATTTTTACCTGTAATTCATTTGTGACTTCAGAATCCTTGAAATTGAGGAGAGAAACCAAAAAAGTGTGATTATGGCTACCTGATTTCAGGTGGAACTTAATGCACTGATATCCAGAAACCTCTTCTGTTGGAAATTGAGTACCTATGATCTAAAGTTTCCTGGAGGTGGATGACACCTGCCAACATCTCTCCAGCCCACCCTTAGCTTTCGATTGGTTCTGTGCTTGTGTGGGTGTTCAAAGGTCAGTGCGGTAAACAGCATTATAAAGCATCACCTCCCTTCCGTCCCTTTCCCTTTCTTGGACATTGATGGAAAAAACAAAAAAACAAGGTTAGATCTCTGGGTACCAAGGACACTAACACTTTCCCAAATCAGTGATCACTCAAGCCCAATGCAGACTGTTCTGAGGGATGTTCACTGGACTCCAGCTGTGGGGCAGGCCTGGCAACAAGTGTGAGCCTCCCTGAGAGCTTTTGCTCAGCCTTTGTTCTCTAGACTCTTCAGTACCGACTGCTTTGACTTTTGTGATTATGTTATGGTGATGTATAGTCAATGTACCGATATGTTCACAACCTAGAATCATGATAATATAGTGTGTGTTTTTTTTAACTGTTCAGAAAAAAAAGGTAACTTAATTACAAATATAAGATTAAAGTGAATTTTCTGGGTGTCTTGTCTCTTTACCCCAACATCAAGAGGACAGTGACTTTTTTCAATATAGAAATTGAGGGAGTAAACAGAGACCTTTTAAAGAAAATCTGACGTGAAAAAACAACATTGAGAGGACTCAGGGCCAAATGGTATGAGTAAATGTGGGGACCCAGGCATACAATTAAGTGTTCCATGTTGAATTAAATTAAAACCAAGGTGATGTCTAATTTGGGAACTGGTCACCATAGCCTTGGCCTATCAACCTGAGCCCAGAGCTTAAGTTTTCCTCTGCCTCCTTATCAGGTGAAAAGACTTGGGTTTCCCCTGCATCCCATTTGATCAATTTTGAGATGGGAGAGCTCACATTTGGGAGCAATTTTCAGAGAGATTCCAACAAGCTATAACAACAAAGAGAGCATTGACTGGGGAATCTCACCTACCTTCCCTCCTTGAATCAAACCTAGGGGAGTGGGTACCAGATTGCAGCTAGACCCCTCCCTTTGTCCCTTCTGGTGTCCCAAGCAAAAACCTTGGCAAAATGGACCCATCCTTGTTTTATATCTATGTGCTTTTAGTCGTAGTGATGCTTCCTGCCTGACCAGGCTCCCTGGCTTGTGGTCCCTGGATTGACAACTGCGGTCATTACAGCCTTCTCGGGCAGTTAGATGACAGGACCCTGGTGCCGAACTGTCCCTGCAAGAACAGGAGCATGTCAGAGCATCAGGTGCACCTTGACATTGTGCAGATGAGGAATGTGAGGAACAAGAAAAAGAGCTCTCCACACTGCCGAGACCACACTGGAGTCTCCTCCCTGAGGGTGAAGAAGAGAGAAGGGGAGGAATCAGTGGAGACCACCAGGGCCACTGGCATTGGCTCAGTGGTCACTTGTAGGCTGGACTTCTGAGCCCAGAATTGGGCAGATGCTGGGCCTTGAGGGTTACGAGTCTCACTTCGAAAGCCAGTGTCGGATCATTCCCCACAGGAAGACGGGTCTAGGGCACACCTTGGAAGACACCCTGAAATCACGGTTTCCTAAAGCAGTGCTGTGCCTGGACTCCCTCTCCCCTTCAAAACCTAAAGCTCTGCCACCATCAGCAATGACTAGGAAGGAGACCTCTCTTCATCCTGATTGGCTCTTGCCAATTAAGAGCATTTTATTAAGCTGCTAATTAAAGGTACTTTGTTAGCAGCAGGAGAGGCCGGGTGGGTGCCTGGTGAGAGGAAGCAGAAGCCTGGAGAAATCGTTTTTCCTCCCCTTCCATGGAAGCAGAGCCTCTCAGGGAACCCTCAGTTCCCCAGCCTCTCCCGCTGCGCCTACCACACCCTTTGCTTTCAATTAGTGGCTCTGGGGGGGAGTGAGCTCATTACCAAGCCCAGGTGGAGAGCCCTCCCCTGCCTCAGGCCAAATGAGGCTTTGGGTAGGGGAGGCTGTCCCAGTCCCCATGTGCCTGTGTACCTCCTTTGGTGCTTTGGAGTCAGGGCCCAAGAAAAGAGAAGCCCACAGATGGTGTTTGTTCTCCCCACTGAGGAGTGGCCCGTGGGTCCCCATCACTCAAGACTACTGCTAACTTGGTCACATGGTGTGACTCTCTATGCCCTCTTCCTCACCAAAGTCTCAGCAGGGGCTAGGAAATGTGACCTTCCTATCACTTTGCAAGTGCTGAGCCCACTTAGACCCAGAGTGGGTCCAGGAAGAGGGGCTGAGGGTTTTTCCAGCCCAGCCATGCAGACCCTGAGACTCCTCTGGTCTGAAGACACTTAACCCTGCCTGGCCCAGCTTAGTGCCAGGAGAGTCTCCTTCCTCCAGTAAAGGAGGAGGGGCTGGTGTGCAGGGTCAGAGTTACCCCCTAGCAGGACCTTCCCTGTCCCATCTTGCTGCCCTCCTCACCCCCTCACTTAACTGCAGAATTAGCACAAGCCCTGGCTGGGAGGGCAGAATTATGGCTGGGCCTGCCTCCTTCCATTTAACCCCAGGCCGGCCCAGGCTTCAGACACTAAATTAGATTTTTGACAATTAGAGAGACTAATGGGCACATAGCCATCCCCAGAGCCAGATATCCAGCAAGACCATCCTTTAATATTCACCACTGGCCAGCCAGCCCCTCCCTGGCCGCCCTCCTCTCGCCCCTGTTGGGTGTTTCTCTCCCATGCCCTGTATCTCTCTGCCCAGGTTCTAAATGCACTCCAGAGGTTTCTCTGGTTCACTTGCCATTTCTTACCCTCTCCTTCCCACCCCTCAACGAGTACCAGCTCAGCTCTGGGGCTCTGCCCCTCCTCACCCTCCAATCACATTTCCTCTGCCTTCCCAGGGCCCATCCCTCTGCAACCTTTCTGTTGGCCCCTAGCAGACCGCAAGCCCCTTGAGGGCAGGGGTTTATGTCCTACCTGTATCCACCATGCCTAGCAACCAATGGGTGCTTAATGTTTTATCGTTTTCTGGGCCCATCTCCCTGCCTTCTCCATCTGAGTCCCTGAGTCTCTAAGGCGTGCCCATGCTGCCTTCTTGGCCACAAGCCCAGCCCTGGCTCTGGCCTGGGTCTTCTTCAGTGTGGGTTGGGTCCTCCTTCGTTGCAGCCCCTCAGCTCTGGCCGGTCTTGGGCTGGGTGGGTAATGAGATTGCAGTAAGTGATGCTGGGGGTGGAGGGGAGCTGCTCACATTCACTCAGGCAGACTCATAGCTCTGTCAGGCTGATTGGTCCTGAGTGGAGGCACAAACGGCCCCCCACGGACACACTGAGATTGGTTATAAAATTACAAGCATTTGTTCTGCTGTCAGTAGCCTTCCCTCCCTCCCCTCTGCCTGCCTGCCTGGGCTCCCCACCACCCCTCACCCAGCCCTCTCTCCCCTGGGGTCGGCCCATACACCCTGAGGGACCACCAGAGGCCACCATGGCAGATGAAGCCCAAGAGGCTAAGGCCACCAAGCTCCCCATCCAGGCTGGCCTTCTTGCCTTGGCCCTGGGATTATCACAGCTCAGGCTGGCCTCAGAGTGACCTGACCCTGTGCTCAGGGTTTCCTAGTCTCTGAAGGTAAGTGGAAGTGGGGGCCCCGGGCAAACAGTCCTTGGAATCCAGATGCTCAGATCTCAAGTAGAGGAAGATGTCCCAAGCTCGGGCCTCCCTGGAACAACCAGAGCCCACAACCTTTGAGGGGGTCCAGGACAGGGGTGGGGGTGATGGGAGCCTTTCCTGCTGAAGGCGGGAGCAACAGAAGCCAGGGTGGTGGGAAGGGTCCATCTCTCTTCCCTTCATGTGGTCGGTCCCCTGCCATGTACCCTAATCGCCAGGTAAAGACAAACCAGCGCTCAGGACAATCCCAATCCCTGGAGCCTGAGCCAGGCCTAAAAACCCATATGCCCACCAGATGCCTGCTATGGTTACCCTCTACAGACTGAGTCCCCTCAGCCTGGCCCTTGTACTCACCCTCTATGGCCAAAGGTCAGTCAGTCCTTCTGGCCTTCACAGGAGCCTGGTTTCTCCCAAAGCAGTTGTGTCATGAAATCTTGCCTTGTGCTCTGGTGATACAGTCACAGAGATACCCACTCTGTACTGGCCCTGCCCACCCGCCTGACACAGACAAAACAGCCTGGCCCTTTCCTGCCCCCACAGCCCCAGCCTCAGTCCCTGTCTGTCACCATCTTGTTGGGAGGCACCAGGCACCTTGTGACCAGGCGCTGGGTTCCCCAGCTCAGAGTGGGAACTTTTTTTTTTTTGGAATGGGAACTTTAGGGAGCATCATCTCCTCACTGCTGCCTACAAGGTGCCTTCCTGCCGTTCGTCATTCATTCTCAGCCCAGAATGTACTTGCTGTAATTACATCTTTAATTAGGGTGATGATGGCTCATTGTTCACCAACAATGATGGATCAGATCCTCCTGCTTGCCTTCCTCCCTCTGTCCAGCACCCTCCAGATCAGCTCTCCCCCAGTGCTGAGGCAGAGAAGGATGCACAAGAAGCTGCCCTCTCCTAGGGACCACCAGATGTCTCCTTGGTCCAAAGTGGCCGGGGGTTTTGGGGGGTGGGCCGATGTCACCCCCATACACACACATGCCACCATCACTACCGCACCTGGGCCCTGAGCCACACACTCCTCATCCAAGGAGCTGACAAGCACAGAAAATCTCACTACTCTTAAGTGTAGGATATCTGAGTGGGCGGCCCTAACTCCAAGCTCCCGGTGCGTTAATCAGGGTCTCTGGCAAGATCTCCACTCCCATACACTTGTACCCAGTCAGGCCGCAGGCCCAGGTCCAAATCTGCATGTGGTGGCTGTTCAGTGACAGTGTTTAGTGAATGAACAGGTTGACCAGTGAAGGGAGATGTGCTCTGAGAGGGTGGGGCTCAAGGCTCCTCACTGGAGGCCATGGGCTGGTGGGAGTCCTTGGTGAGCAGAGGGGCCAGCATGGACAGTGAAGGCTCAGGACCCTCCAGGAAGCCTTATGGGTAAAACCCTCATGTGGGTTCAAATCCCACCTTGGCACCTCCTGACTGTATGACACGGGGTGAGTCTCCTCACCTAAGTCTCAGTTTCCTCATTTATAGAACAGATATGAGAGTGGTACCTACCTTGTGTGATGGCCGCAGATTCCCAGAGACACTGCATGTAAAGTGAAGAGTCCGGGATAAGGTGGTGGCAGCTGCAGGGAAAGCTAGGGGCTGAGCAGCTGAGGGGAACCCCTCTTTACTGCGGCAGGCTAACAGCACCGGGAGCTGCGAGGTCGCCTCCATCTTGGTTTGAGGAAGGCCTTGCCCATTCCAGGCACTGTTGGGCACAATGGCGGGGGTGGGCAAGGCTGTGACGAAGCTGGTGTAAGATTAGGTGCCCGGCAGTTTCACAGGACATGCATACTGATAGGAACTGGCTGACCTCCTTTCAGAGCCTGATAGCCAGAGAGGCTGAGACTGCAGACCCAGTAGGAGAGCTTAGCCTGTACCTAATCTTTAAGGGGACTGCACTGCAGGAAGGAGGAAATGGGAGACAGCTAGGGTGGGACCTCTATCCCTTCTACCTTTCAGCTCTAATATTCTATGATTCCCCCTTGGGGCCCCGTCATCTCCCTCAGAGCTTCCCCACTTCCAGGGGTCACCCCCTCTACATTCCCTCTTCCCCACTGACCCTCTCCACCCTGCCAGGCCCACCCTTCCCACGGTGATTCCAAGGCCCAGGCTGAAAGGATGAGCTGTACCTAGCGGTAAGTATGCGCAACATTACATATGTATATTGGAGAGTAAATAACCCCAAAAAGCGCCTTGTAAATAGACTCCAAGTTTATCCTTTATTAATGAGGCACCGAGTGCCCTGCTGTTTTAGAGCAGCGAGACTTTCATAATATCAAAACCTAAATTACACTTGCGTCTCTCATCCCAGGGATGAGCATCTTTCGGCTCCGATTGCAGAGTGAGTAAGCAGGGATCCCTCCCTGCCTCCCTGGGGTTTGTTGGCACCTTTCTTCGATTGGAGGGAGGGAGGGAGGATGTACACACACATGCATGCACATGCACACACACACACACCAAGTTCCCTAGAGAGCTTTGTGTCTAAGTCCTCAGGGTCCAGTGTGTGAAGGCCAGCTGGGGATGCTGGTCCTTCATTTCATGTACAGAGTTTATAGGATCAAGGGGTCACCCGAGGCCCTGGGGCATGGAAGTGGGGTGGATCACTATACCCTTACAAGCTCTGTGACCAAGCTACTCCCTATCTTTTAGCTTCAGTTTTCCCATCTGTAAATGGGGATGAAAATAGCTTCCTCCTAGGTTTGTTGTGAGGACTCAGTTAATGGGTCACAAATGGGGTTTGGTGTAGAGCAAGTCCTTGGTAAGTGTGAGCTGTAATGATGATGAAGATGACAGTCCCCTCTTTGAAATGGGACACCAGTGTCTTCAACTCCTAGAACACACCACATGTGGGTTCACAGAGTTCCTCATCTTAGCACCAAGGTCCTTCACTGACCAGGACCTGTCTCACCCTTACAAGTGTGAGACCTGACTTTCCAAAGGCCCCCAATCCTGAGCTCAGCTGGGGCAAGGAGCCTGGACCCTCTTGTTGCCCCCCATTTCTGAAGTCCAAGGCTCTTCGCGGACCCCTTGGGGATTGTGCCTACCCTACCCGAGTCCTAGACCAAATGGACTAGCTGGGCAGGTGGGCAGGCGGGTGCTGTGTGGGCAGGATTTACAGCCTGGCCGGCCAAGCTCCTGGTGCTCTGGTGGGCGTCATGTCAAATCTGTCCCATTATATGGACAGTTGAGTTTAATAGTCATTGTGTGCTTGCTCAGAGCCCAGCAAACATCACGGGGCGACACCCCCTCCACGCGAGCCGCCCGCTCCCCAGCCACACGGCCCATCCGTACAGTAAATTAAAAATATGAATCACTTCTCCCCACTGCCTCCCCAAACGCTCATCTTGTCAGCCTCTATGTTGCCTTCATTTGTATTACCTTAATTTAATGTTAATTATGGTCTTCATTTACAAGGAACAAGCGAGCCCTGCTCTGCCAGGGGACCTTCCCCCACCCATCCCCCCTCTGCCCAGGAGGGAGAGGCTGGGGGAGAAGAGGAATTTGGGGGGCTACAAAGGAGGAAGGAAGGGAGTTGGGGGAGGGCAGGAGATGAGATCTGGGCCATCAGTGGTTGATGGCCGTTCAGGGAGGGACTAGAAAGACCCACCCCCACCCCCTCCTCCACATACCCTGTCAGCAATCATTTATTCATGCAACAGTTATTTATTGAGCACCTAATAAGTGCCAGATAGCCATAAACAGAGAGATTGAGCGGGGTGGGGCTGGGGGGGATTCCTCCCCGATGAGGGCTACCGGAGTCCCCTGTGCCATCTGAAGTGAATGTGCTGGAAAGCAACATCAGGAAGACATGTCATGCATGCCCCAGGCGGGCTGGTACCCCGCTCAGCCCAAAGGGCTCAGGACACTCCATCAGCAAGGGGTCTTCTTCTTCCAAGTTCCCCTCTTGGCTACTAGTGCCATCCCTACCCCAAATTGCTTCATAGTCTTTCCAGGCAGGAAGTTCTTTCTGAAGTCTTTCCTGAGTCCCTCTTGCTTCAGATCATCCCAGGCTCAGAGCCTGAGTGGGGTCAGGAGTGGAAAGGAGATTCCCAGGCTACACTGTCTCTGGAGGGTTGGGAGGCAGGCATGGTGGGGATCACTACTCATCACCCCACCACTCACCACCCTTACCACCCCATAACCCCACCACTCGGCCCTGCTGACTTGCTCAAGGTCCCGTGTCTGAGAGGCCTGGGAGACCCGAGTGTGACCATTTGGCTCTCCCTGTGCTCTACACCGCCACTGGGACACACAGTCACACGTAAGCCTGTAGAGGCTCGATAAATGTTGGTGGCGCCTTTCACACGTGTGCACGCAGGGAGCTGGCAGAGGGCCACCTGCACTGAGCTGCCGTTAACCACGAACACCAGCCCCTCCCCCCAGCACTCGTCTCCTCAAGTGGGGAAGAGGATCTCCAGCTGGGAGTATCTGCTTGACAGATGAGGCTGTTCTGAGTGTGTGTCTGCCTGTGTGTCCGTCTCCAGGGAGCCTCGATCCACACACAGGGACATGTGTCTCCCCAGGTTCGGTGTGCCGGTGTGTACGTGCAGGAGCGTGTGTCCAGCAGGTCCACGTGCACGTGTGCGCGCCTGTGCTCCTGTTCGCGACCCACCTCCTCCCTCCCCCCCATCCCTGCCTGTCAGCAGCTCTGATGACATTGGCGCAGAGGAAAGTGATGACAAATGCCCGTTATCAGCGAACGAGGCCGATGACAAATGGGCGGGCGCCCGAGCAGCCCCATTACGCTGTAATAACAGAAGATGGATGGCCTGGCGCCCCACCCCCCACCCCTACCCGCCTTAGCCGGTAACGGGAGCCGATCCGGCTCCGCCCGCCCGGGAGGGAGTGGAGCGGCCCGCTGGGCCGCCAATCACTACGGGCCGAGAAGCCCAGGCCCGGGCCGCCCGAGCCGGGAGCCCACGAGGCTGCCCGCGGCGAAGGAACAAAGCGGCTCGCTCGGTGGAAGCAAGCGATGCATGGGGCGTCCGGCCTGCCCGCGGCCAGGACACGCAGCTGTGCACACACATGGTCTGCACACGCGCCAGCCGCCTGCGTCCTTGCACTGTACACCTGCAGCTCCTGTCCAGGCACAGCCCCCACGTCGTGGGAGCACAGACACAAGCCTTCCTGCTGTGCGTGGGCAGACATCTGCCATCCAGAGCCGGGTGCACCCACCAACACAAATCCATGTACACACAGCCATGCAGATTCGCGCACCGGCAATTCATGCACGCGATGACAGAAAACACTTATGTCTGTGCACACGTAGGCAGCTAACATGCCTCCACATGGATAGATATGAAAATATGCATACACAGAAGCAGAAACGCTCATGCGTTGACATAAACCCTTATACTGTGCACACAATTCAAGAACTCCAAACATACCCACGTGCCAAAGATGCCCACAGCTGCATCAACAAATGTTAACTGAGCCCCTACCACGCTAGAGTCAGCAAGGTGCTGTGGAGTTACAATGACAAATATGACACCATCCTTGGCTTCTAGAATTTTAAGTCTACTAGGCATGGCAGACAAACGGCTGTGAGCAAAGGCAGAAGATGATTTGTGTTTTGACCCAAGAACATCGTTCGTGATGTGAAATTTCCAAGTGTGAGATTTCCCCCAGGAAAGTCAAAGTCTTCCCAGAAGAGGTGAATAAAGGAAGAATAAATTTTCCAAAGGAATTGAATTTGGGGGAAAAAAAGGCATGGAAACCGGAAAGTGCAGGGATTGTTTGGGGAGCAGTGTTTGCCTGGCCAATAGTCCAGGCAAATAGGACCGAGTGAGTGTGGTAGGAAGGAAACTTCCCAGAAAGGCTGGGGTTATAAAGAGGCTGGAGCAGGGAAGACGCTGTGACCGTACCACCTGAGAGACCCAGGAGGCTAGAGCTAATTGCTGACATAAAAAAGGAGAGGACCAGGACGTCAAGGAGTGGGGAAGTAAGGGAATGAGAGGTACCAGGCAAGGCCGTCTTCCTCGGTGTGTGACATGGGCCGGCCCCTGGGGCTGTGCATTTAGAGGAGCCCTGTGTGCTTGGTTTAGTGCTCTGTCTTGAAATTCTTTATAATTTTATAATAAGGAGCCTGAAGTTTCATTTGGCTTTGGGCCCTGAAAATTATATAGCCAGTCTTGGAGCTAAGGATCTCTCAGGTTGATCAAGTAAGACAGAAGGAGCAGGTTGGGGGAAGACAGCAATGAGTTTGGGGGATCAGGGAGTACATGAGAGTCTGGATGTGGAGTCAGCGGTTGAGATGATGGGTAGTATCTCCCTCCCTGGGGTGGGAACTAGTGCCTTGCATATGCCTCTGCCCATGCTTGTTTCTACTCTGCAGTGAGTCTACACACTGCCACATGCCATAGGCGTGCCTCCTAACACGCTTTTATACCCCCTTGCTGGAATATAAGATCCCCAGTGTTGCTCCCATATCCTCAGGGCATGGAAAATGATTGCCACTCAATACCTGTTTGTTGCAAGAATAAGTGAATGCATGTGTGAATGAGCACACGCAAGTCCACATATGTGCACGGGGCATCTGGTCCCCCACCATGGAGGGAGGTTACAAGCAAGCCCTAATATGGTGCCCCTACCCCATTACCACTTCCCTGTATTTCCTTCAGGGTTGTTCTGTCACATTATGTCTACTTTGGGGAAAGAGTGCCCTTGTCCCAGGGCTCCCTCATTGGATGTCTTCTTTGCAGACAGCTAGGCAGGAGTCAATGGTGAGCCTAGGACACTGGGATGATGGGCAGGGGAGGGCTGTGACTTGGAGGCAGAGGATCTGAATTCAAGTTTCATCTCCTCCCTTGGCTGACTGCTCCTCTCTCTGAGCTTTAACTCTTCATCCACAAAATGGGACTATAAGATGAAAAAGCGCTTAGGCCAGCACCTCGATGCTGACAGATAATTAAGGGAGATACACTCAATCAGGCCAGGTATTGAGAGAGCTGCTTCCCCCCAACTCTGGTTCCCTGTGGTGATAAAAATGGACTGGGGATCCAGAGGATGACCCAGGTGACCTTGAACAGGGGGAGGGGAATTGGCAGACTGGAAGAAGGATGTTTTGGTCTCCTCTCAGTAGGAGCCAGATGATGGAAATACTGAGACTCAGGCTCTGCCTCCCACAACCCACCTTCCTATATGCAAGGCACGAACTCCCACCGCAGGGAGGGAGACATTACCCATCTTCTCAACCCCTGACTCCACATCCAGACTCTCATATACTCCCTGATCCCCCAAACTCATTGCCGTCTTCCCCCACCTGCTCCTTCTGTCTTACTAGATCAACCTGAGAGATCCCTAGCTCCAAGACTGGCTATATAATTTTCAGGGCCCAATGCCAAGTGAAGCCAAACAGGAGGGGCTCTCCACGGCTAAGGTAAACACTCTGACACTGGGTACCTTGGGTGCAGAGCAGCAGAAGGTGTCTCCTGAGATACAGATGAACTGAAAGAGCCAGATGGAGATGGGTGAGGGGGAGTGGAGCCGGGGTTACTCTGTTTCTTTCCCAGGGTGCCGTCTTCTGCCCCACAGGAACTCTACCTACTAACTTTGGCTCCTTAATATGTGTCTGTCTCTGGGCCACAAGGGGGCAGGGGGCATTTCCAGACTTCCTCTCCCTCATGTGACCCACTTTGGGTCTCTCCAGTATGTCCTGGTCCACCTGGCCTATTTCAGCTGTATTAACCATCGCCTCTCAGACCCCATCAAGAGTCCCTAGGGAAACCCTCCCAGTGAGGGGCCTGAGAGAGGCCCAGGGATTTAGAGAGAAGATGCCGGGAGGAAAGAGATGGGCCGGCTAATGGGCCTCCTTCCTCCTCCCTTACCAGTTCACTTTTTCTGTAGCGTTATTGACCCGTCATTAGTTATCCATCCAAGGTCGCCGGGCCTGGCCCAGCTATAAATCATGGAGGCTGGAGGGGGGCATCTGGCAGAGCGATGGATCCGGGGATACAGCAGAGAGCTCAGGCCTCATCACAGCTGAGAGCAGGCGCAGTTAGCCCCAGTCTCGGGAGAGCTTCCGCTAAAAGGGCTAAGCCTCTCCGTACGCCTCACCAACCCACGCCCTCCTCCTTCCCTTCCTCTTCCTCCATTCTCCCCTTCCATTTGCTTTTACAGTGTCACTTCTTCCACCACTCACTCTTCTCCTCTCCCATCTTTTTCTACTTCCCCCAAGCTCTGGGTTCAAGGTCAGCGAGGTCAGGGTAATAAACGGGGGGCGGACACTGGAGCATACTAATTCCCTTTTATTGGCTCACCCCACCTGGTGCCCCAGTTTAGAGCTTCTGGGAGCAAGGACAGAGCTCACGCAGAGGGAAACCGAGGCACGGAATTTCGACCTGAGGTGTCTGAGGAAGGGGGTCCCACCAGATTCAGCATCAAGGTCGCCAGTCCTGAATCTACAGACCCTACTCCCTTGCCCGGAAGGTCTACCCTTCCCTTGAGGAAGGTCTACCCACCTTGAGTCTACCCACCCACGGAAGACCGCGCTAGGCCCCATCCCCATCGGCCACCTCTTCCTGAGGCGCGAAGGGCCGCGCAGTCCGGACACTTCCAGCCCCAGCTTCCACCCGGGGGAGTCGGAGAGAAGCCCCTGGGCGCTTCCTCCAGGGCACCTGCCCCCTTGTTACCACACCCCCATCCCAGGCCGTCGCACGCGCCGGGCCTCTTGACCGGTCCTCGCGCGCCCTCTGCTGGCGCCTTCTGGGAAGCGCGCCTGTCGGCCTCTATACCCGCTCCATCCTCAGCCCAACACACCTGGCGGCGGCGCCGGCCCCAACGTGTCCAAACCCCGCCCCGGGCCAGATACCCTTTCGCGGTGACGCCCCCGCCCACTAGGAGGCCCCCTGGAGTACGCGTCCATCCCGCCATTCTGTGCTTCGGAGCAGACGCTGCCGTTGCAGATCCCAGAGAAGCTTGTTTGTCAGATCCAGAGGAGTGGTGGGAGTGAGGGCCACCAGCAGGATATAACTTGAAGCTTGGAGCCGAGAGAGCGTTTCTCTTACTATGGAGCCAGGCTCTGGAGGGCCATCTGGAGTCCGAGTCTATACCTCATGGGGCAACAGGTGGGGCTCCTTCAGAGCTTTCTCTGGAGCCCGCCTCCACTTGGCCCTGCAACTTCCAAAGGTACTTCGGTGGGGGAGCGCGGGGGAGGCCCTCAAAGTCGGGGGACCTTAGTTCACAGAAGCTCTGAGGTGGGGCCTGCGGTCCTTGGCCCCAGAGGTGAGAATCTGGGACTGTTCCCTGGCATAGAGTGGAACAGTAGAGGTCATGACCTCTGGGTCCCTCTCTCGTGCCTAAGGATCCTGGACTTTCTCCCCATTAGGCAGCTTGGAAGGAAGAGGGGCAGGCCAGTGAGTGATACTTTCCAGTGGGGTGTCTGACCTGGCAGGTAGGGAGGCCCTTGCCACAATGGCCCCAAAGTTCTCCAGGAGAGCAGAGCCCATGGTCATGGTGAAGAGAGAGAATTCCACAGAGGAAGCCTGGAGCTGAGAGGAGATTCTCAAGTCAGGCTGGGCCCCTGTCAAGTCCTGTGTAGAGTCATGTGGGAATAAGTCACCAACGTGTGGAGCTATGAGGGAGGGGTCCAGTGTGTGGGGGGTGTGGGGGATAGGCCGGGCATGTAGGGATAGATGTGAGCTATAGAGCCAGGACCCTCACCTCTAGCAGGGCTGGAGTTTGAGTCAGTGCCTCCATACTACTAATTCCCTAAGGGAGGTGGGATGTTGCGGGGGAGGGGTCCCATCGCAGGACAAGTGGGCCTTTGCTGATTCAAAACTCCAGTTCTCAGGGCTTTCCTAGTGGTCAAGTGGCTTGGACTCCATGTTCCCAGTTCAGGGGGTCCCAGGTTCAATCCTTGGTCAGAGAACTAGATTCCACATGCTGCAACTAAGGATTCCTCATGCTGAAATTATTAATAAAAGATCCCGCAAACTAAAGATTCCGCATGCAACTAAGACCCGACACAACCAAATAAATAGATATCTTTTAAAAAGTCAAAAACCCCAGTTCTCAGGGCCAGGGACTATGTCCTTCAATATCAGCATCAGGAACCTCCACAGATTCTGAAAAGCTCAGGACTCTCTCCTTGGGTATTTGGGAGAAGGAGGGAGAGAAGTTAGCAGACGGTCCAGTTAGATCTGGGCCAGAACTTTTTCCGGAGCGGGAGCCAGGAAAACCAGCTGGGCTTCCTGGGTCACAGAGATCTGAGATGAAACCCAGCTGTTCTCAATGCTGTGTGACTTAGCACAAGTGAATGAATCTCTCTGGGCCTCTCTTTCCTCATCTGCCAAATGGAGGTAATACAAGTACCAATAGGGCTATTGGGAAGGTTACATGATACAGTCCACAAGAAGGACTAGGTTAAGGGTGGACTGGCCAGGCTCAGAGTCAATCAATAAATGCTGCTGGAATAACCACAGAAATACGGTGCAGCTAATCCAAGTCTCTTCACTGGAGACTCTTTCCATCTTTCAAAATGTCAATTGGTCTTCCTCAAAATCCAGTGATGCTAGGATCTTCCAGTGGGGATCAAAAACATCTTTTGCCAGCACCCACCTAGGACACATGAATAGATACTTTTTGAAAACCCTGGTTTAGGGGGAAGGGGAACTCTGGTTTGAAAGTGCATTAAATTATCAGCCGGCCCCTACCCACATCCTAGAAGCCTCTGCCTGAACCAGTTCCATAGAGGTTCCTCCTGTTCTCTTCCTCACAGGAGGATCCATTCCTGTGAGGTGAACTTGCTACTCCTCATTATGCAGGGGTCCAGACTCCACCTGGAAGGACTCACAAATTTAAATGCTTATGAGGGTTTGGTCCCAGGTAAAACAACAGGGAGTTATGAGAACTTTGGAACTAGAGGGCAGCTTCAGTCAATTGTTGCCATGTCAGGATGCGGGGGCGGGGGGAGGGAAGTAGCATTAGGACAGAGCCTCAGACCTCTCCCATCTCCCTCCCCCATCATAGGACCCTCCTAAGATACCCTTCCCCTAAGCCCTGCATATTAGGTTTCTGTTGCTGCACAATAAAAGTGATGACAAATCACAAACTTAGCCCCTAAAAACAAGACCCGTTATTTCACAGTCCTGTAGACCAGAAGTCCAGGGAGGCTCAGCTGAATTCTCTGATTAGAGTTCTGCAAGACCTAAATCAAGGTGTTAACCAGGCTGGGCTCTTATCTGGAAGCTCTGGGAAAGATCAGCTTCCACACTCATTCTCTTTGTTGACAGAATTTGGCTGCTTATGGTTGTAGGACTAAGGTCCCCATTTCCTTGCTGTGTATCAGCTGAGGGCTGCTCCCTGGTCCTTGTACAAGTCCCCTTCTATCTTCAGAGCCAACAGAGGCATGCTGAGCCTTCATGCTTTGAATCTCTCTGCCCCTTCTGCTAATAGCTGAATAAAACTCCTTTTAAAGGGTTCACATTATTAGACCAGACCCACCCAGATAGTCTTCCATTTTCCATATAAGGTAACATAACTGCAGGAGTAGCACCTCCTCAGAGTTGAAGCCTCTACCCACACTCAAAAGGGAGGACATTGCACAAGGGCAAAAGTCACTGGGGTTTTTCAGAGAATCCTACCCACCACACCCATCTTCCAAGATGGAATAGAAACAGCCCCCTGCCCCAACTTCTGTGAGACCTTGGGTCAGTCACCTCCCATTTCCGGTTCAGTTTCCTCATCTGTAAAATGGGGTAAGGTGGTGGATAAAATCTAAATCCCTCCCATATCTCACATACTGATTATGAGGCAAGAAGACAGAGCATCTGACCCTTTGGACTGCAGGGGCCCCAGTGCTCAAGATTTACCTAACCCTTCCAGAAACACCCCTGCAGGCCTTTGAAAGGGCCTTACCAGGAAAAGCAGAACAGCCATACAACAGGAGACCTGGGTTCGATCCCTGGGTTGGGAAGATCCCGCCAAGAAGGGAATGGCTATCCACACTCTAGTATTCTTGCCTGGAGAATTCCATGGACAGAGGAGCCTGGCGGACTACAGACCATGGGGTCACAAAGAGTCAGACATGGCTGAGCAACTAACACACACACACAGGACAGCCAGGGTGCCCAGTGTAAGAGGCCCAGCCACCTGGCTGGGCTGGGCTGTGGGGAAGTGGACACTTTTGTTGGCCAGAGACTATGGGTGTCTGTGAAGCCCCACAGACTAGAGTGGGTCCCCCCTGGAGTCTGCACAGGGCAAGGTAGCCTACACCTAGGTGATGGAGAAGAGGGGCAAAGACTAGGTCCCTTCCCCCCTCTCACCTGGTGCCGACCTTCAGAATCCACCTCCCAGATCCATCCTAACTACTCCCAGTCTCAGGCTCTGGGTCTCCAAAATACCTTCATAGCCTCTTCCTGCCCCTCCCGCCCAGACCCCACTAGGCAGGGGTAGTTGATCCCAGCATCCCAGACCCTCTGGGCTATTCCTGCCCAGGGATGGGTCAGGGGTCTCAGGAGTCTCTCCTCTGGGAGCCACAATCAATCACCCCACATTCCCCTCGCCCTCCACCCCCTGTAGTAACAGAGCCCCTCTTCTCCCAGGCTCCCACCAAGGCCTGGTGGAGGGGCTGGAAGGAGACCCACCCCAACTCTATCCAAGTGTGGGAGCTGGGTAAGAGGCGGGGAAATGAATATTAATTTATCATGATTAGGCAAATCCGGCAGGGAGAGCCGATTCCGGAGGAGGCTAAAAAGATGAATTTCAGCAATAAAATTAAATAAGGACGGACGGGCGGCCCCTCCTCCCTCCCGCTTTGCTGATCTCTCTCTTTCTTACAATTTATGAGGCCAATTATGAAGATGAGGTTGGAAGTTCCTGGAACTTCACTAAATGCAAACGGCGGTCCCTGCTGTTCCCATCAAATTAATTAACCGCGCGCTATTGATGGCCGCTCAAGGCTGACGCAGGCGGCCCACCCTGCGGCCGCCTCCAGGACACAAGGACTCAGAGTCCAGAGCCCATTGGGCCTCCACCACCTTCTGCAGTCCCTGCCCAGCACCACGGGGACTCTGGGGACCCCCGATCCAGCCCCAGGCCCTGCCAGAGCCCTTGATGACCCTGGGGCATGCACACCAAGGCCGAGATTGGTGGACACACTGACACACACCCGGCTTGTCCACACACGGGAGCAAGTGTAGAGTCATGAGCGTGCAGCACTCAAACACGGGCCCAGCGATGCACTTTAGGCACACAGGCAAATGGCCCCGCAGTCAGACACGGGCACAGTGGCAGCATTGCTGAGGGAACCAGACAGAGCCTGGTGGGTGAGGGCGGTAGGGTTCAGGGTGTCTTGCTGCTGGAGGAACACAATGTCTGGGGCCATTTGCCCACTCCATCAGCACCAGGCCCCCTGGTGCTGCAGAGTGAAGGGTCAGACAGAGGTTCCACAGCCACTCCAGCACCGTGCAGTGGCCCAGTGCCTGGTGCCTGTACTCCCCTGCCCATGGCATTCTCAGAGCCCTGCCCACAGTCCCTCCACCACTGGGTACTCTCCTCACCTCTGGGATGTCTTTCAGGGTGCTCCCTCTAGTCTTTCACTGGGGCTCAGCTTCTATACTTACCCCCAGTGTAGGGGACCAAGGCTTGCAGAGCCCCTGGTTCAGATAATAGGGGCGAGGCCTGGCCCAGAGTCAGGCCAGTTTGGGGACTTCAGGCCTGAGGTTCCCCCTGTCCCAGAGCTTAGAAGCAGGGCTGCTCAGGTGTTCTGGAAAACTATCTGGCTGGTGTCCGGACTGAAGGGCAGAACTGACAGAGGGCTAAAGTTCTGGAGGCTAAGCCCCTCCTAGGCCTGGGGCAGCAGGTGCCCCAAGAGCTGTAACTGCCGTGTGAGGTTGATCTCTGGATGGTGGGGAAGACCTGGAAAGCAGCTCTCCTGTTGGGGGAGTGGAGAGGGAGTAAGGCCAATGTCTCCTCCAAGCTATCGTCTCTCATCTGGGCAAGAGGCATCCCATTCTGTTCAAAGGGACAGGAACTCATGACTCCCCTGTGGTGAAGCAGGACCGAGGGCCGGGGTTTCCCATTCCCAGTCCTTGACTCTTGGAGGACAGGACATAGCTAGGCCTGCCCTCCTTGCCACGTCCACTCCAGGCCTGGGAGACCCTGGCCCTGTGCCCACACCTGCTTCATCAGGAGCAGCCAGAACCCAGGAGGAAAGTTTGCCCTGGTCTTATTCCCTTTCAGTGGCAATGTTATCAACCCAGACCTTGGGAAAAGATGGTGGTGGTTTAGTCTCTAAGTCATGTCCAACTCTTGCAACCCCATGGGAGCCCCCCAGGTTCCTCTGTCCATGGGATTTCCCAGGCAAGAATATTGGCTGCTGCTGTTGCTGCTAACTCGCTTCAGTCGTGTCCAACTCTGTGCGACCCCATAGACGGCAGCCCACCAGGCTCCCCCGTCCCTGGGATTCTCCAGGCAAGAACACTGGAGTGGGTTGCCATTTCCTTCTCCAGTGCATGAAAGTGAAAAGTGAAAGTGAAGTCGCTCAGTCGTGTCCAACTCAGTGACCCCATGGACTGCAGCCCATTAGGCTCCTCCATCCATGGGATTTTCCAGGCAAGACTACTGGAGCGGGTTGTCATTTCTTTCTCCTGGGGATCTTCCCAACTGAGGAATCAACCCTGGGTTTCCTGCATTGCAGGCGGATTCTTTACCAACTGATTCTTTATGAGGGAAGTCAGGAAAAGATGAGGCTCCCAGGTTGGCAGGGTTGGGGCCAAGCAGCTCAGGGAGGATTGTGCCTTGGGCTCAAAGTGTCAGAGGGAAACTAGGAGCCTCAGACTGAGCACAGGGCAGCCCGTCCATGAGGACTGGGCCTCCAGCTTTGCCTACCACCTGCCTTTCCCCTACTCCAGGCGTGGGGCGAGGGCCCTCCCCTTCCCCACACCCTACCGCGCTTCCGGGGACTTCCTCCACCTCACAGCAGGGCCTGCTCATACCCACCATCCCTTTACTCACTGTACAGGGAGAGAACAAGACACACTCTGTGTACTGGTCCTCTATCACTGCAGTAACAAATTTCTACACACTTGGTGGCTTAAAACACCACCAAGTTATCACTAAACAGTTGCATTGTTTAGCAGTCTGATACAGGTCTCCCCAGGATAAAACTGAGGTGTTGGCAGGGCTGCGTTCTGTTACGGAGGCTCTAGAGTAGGATCTGTTTCCTTGCCTCTTCCAGTTTCTAGAGGCTGCCCACATTCCATGGCTGGTAGCCCCATTTATCTTTAAAGGCAGAAAAATCACCTCTCTCTGACCTTCCTTCCTTCATCACAGCTCTCTGATCTTAGCCAGGAAAGTTCTCCACTTTTAAGGACTCATGATTAGATTGGGGCCACTGGCTAATCTCATTTCAAAATTCTTAAACTTAATTAAATCTGCAACATCCCTTTCTTACCAAGTAGGTAATGTCACAGGTTCCAGAGAATAGGCTGTGGACAGCTTTGGGAGACCGTGACCCTGCCCACCACACCTGTGGTCTGGCCAGAGACCACTGAAGCTCAGGGAAAGAACAATGATGAGCTGAACTGGAGGCAGGAAGCCGGTATGTGGGGCCTTTCCTCCTCATTAGGACCAGGTGGTGAGTGGGTGGTAGTTTTGGGGTGCCCAGTTTTAAGATAGTATCATAGTTTCCACCAGGGCTCCACAATCCAGTCTCCCTTCTAGCAGGATGGGGCACTGGGTTGAAAGTCTGCCCAGGAATCCACTTCAGGCTCTCAAGTGGCTGGTCACACCCTTTTTTTAGTTTGGACTCAGAGAACTTCCCCCTCTGCCTAACCAAGCAGCCTTTCTCAGGACCAGAGTCCCTCCATTAGATCTTCTCCCATGCTCCTGTGTTCCTGAGCAGCCCAGAGGACACCACCCTGAGGGTGGGTCTCTCTAGAGGGTGTGGGCACTGTGGGACCCACTGGTTCCTTCTTCTCCTTGTCCTGGAGGCCCTGGTCCTCCAGGGCTGGAGAGGCTGCTGAGCAGGCTTGGGCATTCAAGTGGGAAGTAGCAGCATCCACATTTGGATGCAGATACCCCAGGCTTTGGGCTTCTGCCAGCTCCACCCCTTGCTAGGGATAGTGGCAGGCATGGAGGCCCCAGTCCAGAGTAGATTAGCAGAGCTCCTAATGGGCCGAAAACAACCCTGACACCTGTGGGGCCCAGAGAGTCCCAGCTCTTCCTGTCCATTCCAGGCCCCAGGCAGCTACACCTCCCTGGGAGTAGAAGCTCCAAGGAGAGGCTCACCTGCCATGAACGCTTGTGCTTTGTGCGTGTGTGCTCTGCGACCCCAGGGACCCCAGTCCACCAGGCTCCTCCATGGGATTTTATAGGCAAGAATACTGGAGTAGGTTGTCATTTCCTCCCCCAGGGAATATTCTGGAACCAGGGATCAAACTTGCATCTCTTGCCTTGGCAAGAGGATTCTTTACCACGGAGCCACTGGGGAAGTCACCCTTATGAAGGCTTCTAGTCCTCTGAGGTGGCTTCTCTGGTTGGTACGAGCTGTGAAAGGGGCCCACCAGCCTCCATGGCGTTTGATTCCTTCCCTGACATGACCCATACAGGCAAGGCCCCGTGGCTGGGACTTCAGGGGCTCTGAGCAAGAGTTGGGCCCATTCTAAGCTTGCTGGGATCCCCTGACTGAGACCAAGCCAATAAAGGCCAGCTCTGGGAGTTTGCAATTAGACAGATGCAGGACTCAGGGCCCGCCCCGTCCCTGCCACACAGCCAGCACACTCCGGTGGATCCCAATTCTGAGGCCCAGGATCCTCACAGCCACCTTCTCCTGCCTCTGAGCCCGGTTTTATATTTGGTATGCCAAACCTTCCCACCCCACCACTCCCCTCACCAAATCGTTCCTGTCCTGTAAGCTCCAGCCTCCAAAACCACCTTGGTAACACCAGCTGGCCTCTCCAAGCTGCTCAAACTAAGCCCCTCAGCTCAACTTTCAGTCCTCTACCAGCCTGGCCTTCTGACTCCCGCCCGGCACTCAGCATCCTCTCTAAAGCAGATTCCTTAGTTGTACCCAGAGAATGGTTTACCCTTCTCAAATAGGCTATTTCCTCCAAGTTGCCCCTTGGCTCCTCCAGGCAGCACAGCCTTCCCTGACTGTCCCAGCCCTGTCAGTGGCACACAGGTCATCATTTAGTTGTTCCTTTTTTTTTTTTTTAAGTTGTTCCTAATAAGCCTTGTTACATTTGAAACTTTTCACTTTCACTTTCAATGAGCCATCTTACATTTGTTCATATCCTTAGGTATTGCCTATTCTAGGACAGGGCCCACAGGACATGCTGATGGGTAGACAGGCAGTTCTAATTCCCAGCTCCACCAATCCTCCCTCTTAATGTCCACCTCTACTCCTTTCTGGGTTGTTCAGGAGCTGACTCAGGCCTGGCCCATTTGGAGAACTGTTAACTTGCTCAGGTTCCCATTCACCTCCTATCTCTGTCCCTACCCGGGAGAAAGGCAGGCAGAGGCTGCAGCAGCTCACAGACACACCAGACAGGCTGAATGTTAAGTGCACTTTATCGGGCCCCTGGGCCTTCAAACACTGTCCTCATTGATCCTGGGGTGCCCACTCCCCACACTTATAGCTGCACTGCAAGGGAGGTAGGTGGAGGAAGCACTTCTGGAGCGGCTCGTTTGCTCTGAAGGGTCTTGGGTGATGCTGGACCAAAGCAATATGCCTCTCCCCTGCAGCCCCCATCCCACCCCCAGCAGCTAGACCCTCCTTGGGGTAGAGAAGTGGGGATGCCTGGGCCTCCAAAGCAGGAAGCTGGCCCCAATCCAGGTACCAGTTCCTGCCTAAAATGGGGCAGGGGGCCATGTGCACAATTCTTCAGGGGCAATGGTGAGGTAGACAGGGTAACACCTGACCCTGCTGCAGAGAGGGCCAGGCAGCCCTGGGAGTCAGGCTGACTCTTCCCATCAAGCCCAGAGGAGCCAGTGGTTGACGCAGTGAGGTTCAGCCCGCTGAGGCTGGCTGAATGGCCAGGAGGGGCAGCCGGGTCACCAGTCCCGCTCAGCGGGTTCTCGGTAGGGCAGGCCTAAGATCCTGAACACATCCTTCTCAGTGGGGGTGGGCAGCACTTGGCCAGAGCCCACCTTGTGGCCTTGGGCATTGCGGACCACAGCTGTGCTGAGGGCATGCTCTGACAAGCTCATGCCCTTGGTCTTGGCCAGAGCCCGCATGGAGCGGTTGAAGTGGGCAGAGCCGGTGAAGTAGAGCAGGGCACAAGCGAACTCGCTGTAGGGAACGACGATGATGTCCAGTCGTCGGTGCCGCCGCCCTGGCCCCGGGAGCTGGCACACACCCAGGTACTTCTGCTGCTGGCCATTCTCCTCGTGGCTCACCAGGTCATCCGTCAGGAACCCTGGCCCAACACAGGAGGGCTGCTGGGAGGGCAGGAAGCCAGGGCCTGGGCTACCCAGCCCAGGGCCGTCTGACCTCCCAGGCCTCTCCTGATTATCCCTGGGTCCTCTGTCCCTGGCTTGTCCATTTATTTTCAGGCTTTCTTCAGGCCTGTGTCCTTTTCTATAGAATATGCATAGTCCTTCTCCCCATGTCGCCCCCCTATACCGGGGGCATGGAAAGATCAGATGAGCCCTTGACCTGCAGCACCTCTGGGAGGTGTGAGGAGCTGATTCATCTCTTCCCTGCAGTGGCTCTGACCCCAGGGGAGAGGTGGAGTTCTCATGGAGCAGCCTCCATTGCATCCTGCCTAGAGATGGGAACTTTGAGGCTCTCCGGCCTGGGGGCCACCTTGCCCCTGCCCACCTGCTCACCCGGGGGTGGGGCTTATACCTTGCTGCCGGAGGCTGTCCAAGAGGCAGCTGAAGATGCCCTGGTGAGAGCGGCCATCCGGGTGGGTGAGCAGCACGTCCACATCACCACAGGTTGCCTTTCCCCGTCGGTATGAACCACATGCCACGCACAGCAGCCCGGGGTTGAAGGCCTGAGCTGCTTCCCGGACCTGGGAGAGGACAGTGAGGAGGGTGAGGGCTGTGGGCCTTCCCTGTCCCAGGAGCCCACACACCCCTTGGGTTCCAAGCCAATCCCTGGATGCATGGTCCAGCTTGAGGGAGAGAGCCTCAAGGAACAGAAGAGGAGTTCCATCCACCCTGGGGAGCAGTTTTCTAGCTTTGCTGGGACAGAAGAGAATAAAACGTGCTCACACCACTGGATGTGGCCCGGGGAGAGGGATGAGAAAGACCGAGCTTGGATTCTGAGGGAAGGTGTGGCTCTTTCCCTCGAGAGCTCTTCAAGAGCAGACAGACATACGTTCTCTGGGGTCTGCCCCAACCCATACACCCAGGTGTGTGAAGCTCCACTGAGTACAGAGGGCCAAGTGCCAAGGAGCCCTCAGCCAGGTCTCAGCAGCCCCAGGTATCTTTGGATTCAGAGCTAAATCAGTGTGTGAGTTGGGGCCTGAAAGTCTGATAGGTGGTTGGCAGGGTGCCCCTGGTCCAGTCCTCTGGGGAGATAGAGCCCAGAAATATAATTGCATGTATAGGGAAGGAAAGGAGAGTGCAAAGAGGGAGGGAAATCTGAGCCAATGGCCACATCCTTACTTGGAGGAATGGGGCTCGGTGCAGAGTGAGCTGAGACAGGGGGATCATGGTGTACTGAGTCGGGGGGACTGACTCCACCCCAGAAACACTGAGGCCTTTCATATGCGGATAGCTTCCCAGTCTCCACCCCAGGACACTGAGATTTCTGGGACCCTGGATACCTCAATTCTCCTGACAGGCAGGCTTTGCTAATCCCCTCAACCCCCTTCTTGAGAGGGTGGGAGGAGGCCTAGGATGAATAATCCCATTAAAACCTCCTAAAGCTGGAGACGTTAAATGGGGAGAATGGGCCCTTCTGTTCCAGTGGGGAGCCACTTCTGTTCCAGTGGGTTGGGGCTGGAGGCTCGCTGGGGCATTCTCTGTGCCCAGATACCGTGGCTGAGTGACAGGTCATCACTGGCACTAAGGCCCAGTGATGGGTGGACAAAGGGGCTTGCCTGTCCATCCCATACCAGCCTCACAGTCATGTGACTGGGAGAAGAGCTGGAGGGTGATTTCAACTAAGCTGGGCCAGTCTCCAGGGAGTTCTGCCGTATCAGAATCATAGGCCATAGTGAGCAAACCAGCCCCTAACCTTAATGCCAGCTGAACAAATGATACATCTCACTCTAAATGTACCCTACTCTCCCTCTAATCTAGGTTTTACATGAATTTAACCCCTAACCCAACTCTAAACCAAACCCGAATGTTGGCCAACCTTATTCCTAGGACAATCATAAATTTTAACTAAAAGCATCCAACACTAAGAAAAGTCTACTAATTCAGGTCTAACCTTAACTTGACTCTAGATCTAGCTTTCCTCTAACCCCAAACCGAATCCTACTGGCATTGTGCTTTTACACCAATTCTAACCCAAACCCTGAACCAGCCTTTGGAGGGCTGCAGAAGGTACGTATTTCTGAAAAGAGATATACAACGTTGTGCATTTTTACAGATTGTGGAGAGAAGAGAGTCCATGATTTTCATTAGGTTCTGAAAGAAGTTTGTAAGTCAAAAAATGTTAAGAACCTCTGCCCTGATCCACCCTACCCTAGCTCAGCTGAAATCCCAATATCTTCAAGTAGTTCTGACCATAATCCAACTCTGATGAAGCCCTGACGTTAATCCAGCCCTAACACCATCCTAGCATCTAAGCCAGGGTTAACTCTGCTTGATACTGAGACCCCTACCCCAGAGAGCTAGTGCTGCAGCCCTTCCCTACCTAAGCCAACTTGCTCTTTGCCCACTAGTTCCAATCTCTGGTGGCCTGCAGCTTTCCTTTGCCTGCTGGGCTCCCCCCCGCCCCGAGGGATCAGGAGTTCCTGGCTTTGAGCCAGGCTCTGACCCTACAGCAGTGGCTCTCCTCACTGCCCTGAGACATCTGCTTACTGTCTGCTCAATCTCTGCAGCCTCCTCCCTGGGCATGCGGTCTAGGAAGTCATCATAATGCTTCAGGCCAATGGCCTGCTGGGTAGTCAGACAGGCCTGGTTTTGGATGTCTTCTAAGCTCCGGAAACCCTGAAAAAAAGAAGCCAGATGGGAAGGCTGTGAGGATCCAGAACCAACGAAGAGAGAGTGAATAAGCAGACACACAAGGTTTTCATCATCCTTAGACTCCAAGGAAAGCATGAGGCAAGGGCATGAGGCATGCTTGCCTCCAAGGCAAGCATGAGGCATGAAGCAAGCCCAGGGTCTATAATCAGTGGGACCTGGGAAAGGCAGGGGGCATGGAAGACACACTTCAATCCAGCCCTGCCCCAATCCTAAAACACTCATTCTTCATCTCATCAATCTAGGGGTGATTCTGGGCATTGCTGGGTTTGGGAACCACTGTTGTGGATTCTCAGCCCCTAGGTCTGGTCTGCTCAACAAGACCCTTGTTTGTCTGGGGGACAGAGAAATATACTTCTTGTCTCTGCCTATGCCACAGACTAAGCCTCAAGGATATCAAACAGGGTAGTTCTGAGAGCCGAGAGGGATCTGCATGGGCTCTGGTCCCTTTGAGAAGTGATCCCTCTCTAGTCTGGGTTCATTCTCATCAAAGCATAGGGCGAGAGAACTGTGGGACAGGAGCTCTAAGATACCGTAAAACTGAAGTAGGGGCTAGGACAGGGTGTGACCTGATGGTACCACATCTGGGCAGTCTTGGTTCCAGCTCCCCAGATGTTGGAGAAGAGCTCTAAGACAGGCACGCTTTCATTGATGTGGTCCAGCTTCCGCAGATGCCCACTCTCCAGGATCTCGACAATCTTCTCAGCCATCCGCTTTCCAATCCCAGGGATGCCAAAGGCCTCCTAGAGGAAGAGAAGGCAGAGGCAGGAAGGAAAGGTAAGAAGGAAGGAAAGGTGAGAAGATGGGAGGAAGAGAGTCAGCAGTGGGGAAACTGACTCCTTTAGCAGACGTCTTGAGTAAAAGCCAGTCTGGTTGGTGGGCAACTGATAGCTGTGTAAAGCTTGGGCACAGCTGAAGATGAGAAGTCTGGATGGAGTGGGCTGGGTAACTTGTCTGCTGGTTCCCAGAGGGATGGAACTCAGCACAGGCAGCAGTGATGACACTAGGCAGCATTACCACCACAGCAGGTGAGCCAGAGTGAGGCTTTAACCTGTATCGGGTCCTGCACTACATGGGTCATCTCTTTGAGTCCTCACGGGAGCACTGTGTTTGCTAGTGTGCTTAGTCACTTTTTACTCGTGAGGAGGCTGATGCTCAGAGGATTTGAATGACTGGCTGAAAGTCAGACAGTTAGTGAATAATGAGAACCAGAATTCAAACTCTGGCCTGTTGATCTTCAGAGACTAAACTTTTAAGCAACTCTTTTTATTATGGAAAAACTCGAAAGTAAAACAGTATACTGGATCCCACAGACCCAACACCCAGCTTTTATAATTATCAAGATTTTTGCCAAGCTGTTTTCATTAATCTACCTGTTTTTTTCTTTTGTGAAAGTCCCAGACATCAGAAAATGTTAAGCCCTCTACCTGACCCCCACTACAGAAGACCCCCACCCAGCCCCCCACATGTCCTTCCCTAGCCCCCAGGTACCTGGTAGGAGGTGACAGGCTTGTGGAAGCTCTTCAGGGCATTGATGGCCTTGGCATAGCCCAGGGCCCTCCACTTGTCTCCCTGAACACTGTAGGCTTTGGCCAATACTTCCAGCTTCTCTGTGATATGGGGGTTGTGGTTGATTGCCTTCTGGCTCGAAGGCTGTGCACAGACCCACTTATCCAGGCCCTTGGGGGCTGGGCTAGGCTCACCATCTCCCTCAAAGGGGTTGGGGTAGCGGCCGCTGATCAGGGCTTCCAGATCAGCACCGCTAACTTGGGTCTCTTCCCCATCACTGGTTTCACCATCAGAGCTGGTCTTGAGATAGGGAAGGAGAAGAGACAGTAAGTTCATGCCCCCCATGAGGAGGGCTCCTTCGAGGTGGGGGCTGAGTTTACTAGTCAGACCCAAGTATGATGCTGGGTTTTCTGCAACAGACCTGGATCTTCTTAAGTGTGGGGCGGTGTTCCACCTGGCCTCCCCTAGTGCCCAGCCCTAGGATCCCCAGTGAAATGTGGTAGATAGGCAAATACAGGAGTGATGAATGCTGGGTAGAATTAAAAGACTTCTCAAGAAAGACAGCCCTCCTCTCTCAGGGGCCTGAGACTTTCTGAACACCAGGCTCTCCCTGTTTCTGTGATCTGGTTCCCAGGAGAAGGGAGCTGTGGGGACTGGGAGGCTCCTGACCTGGGCTTGGATGCTTGCAACTGCCTCTGCCCTCCAGGCAGGAGATATAGGTCTGGTGGGAGGTCGGGAAGGAGACAGGGCTGTCCTGGGCTGAGCCTCACCGGCTCCAGGAGGTGTAAAAGAGAGTTGGTCTGCCTTGCTGAGCTGTGCTTCATCCAGGTACCTGCAGGATGGTGATGGCAGGTTAAGACACCAAAGTCTCACCCCATATCTGTTCCCAGTCCTTCTCGAATCTGAAATCTTTGTTTTTTTAATGTGTCTAATTAAGACAATGAGAGTTTAATAGCTCAAGAAAACATTTGAGGATAGACTAGGACCAGCCCACCTCTTGGGGGTGAAGATGCCGAATCCTGCTGTGTCCACCAGCCTTCTCTCCTGCAGGCACAAGCTCAGCCAGGCTGACTTCACCAGCTGAGCACCTGGGGGCAGCTGGGGCAGTCTAAGGAGGCGGAGGGCTCGCTCACAATCCATGCCTTCATCCACCACAATGTGAGTGACCCCTGGGGCCTGAGCAGGGCATATCTGGCCACCATGCTGGACAATCTGCTTCTCAAAGAGTTCTGCCCGGGCTCTCCCAATGCCGGTGGGCACAACGTGCACCCGCACGGAGCTCAGCCACTCTGTGGAGGGGGCATCCAGACGCCTGCTGTCATACTCTCAGACATGATCCGAATGAACCCTTCACAGTCCCCTTCCCCCAGTCATTTTCCTCCACCCTGCCTTCTGGGGATTCCACCACAAGTATACAGTTAATTTCCTCATGGGCCATCGCCTGATGTAACAGGCAAAGACACTGATACGTCCTGTTCCCTGATGTAACCTAGAACTGTGTCTGGCACATTGCAGGGAGCCTATAAATCACTTCATTTGATCATTTATTCTTTCAACACATAGTAATAGACACTTATTATGTATCAGGCACAAGGCACATGCTTTGCTACTACAGGCCTCACAGTCTAATAGATTCCCCTCTCCCAACCCAGCCTACCATGTAAGTTTTTGCCATCTATTTGTCACTTTGGCTGCAAAATAGCATAACTCTGGGGACCTGAGAAGGATCCCCTCCCCTCACCAGTAGGCAGCTTCCTAGAGGAAAAGATCCTATCGGTCATTTCCTTAGGGACCAGGGAGTATTTTCCGGCATGTGGTAGAAGATGAAACAGAAAGTCACCTGTCAAAGACTGGGGATCAAGTTTAGGACAAGGGAGGTACAAACATAGCCGCAGGCTCTGGGTGGGCAGAGTCAGCTGTAATATCTGATTCTGGGCATGAAAGATGTAAGAAGCCTGAGGCTCAAGCACATGAGGGTCTTGAGGGTGGGTCCACTCACCTCCTGCTTCTACTCTGTCTTCCGTCTTAGGAATCTTTGCAAGAGCTTTTGATGATGGGTTGGTGTGAACTTTCTTCCGCTTGGGAAATGCCTTCAAGATGCCCCTGGGCTCCATTGAGGTATGGCTGGATCCTAACCTTTCTGTTGGAGGGTTGATCAGGGCAGTTGTCATGTGCAACCCAGACCTGGGGCTCCCCAACCCCTCTATGAAGGTGGGGTGTCTACTGACAATACTTTGGGGACAGTAGCCAAGTTCCCAGGAGTCTCACAAAACCCAACTAAACTTGGCTTAGCCTAGCTCTACACATGGACAAAGGAGCCTGGTGGGCTACAGTCCATAGGGCCACAAAGAGTCAGACACTACTGAAGTGACTTAGCATGCACAATCACCAGTCTTTCAGAATACTGGGGAAAATAAGAAGAGTGGAAATATCCAGGGAACTTTTGAAGAGGGAATAAATGACATCATGGGCTTCCCTGGTGGCTCAGATGATAAAGAATCCACCTGCAATGCAGGAGACAGGAGTTTGATCCTCGGGTCTGGAAGATCCCCAGGAGAAGGTAATGGCTATCTACTTCTTGCCCTGATAATTGCATGGACAGAAGAGCCTGGTGGGCTACAGTCCATGGGGTTGCAAGGAGTCAGTCAGGACTCAGAGACTAACACTTTCACTTTCAAAGCATATCATTCCTCAGGGGGCTGCTTTGAAGATTAACTGTGCAGTATCTGCTCCTGCTGCATCCCACTTCAAAAGGCTTTACGAAAACGGGATGCTAGGCTAGGAATGGACTCCATCTTTAGGAAGGACTTGGGCTTCCAAAAGGAGTGGGGATTGGTGGTGGGGGCGAGGGGGAACTTGCATATCCTTCTCTACCCCCATCACAGGCCCGCAGAGGAAAACGGGGAGGGTGGGGGTGGCTGGTGGAGTTTAGGGAGCCGGGGTGGGGAACGCCCTGCACCTGCTCTGGTCTTGGCCCTCTCGGCACCGGGACGCGCAGGCCCGCAGCTGCGGGGAGACGCACGACTGCAGCAGGTGTCGGACGCCTTCCGGGACTGGGGAGTCTTGGCCTCACAACTTGGGGTGGAGAAGACGCTGGCAGGTGTGAGGCACCCGCCGCGTACCGCAGCTGCCGCGCGCCAAGGACTCCCGGGGTGGGGCTAGGGGAGCGCTGGACTGTCCGGATTCTGTCCTGATGATTCCTCCTCATTCCCCAGATTCGGTAGAGAATGGGGTCAACTTCGGCCCCGACTGGTCACCGGGGGTGGACAGGAATAAACTACTTACCTGAGCAGCCAATGAGAGCAGACGGAGGGCCCGGGGTTCGCGGGGTGGGAACAGGCCAAAGCCCAGAACATCTTCCGGGCCATCCGGAAGTGACCCTAGGCGGGACGGTTGCCATGGCAGTGGCCAGGCACGCGGCTCGTTGGAGGGAAGATGGCGGTGACCGGCTGGCTGGAGAATCTGCGGGCGGCAGAGAAGACTGCACTGCTGCAAGACGGTAACTCGAGCACCCCCACCCTGCCCCCCGGCGCGAGCACCTTGTTCCTTTCCCCCAGGGTCCAGCCCTCCGCGCTGGCGCCCCCTGGACGGGCCCAGCCCGAAGGGTGAGGCTGGAAGGTCGCAGCCTCCCGCCAGGGCAAGTTCTGCGTTTGCAGATGAAGAAACTGAGGCACATATAGATGAGGCGACTGGAACACCCTTCTCTGAACACCCCTACTTTCCTCCACACCACCTCGCTCCGCTCTGCGTTCTGTTACTAATAAATCTTTTCATGTTCACTATGTCATTTGCTCTTCCCCGCAGTCCCGAGAGGCTGTTTTCCACTCTGTTTTACAGAAGAGGAAACTGAAATCCAAGATTTTTAGGTCGGCTGCAGCTCCCCCAGTCAGTCAGTGGTAGAAGTGGATCTTGACCTGGGATCCCATGAACCCCAGTCTGGAGATTCTATTGCTGAAAGCTGCCTGGTGTCATAGAGACTCAGGACACCTGCGCTGTATTTAAGACTCTGCCTTTAATTTACCGGGGCTCCCCAGTCGGCCTCTTTACTCGTTTGAACTTCACTTTTCTCATCTGTAAAATGAGGTGAATGGATTATCTCTGAGGTCCTTTGGACTTGTTATGTTTGTAAGTGAGTTTCTAAGTGTTCCTTGGGTCTTTAAAGGAGACAAAGCAACACTTCCTGCCCCACCCCACCCCCGCCACTTCCCCCATTCCTGCTGGTTCTGGAAGAGGTGGACACAGGGGTATGGAGTTCTGACTTTCTTCCACTCTAGGATTGACCAATGCTTGACGGTCCCTTCCTGGACCCACTTGGCAGCCAGAATGAATTCGGTTTGAATTCCTTGTAGCTTTCAGGAAACTGGTAGGGACTGAAATACACAGGTAGAGGCCAGTCAAGAAAGCTTGGAAAGTGAAATCAGCTGGTCATTTGCTCATTTATTCAGGCAGCATTCAGGGATGCTTTTACTATGTGTCAAGTTGTGTGCTAGAGCAAATAGAAAAAGACATATCTCAGGAGTTCCCATAGTGGTCAAGAAAAAAAGGTAAATGAGAGTGTATGTGTTAAGTAGAAGTTGGACTTTTCTATAAAATGCCATGAGAGCTCAGAGGTGAAAATGGTTCTGTCAGGAAGATCTGACAGAACAGGTGATGTTCATGGGCCCTAAAAGATAAATAGGTGTTTGCTAAGTGGAGAAGAGGGGATAGTTATTCCACCAAGAGTAACTCACATGTGAAGACGCAGAGGTGTGAAAGTGTGTGGATGATTTCTAGGGGCATAGCAAAACATTTAGTGAGGCTGAAGCCTTTACCCAGTCAGTCCTAATATCTATCTACACTTTGTCAGGTACTGGGTGCTAGGATGCAAGAGTGAATAAAAGGTCCCTTTTCTCAAGGAGTGTTAAGGGGAAATGGTAGAACATGAAGAGAAATTGCAGAGAAGTTGGAGTTGTGATAGATCTCCTTTGCCAAAGTAAAGATTTTGAACATTATCTCATAGGACGGTGGGATTTGTTTTTATTGTAAGAAGTACATAACATATATTTACCATTTTAGCCTTTTTTAAGTGTAGTTTTGTGGCATTAAGTATATTCACATGGTTGTGCCCCCACTGCCACTAAACATCTCCAAAACGTTCATCTTCAGCTGAAACTCCATACCTGTTAACTACTAACTCCTCAGCTGAAACTCTGTACCCATTAAACACTATTCCTCAGTCTCCTTATCTTCGGGCCCTGGCAATCACCATTCTACTTTCTATCTTCATGAGTTTGGTTACAGCATTAAGCATAGCATAATATCTTCAAAGTGCAAACATGTTGCATGTGGAAATGAGGAAATGTCGTTTGTTGCATGAGGAAATTTTTATTTCCTCCCTTTTTAAAGCTGAATAGCATTCTTCCATTGTATGTATGAATATACCACATTTTGTTTGTCCACTGGTGTGTCAATGGACACTTGAGTTGCTTCCACTTTTTGAAAAATTAATTTTATTAATTTAATTATTTAATTATTAATTTAATTTTGTGCTTCACAATGTTGAATTTGTGTCTGATGTACAGCAAAGTGAACTCAGCTGTACATATATTCCCTCGTTTTTGGATTTCCTTCCCATTTAGGTCACCACAGAGCATTCTGTAGAGTTCTCTGTGCTATACAATAGGTTTTCATTAGTTATCTATTCTTGCATAGTATCAGTAATATATATATATATATATGTCAATTCTAACCTCCCAATTCCTCCCCAGTCCCCCCTTGATAGCCATACATTTGTTCTCTGTGTCTGTGTCTCTACTTCTGCTTTGCAAATGCGTGTGTGTATGCTTAGTTGCTCAGTCGTGTCCGACTCTTTGGAAGACCATGGACTGTAGCCCACCAAGCTCCTCTGTCCATGGAATTTTTCAGGCCAGAATGCTGGAGTAGGTTGCCATTTTCTCCTCCAAGGGATCTTCCAAACCCAAGGATTGAACTGGTGTCTTCTGTGTTAGCAGGCGGATTCTTTACCATTGATTTGCGTGGGAAGCCCTGCTTTGCAAATAAGATCATCTATACCATTTTTCGATATTCCACATATATGCATTAATATACGTATTTTTTTCTTTCTAACCACTCTGTATGACAGTCTCTAGCTCCATCCACATCTCTGTAAATGACCCAGTTGTGTTCCTTTTTGTGGTTAATATTCCAATGTATATATGTACCACATCTGTTTGTTTTTTTTTTTAAACTTTTGAAACTACTTCTTTTGGACTGTGCTGGGTCTTTGCTACTGCACGTGGGATTTCTCTATTGATAGTTATGACGACTGTGGGCTGCTCTGTAGTTACGGTGCACAGGCTTCTTGTTGCCATAGGTTCTGTTGTGGAGCACAGGCTCTAGCGCCCTCAGGCTTCATTAGTTGTGGCACAGGAGCTTAGTTGCTTTGTGACAGTGTGGAATCTTCCCAGGTCAGGGATCAAACTCATGTCCCCTGCATTGGCAGGCAGATTCTTAATCACTGGACCACCAGTGACGCCCCTGTGCCACATCTTTACCCCATTCCTCTGTTGATGGACATTTAGGTTGCTTCCGTGTCCTGGCTACAATGTAAACAGTGCTGCAGTGAACATTGGAGTACATGTGTCTTTTTGAATTACAGGTTTTTCCGGGTATGTGCCCAGAAATGGGATTGCTGGGTCATATGGTAGTTACATTTTTAGTTTTTTAAGGAACCTCCATACTGTTCTCCTTAGTGACTGTATCAGTTTACATTCCCGCCAACGGTGCATGAGGGTTCCCTTTTCTCTGCTCCCTCCAGCATTTATTGTTTGATGATGGCCATTATGACTGGTGTGAGGTGATATCTTATTGTAACTTTGATTTGCATCTCTCTTAGTGATGTTGAGTATCTTTTTATGTGTGTGTTGGCCATCTATGTGCCTTCTTTGGATAAATGTCTATTCAGGGGTTCCACCCGTTTTTTGATTGGGTTGTTTTTTTGCTATTGAGCTGAATGAGTTGCTTATATATTTTGGAGATTAATTGTTTGTCAGTCACTTCATTTGCAAATGTTAATATTTCCACCCATTCGGAGGGTTATCTTTTCATCTTGTTTATGGTTTCCTTTTCTGTGCAAAAGCTTTTAAGTTTAATTGGGTCTTTTTATTTTTGTTTTTATTTATTTTTGTTTTGTTTTTATTTTTGCTTTTATTCTTATTTTTGTTTTTATTCTTATTACTCAAGGAAGTGAGTTACTTCCACTTTCTTTTTTAACCATAAAGAACTACTGCTGTGAACATAGACAGAAGTATCTATTCTAGTCCCTGCCTTTCACTTCCTTTAGTCGAAGGACAGTGTTCAAATAAATACTTCATCAACCAGGATTTTGGTACTTTTTTTGTTAGTGATATCACAAAACAACATTGTTAGTTTTTTCTCTCCCTAATCAAAACCTAAAAAAGAAAACAAAAAACCCTAATGTGTGAATATGCCTTGTTAGACCACTCCTGGAGATCTGCCCTCCTGATGTGTATGTGAGTGGGCAGAGGATGTGGCTGTCTGCCCACCAAGAATCACTTCTCTTGATAATGAGAACCCAGTACACTTTTTCATAAATCATTATTTTTTCTGTTGCAAATTATTGATTTATTCAATGATTGCTATTCCTGGCAGTCCCATTATATGCAGGAGGTGGACATCAGTATGTTAACAAGTTTTTTAGAAAAAACCAGAAAAAAGTGAAGAGTACATTGTATGTGAGGTCAGTGTTTATGATACTTGATATGATACATGCAACACACATAGACACACACAAACACACATACGATAGATTACATATATACTGGATTGTGATCTACATCTTATTTCTTACCCTAGGTCCCATTCAGAAAAGTTTGACAATCACTGGTCTAAAGAAACTCTTTGTGAGCTATGCGGTATCTTTCATAAATAATTTATTTTCACTGTGGAAATATGAAAAATAAATAAACAAGTCACCCATAATCCTCCCCTGTGGAGATAATAACAATTGACATTTTCATACAGAAACATCCATATTTTTTCCATGTATACAAGCTCACGCACACATATTTTTTCTTTCACCAAAATATCATAGTAATATACTTAAATTTTTTTATATTCACATACATGAGTACCTTTAGAACTGACTGAGCTATGAGGGAAGCCCTAAATATGTATTAGAATAAAATATAGATGAATATTATGATCTTGGGTAAGGGAGGATATTCTAAGCACAACTTCTGGATAATAACCACAAAGGAAAAATAATTGACTATATAAAAATTAAACATTTGTTTGAGAAAATCTGCTTTAAACAAAAAGGCAATTAAAACTGAGAATATTTGCAACATGTGTGACATGTTTACTATATACAAAACTCAATCAGATTAGTAAGAAAAAGATGAATACTGAAATAAAATAGGCTAAGGCCTAAACATGTAATTCACTAGAAATATGAACAATAAACCCCTAGAACATTGTTCATCCTTATAACCTTAAAGCCATACAGATACCCTAGTATGGTTATTAGAGCTTCGACTTTGGCCTCAAGTGAGTTTAAGCCCAGGCTATCATTTCCTAGTTTTATGACCTTGAACCAGTTACATGATCTTTAAGCCTCAATTTTCTTTATTGGTGAAAGACAAGTACTGGAGGCACATAGGATTATTGTGAGAATTAAATGCAATAAAATATGTGAAGCACCTGGCCCACAGTAAGCACTGTGTCCTGCTGCACTGACGACCAGACTCCAGGGAAGAAGAGGGTCAGGCCAGACACCCTCAGCTACTCACAGGCAGCACCTCGTACCTGCCTCCTGACAGGACAGCCTCTGCCAGCTCTGCGAGCCAAACATGATTAAGGGTGGTGTAACCTGGGGGCCTATGGAGAGGCCCGCAAATTTGGGGGTGAGTGTCCCTAGAGTACAAATTTGGAATGACTCAAAGAACAAGGTCTCGGGGAGTGAATGGACAGCAAAAGGCTTGGTAGATCAGATGCAGTTGCAAGTTTTGGCTAGTGGCTCCTTTAGCTGATTAAGGGCCTTGGGGCTCTATTCATCAGGGATATGCCGGGTACCTGTCTGCTGAGCATTGGTACTGTCTCACTGAGGAGCCTACCTGTCTGTTTACCTATCTGTAAAAATTGGAAATTATCTAACCACGTTTAAGAAGATGCTTAGGATTATACTACTGAGATGGAAGAGTTGGTCTTGGAGATGCCCTGGAATTCTTTCCTTTTTTTTTTCTTTGAACATATGTTACTTTTGTTTTAGTATGAAATTGTTTTAAATTTGTTTTCTTTTAAGTTTTTATTGGAGCCTAGTTGCTTTACAGTGTTGTGTTAGTTTCTGCATAGAGCACAGTGACTCAGCTGTCTCTGTACACATACCTCCGCTTTTTTGGATTTCCTCCCCAGTTAGGTCACCACGGAGCACTGAGCAGAGTTCTCTGCGCTGTGTGATAGATTCTCATCAGTTATCTGTTTTATACATAGTATCAATAGTTTATATATGTCAATTCCAATCTCCTGATTCATCTCATCCCCACTTCCCCTTGGTATCCATATGTGTGTTCTCTATGTCTGTGTCTCTATTTCAGCTTTGTAAATAAGACCGTCTATATCAATTTTTTCAGATTCCACATATATGTGTTAATATGCGGTATTTATTTTTCTTAATTCTGATTTCACTCTGTATGACATACTCTCGGTCTGTCTAGGCCTCTACAAATGACCCAATTTCATTCCTTTTTATGATTAATATTCCATTGTATTTATGTACCACATCTTCTTATCCATTTCTTCTCTTCTTTCAATGAAAGATGAAGTGATGTTCTTTCATTCTTTCAATCAGTATTTATTTATTTATTTATTTTTCAAGTTTAAATTTAATGACTTTGGTATTAACTATACAAAGACTTAAAATCTTCCAGTTCAGTTGTGACTCCAGATAGGATTCAGAGAGGAGTTCTAAAAATCTCTTCTCTGGGTTTTATGGAGACTTCCTTTACCATCCTGTGTTAGCCTCTTAAGGCACTGCGTCAGCCTCAAAAGGGCACTGGAAAGGGCGATCAATCAGTATTTAGCTGAGCTCTTAAAACATGCCAAGTACTGTGCTCAGTGTTTGGGAAACCATAGATAGAGGGGATAAAATCCCTCTTATCTTAGTAAAGAGACAGGCAGTAATCATCCAGAATTCACACAGATAGATGTAAAACCATAACCAAGGTAAATGCCATAGGGAAAATACATGGGCACTAATGTCATGTGCTGTGTGATAGGAATGGCATAGAGATGTGCAGAAGAAGGCAGAGTGAGGACACAGTTGGAGGGAGCCATTGGTTGGGAAACCCAGTTCAATAATCTGAGCACCTAGGCTTGGTTTTAGGAACTGGGGAGAGAAAGATAAATATGATAACATTCTTGAAACAGATCCTTTTAAAAGTATCATACAATGTGATAAATGCTCCACTGTGGATATGAATAAAGCACCAGGAAGGCATAAAGAAATAAGTGATGAATTTTGCCAAGGTGGCTAGGAGTGATAGTTTTAGGAAGACTTCCCAGGAGAAATGACATTTCAGTTGGATTTTGAAGGGCAAGGAGGAGTTCAACAGTTGGGAAGAGTGGCTCAGACAGTAAAGAATCTGCCTGCAATGCTGGCGACCCAGGTTCAATCCCTGGTTCAGGAAGATCCCCTGGAGAAGGAAATGTCTACCCACTCCAGTATCCTTGCCTGGAGAATTCAAGGACAGAAGAGCCTGGCAGCCTTATAGTCCATGGGATCACAAAGAATCAGATATGACTAAGCAACTAACACTTTTTTAGAGCTATTGCTCATAGAATAATCAGCAGAACAAAGACATATTCAGGAAAAGCAAATGAGTCCCAGGACATGTCTTAAAGTAATGGTGGGTGATGGTTGTCAAGGAGTTCATGGGAGGCTCTGGGAAGATTTTTAATATGCCCATGGCTATTAGTGTTTCCCAGGTGGATCTCTGGGTCTAAAAAGCCCAAGGCAAGAGGCTGCTCAGGGGTAAGACCCTCTTCTGCTTTGTGCCTAGGGAGAAGAAAGGTGCACTATTTGTTCCCAGATGGAAAGGAGATGGCCGAAGAATATGATGAGAAGACAAATGAACTACTTGGTAAGTGAGAGGGGCCCCCAGTGGGCCCTTAGAAACACTTGGGGTGACCTGAGCACAGGTAAACAGGCCTAGCTGAGGCTTCAGGGAGAAGCTCAGCAGTACCTTTGGGAGCTTGGGGAGACTGAGGCCCTTGAAGCAAAGTTGTTCCTGAGAATAACCCAAGGTCAGGGCCGGACACCAGAGATGCAGTGGGCATCCACTTGACCAGTGAACCTCACTCCACCCCCAGGCAGATGAGAGAGTTAACTCTTCTAAGGTGTGATTGGGGGTGTAGAGAAACCACTGGGAAAATCTTCACAGAGAAGGTAGAATTGGAAGTAAGCCTGGTGGGCGAAGTCATGGTGAAGGCAGCTTTCCCTGCACATTTTGGCTTAATTTTTGTTTTGTTTTCTGAAACCACATCAGGAACAAGCAAGAATCAGAGGCAGCAGCTTCTGACTTTGCCTCAGAGGCAGCTCTGTTAAATATACCCCTCGTTTTGGAGAACGTTTGAATTAAAGGGAGGAGGGGGGAGAAATGGTCATTTTGCAGCATCATCACTTTCATTCCTGCAGCCCTTTTCTTCTAAGAATAAGCCCATGAATAGAGGCTCCAGCTCAGATTTCTGAAGATTATTTGATTTGCTCATTCTCTGTTCTCAGGTATGCATATCAGCATTAACTGACTTCCTGAAGCTAGGTGGCTGGTTCTTTGACCCAGGGCCTGAGGCTGTCAGCAGTGGGAGTTGGTCTCTTTATTAAGTTTCACCTGAAATGCTAAGACCAATGATGGAATCATGGGCTGGGTTATTTTCTTGTCATTATTCTTGACTTTAATTTCTTCCTGGGACTGATGGACAGGTAGTACTGTTGAGGGAATTTCTTTTTCCCTTTTTCTCACAGCTCATAAATGTCTAGAACCGACAACATGGATCACACTGGTTTGCATTCTCTCCGTCTCCAGTCTTAAAATGTGTGTCCTGCGCATGCTCAGCCGCAAAGTGAAGTGTTGATCCTTCCTTATTATGAGCTGCTTGGGTTCCAGTCCCAATTGGTTTAGTCTGGTGCTATTAAAAAATCTTGATGTGTTTAGCATATGACACTGATTTGGTGGAAACCAATACAGTAGTAATATCCTTACAATGCATTGTAATTTATAGCACTCCCAGGGGGTGAAAGCCTTGGAATTCCTAACAGGGGGTGAGCTTATGAAAGCAGAGGTCACGTGGGCTGACCAGCGCCATCACCAGGCCAGGGACTAGCCACAGCTCCTTTCTCTGAGCCCCCAGCAGCACTCTCCTCTCCACACAGAGCAAATAATACAGATGTTGCTGCTGTGGCTATAAAAACAAACAAGTAAAACCCAAGGCCTCTTAGTTGTGCTTGGACACAAACTTGAAATGAAGAACAAGCCCAGGTTACTTCATTGGTAACATCCCATGTGAACCTATCACATTCCTTCATGGTCAAGAATAGACAGTGGCCTCCCAACTCCTTTTTCTTAAAAGCAAAAATAGAGGTTCATAGGAGAATGTTGTTTGAATAAGTCTACCTAAGGATAGTAATACTGTAACTTTTATTGGGCGCCATGCCAAGTGCTTTACACCAGTCATCCTCCTTACAGCCCTGTGTGGTAGGTAGGTACTGCTATATTCTTTTTACAGTCAGGAAAATTGCAGGTTTCAAGAGGTTAAGCACCTTGCTCAGAATCACATAGCTGGTTAGTTACAGGGCTTGGGTCTAAGCCTAGGTCTGTCTGATGAAGAGCCCTTGCTTTTAATCCACAACAACATACTGTTGGGAGTTGAGAGTATTTAATCCTGTTTTGTTTTTTTAACTAAATTTTGTTCTCCTCAGAATGACCCAAGTAGAGACTAGTGGGAGCAGGACAGAGATTGGGCAGTGAGGAACACTCCACTCAAACCACTGGGCCCCTTGAACAGCTGACCCTTTTCTTATTCATCTCCAACCACCCCACCCCACGCCTGCCAGCTTGCAAAATACTGTTTGTTTTTAATTTTTAAGCATAAATAATCCCAGGGCCTGAACTGACTTTCACTTGTGCATTCGTTGAAGCAAAATATGGACAGGGTTTTTGTGGCTGTAAATGGGAATGGTTTCCATTTTTTATTTTTTTCCAGCTAATTATACAAATTGGATAATTGGCCAAACTGGTTTTCTGTCTGAAAAACCCAGAAAGTAATTTATAGAGAGAATTACCAATAGTGCATCTGTCTGGGTCAGAGCCCTTCCAGTTGGTGTTAATAAGCATAGTAGTGTCATATTTTTTTTTCCTGCCCGCTCAGTGCTATTCATTCCCACCCCCCACAATGAATGCTGTATGTGTATTCATAGAGAAAAAAAACTGAAGGGCCCCATAACAATGATCGGAACATCAAACCAACCCTAGAAGAACACAGCATGTCCAGGGGGGCCGAGGCTGAAGGGCAGGCCATCCCCCAGCGATTACATTCGGATTACCGGCTTAATCTGCTGTGGTATTTGACCGCCAGCCTAACCACCCCAGGCTGCATTTGGAGGATATTGAGCACTTTCATCCCCAAGCACTTCACCGGCTTTATAAATGACCCACTCGATTCCCTTCAGCCTCCTCAGGGATGGGACGTGGCAGCTGTTTAATAGCCACATAGCAATGTTGCAGTGTTTTAGGGCAGAAAAGAAGAATCCTGCATCCAGTTTAAGCTGCAGGGAGTATTTAGGAAAGGGGAATGTAATTATCCACATTGGAAGTGGGCCAGGGCTGGGAGCTCTGGGGAAGGAGGCCTTTAGGACCTCTACTTTCCAGCCCACCTGAAAGATGGGGCCTCCTTTCAGCAGTCAGGGACATCAGCCTGCTTCCTGCTGACTTAGGAAAAAGGCCCCAGGCGCTGCCTCCTTCAAATATTCCCAATCAGACCCTTTACAGGGTCATTGAAAGTCTCCTTTCCAAGGACTGGCCCTGGCTCAGCCAGGAAGATATGACAGCGTCCCAGGGAGCTGCCTTGCACACACCAGTTTGGGTTTAACATATAATCAAATCAGAGTGACAGCAGGTGGAAACAGTCTTCTGTTGCCGCAGGAGCTGTCCTTGAGTTCAGGAACAAAGACAGGACAAGAAAGACAAGACGAAGCATGTATTTGCATGTGTGCATCCATGCCCACATCCATGGGAGAAATAATAAGGACTTCACCAAAAATCATTTATTGGATCTTATCTCAACACGGGAATTAGTACAGAGACCTTCTTCGTATTCTAACAGAGAATTTAACCTCAAAGTGTCAAAAACAGTGAAACAGCCAAGGGTCCAAGTTTCTGTGACCTGAGTGGCTTTTAAGGCCAGCAGTAAGGAAACCAGTAGCTAACCTTCCATCTCCTTAGGGTCCTTTTGGGGAACATTTCTGTTCCAAACCCAGTTATTCCATAGATAAAAGAGTAGATCGGAATTGCCTTTCCTGGCCACACTGGCACTGTGCTTCAGGACACATGATTTAACAAGGCTCGTGATCACCGGACCCCTCACTTGTCCAGCCTCAAATAATTAAGTGTTTTTCAGAAATTAAATTTTCAAATAGTTGAAGCTTTTCCTTTAAATGCTAAAATTTTAAAAAGAAATAGAGCTTTAAAAAAAACTTAAAAAATATCATATATGCTATTGAATATTTTTGAGGAAGGCATTGCAACCCACTCCAGTATTCTTGCCTGGAGAATCCCCATGGATAGAAGAGCCTGGCAGGCTACAGGGTCGCAAAGAGTTGGACACAAGTGAAGAGACTTGGCACAGCACAGTTAAATATTTATAGAATACAAGTTAGCCTTTTACTAATGATTGAAATTCTGGTCTTGGAGTTAGGAGACCTGAATTTTACCTGTGGGTTTTGCAAGTGAGTGTCTCTTTCTGCGCCTTGGTAATTCTTTATACTCTTCCTTGGAGAGTGGTAGCAGGGGTTGAAGGAGAGCAGGCTGGGAAGAATGCTATTTCTCATTTGAAAGATAGAAGCATTGGACTAGACGCTTTCTAAAAGAACCTCCGCCTTTAAGCTGTTTTGACTGTTCTTAGATCATGATCCCATCAGTCTAAGGATGCTTGTTTGCCCTCACACCAAGTGGCCCCACATGCTTTTTAGTTCTGACCCTGCACTCAGTGTGAGCTATCCCATCATGCTGTTGTCAGTATGCCTGGGAAAAAATTAATTTCCTGCCTTATTCTACACATAGCATTTTATACATGTCCGAGTAAGAATCTAGGAGTGATCTTTTCTACAGTATAGAGTGAGATACATGGGTCTGTCACAGTAAGTCACAGCTAAGAGGCGTTTGTCACTTCTGAGTTTGTAACTGTGAAGGCTGCAACCCAGAAGACTGGCTTCCTAGTTGAGCAAGGTATTACATGAGTAGATTTGGATGTACTCCTAGTCAACAGTCCATTCACTTAAAAGAGAGGTATTTGTGAGAAAAAAAAAAGTTGCCTATAAAGCATATTTCCAAGTTTTACTCTTCCTTATTAATTTTCATTATAAACTTGGAAATGTGTTTCTAGGGAGAGTTTTTGGCCCTGAGACGTAATAAAATCACACTGCAGAATGCAACAGACCTTATAAAAGCACATATTCAAGGGAAAATCCTCATTTTACAGCATACTTTTGTGTTCAGCTTGTGTGCCTTGCTTAGAGCAGGGAGGGTGTTTGGGGTTTGGCACAGCTACTTAGAAGAAACCCATCCTGAGAATCGCACTCCCCCCGCCCCCGGCCCAGAAAAGGACCAACCACCACAGGCCACCGGGTACTTTCTGAGTTGTCTGGCTCCTCACGGCAGCTCCAGGAAGGCTGCTGGCCTGGAGCAGCGCCCGAGCTGCCACCTGGAAGACCCCCATTGCCTCAGGGAGGGAAGGAGCCAAGCGGTCGCGCTTGGGAAAGCCCCCTTGGGCCACGGACGTGCTGACAGCGGTCGGCTGTGACAGGGCTGAGTGGGGTCCCTGAGCGTCCCAGTGGGGCTCTCAGTGTCTACTGAACTGGACTTTTCACTTAAAATTTCCATACAAGTGTGGGCCTTACTGGAAGAAAAAATCTTATGCAAACATCTGGGCTGTAAAATAGAAATGATTATTTGCATTATAAAAGGATGATTCCACTCTATAAGAAATTTATGTTACATCTTTTATAAATAATACATTTAAAATGTGATGTGTGCCTAAAATTTCCTGTAAAAACAACTGTGGGGCTGTTGTTTTAAGCCAGGTACACCTGAAATGAGTAAACTTCTCAATTTGGACTTTCCAAGTCATGCCTATCAGCTTTCACACTCTTAATTCATTCTTCCTTGCTTATTTTTAGAAGGAAGAATGCACATCAACTCATGCTTCTTGGGATCCATATTTTCCCTGTTACTAGTAGCCACCCTTTTCCCAACCTTCACATCATCCTTGTGATTGAAGTCATACCTGGGGGTTTCTGAACTCCACTTGGCGCCTTTCACAGCTTTGTTTTAATTCTTTTTGTCTGGGCACCCTGATCTGTGCTTTACAAATTGTCTAATATTGAAATGCTCTCCTGAGATTTCAGGGGTCATGAGGTCCCTGCTCTGATGGATAAAAGTTAGTGTGAAGGCCTGTCACTCCCACTTTTATCCTGTTCTGTACCTAAAGTGATGTCAGTGATTCAGTAGAAGAGAGCAGAACACCTTTCCTCCCTGTAATCCCACTGCTTCCTTCTCTCCTCAGTGAGGAAGTGGCGTGTGAAGAGTGCCCTGGGAGCCTTGGGCCAGTGGCAGATTGAGGTGGGAGAGCCAGCACTCCCAGGAGCAGGGAGCCTGGGGCCTGAACTCATCACGGAAAGCAATGCCAATGTATGTCTATCTGTCAGGTGTCTTGGGGAGGCTGGGGGAGCGGGGTGCTAGCCCTCAAGGGCAGGCACCATGTCTTGTTCACCTCCTCATCTCCAGTGTGCCCACCTGGACACAGTGCTCTAGAGACATTCCCTTGAATGGATACCCAAAGGGTTTTGGCTTAGTCATCCCAGAGCAGGGGCTCCAGGCTTCGTAGGTCACAGCAGTGGCAGCCTCAGAGGAGAGCTGAGGATCTCCCATTGTGTCCCTGGGTAGAGCTCTGTGGAGGGGAGCCATCCCTTCCTACCCCTCTCCAAGAATAGTCCTTGAATTGGATTTGCCTTCTGCAGCCCATATTCATGCGCAAAGATACCAAGATGAGTTTCCAGTGGCGAATTCGAAACCTCCCATACCCTAAGGACGTTTACAGCGTCTGTGTGGACCAGAAGGAGCACTGTGTTGTCGTGAGAACAACCAACAAAAAGTAAGTGGCGTGGTAGGCACCTGCCTACTTGTGTATGAGCAAGGTGGGGGTGGGGTTTGACCTAGGGTTAGGACTCAGATGGTTCCCCACCCCAGAGGGTAGAGCAGCCTCCTCTTCCAGCTCTGAGAGAGGCAGAAGGGCTTCACACAGCCCTAGAGTAGGTACTAAAAGCTGAAGGGCTTTCTGTCTTCAGCCCTTGAATACTGTAATCAGAACCAGCTTGAATGTTGTAATCAGCTCCATCAGGGCAGGGAAATTGGACAATGAGTGTCTGGTCCAGTACTTGGCATATGCTGGAGCTCAGTAAACATTTGTTGGATGAATGAGGGGATGAGGAAATAACCCAGCCACTGACTTGTGATCTTAGGTGGTTCTGCAGTAAGGTTACTATACCTTGACCTCTGGCTGGCTCCAATCCACTATGAGCTTGGAGCTGGCAGGGAGCCAGAGCCTGGAAGGCACCCCTGTCTGAGGTGGCAGTTACAGAAGTTAAAAGCACTGGTCTGGGAGCAGCAAACTTGATCCAACCAACACCCTAGGGGTGTTGTCCCTAGAGGGACAGGGGGTGGGTGCTTTGGCTTCTTAGAAGTCTCTTGCATGATGTTTCAAAGAGGGTCCTCACGTCCCTTTTCCTCCTATTCTCATGGTATGCTAGGGGCAGGCAAACTTTGGGGCTGAGGGGACAGAAGGTGACCGAGGTGTGGAGATCTGATCCTGGCGGGACTGCTTCTGGGCTGATATCTTGGAAATGCACTGATCTCGTTTGGGTTTCTGAAGTTCTGACTGACCACAGAAGAGAAGAGCCCCGTAATGACTTGGCTGTGAACTGAGTCAGAGGGATTGCAGTGTAGGACCAACTCCCGTGAAATAGATTTAGGGCATTGAGATGGGAGGTTTTATGAGTTACTAGTCCACAGACTGTGAAGCTACCCAGCATGTCTCATGGGGTGCTCAGCTTAGGCCAGAGATGCTCCCTCCAGTTTACCTGGAGTGAGGAGGACCCAGTATTTGTCCATCTTCTCAGGTGGTGTGGTGCCAGCCTCCCCTCCCATCTCCCTCAGGTCCGTGAGGCCACAGGAAAGCAGTGTGGCTCCCAGGCTCCCCTAGTGCCACCCTGGGTTCTCCCCTCCTCTCTGACCCCCACACCCTATCACTTTGGCAGGGTTCAGGGGTGGGGAAGGGGTGGAGATGAATGAATTAATTTCAGGATTATTGCTGTACATGCAGCCAGCAGCCCCTAAAGTGAGCCTTGTCTATAAATATAAAGTCATAATAATAAGGGTTTGCGTTTGTAAAGCACTTTATAGCCCTCAGATAAAAGGCAGTTTATTCCCGTTATTGTTCTCATCATTAACAGGAGTCAGTGCCTAAAGTAGAATTTAGCAATTTCAGACAACAGAGAAATTGCCTTTAGGAAAACAAACTCCATGCTTCAGCAAGCATTCCCTGGCGTCAGAGGCCCTGGGTCCAAACTAGGAACAAAAGTGCTTCTGATAGCACTTGAATCTGCAGCCCAGCAGTTTGTGGAGCTGGCTGCTGCCTCCCTTTTGTCCCCCAGAGGTCACTGTCGAATACAGATATCAAGCAGAAATGTGATTACCAGGGAGCGAGAGAAGAGAGGCTAGCTAGCTCACCAGAAAATTCATCTGCAGGCCGGTCCTCTGGGTACCATCTCCTGCGCATATCCAACCATAGGTGGCGCTGTTGGCCAGGCGCTCCACTCCAGCGCCCCAGGCAAGGGGAGACGTTGCTGAACTGCTGGGTGAGGACGGGTGGTGATGGGAGTAGTGCCTCCAGAGGGAGCAGGACCAGGATCGGATTCCCACAGAGGGGAGAGGAGTATGTGAGTGCTCACTTCAGGGCCTGCACTGAGATCTCAGGGTCAGTGCTGCCCAGCCTGGCGCAGCACAACCTTGGGACCCTCTGCTGGGAGGAAGGCGAGGGAGACTGCTAAGCCCCAAACCGGCTCCTCCTCAGCCTAGTGGCACGTTCATTTTCTACTTGGAGTAATAACACGTCCTGTACCTTTACTTCCTCTAAATATACACAACTCAATGGCTATTCCTTTGAGCGGAGTTTAACTTTTTCAAGATAATGTAAAAATCTATTTTCTGATCATCACACCATCCAGTGGTAGACAGGGTATGTATTTTTATTCTTGTGCTATATATGAACGATTCCATAAGAGTATCTATAAAGTCAGCATGATGCACTTGATTTACTGGCGGGGATAGTGACGGTTTTAATGCCCAGGCCTCTAGTTTCCACCACACTGTGGCTTTTCTGATTTGACGTCCTTCACCTGAAGGTTCCATATCTGCCCCGATTCTAATATTCTGGAATATGGTTATCAATAAAAGCCAGAGTCCCTGAAAAACTGAGTTTGCCGCTTTTCTTGATGGAATTGATTCCAGTGAATTATGTCCTTGGCCTCAGGTAATAGCAAGAGATGAACTAGGGAAGGAAGAAGGTGCTTTTCTACGATCTGATTGTGGCATCATCTGTTCCCAATAAGCATGCTTGTGCAGAGAGAAGGTTCTGAGCCTCAGCCTTAGAAGCTGGCAGCTTTAAGTGGAATGAGCTGGGCGTGGAATAGGAGGATGTCAGCTTGAATCTGGCCTCTGCCACATATTAAATCATAGCATTTTGGGCAAGGTTTCCTCATCTATCACAGGAGAATACTCATGCGTACATCATAGATTGTTTGGGGAATTAGGAAATTGTATATTATACTCAGCCCTGTGGCCAGCCTGAGGAAATTGGAGGCCAATTCCAATTTCTTTGGAAATTGGAGCCTGAAGAGAGTTTGGCTGATTTGACATCAGTAATACTAACTCTGTGGGAGTGTTAATAGGCATCTCTAGAAAAAAGGATTCTGTGATCAAATACGGTTAGGAAACTGAATTAAAGTTTCTCTTTGGTAGGACTTCTGAGAGCCTTAAATATGTGAATGTGCATTATAGGCAGAGGTGACCAGTTTGTCTGGACTGTTGATGTTTAAGCAAGAAGGGAAGATGTGCCTACTGATCTTCTAAGGGACAGACTGACTACACAGGCTTCCCTCGACCACTCTGGCCGAGCCTGTGTGTAGGTGTGTAGAGCACCCACAGGAGGTATGTGGGGCCCAGCCCATGTGACTCCACAGCTGTCCCGCTTCCTTTCAGCTTCCTTCACAGCCTCTCGCTCTCTAGGCCTGGCCTCTTGTGCCCTTTCTCAGTTCACTGCAAGGGAGAACAGGTTGGGAAAGGACTGGGAATGGGGAAGGGAAGGTGGCAGGGAAAGAGTGATGCAGGGCAGTAGGTCATCTCTGAAACAGAGTGAAGGAGCTGTCTTTTTGCACAGGTTGCAGAGAGGTACTAGGTTAGCCTGTTCTGTTCCCAGCGACTTAAAAGTTCATCTGGGGCAGCTATTTTATTTGAGAAAGGAATCTGGAGGAAGAAACAGGCCCAGAAGTTAAGTGGCCTGCCCAGAGTCACAGGGCGGGGCCAGGAGTCCTCCTGAGAGCCCGTACGTCCACTTACATCTTTGCACACTTTTTCATTCAGAAAGGAAGGCCACTCTGTGTTAGAGGGAGTGCTCAGGAGACCTGCATGGTGGTTGAATCCTGGGGGAGACTACCCCCCATTTCTGCTCCATCCTTGGAACCTAGATGGTCTGATCCTTTGAGGTGAGAATGGAGAGCGATGGAGGAGTCAGGAGATAGAGAGGATTATCACTGTAATAAGGGCATCTCCCTTTACCAGTTTTATGATGTGGGCAAGATACCCAACTTGCCTGTGCCTCAGTCTCCTCTTCTATAAAAGAGGATGACAGAAGTAACCAACCTGAGAGCATTGTTTTTAGGAGTCAGTGTTGAACAGTGGTGTGAACAGTGCCTGGCAGATTTAGAATTCATAAATGTCATCTCTCACTATGTGGCTGAGACCCAGGATAGTGAAGGCAGGTGAGAATGGGGGTTGTTGCACATCAGCTAAAAGCCCAGGGACTACCCCACTATAAAGGCTTAGCTTTCAGCAGAAACACAAGATTTCAGGCAGCGATATGGCCTTGTTTCTTCTTCATCCTTAAAGCCCCAGTTCCCAGCTCTGGGACACAGTTGATGCCTAAGAAATGTGCACTGCCTGCCGAGGGCTGCCAGGGGCTGGGTGTTTGGACTTTCCCAGAAGCACAGTGGGTCCCTCTCTAGTCCAGGCGCTGGTGAGAAGGTGAATCATGGTATTCTCAGGGCAAGTCCCAAGGCAGGGATGGAGATAAGGGAGTGTGAGCTGTTCCTTGAGGAGAGAAAGCAGATGCCTCATGCTCCCTTGAAGGCTGCCCATCAGGAGCCCCTAAAAAAATGGTTTAACCTCAACCAATAAACTAAATCCATCAGAAGAGACTCAAAACAGAGCTGAGCCCCCAGACCTACTCTGCCACCACCTCCCTGCCACGTGAGAGGTGATGGGAGTAGAACAGGGGTGCTGAGGCAAGTTGTGCAACTCAAGTTCCCTTTGATTTTGTCATTGCTGTTGATTGCCAAGCCCTGGACTCTACCTCCCCTGCGTGGGGCATGTGCCTTGACAGCGTGGGACACAGGTGTGTCCCTGTGCCCCCTCCCCAGGACACAGCCAGGTAGGCATTAAGGACATACCACATTCTGCACAGCGAGGCCTTACACAGGCCCACTGGGTTCAGCTGAGCTGTGTGTGCCAGGCTGCTTCTCTCCCGCTTCTGCTGCTTGTGTATATTTGCAGGGAAGATGTTAACACTTCCTAACAAGCCTTTGTGTTCATCTAATCTCTGCTGTTTAACCTTTGACTCCCTCCCTATTATCAGTGTCTGCCACCTTTGCTGGCCAGACCAAGGGCCCCAGGAAGAGCCCTCAGCCTGGGCTGGCTAGGAGAATGAGGCCGACATTCCACCCCGGTCTGCAGGCAGATGGATCGCCTTTCCCTGGGGCAGAGCTTTGGAAAATAAAGCAAACTTGTGGTGCCATTAGGATCCCCCAACCCCCACTCCTTTTGAACTGTCAGCCTTTAAGTAAACATTCTTTTCCTGCCATGGGTCCCAGCACCTTGGCGGGGAGTGAGGAACCTGGGAGGAGAGGGGGCCCCGAGAGTCCTCACTGAACAAGGGATTTTGGCAGGGAGAACAGGGCAGAAATGCTGCCTTGATGTCAACTCTGAGTCCCCAGGGCATCAGGGCCTTTGAAGTGGACTGGGGGGAGCTGCCATAAGGACCAGGCCCCTCTGAAGTATTAAAAACCCAACCCTCTCCAGGCCCTCACTTGCATGTGTTTGTACCTGTCTGCAGTGTTCTCTGCCCAGGCCACAGCCTCGTGGCAGCACTGATGCCATGCCCAGGTAACAGGTCTGGCAGCCACCAGCCAGAGCCTAGGCCACACTTCCACCAAGGAAGATGCCAGATGGGCCTGTTGCTAGAGATGAGGAGGCCATTCTTTGTGCTCCAATGTAATAATCTCCAGACCAGGATTGGGGAACTTTAATCTGACGCTACTAACTGGCTGTGAAACCAGGCAGGATAGTTCGCCTCTCTGAGCCCAAGTTTCCTCTCTGGTAAAGGAGGTCAAATTTCCTGCAAAGTCCAGTTGCAGACATTACGAGTTTGATGTTGCTATCCGGGTGGTTGTTTTTGTTTAATTTTGGCTGCACTGCTCCACATTTGGGATCTTAGTTCCCTGACCAGGGATCAAACCTGCACCCCCTGTATTGGAGGCACGCAGTCTTTTTTTTTTTTTTTTTTAACTTTTTTTTTTTCATTTATTTTTATTAGTTGGAGGCTAATTTCTTTACAATATTGTAGTGGTTTTTGTCATATATTGACATGAATCAGCCATGGATTTACATGTATTCTCCATCCTGATCCCCCCTCCCACCTCCCTCTCTACCTGATCCCTCTGGGTCATCCCAGTGCACCAGGCCCAAGCACTTGTCTCATGCACCCAACCTGGGCTGGTGATCTGTTTCACCCTAGATAATATACATGTTTCGATGCTGTTCTCTCAAAACATCCCACCCTCGCCTTCTCCCACAGAGTCCAAAAGTCTGTTCTGTACATCTGTGTCTCTTTTTCTGTTTTGCATATAGGGTTATCATTACCGTCTTTCTAAATTCCATATACATGTGTTAGTATACTGTATTGGTCTTTATCTTTCTGGCTTACTTCACTCTGTATAATGGGCTCCAGTTTCATCCATCTCATTAGAACTGATTCAAATGAATTCTTTTTAATGGCTGAGTAATATTCCAGGGTGTATATGTACCACAGCTTCCTCATCCATTCGTCTGCTGATGGGCATCTAGGTTGCTTCCATGTCCTGGCTATTATAAACAGTGCTGTGATGAACATTGAGGTACAACATGTCTCTTTCAGATCTGGTTTCCTTGGTGTTTATGCCCAGAAGTGGGATTGCTGGGTCATATGGCAGTTCTATTTCCAGTTTTTTAAGAAATCTCCACACTGTTCTCCATAGCAGCTGTACTAGTTTGCATTCCCACCAACAGTGTAAGAGGGTTCCCTTTTCTCCACACCCTCTCCAGCATTTATTGCTTGTAGACTTTTGGATCGCAGCCATTCTGACTGGCATGTAATGGTACCTCATTGTGGTTTTGATTTGCATTTCTCTGATAATGAGTGATGTTGAGCATCTTTTCATGTGTTAGCCATCTGTATGTCTTCTTTGGAGAAATGTCTGTTGAGTTCTTTGGCCCATTTTTTGATTGGGTCATTTATTTTTCTGGAATTGAGCTGCCGGAGTTGCTTGTATATTTTTGAGATTAATCCTTTGTCTGTTGCTTCATTTGCTATTATTTTCTCCCAATCTGAGGGCTGTCTTTTCACCTTGCTTATAGTTTCCTCTGTTGGAGGCACACAGTCTTAACTACTAAACTACCAGGTAAGTCTCAGGGTTCCCCCCACCCCCCGACTAAAGGGACCATTCATGGCAAATAGATGGGGAAACAGTGGCTGACTTTATTTTGGGGGCCTCCAAAATCACTGCAGATGGCGACTGCAGCTATGAAGTTAAAAGACACTCACTTCTTGAAAGGAAAGTTATAACCAACCTAGACAGCATATTAAAAAGCAGAGACATTACTTTGTCAACAAAGGTCCATCTAGTCAAGGCTATGGTTTTTCCAGTAGTCATGTATGGATGTGAGAATTGGACTATAAAGACAGCTTAGTGCAGAAGAATTGATGCTTTTGAACTGTGGTGTTGGAGAAGACTCTTGAGAGTCCCTTGGACTGCAAGGAGATCCAACCAGTCCATCCTAAAGGAGATCAGTCCTGAATATTCATTGGAAGGACTGATGCTGAAGCTGAGACTCCAATACTTTGGCCACCTGATGTGAAGAGCTGACTCATTGGAAAAGACCCTGATGCTGGGAAAGAGTGAAGGCAGAAGGAGAAGGGGAGGACAGAGGATGAGATGGTTGGATGGCATCACTGACTCAATGGACATGGGTTTGGGTGGACTCTGGCAGTTGGTGATGGACAGGGAGGCCTGGCGTGCTGCGGTTCATGGGGTTGCAAAGAGTTGGACATGACTGAGTGACTGAACTGAAAGGGATCATTGATCTCTGGACTGGCACCTGCAGATGAGGGGGACCAAGTGTGACATGTGAAAATGTAGTGGGGTCTTACGGTTAGCAAAGTAGGCCAGAGCCCCAGAGATCTGGCTTCTGTGATGAGTCACATGGCTTGTTCTCTTAGGGAGATTTCTCCTTTTGGATTAACTTCCCTCTCTGGCCTGGAAGTGGAGTCAGGCTAACGCTAAAAGAGGGAGAGGGCCTCGGTAAAGTGCCATGTAAGTGCCAACTGTCAGTCCCCAGCTCTGGAGGACAGCCCTAGATGTCCTTATTCTGTTCCTTGTTTGTAGACATATGCTGTTTTCTTGGGGTGCTGAGGAGGTAGGGCTTGCCTGATCCAGTTGTGTTTCCCAGGAGGCGGCTTCCACGTGTCTTTGGGATTGTTGAACTTGAAATATGAGTCACTCTAACCCCTGGTCTAATCAAGGAATTATGACTGACCAGAAGGCCTTTCATTCTCTTCTTTCCAGGGTCACTAAGCTCTAAAATACTGGCCTTCTAACTGGCTTCCCTTCTTCCTCTTTGGCTGTGGGGTGAGGGGGACTGTATAGAAGCTTGGCATTAGAGGGCCTGATGCCCATCTATGGGGGTCCCCATGTTGGGTGTTCTCACGGTCTCTTGGTGTCCCCACAGGTACTACAAGAAGTTCTCCATTCCTGACCTAGAAAGATACCAGCTACCTCTGGATGAATCCTCGCTGAGCTTTGCTCACGCCAACTCCACTCTCATTATCTCTGTAAGATTCGTTCAGACTTCTTGGCCACTGTGTCAGGGAAAGGCTCCTTCTTTCCCTGCCCACTTCTCATCTTACTCAGTTTCAGTCCCAACAACTCCTGGGGTATGCTTGCTAGGGAACAGTCCTCTCCAACAGAATGGGATGAGCAGGCGAGGGCTCAGGAGACTGATTTTAAAATCACAGCTGGAACTGGGTAGAGGGTGATGGGGAGGGGTGAGATCCACAGAACTGAGGCTCTAGAAGGTCCAAAAGCCTACCTCTACCCCCACGTGACCTTAAGCAAATCACTCAACCTTGTAGGCCTCAATTTCCTCATCTTTGAATAAAGGGGAACAGAAGGAGGACTTCCCTGGTGGGCCAGTGGTTAAGAATTTGCCTTCCAATGCGGGGGGCAGGGATTCAATCCCTGGTTGGGGAACTAAGAACCCACATGCCTTGTGGTGTGGCCAGAAAGGGGGCCCTGAGTCTCTTGGGTGGAGGCTGTTTATATGATTGACTCGTGTCTTCTCCTTGCTCCACCCTCAGTACCAGAAGCCAAAGGAGGTCCTGGTGGCTGAGTCAGAGCTGCAGAAGGAGCTGAAGAAGGTGAAGACAGCCCACAGCAGTGATGGCGACTGCAAGACTCAGTAGCTGACGCCTGAGCCTGACTTCTGACACTAAGGGTGGGTGAGGCTTTTCCTGCAGGCCTGTGAGGCTTCGGGCTTGGGCTTTTCTGGCACAGGGGCAGCCTCTCTTCTCCCAGGATCTGTCTAGCTTTTATAAGAACTGGGCCTCAGGGCATTCCTGGCCCCCAGGTCGTGGTCTTCCCTCCTGAGTAAAGTAATTCTGAGTCACTGTGTGTGTACTGCCCCCTCGTCCTCCGCTGGTGCTTCTGCCCCCAGGAAGGGGGCTGGTGATGACGTTTCCTTCTTTGCTAGCCTCTGGACCTTCAATGTAGAACCTTCCACATTAAAGGTATGGGTCTTAGATGGAGAGGAGGATCAGAGAAGCCTGACCCCAGCAGGGCAGGGCCCCAACCTGTTTGCAGCCCAGGATATTAAGACACTGTGGGCATAAAGTCAGCATAAGGCTTGCAGAGCACTGGAGTGGGGTGAAGGAGGTCACTGCAGGCCAACAGCCAGGAGCCTTTCCAGGACCCCCACCATAACCCACAAGTGACACCCACCCCACCACCAGGGCCAAAGGGGTAGAGGGGTAATGAAAGGTCTTCCTGGAGAAAAGAAACCTTTGTTCTTTTGGACACTGAGCCATGAGGCTGGTCTCACCCTTCAGTAGAGTTCCCAGCCCCAAGTTTGAGTCTATCCTTCTATTCCTTCTCCCTGTGGTCTTGCTAACCAGTAAGGAACCAGATCGGTGAACAGTCAAACTTTATTTTTACAAAAATGTACATTGTAACATGTCTCAACAGCTAGCCTGAGGTTGGGCTGGCTCAGAATTCAGAATTTTGGGATTGCCTTTGTCCTTTCTTGGTTTCAAAGCAAGACCAGGCCGTAGGACTCCAGCCGAAGACCTTGGTCAAAGGCGGGGTCTGACTGATGTGGAGGCTGGTACCACAGGGTACTGGCAGCCTCCCCGCTCCTTCTAGGGAAGGGGCCACCTGGGAAGCCTGGAGCACCTCACCTCACACTTGTGCTGAGCTGGCCTGGCTCTAAGAAAGTGTGGGCCTCTCCAGGCCAGATTCTTGCTCTGGCCAACAGGGAAGCAAGGCCCAGCTGAGTTCAGCTGAGAAGCAGTAGGTCCCATCTCTCCAACTGTTTCCTGGGAGAGACTGCACCCCTGGGTAGCCCCAGTGCCCAGGAGTCAGCAGCCTTTATCTTAGGTGCCTGAGCACCATGGTCACAGGTCTAGGAACACAGGGAGGCCAGGGAGGAGGTATCACTGAACCCTCCAGGCAGGAGAAGTCCCTGAGTAGCTGGCTTCCCTGGCCCACGGGCTAGGTTGGCCTTGTCATGGGTTTTGAAAGTCCAGGACGTGGAGGTTGTAGGACAGTGCAGCATAGAGGTGTCTGGTTGTGAAGCGCAGGCAGTACACAGGACTGCTGAGGGGTGTCGACGTCAGTGGGAAGGCCTGCAGGGGAAGGACAAAAGTGGCAAAAGTATCCCCACTGGGAACTGGAGGAGCCCGAATGCAGGATTCCCAGGCCTGGTGCCAAGGGACAGGGGCCACTCTAGGCTTCCTCCCGCCCTCTCCAGGCGCGCCCACTGCCAGTACGGACCCTGGAAACGAGCCCTGGCATCCACGAGGCCTGCCTGCGGTGGGCAGGACACTTACATGGAGGCAGGCCCTTTGGCGGCGGTCCCACAGTCGCACAACACCATAGTAGGAGGAGCCAGTGGCCAGCAGGTGGTTCCCATCCGTCTGTAGGCAGTACAGGGTGCTGTCGTGGGGCTCCTCCCACTCCATGACACACTTCCTGTCCAGGAGGAGGTGATGCAGGGGATGTCTGGGGGTGGCCTCCACCTCCACCCCAGCTTCCCCAGAGGCCTTAGGAAGCCATTCTGGTTGGGAGAAAGATGCCAAACCACCACATTCCTTTAAAACCACACTTAATGGGGGAAAGCCTCCTCAGTAAAGATCTCTTTCTCACCAAGGCCCTGACCCCAGGCAGGCTTATGCCTTATTTGTGCATCACGTGGCTGCTGTGTGTCACCAGATTTCAGAGGCAAGGAAGGCCTCAAGAAAGCTGGGACAGAACGCTGAAGGACAGCACCCTGCTGGCTCCCAAGGCTCTTATTGGGGCCTGGTGGCTACAGTCTCCTGGGCCACGGGAGCAGGGCTGCCGAGGTGGAGAGTCTTAAGCTTGCTCTGACCTTGCCGGCTGCTCTCCCAGCCCCTGCTATGGGGTCTCTGTCCCTCTCCTTGGGGCGCCAGGATGGGGGCAGGCTTCCCACCACCTGTTGTCCTGCCCTGCACACTCACCGGGTACTGGCTCGGAGGTCCCAGTAGCGAACATACGTGTCGTAGCCACAGGACAGGAGCGTGGACGGGGACTCGTACATGACGTCCAGCACCCCAGCCCCTGGGGGAAAGTCACTGCCCAGGTGCGTCATCAGCTGCCCACTGGGAAGAGAGGCGGGGCAGGGGATGAGAGGTTGTCCTGCCTTGGCCCACACACATGCTTTTAACCTTCAAGTGGCATCAGTCCCTGGGCTCCTTCCTGAGGCAGAATTAAGACCCTCGTAGGAAGGGGGCCAAAGGAGGAGATGCCCTGGACTTCCAGCCCTCTCCCCTGTTCCCAGCCCCTGCCCCTCCCCCCCAGCTGAGGCCTCAGTCAGCCACCAGCCTCTCCATCACACCTGCATGCTGGCTACCCGCCACCCAGCCACTCCTCTCTCGGGACGATGAATGGGCCTTGCCGAAGGGGTCGGCCCCCCTCACACACACACACATTTGGTTACTTTATACGCCTTGATCCTGCAGGTCATGCAGTTCTGAGCTGCCTGAGTCCAATGCCTTAATTCCTGCCTGTAATCTGGGGCTCAAACCTCATTGGGGATAAAGACCACACAGAGGGAGAAGGGGAGTCCCAGGAGATGTTAAAACAAGCAAACACCTTTGTGTCTGGGGAGAGAAATCGCTGAGAAAGCAGCTTAGCAGGCTGGTCCCTGGTGTTCCTGGCCCGGCTGGCCCCCGGCCTGGGGCTAGCACGCCTCTGTGATCACAGCCCCCAGCCTGCTGGGCTCCAGCCTGCCCCCTCGCCCCTCCCGGTGGCCGAGAGCAGATTACCGAGAAGAACAATTTCTTTGTGACTGTGTAATTCCCTCCGTGACCGCGGCAGTGGGCAGACCCCTCGCCCTGATGCCAGACCCCTAGCAACCACCTAGGGGGGCCTCCTGGCCCTAGCAACTACCCCTCAACATCAAGTATACCCGCTAATCCCTGTGGCTATGGGATGGGTAGAAGCGGTGAGTTTCTTCAGAATGAGGGGAATAAAGAAGGGGGCATGCTCCAGGCCCAACCCCTCAGCTTCACTCAGGACATGCTGGGCTCTCCTGCATGGCGTGACAGGAAAAAATGGGCCATGGACACTACACAGGGACACCCAAGTAAGAGGCCCTGGCATGGGGTGGGGAAGACTTTGTGGTCTCACCAGCCCAGCCTTGGCCAACTAGGTTGCACCAAAGCGGCCACGAGCCACGTGCGTGAATGTGGGCCTTAACTCTGGTCCTTCCTCCTCACAGACCCAAACCCTCAACCTCCCTTCTCCTCAGTGGAGCCGCTACCTTCCCTGAAGGAGGAAAGGAGGCGGCCGCAGGTTCTTTTCTGCCCAACTCTGCCTTTCCCTGTGAGCACTGGGTGGTGAGGGGACCCCCAGCAAGCAGCACTATTGCTGTCCAGTCAGGGCAGGGTGGGGGTAGGCCCTAAGTTGGCACTTCTGCCCCCAGCCTCCTTCCCAGGGAAGTGCTCTTCCTTTCTGTGTGCTGAGGGCTCAGATAGAAAGTCTTCTTCCCATGTCAGCATCTCATAGAGATCACTGACCTCAGTGCCCAAGCAGGCCCACCAGCCATGATTCCACTCCTGGGCAGGTCAGAGGGGTTGGGGTCATATTCTTTCTGTCTCTTGTTGTCCACTGGGTCTGGGCTGTTTTGCTCCACAGTTCTCCCTCCCAGATTTGGGGGCCCTGCCCCCTCCATTAGTGAGGCCTTCAGGAATGACTGAGGAGCTCTCCCCTTTAATCTATAGAAGTAATTTCATGTTTGTCTGTTTGAAACAGAAGATGAAAGGCAGTGGAGATTGGGGGGCGTGAAGCCCAGCATGGCTCTACCTGCCCACCCCTGGTCCCAGGGTTCGGAATGAAGGAGAGCCAGGCACCTGTGGACAGGAGGTCGGCAGCAGAATGACCACACCCATGCCAAGTTGCCAACCTGGGCCCTGCCCAGGCAGGGTGGCATCTCAGCCACCACTGGAAAGTGTCTTGCCAGCCTGTGCAATAAGAAACACATAACCCTACCCTCTGCTGCTGCTGCTGCTAAGTTGCTTCAGTCGTGTCCAACTCTGTGTGACCCCATAGACGGCAGCCCACCAAGCTCCTCCGTCCCTGGGATTCTCCAGGCAAGAGTACTGGAGTGGGTTGCCAGTTCCTTCTCCAATCCATGCGTGCATGCTAAGTCACTTCAGTCACGTCCAACTCTGCCCCATGGATAGCAGCCCACCGGGCTCCTCTGTCCACAGGATTCTCTAGGCAAGAATACTGGAGTGGAGACCCGAAGGCTGAGCGAGCACCATCCCCCGGAGACCAGGACAAGGCCCGAAAGCCCCTGTCTGCCGGCCTCCCTGAGGAGTCTCTGCTACACTAGTTCTCTGACTCCCTGAAATGGCCACACACACTTTAAATGGGCCAATAAAAAGATACGGTTTCTTTTGCCTCTGGGCCTGGGACCCTCCAGGCTCTGTTGTGCAGTACCCGTGAGGTTAAGTTCAGAGCATAAACTGACACACCAGGCTCTGGGAAATGGCCCTGTCTCTTCAAATAGCAGCTCAGCGGTGCCATAGAAGCCCTGCTGGGGCTTTGATTTGGGAAAACAAACAGAAATGGCACCATGGGCCCTTCGTGGCCCCCACCACAGGACCAATTTAACTAGAAAACTCTAGCTCAACCGCTCTGATGGAGGAAGCAAGATGAACACCACAATAGCCCCAAACTTTGGGGGGAAGGGGGACAAAACAAGCTGTCTGTCTCCTGGGCCCCTCCTCCCGGGCTCCTTTTCTTACTGCAAGTGTGTTCTTGTAAAAACGATTAGATTGCAATTTGTATAACGTGGTGACCCCCAAATTCAGACGTTTCACCCCTTTTCTCTGGAAAGAATGTTAAGAATGCCTCTCGGCCTCTCACTGTGGGGGGTGTGAGGGAGGGGTGCAGAGCCTTGGCTGTCGCACAACTTGTGTGGGAAAGGGGCTGCCGCTTAGAGCCTCAGGCCAAGACAGGAGCAAGGGCCAGGTCTGCACTATAGACACCAGACAAAAAGTCCCTTCCCTTCCCGCTCCTGCGCACAAAGCCGGGGCTGCCAGGAGCCACTGAGGGCTGGGGGGCCTCCACCCAGCCTCCTCCTAGCCTGACTCCAGCAATTCTCTCTCGACCCAGGGAAAGATAAAGACAGATGGGGCCGCCCCTGTGAGCCTGATGAATGAGACACAGGCCGGGGAGGGCTGTCTGAAAGAGACCTGTTCCCCAGGCTGGGCTGTGTGCAGCTTCCCAGAGGAGCCCTGAAGTACCTGGGCAGGAAAAACAGCAGAGCGTGGCTGGATCCCAGACTTTGAGGTGGCGGGGCTCAGGTGAGGGCCCTACCTATCCTGCTGCCCAGGCAGCTCCACTGAAGCTGGAGGGAAGAGGGACCACAGGAACTTCCTGACAGGGAGGAGGAAATTTAAATAAGGTACTAATAGCGCCCGCCCCCCCCCCATCTTTGTCGGGATAGCTACTGGAAATGGTTACTAGCCTTGAAGACCAGCTACCCTGTCCGGGAGAGGCCCTCAGCGCCAGGCCAGAGCTGGGCACAGGGAGGCGGGCTCTGGAAGCCCCTCTGCCCCAGGCTGGTTCCTGCAGGCCAGGGAAGCCAGGTGCCCTGCTTCAGTCCCTCTGTGTTCCCCCTCATCCCGCCTCTGCGCGCCTCCCTGGTGGCCCATACAAAGTCCTCCTGTGCTGACCACCCTGAGGTAGGATACCCAGGCTCTACTGCCTCACCCACACACGTAAGAATGCCCGTGGCCCCCCACACCATTTCCAGCCACTCTTAACACACTGGGTTCCTGATGCTGCTCCTTGGAGGTTCAGATCAGTTCAGTTCATTTAGTTATGTCCGACTCTTTGCGACCCCATGGACTGCAGCACGCCAGGCCTCCCTGTCCATCGCCAACTGCCGGAATTTACTCAAACTCATGTCCATTGAGTCAGTGATGCCATCCAACCATCTCATCCTCTCTTGTTCCCTTCTCCTGCCTTCTTCAGTCTTTCCCAGCATCAGGGTCTTTTCCAATGAGTCACTTTTTCGCATCAGGTGGCCAAAGTATTGGAGTTTAAGCTTCAGCATCAACCCTTCCAATGAATATTCAGGACTTGTCTCTTTTAGGATGGACTGGGTGGGTCTCTTTGCAGTCCAAGGGATTCTCAAGAGTCTCCTCCAATACCACAGCTCAAAAGCATCAATTCTTCGGTGCTCAGCTTTCTTTATAGTCCAACTCTCACTTCCATACACGACTACTGGAAAAACTATAACTTTGACTAGATGGAACAAAGGTCCTTGGAGGTTCTGTGGATGTTAATTCCTGCATCTATTTGGGTGTGAGGATACACCACCCAGCATGTGCAACCACAAAAATAAAACAATGGCTTCTGAAAAGAAGGAAGAGTGACAGTCTACCTTCTTACATCTTCACTTCCCCTGAAGGTGTAATATAAGCTGGGCCTAACATGATCACTGAGAAAACAGGATGGTGTGCCCTCCTTTCTTGCCACCCTCTCCTTCCTTTTCTTCCTTTCTTTGATCAATAGTCATTTACTAAGCACCTTCTGTACACAAGTCATTGTGCCTAATGGAGACTGCAGGGAGACGTGAGCTGAGGCTTGGACAGGGAGGGACATGGTCCCTTCCTCCATGGAGGGAAAGAAGTCTCATCTACCCGACTGACAATACAAGGGGTGGCTTGGTTGGTACCAGAAGAGAGATAGTAAAAACTGAGTTTACTAAGGGGACAGATAAAAGGACATTTCTGCAGTGAGTGACCGGCAGGGACAAAAGATGGGAGATGGAACAGGTGAAGGATCAACAACTGCAGAGGTGCAGGGCAGGGCCACCTTCTTTGGCTAGATGTGTGGGTATATGAAGGGAATAAGCTGACCACCACGGGCCTCCAGGTGCTCACTGCTGGAGGCGTGAGGGGCGGGAGTGGCTGTCCTTGTCCAGCCCTCTGGTGAGGAGGGTGAGAGACTTGAGGAGGCAACCTCAGTTCTGTAACCGAGGTCCCAGATAGAACCATGGAGACCAGGAGAAGCCCACTAAGGCTTCGCCTGCCCCAGCCCTGTCCAGTGAGCGGGAAGGGCCCTTTCCAAGCACAGGCCCCTCACATGCATGTGTGTGCGCGTGCACAGCTCCAGCACCCGCCTGCGCACACGTGTTCAGACACAATGGCTCAAAGGCCAGGCAGCCGGGCAGCCCACTTTGTACTGCTAACAAGAGGACCGTAATTACAGGAAGGGGCAGCCGGGCAGATAAAAGGATACAAAATTTCAACATCTGTTGCCATAAAGGGATAAGGAGAAGTGAAACGCAAAGTATCAGTTTGGTGTCAGCAGGCAGAGAGCCAATTTCAAAGAGTTCAGGGGGACAGAGGGGACAAGAAAGAAAAAGGAAAGGGGTGGGGGAAGAAAGAAAGAAAGAGAAAGAAATTACAGGGTTCCTTAAAGAGGTAAAGAAAAAAGAAAATGAAAAAAGCTGTCAGTAATACTTTCAAAGGAGAAGGCACATACTTAAAGAGGGGCAATTCCCATAATCACCCTGACTGAGGACCAGGCCCCCTGCCCCAGGTGGAGGGTCAGGGGCAGAGACAAAGCCACACCTGGGTGGGATGGGCACCAACGGTGCCCTCAGAGTGGCCCAGCCTGCAGTCAGGACCCCAGTTTTTTCTGCAGACAGAAAGGGGTGTAGCCGGGCACCCTTCGTCATTCCAGTGCTGTAGGATGCCGTGATGTGTATCTCCCATGTTCAGTCCAGGGTTCCAAAATAAGTTCCAGGCCACATGGTGGCCAACAGGGTGGCCCTATGAATGCTCTAAGGGTCACCATCTCGAGCCACAGGGGTGAGGATCAGGGAGTGCCTCGTGGTAGAGGTCTATTCATGCTAAAGAATGAGCAGGATTTCAGTAGGCAGAGAGGGGGTATTTCAGGCACAGGGGTCAGGTAGTAGAGCAAAAGCCCAACAGAAAAATATATGGTGTCTATCAGAATATGTGAGAAGCTTCTCTGCCCCTGCCTCTGTTGAGAAAGAGGAAATTTCGGGGCTTTGGGATGGAAATGGAGGAGTCATGGGGCACCAGGGATGATGCTGGCCAGAAGGGGAAGGGGAGATGAGGTGGGATTATGCAGGGGCGTGAGTCATACACATACAGGGCAGAGCACTACCTAGCCGAGGACCCAAACTCTCAATACCCTAGGAGGAGCCAAGTCACCAAAACCCACCCCTCCTTTCTTCCTTGCCCAGCAGTCCCTGGCTGGCTTGGAGCTACAGCTGGCCCCCTGGGAAATCTCCAGAGCTGAGTGAGACCACAGGCCTCTCCATCCTGGTGCCCACGTCCCCACTGCCTTATCTCAGGGCAAGGATAGATCCAGTTCAAACACACCTTGGTAAGAGCAGAGCCAGGGGAAGATCTGTGTGTGATGTCAGGCCAGTCAGATGTCAGGCCAGTCAGAACCCCCACCCACCCACAGGGTCTTCAGCAGCAGGAGGTGTGCCCCACACAGACACCACCATTCCTGGGGCAGAGCCAAGGGCCCTGAGCAAATGCAGACAGAGAACACTAGATGGGCCTTCATTCCTCCAGATCCAAGGTCAGAAACAGGATGGCAGTTCCGCAGGGCCTAACTAGGGATACCTCAGTGGTGGGTGAGTGGCAGGGCCAAGATAGAGCCCTTGGGGGCCAGAGATGGCCTGAACACCATCAACCCTTGGAAACAGGAACACTCTAGCACATCCAAACTGGGGGAAGGACTCTTATCTTTCTTCCCATCTGGTTTACACAGATTAGAAATCCCCTGCTGCTGGGCCCAGCCCATGGTCCACAGCTCTGAGAGAGAGGCAGAAGAAGAGTGGGGGACAGCCAAGCTCCCTGCCATCTGGGCAATGTCTTGGTGCCCATGGCTGCTCTCAGGCCAGTGTACTCCAGCTAGCACCTTGCTTCCTCGCACCCCCCAGAGGGAGAACAGAGGTTCTAGGAATCTTGAGGCACAGAGGGCTTGAGGGAGCCATGATGACCTTGAAAGAGGTCCTCAGACACTGAAAAGCAGCCTAGGCTGCCTAAGGACCCATACCTGAGACACAGACGGACGAGGGCGCACTGGTGCCCAGCAGGTGCCTACACCTCTGAGGTGTGTCCCAGCCCCCACCACCACCCCGAGGGCAGCCTCTGGAGGGGCCATGCTCTGAGCAAAACTGCCCTTCAGTGCTCCTCCCCCCAGGCTGAGCACACACATAAAAGAGAAAATCCCGGCCCTCCTCAGGTTTCAGCGGTGACAGGTTAAAAGCAAAGAATCCACCCAGCACTGAGCACCGCCCCGCCAGTGAGTCCTGCCTGCGATGCTGCTCCACCTTCCAGATTGGCCTGTCAGTCAGGCTTTGGCGTTATTGAAAGATCAAACTCTGTCCTGCCTGTTCATTACCTTAATCCTATTTTCTACATGGCTTTATTATCTGCTTGGGCTTCTTTGGGAAAGACAGCTACAGACAGTTGTCCTGTCCATCCGTTTCCTCCCACCAAAAGTGGATGCCTCCATCAGGGCATCTTCCCCCTCAGTCCCTGCACCACTGGTCCTCAAGCTTCCCTGAGGACAGAAGAGGTGTTTAAGTGAGGCCTGGCTCCTCGGTGGTGAGGAGAGGAGTCTGTGAGCCAGAGAGCAGGCAGGTGAAGCCAAGCAATGCCCAGGGCAGCCTTGCCTCAGGCTGGTCAGAGGGTGCAGTGGCTATTTGTTCTCTGGCTCCAGTGAGAACTGAGGCCATAGCTGTCTTGTTTTTTTTTTTTTTTTGTAAAGGCTTTGCTCCAATTGCCATGAAGCTGAGAATACTGGTTGCCAAGTGCATCAGACATAACAAAATAGAAACCCAAAAAATCAAAAGACTTTTTTTGTAGATCTCTCATAGACACCAAAAATTTTTTGTTGCTTAAGCATTAACCGTCAAACAATAACATTATATACAACTTTCCCATTTACATATCAGTATCACCCATTTATTACAAAACACTATACACTTCTCCCGCAGGTGGATTCCCACTCAGTTCTCATCTACAGTCCTCAGCTGTCTTGTACTCATTGTCACTTGGGTCCTTTCTGGATTCTATAAAGGCCAGTGTTTAGTGTTAGTGAGGTCTAGAGGTTTCACAAGAGAATGCTGTTGAAGGAGCTGGTGCCTTAGAACTCCATTCTGACCGCTAATCTGCCCCAACATACCCCAACCAAGGCAACCACAGGCAGAAGAGGCCATTCAAAGGTTACTCAGCCTTCAAGATACAGCTGGACCACAGTGGGGTGGTGCACACCCTCACTGCCACAGCTTGTCTGCCATCCCAGGCCTGGGTCAGTATTGACGCCAAGCATACCCAACAATGTGACTTAAATAAAACTGACTTTCAGCAGAAATGCCTATCTCTGTGACCTCATCAGTGAAAAAGCAAACTATCTAATTAGAAATAGGCAAACATGAGCAGACATTTCACCAAAGAGAATATATAGAAGGCAAATAAGCACATGAAAAGATGTTCAACATCATTAGCTACTAGGGAAATTTGAATCAAAACCACAAATAACACATCCATTAAAATAAATAAGAAATAGTGACACTATCAGATGCTGTTGAAAATGTGCAGAAACTAGATCTCTCAGACACTGGAGTCAGAATATAAAGTGGTAAGATACTGAAAATAGACTGGCAAGTAAAAAAAACTAAGCACACACTTACCAAATGACCCAGCAATTGTATTCCCAGGTAGTAATTCAAAAAAACTGAGAATGTGTGCCCACACAAAAGCCTATACATAAATGTCTCAATAGCCTGATCCTCAACAGTCAAAAAACAGAACCGCCCAGTTGTTCTTCAATGGGTGAATGCTGATTGATGGGGAAAGAAACTTTGGTATATCCATACCAGAGAATACTACTGAGCAAGAAGGAAGAAAGCACTACTGACACACGCAACAACTTCTGTGACTCTCAAGGGAATTATGCAGCATAAAGGAAAAAACCTCCAAAGATTACATATTACATATATACTACATATATTAGTTCATTTATATAATACCTTCAAAATAACAAAATCATAGAGATGAAGAACACCTAAGTGGTTGCCAGGGGTTAGGAGCAAGAAGGTGGGGCGGAGGATGGGTGCAGCTATAAATGTGTACAGGAAGGGTCTTTGTGCTGATGGAACAGCACAGTTCTGTATCTTTATTGTGGCAGTAGTTACATGATTCTACACATGGGATAAAACTGCAAAGAAATTTATACACACAAAATAAGTATAATCAGATAAAGGTCTGCGGACTGTACCAATTGTACCTACCAACTTGCTAGGTTTGATATTATGTAAGATGTTACACAGGTACCTTGCCTTCCTACTTTTGTAACTTCCTATTAATCTATAATTATGTCAAATGAAAAGTTAAAAAAAAACACAGAATAGCAGGTAATCAGATGGGAATATGTCAAGCCTGCCAAGGCAGAGAACTGTAAATAAAACCTGGGTGTATTTTAACTGTTCTGTATTGTTCTTCTTAAGGATCTGTGGGCACTTCCAAAATTAATTTATTTTAGAAAAATCATCTCTGAGACAGATAAAATTTTTTATAGCCACATAGTCAGGCACTCCTTAGAGAAGAAGTTTCATAAATCCAAATCATTATCATAAGTTCTACATGAAATTATGTACCTATTATAAATTACTTCAACAGTTTCCATAAGCTAACCATTGATCCTATGTGAGAAGGTGACACAGTGGAGCCTGTCGGGTTGTGGGGCAGGGTCCTTCCAACCTCCTCCTGGACCACTCGGGCAACTGAAATGGGCTGGCTTGGGCAGCTCTTTCCTTGGCCTCCCAGCTGCTCCAGCCCCACCCACCCTGGAAGCCATGGTGGGCTCAGGAATCTCTTACCTGTTGAGGTCCCAGATTCTTAAGGGTGAGAAGTGCCCACAACAAGCCGTCCCTGTCACAAAGGAGCTGTCAAACAGAAGAAGAGCAGAGTCAGGTCTGGCCTGTCAGAACTTGTGGTGGAAATGGCTACACAATTGGAAGTGCTGTGCTCATTCTCCAGGGGACCATGGGGTTAAGCCAGGATGAGAGAAGCAGCCAGGAGAGCCATCAGAGAAGTTGTGGGAAACCATATGGAATCAGAGTGAGGGTTGTAACCTCCCAGAGCTGCTTGGCCAGAGGACCCACGGGTTCAATGGCATCTGAGTTTGCTGCTCAGACCTGGTTGGGTGGTCTCTGCCCACCATAAGAATGGATCTCTAGATGTGCAACTGAAGTCAAGGGAAAGCAAGCCTGTTGGTCTTCAGTTGTATGAACACCAACTTCACGATGCCACACTACAGTAATGGTCTCCCTATGACAGGTTGTCGGGCACTGGAAGCTGATGCCCTGGTCAGAGGTGAAGGAGGCTGGGCAGCTTTACTGAAGGTTTTAAGAGCTGGGGAATATGGTAACATGATACAAGCACAGGACAGGTATAAAGGCACCAAAGTGAGAAAAGGCAAATGATGAAAGGTAGGTAATGACATGAAAAGGTGAGGGTGGGAAAACAGGGAACGTGAGGGCCTAGGCAGTCAGGACTGCTGTGGGAGTGAGATGAAAGTCAGAGTTTAGAGGACAATGACAGACACTGCCAAGAGGCAAGAGAGAAGGAACACTCTGACCATATTGCCCATATTTAAGAGCCTCTCTTAAACCCCTAAAAAGTTCAACATATATAATCTGCAGTTTTTATTTTAAGTGGAGGCCCAAACCCAATGAGAAGAATCCATTCAATGAGCCAGGCTGGCCACAGTACTAGGACTAGAACTTGAACCCATGTGCCAGACCACTCCTTTGTCAGAGGATTTGGAGGGTGTTGGGAGGGGGAGCCTGCAGGAACCCTGGACTTGAAAATCTAAACTGGAACAAGAGAGCTGAAAGCAGTTATGTCACTCAGGAGCCCTGGGGCAGGGAAGGGCCATGTCCCTACATGTCTGGGCTTGGGGGAGGAACTGGACATATTAATGACATGTTAGCACTGTGGGGCAGCAGCCTATCGGTCCTGGCCCTGCCCAGCACCTGTGGCTCTCTGATCCCAAGCATGTCAGTGGGGAGATGGATTTCCACAGTTGGGGCTCTGAGAAGCTGATGGCTTTGGCTTAGTGGGGGGTTGGCCTGCTAGTTGCTGATAGAGGAGATGTTAGGGCAGGCACTGGGCAAGCCACTGATTTACAATCAAAATTGCAGGGCAGGGATTTGTGTTTCAACCCTGGGCAGACAAAAAGGCCACATAAACCACCCTGGAGCATCCATGCCTGAAATCAAGACTTCTCTAGGGACATGATCAGTCTTCGCAGCCTCCTATCAACCCATAGGCACGCCAGTAGCCACTAAACTAGAATGGTATTTTAAAACAGTTACTCTGTCATGCTCCAAGTGACACCCAGCCTGGTACGCAGCCACTGGACACTGAAGCCCCAAACTACAAAGCCAGGAGGTATTATCCTCACTTCCCTCTCCCACCAACATTTTTCTCTTGAGGGTAATCCAGTAATAAGTGGTAAAGTTAATTACCTTGGGTTGGAAACATAATAGCCCTTAGAAATCATTCATGCAGGCAATGGGGCTCTCCAGACTTTTGAGAAGTAGGGAGCCAGGTGAGGGGCACCAGCATAGACACACAGACTCTTTAAGGAGGACTGCGGCAGGCCTCTGACTGGCTACAGGCCTCAATTAGCATCAAGGTAAGTCAATGGAGAAAGAGGGCAGGCACCTCCACAGCTCTGACTTCCCAGAAGGGATGGGAACCCCTGCCCCTGGATTCCTGTCCTCTATTCCTACCCACCTACCCCTGACCCTCACCCTCTGCCTCCAGGAGGAATACCTCTCACCTTCATGCCCATAAGGACCTTTCTTAATTGCCTGGATATAACATCTGTGAACATTTCTTTCCAAAAGCTGCCCTTTTCCCTTGCTTAACCATGTAAAGCAGGAAGGAGGTAAAGAGGGAGAGTAGAGAGTCCCTCTGGCATTTACGAGGGCCTAAGAATTTAATCAAATTTAACACTCAGTCAAAACAAAACAAAAACAACCACGTAAGCAGCAGTTAAACAGATTTGGAGCCAGGTCCTGCTTGGAACGTTCACCAAGACTCACATCCAAACTATGGGGACTGTCAGCCCAAGGGACAGGGACGGCCAGCCCTACTCAACAGGCAGAAGCAGGATCTGCTGGCTGCTCAGTAGCCTGACAGGCCTTCCTCTTAAGTCCTGCCACACCCTGATCTCGCCTGCATGAGACAAATGGCATTTGAGGGGCTATCTTCTCATCTTCCTTTTGAGATCATGGACTGTCTGGTGGCTCTTGTGTATTCTAGTGCCCAGCACAGTGTCTGGTACCAAAGAGATGCCCAAAACAAATCTATAGACTTCAACTGAAAGGGCCTTCCAGAGTTCACAGCCAACACAGCAGAGGAAGCTAGTCATAGCAGCTGTGAAGGGGGTCCCTCTGCTTCTTAGAGGATTAATCCCAAATCTCCAAGCTCAGACCTGAATAACACATGACACAGTGTTGGTACAGTGAAGTTGTACAGTGAAGCACAACCAGATAACAGATGAGAAGAAAGGAGCATGACAAGGCTATATATTGTCACTCTGTTTATTAAATTATATGCAGAGTACGTAATGCAAAATGCTGGGGTGGATGACTTACAAGCTGGAATCAAGATTGCCTGCAAAAATACCAACAACCTCAGATATGCAGATGATACCATTCTAATGACAGAAAGTGAAGAGGAACTAAAGAGCCTCTTGATGAGGGTAAAAGAGGACAGTGAAAAAGCTGGCTTAAAACTCAACATTCAAAAAACTAAGTTCATGGCATCTGGTCCCACCAATTCATAACAAATAGATGGAGAAAAAGTGGAAGCAGTGACAGATTTTATTTTCTTGGACTCCAAAATCACTGCAGACAGTGACTGTAGCCATGAAATTAGAAGATGCTTGCTCCTTGGGAGGAAAGTTATGATCAACATAATAGACAGCATATTAAACATATAGACAGCATATTAAAAAGCAAAGACATCACTTTGCCAACAAAGGTCCATATAGTCAAAGCTGTGGTTCTTCCAGTAGTCATGTATGGATTTAAGAGTTGGACCATAAAGAAGGCTGAGTGCCAAAGAATTGATGCCTTTGAATTGTGGTGTTGGAGAAAACTCTTGAGAGTTCCTTGGACTGCAAGGAGATCAAACCAGTCAATCTTAAAGGATATCAATCCTGAATATTCATTGGAAGGACTGATTCTGAAGCTGAAGCTCCAATACTTTGGCCACCTGATGTGAAGAGCTGACTCAATGGAAAAGACCCTAATGCTGGGAAAGATTGAAAGCAAAAGGAGAAGAGGCCGGCAGAGGATGACAGGTTAGATAGCATCACCAACTCAATGGACACAAATCTAAGCAAACTCCAGGAGACAGTGAAGGACAGGGAAGCCTGGCATGCTACAGTCCATGGGGTCACAAAGAGGCAGATACGACTTAGCAACTGAACAATAACAATAACCAGCAATACCTAAAAATGTCAGCACACACATGCTCTTACACAAATGAATACACTCTCTCACCCTGAGGGTCTAAAAGTCATTCTGACTCCACAAACTTCTCTTTTTGGACCAGAAAGTCCTAACCAGAAGCTAGCCTCTACAATTTCTCATCCAATTTCTCACCCACTCTACAAAGTCTTACCCTGCCCAGATGCCCAAACTACCTTACTGGCCTCCTGGTCCCAACTTAGGAAAACCTGGCCTCACAGAGATCATCCATAGGCCCAAGAAGAAGACATAAGAGCCCTCATGTCAAAGAGACCAAGAGAATTGGGAGTTCTGGTAGTCAAGTTGAGGAATAGAAAATAACAAAGACACAGAACAGAGGAGAGCAAAATATGAAGAAAAATCAGTCAGGTGTGGGCAGGGTGAAAAGAAGGTATATTTATGCTGCCTCTGCCTTAGTTTGGACCCTCTTAACCACACTAGGAAGTGACTGAGCACTTGCTGTGTGCTAGAATCCACAAACAAATGTCTCCAAAGCACTACTCTGTCTACTCCCTCATGTCTGACAGACGAGGACACTGAGACACAGAAGTAACAGACTTGATCTTGCTCACACATGGAGTAACCAGTGGGACTAGAATTTGAACCCAGTTAGTCTTAATTCCAGAGCCCAAGTGATTTTACACCCTGTGTCCTGTAAGTTCTTTCCGCAGCACCTAGTATAATGCCTGCCACATACTGAAAACTCAAATGCTTACTGAATGAACGAATGGACAAGTGAACAAATGACTCCGCCTGGGAGAAGAAAGGAGTGATGGAGGGGCTCTGAGGAGGGGCAGCAGAAGGGCGTGCTCGGCAGCTGTGCCCCGTGGCTGGCCTGGAGCTGCCCAGCTGGCCCAGGCCCCAGCCGCCTCTGAGCTGGGCTGACACACTTTGGCAAGGGAGGCCACCAGAGCTGTCACATCATTCACCAACATGCCCATCAAGTGTATTCAGTTCTCTTCAACCCGCATTGGCATTTTAATTACTGTTGGGTAAACTAATTTGTACAAATGAAGGCTGGGCTGCCTAATAGAATATGCAAGCTCTCTGACCTCTGACAGGCACTGACACGAGATACAAAGGCCGCCGAGGAAGGCTTTTTATCTGAGCCTTATTACTCTCTATTACTCCAATTAGTCAGGCTCCAGTGCTCCTAATTGGAGGAAAAATTGCAATTAAATCAATTTTTGATGGGCTGCAAGTGGGCTCCCGAACCGCCCTGCTTGTGAAACACTGATATTATAGCAGCAAAGGTCACAGGCTTCATCGGCACCTGGGCGCCCCCCAATTTCCCTTGGCCCCCTCCTAAAACGCCGCAAGGAAACCCCTGCCCCTCCATCAGCTCGGACAGCAAGGGTGGGAAGAAGAGAGTCATTAGAACATGTCAGGTCTCATTGCTGCTGCCGCCATCTGCTAACCTGCGCCATGGACATCATTATAGCGGCTAAGTCCCAAAGCATGAATGCAGTGCGAAGGTCACACAAACTCACTGGGTGAGGCTAGGCCAGGAGCAGAAGTGCAGTGACAGCACTGTCAGGGAGGGACCAGCGGAGTGGGAACAGGAGGTCAAGAGGAGTCAGGAAGAGGAGAGACACAGTCCTGGGCAGGTGAAGGATAAGGCAGCCAGTTCCCAAGATGCAGTTAACAGGCCACCCCAGGCCACCCAAGGGGAAGGGAAATAGATGTATTTGGGAGGGAACAAAAAAGAGAGCAGAAGAAATCTTGTTCTCATCAGCAAACGTCCGCCTTGCAGTAGGGATATGTACACCTGAATGCTCTCCATAGACCAGAAGGCTGAGTGTCCCATCAGTGACGGGGTCAGAAGCACAATGTGGGGCCTACCAACTATAGCAATGCCTGCCTATCAAGGCTGGGGAGGGAGTGCCCAAAACTAAAGCTTAACCACAGAGGAGAAGGTAAACACAACTTCTTTCACCAAACTAAAGGATAACAAGACCAAGATGCCTCTCTGAAACTTGAATGAGTAAAGTTTAAGGCAAATAAAAAGAAGGTCCATTTCACATAGCATCTGGCATACCATTACCTCAAAGAGATGGTGCAGACAGAAAACAAAATTTCAAAAGAAGGTTAGCCAACTTCATGGGTGATTGAGCCAAAATGGATTAACAGGGAAAGAAGGATGTGCCTTGTCTTTAAGGGGTCAAGACCAAAAATATGTTGAATAAATGCTGGTCTATCTACTTAATGGAATATTAAACAGACGTTTAAAATGATATTCCCAAAGATTATAGACAAGATATTTTATAAGAAAAAAAAGTAGGGTACAAGCAGCATTAATGGAACTATTTTAAAACAGCTTGAGTGGGGAAGGTAAACACAACTTTGTTGATCAAACTAAAGAATAATAAAACCAATTATTTTTAATTACAAAAGAGGCAAGCATACACAATGGGAGAAAGGTCAGTCTCTTCAATACAGTGCTGAGAAAATTGGACAGCCACTTGCAAAAGAATGAAACAACTATCTTATATTGTACACAAAAATTAACTCAAAATGGATCAAAGACTTGAATGTAAGACCTGAAACCATAAAACTCCTAAAAGAAAACATAGTAGTAAGCACCTTGACACCACTCCTGGCAATGATTTTTTGTATCTGACTCCAAAACAAAAGCAACAAAGGCAAAAATAAACAAGTGGGAGCACATCAAGCTAAGAGGCTTCTGCAAAGCAAAGGAAATCATCAACAAGATGAAAAGGCAACCTACTGAATGGGAGAAAGTGTTTGCAAAGCATATATCCAATAAGGGGCTAATATCCAAAATATATAAAGAACTCACACAACTCAACTGCAGAAAGCCAAACAATCTGATTAGAAAATGGGCAGAGGACCTGAATAGACATTTTTCCAAAGAAGACATAGAGATAGCTAGCAGGCACATACATGAAAAGATTCTAAACATTGCTAATCATCAGGGAAAATGCAAATCCAAAACCACAATGAGATATTACCTCACATCTGTTAGAATGGCTGTCGTCAAAAAGACAAGAGACAGCCACTGCTGGAGAGGGTGTGAAGAAAAGGGAACCCTCGTGCACTGTTGGTGGGAATGTAAATTGGTACAGCCACTATGGAAAACAATGTGAAGTTTCCTCAAAAAAGTGAAAAACAGAACTACCATTTGTTGTTCAGTTGCTAAGTCATTGACTCTGCAACCCCATGGACTGTAGCATGCCAGACCTCCCTGTCCCTCACTATTTCCCAGAGTTTGTCCAAGTTCATGTCCATTGAACTGGTGATGCCACCCAACCATCTCATCCTCTGCCTCCCTCTTCTCCTTTTGCCTTCAATCTTTCCCAGTGTCAGAGTCTTTTCCAATGAGGCGCCTGTGGCCAAAGTATTTGCATTAGGTGGCAAAAGTATTGGAGCTTCAGCTTCAGCATCAGTCCTTTCACTGAATAGTCAGGGTTGGTTTCCTTTAGGATTGACTGGTTTGATCTCCTTGCAGTCCAAGGGACTCTCAAGAGTCTTCTCCAACACCATAATTTGAAAGCATCAATTCTTTGGCATTTAGCCTTCTTACGGTCCAACCCTCACATCTGTACATGACTACTGGAAAGACTATAGCTTTGACTATATGGACCTTTGTTAGCAAAGTGATGTCTTTGCTTTTTAATATGCTGTCTAGGTTTGCCATAGCTTTCCTTCCAAGAAACAAATGTCTTCTGATTTAATGGCTGCAGTCACCATCCGCAGTGATTTTAGAGCCCAAAAAGAGAAAATCTGTCACTGCTTCTACTTTCTTCCCTTCTATTTGCCATGAAGTGATGGGACCAGATGCCATGATCTTCATTTTTTAAATGTTGAGTTTTAAGCCAGCTTTCACTGTCCTCTTTCACCCTCATCAAGAGGCTCTTTAGTTCCTCTTCACTTTCTGCCATTAGAGTGTTATCATCTGCATATCTGAGGTGGTTGATCTTTTTCCTGGCAATCTTGATTCCAGCTTATGAGTCATCCACCCCAGCATTTTGCATGATGTACTCTACATATAATTTAAATAAACAGGGTGACAATATACAGGCCTATCATACTCCTTTCCCAATTTTGAACCAGTCAGTTGTTCTGTGTAAGGTTCTAACTGTTGCTTCTTGACCCGCATACAGGTTTCTCAGGAGACAGGTAAGATGGTCTGGTATTCCCATCTCTTTAAGAATTTTCCACAGTTTGTTGTGATTTACACAGTGAAAGGCTTTTATGTAGTCAATGAAACAGAAGTAGAAATGTTTCTGGAATTTCCTTGCTTTCTCTATGATCCAATGTATGTTGGCAATTTGATCTCTGGTTCCTCTGCCTTTTCTAAACCCAGCTTGTACATCTGGAATTTCTCAATTCAAGTACTGCTGAAGCCTAGCTTGAAGGAAGAACTACCATATGATCAAGTAATTCCACTTCTGAGTATTTGTTTTTTAAAAATAATAATAATAATAATAATTTGAAAAGATATATGCACCCCCATGCCCACTGGAGCTTTATTTAAAATAGCCAAGATATGGAAGCAACCTAAGTGTGCACTGGTGGATGAACGGATAAAAAGATGTGGTGCACATATATACAATAGAATACCACTCAGTCATAAAACAGCATGGACTCTTACCATCTGGGGCTTCCCTGGTGGTTCAGACAGTAAAGAATCTGCCTGCAATGCAAGAGACCCAGGTTTGATCCCTGGATTGGGAAGATCCCCTGGGATCGGGAAGAGGGCATGGCAGCTTACTCTAGTATTCTTGCCTGGAGAATACCATGGGCAGAGGAGCCTGAGAGGTTAGAGTCCATAGGGTCCCAAAGAGTCAGACACGACTGAGCAACTAACATCCACTTGCCATCTGGGATATAGACAGGCCTTAAGGCATTAAGCTAAGTGACATAAGTAAGACAGAGAAAGACTAATACTGTATCATTTCACTTATATGTGCAATATAAGAATGAACGAAATGAATCAAAACAAAACAAATGAAAAACCAAGTTCACAGATACAAAGAACAGCCTGGTAGTTGCCAAAGGGGAGGAGGTAGGGGACAGGAGAAACGGAACGAGGGAGTCAAAAGGTACAAACTTCCAGCTATAAAATAAATAAATTATGAGGATGTAATATACAGCATGGTGGCTACAGTTAATAATACTGTGTGGCATACCTGAAAGTTGCTAAGAGAGTAAATCTTAGAAGTTCTCATCAGGAAAAAAATGATTGTTAACTATGTAAGGTGATGCACAATAACTTATCATTTTTGCACTGCATTCTAATATCAAATCATTATGTTGTATATGTGAAACTAATATAATGTTATACTTCAACTTTTAAAAAAACAGCCTATGAATAGAAAAGGAGGAGTGGAATGAAACTCACTAAAATGCTTCAAGTGACTGCATATAGGCAACAGAGTAATTAGCAATTCTTTCTTCTTTTAAATTTAATTTTATAAATCTTCTTTAATGAGTATGTGCTACTTTTTAAAGGGAAAAGTATATTATTTACATCTTATAAGAGAAAACACAACATAACCAAACATTCCTGCCCACTGACTCATGGCCAAAAACAAGTGGACCCAATAATGAGCTGCCTGCTGAAACAGGTGTCCGCAGTCGTGGCCCTGGCACACCTTGGGCTGAAGCTGTGGAACTGATCAGTAGCCCAAGGTTAGGACAAAAAACCCCAGGTCAGCAGGGAGGGGCTCCACTAGCCTCTTTCTCCCAACTCAGCACTGGCCAGTAGAGAGCAAGACTGGTCCTGACTCCCACAGTGGGCAGAGGCCTGGAACACCTGTCCCAGTCAGTGTCTATCTGCCTGCCTGTCTTGTGTGTCTCTCCTCTCTCTCTCACACACACATACCTCAGGCCCCTCTCAGCCCATGCGCATCTGGATAGGATGGTGCAAATAAGCCACCTAGGGCAGGTTCTGCAAAGTGTCCAGGGGCTGTGGCTCCCCAGGCTCACCCTCCTGATAAAGACTCTAACAACAGCAACAGAGCAGGTTTTCTGCTTTCCCACAGAGGAAATTCCTCTATGGAAACACATAATGCTCATTTTCCATTTTAACTAGTGGTAAAAGGGCAGCCTGGCCAAGGATATAAGACCCTGGCCCAGGCTAAACAAGAGGAGGCTTGAGGTATAGCGGCTGCTCTTCCCAAATGCATCAATTCCACTCAGGAAACAGAAACTTACAAACTTGAGCAATGGAAGGGCAGAATTAACAGAAAAAATGAACTACATCAAAAACAAAGACTCACAGTACAATGGAATAACATACATTCAATCTACTGAATTTATTAACAAGACACATTGGAGACGTTTCTACACTCTGTTTTCCATCTGTACGGCCTCTAAACACAAGCTTCGTCCACACCCAAGAAGAAATGGCACTAAAGGAAAAACTGACCAGGTCAGACTTCCTGAGAAATGATGAATATTGATCCACAAAACTATGTACCTAACAAGAGGCATGGAAAAAGAAGAAATACATATGGTGGAAACTAAAACTGTCTACCTAGAAAATTCAAAAGACTCAACTAAAAGTACTGCAACCAATTTCAGAGTAGGATGAGGTGGACGGCACACTATGTAAGACAATGGAAAGGAGAGTGGGGGACTTCCCTTGTGGTCCAGTGGCTGAGACTCTACAACTCCACTGCAGGAGGCTGGGTTCCATCCTTGGTCAGGGAACTAGATCCCACATGCCACAGCTAAGAGTTCACATGCTGCAACTAAAGATCTCGCATGCCACACAACAAAGACTGAAGATCTCATGTGCCGCAACTGAGATGCAATACAGCCAAATAAATAAATATTAAAGAGAGAGAGAGAGAGAGAGAGAGAGAGAGAGAAAGGAGTGTGGGCTCAGGACTGCTGGCTCTCCCACCTAGTAACCATGTGATCTTGGATGAGCAATTACCTCGGCTCCAAAGCCCAGTTTCTTTAACAATAAAACAGAAATATTAGGACTTACTGAGAAAATTATATGGGATAAGATGCTTAGAGCAATGTATGGCACACAGCAAATCCCCACAGATGTAAACTATTATGCACCAGCAATCACCAAACAAAATGAAATTAGAAATCCATTTGCAAAAAAGAATTAAGAAATTGTAAAATAGCCAAGAATAAATCTAACAAATAAAACGAAACAAAAAGAAAAAAAAATCCAAGACAGCCCCATATGAAAAAAACTCTACTGTATCCTTTACTAATGGACACAGGATTGCTGAGTAAGTGGAGAAGTACATCATGTTCCTGGAGAAGTCTCCAACTGTCAGTTCTCCCATCATCAGTCCATAAATTCAATACAGTCCCATCCAAACAAGATTTTTTACTTAATCAGTTGATTTGAAAATCCATATGGAAGAGAAAACTTATACAAGAAGAGCTAAGAAATATTTTTACAAGAACAATGAGAAACCAATCACTTAACTAGATATCAATGCTAGAATAGACAACTAGATCAATGAATCAGAATAAAGAATCCAGAGTCATACCCATATATTTGTAGGGAATCAGCAGATCCTAAATGTGGCATTTAAAGACAGTGGGTGAAGGATGAACTAATCAATAAATGGTAGAGAAACCACAGGACATGCATTTGGCAAAAATAAAATTAGAGCCCTAACTCACAGCAGACATCAATTCCAGATGGATTGAGGACATAAACATTTTTAAAAACTACACAAAAACCCATAAACATGTTAGAAGAAAATATAGGAAAATAGTTTTACAATCTCAAAGTAGTGAAGGCATTCATAAGACAAAACTCTGAAGCCACAGGGCAGAGATGACAGAACTAATCTCCAAATTACAAAAAACCGTACACAACAGCAGACACTGTAAACAACAGGCTGAAAGGAATTACCAAATATATGTAGTAGTCAAAAGATTAATACCCAGAAAATATAAAGATATTCTATAAACCACAGAGGGAAAAGGACAGATGAATGAGGACAAATTTTCAGTAAGTAATATATAGCAAAAAAATATACCTGCCAAAAAAATACATGAAGTAATGTTAACCTTCCTAGTAATCAAAGAATGCAAATCAGAAAACAATGAAAAATAGCTACAAATACCTATAGCATTTACCACACACCAGGTACTATATAATTAATTCATTTAACCCTCAAAACATTCTTACAGGGCCTTCCCTGGGGGTCCAGTGGTTAAGACTCCAGGCTTCCACTGCAGGGGGCATGGGTTCCCCGCTAGGGGAACAAAGATCCAGCATGCCATGCAGGGTGGCAAAAAAACCCAACAAACTCACATTCCTACATTTTTGGTGATATTTTTCTAGATATGATAATGGTATTATAATCACATTTTAAAACCATCACTATCTTTTAGACTATCCACTGAAATATTTACTTATATGCCTGACATTTACTACAGAATAATATTGGAGGGCAAAGTGTGTGAGCAATATTGATGAAGCAAAATTGGCCAAGAACTGATTAATTATTCTACTTTTGTATATTTTGAAATTTTCCATAAGAACAAAAAATTTAAGTCACTATGAAGTATGTACTACCATTATCATCCCCCTTTCATAGATGAAGAAATTAAGGAATAGAGAGGTTAAGTAACTCACCAAGTCACACAGCTATCAGGTGGGAAGACTTGAGATTTGACCTTAGCCAGTTGGGCTCCAGAGTCCAGTTCTTAATCACTATTCTATATTCACTACCAGAATTGGATATCATTTTTTACCCTCCAGAGAAACAACAAAAAAATTTTTAATGTGATATTATCCAGTACTGATAAGAGGAAATATATATATGTATATTGTTTGTTGGTATGTAATCTGATACAGTCCAAGCGGAGGGCAATTAGGCAGCATTCAAAAACTTTTAAATGTACTTACCCCTCAATACAGCAACTTTATTCCTAAGTACCTTCCTTAGAAAAATATCTTACTATATGCACAAATAGGCAAGTACCCAGATGCTTCCTGAGGCACTACTTGTAATAGCAAACCACTGGAAATAACCTAAGTGTTCATCAATAGCAGGATGGCTAAGTAAACAACAGTGCATCCGTATTTTTCTGAATTAGAATGCAGCAGTAAAAAGAATGCGTTCTGATAGCAAAGGACCTCTGAGCCACATGGGTCCCAGAAGAAGAATTCAAGTTACAGAATACATGCATATTGTGAGCCTAAAACTAAGCAAAACCATGTATTTGTGTGTGTATATACATACACATACACATTCATGAAATTACACGATGTCTGATGTTTGCTTCAACTTAAAAGATCTGGAGTGACATCTACAGACTTCCTACAAAAAGGAGAAGAATGAGGGGAAGGGCCACAGGAAAAACAATTGGAACATATTTATATATTACTTATATAAAAAATAACATAGAATATGAGAGACTAAAAGGAGGATGGTAATAAGAATCTTCATTTTGAAGTTGCCTGAAAGGACTGCATATTGCTGGTGCCTGAGTTCAATGTGATTCTGAACCCCACACAAACCACACAGTCCCATGGCTCCTTCTTAAACCTGGCTGACGCCCTTTGACAGGGACCATTCACCTGGAGGGCTTCTGAGTGATTAAGGCCTGAAACAGTTGCCTATGAGAATTCCAGTTTCCTCTCTGCTCTCATATAATAGTATATACCCCCTAAACTTCTGTTTCACAAGCACTTTCGCTGTAGAGAGGTTAACAACCAGTTTCTTCAAGCAGGAGGGCTACTGTACTCTGCTGGGAGCCTATTAGGGGTCAAAGCCATGGCTTACTCCACCACAGTGCCCTGTACTTACTAGGTACTCAATGACTAATGGTGCTAACGCTAGCTAAGCACAGAATTATTTCTAGCTTCAAAACAAATCCACTTTTTCCTCTTTCCTTTAGGCAGTCCATTTGTCACCATGGTAGTGGTCAGGCCCAAGGACTGGGTCACCAGGCTGCTAACGTCTTCTGGGCTTGGGTGGCCCACATGGTCTGGGGATTCCTGGGGTGACTGAGGCCAAACAAGCTCTGCTGTTTTTTCAGGTTTCCTGATGAACATAAGTAGCTGGCATTTGAGTAGGGGGATGAGATGGAAGGAAGACAAGAACCACTAAAACCAGCTGTGTCTCACAGAGAGGAAAACAGAGCTCAACTGGCACAGATAAACCAGACACCAACTCAACGGTTTCATTTTAAAATCTGATTCTTCCTAAACATGCCCACATTAACAAACCACAGAGGGACCCTGAAACTCAGACTTACTTCAGTGTAGGCAGGAACATTAAGTATTTACAACACAAAGAGAGAAGAGAGATGAAGACAGGTCAAAGAGGACTCTGTGGTGTGACCTATGATCATGAGGTCCTATGTCCTTGACCCATGGTCACATTTAAGCCCAGCAATGGGGTTCCCTAGAGGTTGATTGGCCTGGTACTTATTTTTATTCTCAACATCACATAAGCCCCAATGTGGGGTATTTTCATGTGGCAAGCATCAAAGTATAATCAAGACCTTCTAGAAAGAGGCTCTCTCTGAGGAATCAAAGGGCAAGAGAGCCCACCCACACTACCCATTGCCTGACTGCGTGGCATTCCTCATCCCCTGGCCTCATAACTCTGACAGAGCTTAAAATGAAAGAGGACTCCAACGAGAGGCCCACTGTGACATCAAGTAAGCTGAAAAAAAGGGAGACAGAGGGCATGAGTGTTGACTTATGGATTCACTACTACCATCTGCATCCTTGGACCACTTCTCTTCCATCAAAACAGGGGGAGGAGAAGCAGAGATGAAGCTCTATACTCCTCCACCTAGCCTGATTGCTGTGGCATTTTCCACCATTACCCCGAAGGCCACTGGTGATGGAGGAGTGGTCAAGGAGTGGGAAGGGAATTTTCCTTCTATCATGGAGGTTGACAGACCAGTAGGGCCTGCTATGCATCATAAATTATACACAACAGGGCTATAGAAATGGGATCCATGAAAAGAAGAAAGGAGAGGACTATGTCTATGTACACAGGAGGAAAAACTGATTCCTCAAGAAAGAAAGTCTCTATTGTAGAGGAGGGCCACCAGTAAATCCCAGTGTGCAGATTTAACCAATAACTCTCATGTCAGCTCCTTCCCTGTGATGAGACACCAAGGGCCCCAGAGTCCTCATGCCGTCACAGACTGAGGCTTACTGTACAGGGGGAAGTGGGAAAATTACACGGCTAGAGATAGGAGAAAAGTAAGAATCCTGAGGTCCTTCTCTGCAAATCTTTCATTACAGGTAAGGTAAAATCCCGAGGGACTTCCTTATTTCCAGATTAGTGGGCAGCACCAGGAATCCTGACCTTGAACTTTGTTCCTCCCCAAGATTTCCTGCCCTCTAGACAATGGCACTGAGGAGGAGAGAGGCGGGAGTCTGTGTATTCCATCCTGTTCTGCTGAAGCCCTGGAGTCTAATTCCGGCCGCCTGCCAGTCGTTTTCCTCTGTAGGCAGCCCAGTCAGGTCTGTGCCATCCCAGGACTTGGCTCCCGTCTCTCTCTGCCCTACTGGAAGGGTCCTGGGCCACTGCACATTTGTCCAACCTCATGTGTCTGCAGTCCAGTTTTTTCCCCCCCATGAACACGTGAGAAAAGTGGCAGATTTTTCTAAGGACACCATTAACAGCTTACAGAGGGAGGGAGGAATGTCTAATCAGCAGAGCAGTAAAGAAGTGAAAAAGAGGAGGTGAAAGCCAATAATGCCACAGTTCCCTCCAGACTGACAGTGAGAGCTGGCGGCCAAGGCGCTGAGCTGCTACCATCTATATACATACTAGTGCCATCACCTAGACATTTGGGACGGGGTGTCAAGGAGTAATTTGCCCTTTATGAAAACAGTAGGCACTGACGCTGACTGCTCTGACTGCCCTATACGCTCCTTCCACACAGCTGATTCTGAGACTTCCCATGTTCTTACATAATCTCTCTCCCTGGCCAGTTAACCGGTCAAGGGGTGGGCAGCTGACCCAACCAGGGTCAATGAGATTTCTGGATGCCAGTCCCTCTCCATGACTTAATCCGTGAGCTGCCAATCTCAGGAACTCTTGGCAGCCTCTGGAATAAGCTGGTCAACTGGGAAAAAGAACTGAGATCCAAGCAGAAACAGAGATGAGCACCCTAGAAGCACAAGCCCTGGCAGTGCTGTGGTCTCTGGGTCCGTGTACTCGGTCCGTGTACTCTTGAGTCCTGCTGGACTTGTGCTCCTCCTTCAGCTTGATTGCTCAGGTTCGCCCTTGGATTTATGAGCCAAACATTCCCAGTTTTATCCAAGTTAATGTGAATTTGGTTTCTGTCACTTACAACCAATTTGTCCTGACTGCTACAGAACTTCAATTCAGTAGCCACTGGGCTTCTCACCCACCTGAATGTTCTCACTGACAAATAAGCAAAGGGCTTTGCCAGGCACCTGTTGGACACCTTGAGGCCTAGCTAAGAAGAAACGCCTCATCCATGAAATCAATAGCTGGTGGGGCGGCTATGAGAGCAGATGACCAAGGCAGCATGGTCTGGCCTTGAACTTCAGAAAGGGGATGATATGTTCTCCTACATTTAGGCCCAAAGAGAGTGCCAGGGAAAAAAATCTACTCTCCATGGAGAGGTGGGTGGGGAGACTGTCTGCACAACAGCAGATAACAAGGATACTGCTTGAAGCAGGGGGTTACAGTTTCTAAGGAAGAAAGCCCTATATTCAGAGACTGGACCTCTGGGATTTCTTTTTACAAACTGATGAGAGTAAAAATTCTGTTGGAAACCACAAGGCTCACTCTGCAAGGACAAGAGTCTGGGCCACTCTCAGACCCTTCCATTTTCAACAACTATGGAGCAAGGCATCTGAGAAATAAGCAATCTAATGATACTTTCCAGGCATTTATCTGACTTGAATAAAGACACACAAAATGACTGAAATAGTGATGAAAATACAGGAGTCAATTTTACTATTTTCTTTGTGTATGTTTGAAATTTTAAAAGTTAAAAAAAACACACACCCATAATTAAAACTTTGAAACCACCAGCAATTCCTTTGTTACAACTTCTTTTAATCTCTTTCCCATCTTGACCCAGGACCAATAGTCCCAAAACCAAGGGAAAAATAAATCTGACCCTAAGAGCAATCTCATATATTCCACTGTTAAATCCCTCTGAGTGACAAATTCCAAAAAATGAAGAAGGAACCAAGCAGAAAACTCACACATGTAAAATTAAACACACACATACCTAAGTACTCCTCCTAAAACTCTTTTTTTCTTTTGGCCATGCCACGCAGCATGTGGGATCTTAGTTCCCTAACCAGGAATTGAACCCATGTCCCCTGCAGTGGAAGCTCAGAGTCCTAACCACTGGGCAACCAGGGAATTCCCTTCTCTCACTCTCACTCTTTTTAATGAAGCTAGCCCTCGGTTTAGAAATTTCAGTCAGAAATTACATATCAGGAAACCAAGGCCCATTCATGGTCAACCACGTCTGGAACATAAAACAATAAATGACATCATATGTTGTATAAAAATGTTATAAACATCACTAAATATTGCAAGAATAGACACATGTGTGCATGTTTATGTGTATCTACATCTATCTATTTAACTTTCTTTCTATACTGGTATTAGTCATTCAGTCATGTCCCACTTTCTGCAACCCCATGGACTGTGGCCCACCAGGCTCCCCTGTCCATGAGATATCTCCAGGCAGACATACTGGAGTGGGCTGCCATTTCCTTCTCCACTCTCTACATACACCTATAAGAAATTTGAAGCAAAACACAAGCATTTGAGCTTTGGGTTCCTCCAAAGACCATCTCCTTACAGGTAGTTATTGTATGGAGCCAGACACAGTGAGCAGCCCCTCATTCCTGCTCCTCTCCCAGCTACTTCACACCTACCCAAGACCCCCACATTCCACCCAGCCCTGGCTCTCCATAAACCTCACCTCCATGCTCCTGCTCAGGACTTTGTCAACAGCCTCATCTCCCCACTGCCAGCCTCAAGGCACCAAATTCTACTTCCTAAGGCCCCATGCTAGGCAAATAACTTGGCATATTTGTTTTCTGGGAAAAGTCAACCCCTCAATGTTTCATTTCACCTCTTCGGAACACTGGAATAAAGGCCAAACACATCATGAGCCACAGGGAAGCACTGGGGCCAGGGCAGTACCTGACTCAACGCCATGCCCACCATCAGCGCCACCAGAACTTCCCTTAAAGTACCAAGGTGTAGGGTATGGTACCTCCCTACTTAAGCCACATGTAACCTCTGTGTACACGTGTGCATACACATCTGTAAATCACCAAATTGCACACTTTGATGTAGAAGTCCTACGCCCCCCCCCACCCCAGACCAGACCAGACCAGATCACCGTATCCTTCCAACTTGGGCTCCTTTGGGAGAAGAAATCTGAGGGCAGCGGTTGTGCGACCTGGACACTCCACTATAAGCCATACCAGCCAAGCCAGATACCCAGAAAGCACGTGGCAGCCCAGGTCACTGATTCCTTTCCTGCCCAGTCACCACACCTCACCCCTACCCAAGCAACACGAGGAAGAACACTGAGGAGATTAGTGGGTCTATCCTTCACCCCCTGCCCCGACCATTCCTAGCCCAGGGCCAGTGGGTGGCTGCTGGCCATTCAACCCTCAGTTGCCGACTATCCGAGGCGGAAAGCTATGCTGTGGCTCGACTCCCAGGTGCTGGTATTTGGCTCCTGGGAGGAAAGAGAACATGGGCCCAGTCACAGCCTTGGGAAGAGGTGCCTGCCCAGCTGGGTTGCCTTGGCCTTGCCAACAGAGGTAGACACACACGTAGACAGACAGACAGACACACACACACACAGCCTGTGTTTGCTCCTTTTGGTAAGGAGGCACCCAAGATGCTGCACACATACACAGCTGCACCCGCTGTTTGGTGTTTCTACTCCTGACGAGAATGGTCCACGGGCACAGGCACACCCTATACATACAAATACCCCTGTGTGCCCACTGCGCCCCACTGCGCCTCAGTCTTCCTGGGTACTTGTGATTTTCAGTCGGCCCAGGTGTTAAGCCCCTTCCATTCTCTTCCCCCTTGGGCCTGTCCCTCCCTCTGCCCTCCCACGGTAAGTGCTTTCAGGCCACACAATGAGTGGGAGGAGGAGAAACACTTCTATTGAGGAAGGCGTTTTGTTGTTTCATCCCTAAGGGGGGGCTGGGGTAGGAGAGGAGGGGGACCCACAAAATTTCTAATAAGCAGTTTCTCTCCTCAAAGCTAAAATGATTTTCTTTAATTGCTTGGTGGGAACAGTTTATTGTGGGGGTCTCTGCCCTCCTCCCCCCCAGCCTAATTGACTTACTGAAGTTTAACAGGGGCTTTCACCTGGAGAGACTGCAATTACTACCCCCACCCCACATTCGTACCTGGGCTCTCCCCACAGGGGGCCTTTGTTCCCCCTAAATACAGCAGTGACACAAATGTCCTCAGCAGCAGGGGAACGCAGGGAAGTGGTAATTTTCAGCCCAACGCAATTAGCTGAGGGCTTTTCAGCCTTCCCCTTGAATGGTGGGGAAACTTTCGGCATGTGGGAACGGTGAGCTGGGGCTGCTCTGTGCAAGTTAAACAAAAGAGGTCTCTGAATTGGGCCCCGCAGTGAGCCAGACCAGGGCTGTGGGGGCAGCTGGGACTGGGGCCTGGACAAGGGACCCACATCATCAACCACCCTATCTGTGTCTTCCAGTCAGGGCCAGTGGCCCCAAATAGCTTTCTGGGAGGCAGAGGCATGCAAGACTGGCACCAGAGCTCTGCATTTATGAAGCAAAGAAGAAGGAAAAACGGTGGTGGATTGAGCTGGGGAAGGACAAGAAGGGCCAGAGGGCTGCAGTGCTGTGTCTGTCCGGCTCTCTCAGAGGGCCCAGGGCTGGAGTTCACATTACATTTTGGGTCTTCACGGGCACCTCAGCTTTAGGGAGAGACTCTTCCAGGAGATAGAAGACCGAGGACTTCTCTAATACTCAGGTCCACTATTGCCACCACAGTGGCCCTTACCTAAGCCCAGCTAAGCAGAGGAAAGCGAGTCCTCCGCTTGGGGGTGGCTGAGGCTAGGGAGGCACAGGGTGAAAGCAGAAGCTCAGTGCCAAGGTATCCGAAGGCCAGAGTGTGGGCTCTAGCAATGGAAGTAACCACCCAGGCCTGCCAGCCTCTCACAACCTGCCTTAAGACAGCCCTGACCCCAGACCCAGGAGAGAGAGAAGCAGTCCTTCTTGAAAGAGCGAAAAAATGAAAACTAGAAACAGAAGGTCTGGGTGACAAATGAGCTGCGATCCACGCAGGCAGGAGCACAGGCCAGGGCAGGCACCACTGTGGGCCCAGGGCAAGGCTGGAGCCGGGCCGAGCAGGCCCGCATTCAGGACCAGATCAGTTGCTTACAAGCTGTTTGACCCGGCAAGCCTGTACCTTCCAGAGGCCTCACATTTCTTGTCTGTAAAATGGGTAACAGTTGTACTACAGTGTTTAACTTTTTACAAAAGCAACACAAAACGTTTGTGAGTCAGCATCTCTAATAGATGTATTAAACAGGAACCAGAGAAGCTGTTCTGGTGGAACAGAGGTGAGGGGTAGGGGCTGAGCCTCACCCACGTGGCCTCCAACCGTCCTGCCTTTGACACAGACCTCAAAGCCCTGCCTGGAAATCCCAGAACCAGATACTCTGCAGGCCCACTGCACTAGGAACCCTCAACTAGTAACAAACACTGTGACCCAGTAGAGCTTGGACTGACGAGCGCCGCAGAACACAGGCTACTGCTCTCTGTGGCCCTGCCTCCCAGCTCCCTCCAGTCACACCCAAAGAAGCAGGACTGTGGCCCATGGGGATTTGTCATCAAAGACCTCACCTCACAGTCTGCAAGAACCCAGACAAACTACATTCAGCGGCTATCAAGTCTGGGGCACTTGGAGCAGTTCGGCATGTGGCTTATAGGCAGCAGTCAGGTCAAACTTTTTACCTACTGATCCAACGTTGAGACCTAGCCATAAAAACTACTATCATGTGAAATGCCACCCCCACCGTGCTCCCTTACTGACCGTGCTCCCTTACTGACTCTTAGGGACTAGAGCTAGCTCCTGCCTCACCCCCGCCTCCAGCATTGCCAAAAGAGGTTCCAAGTGATTCTCTACAAAGGAGTCTCCAAAGCAAAGCATGGCTAGTCCAAACACCTACGGTTCAGAGACATGAAAGCAGACCCCTCTCCTCACACCCTGCCACCCCTGGAACAGCCTCCCCCTTCTGGGAGAAGCCCATCTCAACAGCCTGTAGGGGACAAGCAGGCCTCTTCTGCAGAACAACTGGCTCAGCTCCAGTCACATTGGGCCGGGATTCTGCATCCCCCTCTCCTCTGCATCAGCCTGGTGTCCCACCTGCACAGCCACCATCCCCACTTTGGGTGGATGCTCCTGCCCTGAGACTGACCAGCACTCTCATGGAACAAGGCCTTGCATGGGCAATTCCTAAGCTGGAGGCAGGCGGAGATAGGGGCCTCATTCTTTGAACAATTACCTGAAGGCTATCCAAGCCAGCCCTGTGCTAGGAATTAGGATGTTCAAGAAAACCAAAAAGCCAAAACTTAAGGTCTAGTCAGAGAGTTAAGTCTTCAGTTCGTTGTTTTATTTAAATTGGAAGCAATTCAAGACAATCAACAAATTCTAATCCCAAATGAGAGCAAGATCCTTGTGGGCCAGGAAGCAGACAGGGTAGCAGAATAAAGGCCACGAGCTCCAGAGTCAGAAGCTGGGACTCAAACCCGGGTTTGAGTTAATTACTGGGTGTGACTCTGAGCATGTTAATAACCTCTCTTAGGCTTCAGTTTCCTTGCCTGATGATGGTGACAGTACCAGTCTGGAAGGATTAAGTGAGCTATAAAGTGTTTGATATAGTGCTTGGCATTTCAGCTGGCAATCATGCCAGTCATCCTCATTCTCATCATTATTGCTATCATCGGCTAGGCATTAGAGAGGCACTGGGGACTCCTGATCCAGAAATGGCCTAATGAAAGGAATCGATATCGTTTCCATCCAGAAACACTAGAGGCTGGGTAAGAAGAGAGACTTCCGGATCCCCGTCCCTGTCCCTGTCCCTGTCCTGCTGACTACCCCAGAAAGCTACTGTCAGTGCTGATGACAGACAGGACAAATTTAACCTGGCCAGGGCAGCAGGAGACCTTGAGCCAACCAGGGGCCTTAAAGGGATGGATTGGAATTTGTGCACCCTCAAACTGACCACAGCCCCCTTAGCCTCTCCCTCGCTCCCCCTCACTCTCTACCACCAGCCTCCTGGCTGGAATGCAGGGGCCCCTGTGCCAGAAGGCCCAGGCCAGGCAGGAGGCCGGGAGGCACAGGTGGTTCTCAGAGGAGATCCCTGAGCTACAGAAAGCATTTCCCCCACAGGCCCAACAAAGCTGGGGCTTGTTGTTGGTCAAGGCGCCTTTGCTTGTCTGGGCTGCAGCCCAGACAGTGAGGAGGCCGGGGCAGGCCAGGGAACGCAGGGCTGCAGGGTGTGTGTGTGGCAGTGGTTGTTGGGGGAGCAGGTCAGCCAGTCGTTTTGGCACCAGCTGCCTCCTTCCCTGGGTTTCTCACTTTGTTCAGCATAGCAACCCAAAGGAGGCTAGGGAAAGCACTTTTCACTACCCAGCAAATAAAGACACAGGAAGGAGAAGGATGAAAGGTTTGGGGGTTTTTTAATTTGGTTTGGGGGTATTTACGTGGTTTTAAAAAATAATAGAAAGAAGCTGTTTCTGCAATCCAGTTAATTTCAAACCCAGGATTCAGATCATGAGTAGCCAACAGTGATCCCACCGCACCTAATTCATACTATCCCTCTTCTGAGACTTGAAGTCCCAGTGGAGTGAGAGGTGGTCCCAAGAGGCTAGGAGGGATGTTTTCTACCTCCTGGTTGGGCACGGTTGGGGTTGGGGCACAAGCATGGCTTCAGTCAACCCCACTACAAGACTCAGGGACTTTCAGCTCCCCAGGTCCACAAACACCCATGCAGTCCTGTTAATCAAGGGTATTCGTGGCTTTCCAAGTGGAGGTGTGATACCAGCGACTGCAGAGCCCACTTATTCCTAAGAATCATGTCCTCCTTGCCCCAAACCTGGGCAATGGACACAGGAGATTTTAAGATTCCAATGGGGACCTGAACTTATCTGCTTCCTTCATTATTTCCAGGGAAGGAGCCCTCACTCACAGGTCATTCTGCCTCTGCTGGCTCCCTTCCACCTGGCCCCAGAGCCCTGACTCCCGGCCTTCCTTGGTCCTATGGCCTAGAAGGGAGGGACTGTTCTCACTGGGCCTTTGACAAAGGAGAGTTTTTCACACAGGAGATTGAGGAGACACTGGGCCTGGGAATCCCCTCCCCAAGCCACTGCCTGCTATCCCATCCAATTCCTAAAGTTTAGCTCGACCCACTCACACCACATCCCCAACTCTTGCTTTGGAACAGATTTCTTTCTGTTGGCATATTTTTTTCATGCATTTTTGAAATCACAAACTATAAAAACTATGGGTTCTTCTCCTTGGAAAAACATTAGGATACTAAAAGCTCATTTGATTTGAAGTTTCCTGTTTCCCACTAGGCTACTTGGGATGGGACAAAAACCTTTCAGACGAATGCAAAGACATGACACAGATTTGTAAACACACTTGACAGAGGTTGGGTTCCGAATTTACTGGCTGGATGACCCACCTCACTTCAGACTTTCATTGCTACAAGGAACCTGTGCCACGTATGGGGTACTATTGGCTGCTGCTGACTTGAGGTATTCTCAAGTCAAAGGTTTCGAGAGAATCCATTTCCCCTCCCCTTCCTTGCTCCTTCTGTGGAACAGCCAAGGAGTCTAGACCCTTTTGATGAGGCTGGTTGGAACCCTTGGGTCAGCTGCTACCAGTACAGTCCTGGGCCTCTCCTACCTCAACAGCTGCTGCCTCTTCTGCGCTCAAGTCATGTTCTCCCACGTGACCACAGCACCCCCTGTGACTTGCTTGAGAAGCACACATATTCTTCCAGAAAACAGCATTTCCTTGCACTCCACCATCAACAGAAGGAAAATTCACAGAGAAGGAGAGTCCCAAGAAAAAGACTGGGCAAAAGATAACCTGAACAAAAAATAAAAACTTCAGGAAACACAGTGATTGCCAGAAACTCAATAACTAGGTCCAGAGCTCCTCCTCGATGCTCTAGGGAAGAAAAAATGATGAAACCCAGTGGCTTGAAGAATCCACATAGGATTTCCCTGGTGGTACAGTGGATAAGAATCCACTTGCCAATGCAGGGAACATAGGTTCGATCCCTGGTCCAAGAAGATCCCACATGCCATGTAGCGACTAAGCCCACATGCCTCTAACTACTGAGCGCACGCTCTGCAACAAGAGAAGCCACCACACCGCAACTAGAGTAGCCCACACTCATCACAACTAGCGGAAGCCTGAGTACCAATGAAGACCCAGAGCAGACAAAAATAAAGTTTTAAAACCAGAATCCACACAAATATACACTCGCTTATGTTGAGCTGTCTTCTTGAGGTGACTCTGACCCAGGAGAAGCAGTGACATCAATACAAAGTAATGCAGGTTAAGGCAGACGGTTCCCCGTGGGATCAGCTCAGGTGGTTTGTGCTTGTGGGTGGGGGCACCCAGAGACCAAGGAACCCGCCTGACACCCTGACACACACTTTACAGATGCACAGGCTCAGAGACAGGTGGCAGAGGTGTACACACAGCGCCGCAAAGAGAAGGGTACCAGACCTGTGCCCCAAAATTAAAAACCTAGCACTGGCTATCTATTTCAGATCATTTTCATTAACGGCTAATTGATTTCTCTGATCATCTCCTCTCCTTTTCTTTGGAAAAGTGGAAAGTACATAGAAGGAAACTTTTCCCTTTTTTGTAGGGAGGAATGGGGTAAAAGGGAGGAGAGAGAAGACAGAAATAAGCTGCCTCCTACAGGTGCTCAGTGAACTCATAAATTATCCAGTCACCTGGAGAAAGGGATCAGGTCTACCCACCACAGGAAGACATCCTGTGTATTTAAAGTCCCAGGAACCTCAGGGAGGTTGGGCTTAGGCAGAGACCTGTGGATTAAAAAGAAAAGATGGTTTGAGTGGGAAAAAGCAAAAACTCTAGTCCTTTGATGAAGTGACAAGCAGCAATGATTCTAAATGAGATTTTTGTACTCCTGCTCTTAGGACCCCAGCCATTGTGAAAAACTCTCCCATGACCAATAGTATCTTTTCTCAGCTTCCCGAAGAATACCAGATAATCTGATTGACTACCCAGAACCTAGACAAGATATGTCTTTAATAAGCACCCTAGACCAGAGTTTTCTTGGGGACTGATCATACTTTGGACATGAGCCCTGGGGAAGCAGCAGTAGGAAAAGGAGTCGAACTTTAAAGCCAAGCTGATCTGACTGACTTAGATAATCCTCTATGGACCAGGGAGGACCTGCCTAGACAGAAGTTACTGTGCATTGAACCAGGCCCAGTTAAAGGCCAGCATAGCCCAATCCACTGCTCCCCTGGCCCCAGAGGGGAAGGGTCTATGCTTTCTAGGGAATAGCAGTTATGTTAAACTATTGCACTGCATCTGCATTCGGCCATTTTGTAATTTAATACAAAAGTTAAGATGATCAAATATCAGGTCTCCCAGGACAGCAGGGTTTCTGATCAACATTTTTCTTGTCATTCCAAATTCTTCAGTCTTAGTTCCAGAACTGAGGTCCCCACCCCAACCAGGGCTTATATTGTCAAGGAATGAGGGAGGACTCTGAGCAACCTTCACTGGTCCATCTCTCCCTCCACCTTGCTCCAAACTCTGTTTGAAATTCCAGGCACTCTACAAAGTTATTAAGAGCAATTCTTGCCTCTTCCTCCAACCTAAATACAATTATACTTTTTAAAGGGGAAAAAACAGCCCAGGGAATCCCCAAAGAGGCCTGGTACAACTCTTCCCTTTATAATGAACCTTAATAATGAAATGCCCAGTGCTCCACTTAGTAAGAAATGCTCATTTTCTCCAACTGAACACCCCCTATAGATATATCTAATTTGTTTCCACACTTCCATCTCTCTCCTCTATCGAGTTTGCATTTAAAGGTTATGATCTGTTGGTGCCTCCCAGCCAGGCCCTGGCAGGACAACCTGGGGGGAGTGACTGTGTTTTCTGTAACCGTGGAACCCCAGTCCGACCATCCCTGACACCCCTTCTCTTTATCATCACATTCATACACATAATCTGTCTCCTTCAGTCTCTTTATGAGCTGTCCTCAAAGTAGAAGAGAAGCGAAGGGAGGAACAGCATTTGGGTAAGTTAAGGGAAAAGAAGAGTTAAAGGAAAAGAGAGGGGGTGCGTATTGCCGTGTGTCTGTTTCTCAATGAAAGAAATGTTTTGCCACGGAGTAACCCAAAGCTCCTTAGCGATGGGCCCCGTTGGGACTCAGGCCCCTCAAAGGCCTTGGAGCTCCAGCTTCTTTCCCCTCATCAGGCCTGGCGTGTGACTGGCACCAATCCTCGAGACAGTTCAATGGGTTGCCAACAGTAGCACAGAGGAGTCCCTGTGCTCGGGAACCTTGGCAGGATGCCCCTCCGGGGCCACCTCATCTCAGTAGCCAGCCCACATCTCTGCCTTCTGATCATATGGAAAGTGAGCACACTGTCCCTTTCTAAAAACCTGATTCCTAAGATGAAGGCCACACCCTCAGGGCCATACCAGATGCTAGGACCACGGCCTGGCCATGGGTGCGGGGTGGACAGGTCCTCCCCCACCAGCTCCCTGACTCAAAGGTACCTCAAGGTTTCCCTCTCCCCAGAAGTACCGCAGGCCACAACCAGGCTGAGCTCCCAGAGTCTCCTTTCTTTATGCATAGGCATCCAGCCAAGTGAGGAGCCCAGAATGGGTAAAGACCCTCTCTCCCGGCTCCCGGCACTTGGTTATACTCAGCGAGGCAAATGGTAAAGACCAAAGACATCCTAGTGGACCACCCCTAGGGGGTCTACCTGTGATGGGGCCCCAGGTCCTCTCACTGGAGAAAATGCCTCCATTCTGTCCTTGGTTTCTAGGGACTCTCCCCTTAACCGCTGAAGATGAGCATCTAGGATCTGTTGATGCTCCCCCAGACACTTTGCCTCTTTTCTGCCCAGTCCTCTTCGCCCCCGACCCTTCCCAATTGCTGGGTCATCTGTAGCAGCCTAGTGCTCTCTGAGCACCCCTCTGCTTGCCTCCACCTCCTCTGACCCCTGAAGACATGGCCCTGCCCTGTCTCCCTGAGACTCACAATCTGTGCTTCTGCCAGGCTCAGTCACAAGGGGGGTATAACTCACTTCAAGCTGGCAGCCTTACGTGGTAGAACTAACCACCCACCTCGGGGGGAGGGGGGAGGGCAAGCAAGCGTGTGCCTGAGCATCCCGAGGTACTCTTGTTTTCCAGGCACCCCACGGTGGTCTGTGACAGACGCATGGACGGGGGAATCCTCTGCCAGCCAGAGCTGGCATCTCACCCTACCTCCCAAATCTGCCACTAGCCTCCGGGGCCCAAGACCCTCCAAGAAGAGGAGGCCCTGCAAGACAAAGACCCAAGCCCCCCCTCCAGCCTGGCCTCCCAGCCCAACACAGGCCCGCATTAAAATCAACACTCCGTGAACACACAAAACTGACAGGGCAGAGGGGGAGCACACATCGGATACAAAGATCGGGCTCTCGGGAGACGCGGCCTGTTGGTCTCCCATGTTAGCTCCAAGTGACTAAGCGCAGGGTGGGAAAGAACGCATTGCCGCAGCCTGAGCGCCCGCCTGGGCTCCAGGTTCGGTGGCCTTTTCACAGGGAAGATGCCTCCGCCTAGAAAAAAAAATGCAAGCATTGTGTGGGGACCATTAATGCGCGCGGCTCTGCACATTCCTTCGAGAAGCAGGAGTGCACCAGTCCCTAAGCCCCGGCCCTGCGCCCCCTCAACTGCACAGGCTTGGAACGCGCTGCACATGCCACCTGGTTCTTCCCCCAGGCCCCCAGCCCTGTGAGCGGTGGGAAGGGGCCCACCAAACACCCTGGCTTCTTTGTGCCCCAGAAAGAGGGGACTAATTACTCGCCTACACTCCGGAGCACCCAGGGAGAAAACAGAGGCCAGTGGGGTGGAGACGGTGGGAAACGGGGATGCGGGGGGGGGGGGGGGGGGGGGGGGGGGGGGCCGCTTGAAGACGAGAGAGAGAAAGCCACAGGATACATTTCAAAGTTTCTCTAGCAATTTGGGGGTGGGGGAAAGAAAGCCCAGTCCTGATGTGAAATCATACAGAGGTCAGGGCTGGGTCTCCCACCCTTGTGAGAAAGTGGTGAATCGGAGACGGTTTATCAAACGATCATTTTTTTCTTTTGAAACTGGGAGGCAGCAGCTTGGACAATTCTGCAGATGTGCTTGATGAGTTAGGGACAAAAATGGCCCTTCTCTACCCCCCTCCTCCCCTCCTTCTATAAGGGCTCCCCTCGGGGGTTGCTTCTCCCTCCACTGACTCCCGGGCCCTCCCCTCCCTTCTTCAGTGGTCAGCTGAGACCCCCACCCACTGCTTGCTTTTGTACTCTTGGCCTTTGGACACACTGACAGGGGCCTTTATGAGACCCCAATCAAGACCCCCATGTCACAGGTACCTAGTAGAGACACCAGACCTTTTCAAACAAGGGACAACAAGGAAAATCGGCTGGCCCATTGTCTCTCCTCTGTGCTAAGTGAGATGAAAGAGGCCCGCTGCCCCCTCCCCACAGCCCGCCTGCCAATCACCTCTAGTTATTAAGGTCACAATGTGTAAATTCTTTTGACCTGCACCTAATCAAAGATTCACCGGCCCTTTCAAACCCGACTGGGGAGGAGGGGAGAGATTCCCTCCCATAAACCCAGCAAACTCTCCCTCAATAAAATTTCTCTCTCTGATTCCTACTCTGCTTCCCATCTCCACCCCCTCGCTTCTCCTCACTCCGCCCTCTTCACCACTAGCTTCAAACACAACTGACAAGCCCCTGGAATTACTACCCTCAAAAACCCAAGGAGGATTTGAAAGCTTCTATTTAATTCTCTTTAAAGAAAAAGTTTTTGGACAGGCGTAGCTGCCCAAGCAAGACCAGAGTCTGGGCAGTCCCCATGGCTCTAATGCCAAATCTCTCCAAATGGCCAAGTGGTCGATTGGCTTTCTTCTTTCTCCATATCAGCCTCTCTTGCTTTGCCCAGAATACTACTACACATGGAGAAAAAAACTGGGATGAAAGATACTCTCTCACAATGTCACTCAGCATCACCAGCTCAGTTGCTGACCCTCCCAAAACTTAGCTTACACTGAGAAGTTTTGTGAAATGAGGTAAAAAATACTACAATGCCCAAAGTAGGCAACCCTTGAGGAGAAAACATAACCATAGGGTACAACAATAGAGAAGAGAACAGGAACCAGAGGAAAGAACTTGAGAGAAAGCAAAACTCAGGACTTTTTGTGGGACGAAAATTATAAAAGGTTTAAATCAAGCAAGGAGAATAAAATGCTTGCAAACCTCCATCAATCAAGTTATGCCTTCTCCTCTTCTCTCTCTTCTCTGTCACTTAGAACAGGGAGGCGGCATCACAAGCAAGATATGGAGCATTTACAGAAGTTGCCCCCAAACCTTCCAGTGCCTACCATCTACTCTTGGGGATGCCTTGCCCCTCTCCTCCTCCCTCTGCTCCTACTTTTCCACCTGCCTCTGTGAGCAAACCTTTTGCTTCTTGGTTTCCTCCTGCCCAGCTGTCTTTACTTCTCTCTGAGCTCCCCTTTTGGTGCTAATCTCTCCTGTTATTTCAACTGCTGTCTCCATGCTGAAGCCTCCCACATCTTAACCCTGTGTCTGAGTTCCAGGCCACCACTCTGGCTGTCTCTGGCCAAGGCGACTGACTATCCCTTCACTGCCTCAAATGGAACCCCATCTTCTCAAAGCCCTGGCCCCCTCCTGCCATCAGGTCCTCCTGCAGGTCTTTCCCCCACAAGCAGTCATGACCACCTACAGAGTTTTTCCTGTTTCTCTTGAATCCAACGGTGTCTTCCCAGTGTCCTCAGGAAACCAGCCCCTCACTGCTCACAAAGTGCACTCCCGGAAAGTACTCAAACAGCCTCAGTCTCCCCCACTCCAGAGTATCCTATACACTGTTGTTGTTTAGTTGCTAAGTCCCGACTCACTCTTTGCGACCCCATGGACTGTATAGCCCACCAGGTTCCTCTGTCCATGGGACTTCCCAGGCAAGAATACTGGAGTGGGTTGCCATTTCCTCTTCCAGGAGATCTTCCCGACCCAGGGATCGAACCCATGTCTTCTGCACTGGCAGGTGGATTCAATACCACTGAGCCAGCTGGGAAGCCCCATCCTATATATACTGTACCACCACGTTAATCATTTAACTGCTTCAATCTGGCCAAAAATCTTTCATGGCTCCCTGTTATCCTCAGGTTAAAGTTAAACCCTGCTCTTCAAAGCCTCCAAAACCAGGCCCCAAAGCTCCCCTCCAGCCATACTACTCACTACTCCTTTACACAAATCCTGCACCCTAGCCAGCCAAACTTGTCTGCTCTGAACCACTCAAACCTACAATGACATTCCCCATCCCTGAGTATGTCATTCCTCATACCACTCCCCTGGCCTCAAGTTCCCTTCTGCCATTTAATAGAGCCATTGGTTAAGTCCCACTTCAAACTCCAAGTCACCCAGGAAGTTCTCCTGATTTAACAAAAAAGCTCCTGCTTTCCTCTGATTTCCTATCAATAACCTTGACAGTTGATGGCACTCACACTGTATATATTCTGGAATAAGCTGCAGAGTACATGCATTGTTTTCCCAACTGGAATATAAATCCCTGGATAGTAAAAACTGTCTCTTGTGCTTCATGTTCCTCATGTATCCTTGCACATGGCAGTATTCTTGATACATCTACAAGGTAGACACTAAGTGATATGTGCATTACATAGAGAAACAGTTCCAAGTTTACACTTTTTAAAAAATTAATTTATTTTAAATGGAGGCTAATTACTTTACAATATTGTGGTGGTTTTTGCCATACATCAACATGAATCAGTCATGGGTGTACATGTATCCCACCATCCTGAACCCCGCTCCCACTTCCCTCCCCACCCCATCTCTCTGGGTTGTCCCAGAGCACCAGCTTTGGGTGCCCTGCTTCATGCATCGAATTTGCACTGGTCATCTATTTTACACATGGTAATATACATGCTTCAATGCTATTTTCTCATATCCAAAAGTCTGTTCTTTACATTTATGTCTCTCTTGCTGTCTTGTATATAGGGTCATCATTACCATCTTTCTAAATTCCATATATATATATTGAAAGTGAAAGTGGAAGTCACTCAGTTGTGTCCAACTCTTTGGGACCCCATGGACTGTATAGTCCATGGAATACTGGGCCAGAATACTGGAGTGGGTAGCCATTCCCTTCTCCAGGGGATCTTCTCAACCCAGGGATCAAACCCAAGTCTCCCACATTGCAGGTGTATTCTTTACCAGCTGAGTCACCAGGGAAGCCCCATATATATTATACTGTTTTTTTTTTTAATATTCAGTATCTAAACATTTCTTTTCCCACAAAAGGTCCCAGGTATGAAACCATGTTTAATGCTGCAAAAGTAAATGTAAGGAAGGACATTTCCAGGGAGATGGAAATATTCTAAACTGACTGTGGTTGTACAACTCTATTAATTTGCTAAAACTCATGGAACTGTACACTTAAAATGGGTGAACTTTATGTATGTAAATTATACTTCAATAAAACTGTTTAAAATAATAAATAAATACAGGTCCATGCATCCTTAATTTAAGTAACTGTGTAAGGGGAAAAGGAAGGATTCTGTCTACTGTTACCTGATACTGAAACAGACATTTAAATGCAATTTATGTTTTTTCTGGGCTTCCCTGGTGACTCAGATGGTAAAGAATCCACTTGTTTTTTGCTATTAGGCTTATTATAAAAAAAAAAAAAACTTAAATGCAAAAAAGTAAAAAGAAAGTAAATGTTAGCAGAAATCTATCACATAAGAAATAACTGAAAAGATAATCAAATAATTATCATACTACTTTGTGACCTTTTTTCATTCAACACTATGACATCTTTGGGAGTCAAGAAATATATTCACCTATATCATCCTTTTAATGGCTATATAGTATTCTATTGGGTTAATGTACCATAAAATATTCAATCTCACGTTTATTAATAGATATTTATGTGTTCTTAATATAAATCTTTTTGTATACATCTTGCATACTTGTTTGATTATTGCCTTAGGATAAATTTCAAGAAGTGGAATTTATGTAAAAGTATCCACATTTTTATTTTGATACTGCCAAACTAATGTGTTTTTTTTTTTCCTTTTTTTTTTTGGCCACATCACATAGCACGTGGGACCGTAGTTCCCCGACCAGCAACTGAACCCACACCCCTGGCATTAGAGATGCAGAGTCTTAACTACTGGACTGACAAGGAAATCCCCAAACTAATGTAATTTTAAAACTAACTTTTCCTCTCCTTAGCCCTCGACCTGCCATTACCAGCCGGCAAAGAAGGATTATCTTGGCCACAAATCTCTAATAAGTGAAGAATCCTTTCAATAATCTTTATTTTGGTGCTAATTTTTTGTTTTTATTCTCAACTACAGCTTGCCCTGGATAGTAAGGAGATTCGAACTTGCCAGGGAAAGTAGAGCGCTTCAAACACTTTAACCCATGTGTCCCTCTTTCTCGCCAAATGTTACAAATCTCACCTTCAAGCCCAGCCGACCCTTCTCTTCTCTTGGGCCATTTACCACAGTACCCCAACTCCAGTCCCTCACCTGGTCTTCTCTCATTCAGGCCCAAGAGGAAAGGGGCCCAGGCTTGGCCAGGACAACTAATGCTATCACTGCAACAAAGCAAAAAATAACAGGAGAAGCATTCTGCAGGAGTAGAGCCCTCAGGAGAAATGGAGACAGTGGGTCATATGCTCTTAGCTAGGCCCTTCTACAGCCCCAGCAGGCCACAGAGCAGTGAGTTCAGGATGAGGAGCATGTGCTAAGCAATGACTGAGTAAACCTGGACAGCGTCCTATATGCAAACAGTGCTTCTGAGATTCCATAGAGTTTTGATCAGGCACTACAGGACTCACCCAGGGCCAGACTCAAAATAATCTCTATCAAAATTCCCCAATCAACACAGAAAGGAGAGATGGCCACTCCTGGTGGCCTCAAGCAGAAAGGGGTCCATTTCACTCTACCTTGCAGGTCTCAGCTTTTCCTTCTCACTCCGTTCAACCAACACACGTCACATGTGCAACAAGCCAAACAAAGGAAGAGAAACAACTCCCACGGGTGCACAGTGGCCTCTACTACTGGCAAATATTTATACTTAGAAAGCTTATCCTCCACATTGCCTTCCAGCCTCTCGTTGTGTCTTCCTGTCTAGCTCAGCTCCTAGAAAGAAGCCAGTATGAAGCTTCACACTTTGCTAGCATAATGCCCTGCCTATCCCCACCTCAAACACCACTGAAGCATCAAGAAGCAACACAGACATAAATATCTCCATCCTGAAGCCAAAAGTCACACCTCTCTAGATGGGACAGACTAAGCATGGAAAATCAAGAAAAGAACAAGGCCTGGGGACGCCATGTTCTGCTTCACCAATCTTACCCCTGGTATTAAGAGGATCAGGGCCTTGGCTTTCATGCCTTCTCAGAGCAGGCCAGCTCCTGCCTTCAGTAGGTGTGCTTTTTGGTGCTCCAGGACTGGTGTGCACACTGCCTAAAGTGCACCAACTTTAAATAGGGCTGCTACTTCCAGTATGCTGTGAAAATAAAAATATTAATACTCCACCGTGACCACTATGACCATTGTTCGAGAAGCTGGATTATGGCTTTGCTGTCGGATGGTACAGAGGAGGAGACAGCAGTGCAGCTGAACTGGGCTAGAGACAAGTCTGAATACAATAACATGGAAAAGGTGTGGCGGAGGGAGGGAAATCACAACAAAATATGATTTATAGTTATTTTAATCTCCTAAAAGTTTCTCTCTCAATATTGAAATTCTCTTTTGCAAATTAAGGCCCTGCTGAAGATTCTGGGTGTTATCACATCCCAACTGGCACCCCACCTGCCCCTCCTATACTTTTTTGTACCCCATTCATGTTTTAAATTTGCACTGCAAACTATGAAAAAGGAAAGCTTCCGCAGAAAGCAATTTCCTGGGCCAGCAGCTCTTGGACTAATATTCCCTTTGCAATTACCAGGGCTCCTGCATGTGCATGCTCCCCTCCTTCCTCCCACCAGCCCACCTCCTCCCCTCCCTCCTCCCTCCCTTGCCAGCACCTTCTGCCTGAGCCAAGCCTATCTGACCAGCACCACAGACAGTGCCATAAGCTACCCCCTATGAAAATGCCCTGGCCAGACAGAGGAGCAAGAACCAGCTGGGAAAGGGTGCAAGGATCTTGGGTAGTCAGCTTAACAGAGCACCCCAGAAGCACAGGGGTATCGTCTGTAGTACAAGGCTCATAACTTATATAAAACAGGAAATAAAGACCCTGCTCCCAAAAGTTCACAATCTGAAACTTCGAAAAAGTCCTGCTTAAGAAACTACTAGAGGCACAAGGATTAGCAGATATCCATTCCACACAACTGAGATCTTTTAGTATCAGTGTGAAGGAAGAGCAAAAATATTTGTTGGCTTGCTGAGGTATAAGTGCACCCTTCGTTGTTATCCTATGTAGAAATTCAGCCCAGCAAAATTCAGAATCAGCACAGATCTTTTTGAATCATAGCATCTTTTTTTTTTTTTTTTTTTTTTTTACCTCTTCGGCACACTGCATGTCAAGAGAGATCTTAGTTCCCCAACCAGGGATCAAACCCCCACTCCCTGCAGTGGAAGCAGGGGAGCCCTAACCACTGCACCGCCAGGGAACTCCATGAATCATAGAATCTTTATAGCCAGTTTTCCACATCAATGCTGTCAACATATCTCACTGCTAGTGGGACACAGGGATGTCTATTCTCTTCCTTGATGGTGTGAGGAAAATATTCCAGTTCTTAAGTTCCAGGCTCCTAACCTCCCAAAGGGGGCTCTGATAATGAAGTTCATTCTAATAATGAAACTCAAGAGACTCACAGATGCTGGTAACTGTCATGGAGAGCAGAATTCCTGTTCTTGGGTCTTAAGCCCATGACCAAGGAGAGTCACATGGGACTATCCTAAACTCAGAAAGGGAAAGAAATATAACTGACTCTGTGGACTGTCACCTGGAAGTTCCAGGGACCAGGACTCTGGTAGATGGAGAAGTGATGGGGAGAAGACATCTTTTCAAAAAATTTGCTTTAAAATGAAAAGGAAAACAAGAAACTTAAGTCTTGACTCCAAATTTATGTACTGAAATCTGCCCCAAATGACCTGAGAGCCACCTATGAATAATTACAGAAGGATGGGGTAATCCTTCCACTTCTGACATGACCCCCCAATACACAAAAACACATTATATTACTAATCCAGCCACACTCCCATCATTGCCTTTTACACTCAGACCCAGTGCAAAGCCCACTCCACCCCCTAGTCTACTTACAAGAGTGAGCTCCATTGGCTCAAAAAACTAAAAGTGCAGATATTTCAGGAAGATCCCTCTTTTGACTGATCTAAATGTTGCAGCTAACAGGTGGGGAAATCTTAAATATACGAATGTTATCATGACGAGACCACTGAAACGGATCACTGCTATAAGTCAGACAAGGGCTAGAAGTTTCCGCCCTACCATCAGGTTCCTCTTTAGCCTTGACAGATCAAACTCAAGCCGAAGCAGGCTACAGAGATCAGTTCAGTCTCCGAGCCAAAGGTCTTCACAGTGAGGGACCAAAGCTGCCCTGGCTGGGCCTCTGCCGGCCCGTGTCCCAGATTAATCACCACCAGGAGGGGCCTGGACACTAGTCTGCAATCTGAGCCCAGCAGCACCTGCACAGGGGTCAACCTGGCATCTCCCTCATTCCCTCAGGCAAGACTCCAGGGCATGAAAGTATCCACCTGCTAACTACACTACCTGGAACAGGCAGGCCAGACACTTAGCCATCTTCAATTCCACAGGTAAGTCACAGGCAGTTCAAATTAGTGCAAGAAGGAAGAGAGATGTAGAGACTCAAGGAGTGAAGTCAAGGCTCCAAGAGAAAGAAAATTCTCAGCCTCTAAAGAGAAAGACTTCAATGCCCCTCTCACCACTATCTAGGGATAATATTTAGCTTGAGACCAGTGGTGAGCGAACTAAGCCCTCAGAGGTTATGAAATAATGAGACACTTCATGTTTGGGGCACATTCTCATCATTTATAGACCAACAGGAGGGAGGGAGAACAGAACAGGGATTTCTTTTCAAAACACCCACAAATGCTACCAATACGCCCATGTGAAGGAAGCTTAGACATAAGTAAATTCACCCTGTGAGGGTGCAGGAGAGTTTCCTCTGAATGCCAAGACCTCACAGAACAGTTTCCTTAAATGATCTGCATCAGGACACTATTTCAAACACATGTTCACATACAGCTAGTGACTACATGTGATGTGTGTACACATGTCTGTTCATGCTAGAGCATACTTTTCAGGACCAATGGACCATATTATATATTCTCCTCAGAAGGCAATTTGCTTTATATTGTTGCTTCTTAAGTCTACTGGGGTAGGAGAAAGTATTCTTGAGACTCAAAAAAAAAAGAAAAAAATCAAAAGGAGGAAGCCCGAAGATCTCTATCTTAGAAAGATCTGTCCCAGGCCCCAACTTGTGATATAAGGAGAGGCCACTCAGATGGATGCACCCTTTTCCACCTGTCTCATGCCCCAGGGAAGGAAGGGTGGGAGGGGTCCAAGTCAGATTGAAGTGTGTGTCCCTTAAAAGAGCAGAGAAAAAGCACACGTCAGATAAGAGGAGAAAGAGCTTCTACACAGCGCCTTCATTTGAAGAGAAACACCCACATCCTGACTGTTACACCTTGTACCTCCAGAGCTCCATCTCCAGGAATTCCCTTTGAACTCCTGGCTGCAACCCAGAGTTAGGATAGAGCAGTGGCTACAATTACAACTTGCTTGCAAGGGGGTGGGGATGGGGGGTGGAACTCTGCATTTGACGGGCCATGAAAGGACCCTGCCTGTAAAACAGACTGGAAAACAAACCCTTAATTTAAATGTTAATGAAAGTGCTGTGGGGACATCAGAGGGTTCCTGGCTACTCAGAGAATAGCAACACCAGCTCCAGGATTTATGGCTCCCCTTCCCCCTCCTGCCTCCCTCTCTGCCTCATCACCCACTGAAGTTTAAAGAGTAAAAAAAAAAAAAAAAAAACCAACTAATTTTAACATTAACTCCGTGCTTCCACCTTGGGATGTGATTGCTAAATTATCTGTTGGCAGAACACTGATCAAAGGTGGAAAAACAGAGGCACATTACACATGTAACCCAGAAAAGTCAGCCGCAGCTAAGGAAGGAAAATTGCCATCTTTCTTCCTGATGCAGGAAGGATAGAAGCAATAGCGGTACAGGTAGGGACTGGAGCTGGGAAGAGCAGGCAGTAGTAGTGGAGGAAGACTCTGATCCCTCCCTCGCATTGTGCTCCCCATCTTAGACCTTGGCACCATCTTTGCTAAGTTTGGTCTGTCTCTCCACCAGACTATGCTGTCTAGTTCACTGTTGTTTCCCCAGGGTCTAGCATGCTATAATGCTTAAGAAGTATCTGGAGAGAGAGGGAGAGATCAGGACAGGAGGAGAGAGACAGCAACAGAGATAGAGCAGAGAAAGAAAGAATGGAAACACTGAGACTGAGGGATAGAAATGTATCTGTGGCAGGAGCAGGGTCTCAGTGTACCAGCTCGTGCCCACAGCATCCCACTTTCTGCAGCAGCCTCCGCTTCTAGCTGCAGTGTTTCATTTCAGTCAGTTCTTCACAACTGAGCCAACCTTCCTGGCCAGGGAAGGAGTAGCTCCCACAAATGGGGTCTGGGCCAGCCAGGGCTGGTTGGGTTGCTGGTCTCAGGCCAGCAGCTCAGCACATGAGTCTCTCTGTGCCCAATATGCCCTGGGTAGTGGCAGAAATCCAGGGTCATGAGGAAGTGAAACCCACCCCTGTGGCATTTCATCCATGCTACTGATGGATATGTCTGTCGGAGAGGCTTGGCTTAGCACAGGCAATGAACTCTAGGGTGGCGGGCACTGCCCTGAGATTCAGCAGGACCAGACTCCAATTCAGTTGTTTCCTTATGCCGATCTCTTTCCAATATTAGGTCATCTTAGTCTGGACAAGTGGGCCCACCAAGCGTCACAGAGAGTTCCCGTCTTTCTCCAGACACCCTGCTACCCCTTCCAGCCATGCCAGGCTCTGGCCCGTCCACACTGTCTTTGTGTCCCTGACATTCTCATCCAGGGCACACTCGTAGGAGACCCCCTCCAGCATGCTCTTCAGCCTGGCAAAGGGAGACCCTGAGCCCCTCCTTGCTGACAGAAGGTGCCTTTTCCTGAGCAAGCCCCTGGCCCTGGGAAGGGGGAAGAGACAGATCTTGAAATCTGTGGGCCAAACCATCAGGACGATCAGCTACAGTGTGAAACACAACAAAGTCATCCATCAGTCTTTCTTCAGGTTATCAAGGTTAGGGATCCCCTTCGGAACCAGCTCTTTATCACCAACTAGCAAAAGCAAAACTCAAGGGCACAACATTTACTTTTGATTTGTCTTCCCCTAAAAGCACTGAGTGAGCTAGGAAGCCTAGGGCCAAAGGATTGCTGAGCCACTGGGAACCAAAAGAATCTAAACTGAAAGTTGGCTGCCTTTTTTTCCCAATCTTTCAAACCTCTCTGTCAGAGAAAACTCCAGATGCAATTACCTTTCACTAAAGAAGGGCGTATTTCAACAGGCTGGTGAATGTGTCTGCCACACACACAACACACAGTAAACCCTGTAGCCACTGGGAACAAACACCCACTCTCCACAGAAATCCACCCCCTTACCGAACAGTACACAGTGATGGCTTTCCTTCCAGACTCTCCCTCACCTCTGAGAGAAATGAAGCAAGAAGGGGCAGCTCCTCCATCAAAAGCCCCCAGAGGCCACAACTCACTTTACAAATTTGAATCGGTACATTTCATGCAGACTTGGACTAATCCCCCCAAAAACAAACAGGCCACCACAGCGAGCAAAGTTACACAAAATTATATTGTATATTTAATAACACAGCTATGTCAAGTTTCTACGCCTATACCACTCATATGTTTCCCTAATGACAGAAACAAGAGAGAAGGGATTAAAACCCAAGTGTCCTGGGAAGCCTTCCTGACCACACTCACTCACATGATAGCAAGAGTTGTTCGGAGATGGGGAAAGGATTCTGCTGAGCATCTCCGTTTTCTTGGAGGGCAATAACAAATACGGTGTCTGCAGAGGAAGGAGGAGCTGTGGGTGCCTGTCTCTTCCCCTCCTAGGCAAACAGGGTGATAGGGCTCCAGACTCATTTTGCCACCAGGGCCCCTCCCAGCCAGCTTGCAAGGGCCCTGCGCACTGAAGATCTACGTGCACTGGCACTCCTGGGATGGGGTGAGCATTCACAGCTATGTGAGTGAGCTTCAGTGATTGCATACCACCTTCCTCCCCTTCCCCTCTCTATCGCAACTCTAGCCTCCAGAAATGGAATATTCCCAGGTCCCCACTGAGCCTTTCAAGGGCCACAGCTACTGTGCAAGATTCTGGTGGGTAAAGGCACTGCAGTGACCCAGAGGCCTGCCTCATGGCCCTCCCTGAGCACTACAGTACATTGCAATAGTCTGGAGACCTGAGCCTCTTCAGCCCTATCCCACACTCACCCTTCCCTGAGCCTCAGTTTCTCCATCTGCCAGGAAGGGGATGCCCCTCTCTGTTCCTCAACCAAGACACACTAGTTTCAGGCACTTAGTATTGTCAAGCAACCATCGCAGTTGTGCCCCCATCTTTCCCCACCATTGAGGAAGATCCTTGGGAGAGTCACCCCACAGCAAGTGTTCAATCTGTACACAGGGGACACAGAGGAAAGGGAGTGAGGAAAAAAGTGATGGAAAGTAGAGGGATGAAATTGAGTCTTTAACAGTTATTAATTTCCCTACTCTGAGTACTTACTAACTTTATTCAGCTAGAAATAAACTTTTAAGAGCAATATAATATACTGTACATTTTAAAAACTCTGCCTTTCTGTGATACTCATGGAAAAGTGCTCAAAACTCCATGTGACCTCAGGAGATATATCCTGAGACCAGCTGGGCCCCACAATTACACCCAGACATGTGCCCTTCCACCGCCAGCATCTCACTTCTTTTCCACCTCAACCTGTCCTCTTCACACTCATCACACAGCTCCAGACTGGCCTCCTCTACCAGAAGAGGGCTGCATCTATAAGTCACAAATCCTAAAAACAGAGTCACTAGTGTTGGTGCAAGAAGATGTTATTAGATGTTGGTACAAGGAAGGCATATAGGAGGAAGAGGGAAAGGTGCTTGCCTACCACCTTGAAGCCTACTGGCTTTCCTTCTGTGTTTTTTGAGTACTTAAACGTGGCTCTAAGCACATGACTGGTATTAAATGTCATCCTCCAAGAGTGTTTACAAATCAAGAACTCAAGGTCAAGGAAGGAAGAAGACGTTGACATTTGGACACGGGACAGAATACCTGCTTTCTCTCAGTCATGAACACCTCAAATTAAGCCTAGGGCTTGAGGTTTCACATTTCATACTACAAGTTTCTAAGTACACACACAGGAAAAGAAGGCAGATAAGTCCCAGCATCAAAGATAAACATGATGAATAGCTCTGACAGGTTATTTTAAATAGAAGAAAGAGAATGAGATGTGCTGGGTCTCCCAAATGACCAGATTCCTTCTCACTACATGAAGGAGCCGTGGGGGAATGAGTTGTTGTCAGGCCGGTGAGGAGCACCTACCTTGGAGGACGGCTGCTGCCCACCTGCTCACATGCTCTTCACAACGGGGATCATGGCCACAACACATGTGTGACAATGACGACCACACTCAACAGGAAAGGTAGCTGGGAGGGGAACAGAAGGCAGCCATGGAGGGCAGGAACCCCACGGGGGAAAAGGAAAGGAAAGAGATTCCTGCTAAGTCCTCACCTTAAGAAGACTGCAAAAGAGCAGTGTAACTCCACAAGGGCCAGGAGAAGCCGAGGGAAGGGTGAGACACGAGAGCAGTCAAAGCTGCTAAACAAATGCTTTACCAGGCAGGAGATATTCTGGCTGACATAAGATTCTAGCCTTTTAAGCTCTGTAGAGTATTTTCACATTCATTATTTCAGATCATCTTCACAATAACCTAGTAAGGATTATGAAAGAAATGGTATTAATATTTAACAGATGAGGACACCATGGCTTCAAGCATTTACCCAAGGCCACTCTGCCAGTGGCAAAGCAGAATTTCAGATTTCCAGAGCAGGCCCTCCACCTAGGAGGCAATGTCTTTCCAGATTGGGAAAATGTATGAGTTTACTGAAAGATTCAGATTCACTGACATAGTAAAAAGAAATGGATCTAATGCTAAGATGAAAAATCCCTATCCCAATATATTTTGGGGGTAAGACAAAAAACAGCAGAGAGAATATCAACATATACTCTGGTCATTTAGTAAAACAACAATATCCCTAATGCAAACTACTTTTTAAAATAGTCCAAAACATCATTTGTGGACTTGGGAAAAAGTTCATCTCAACAGTGAGTGAAGGAATCATCCCGGGGCAAGAAAGCACACCAAGAGGACAAGATGTAAGGACACCAAGAAAACTCTTAAGGAGAATGCAAGGAAAACATGAGACCTCGGTTTTGCCTATCAAGGACTTGGCAAAGGATCTGGCATAGAACACATGACTAATAAATGTTAGCTGCTGGTAGCAGTGGTGGTTATAGAGCAGAGCTAGTAATATTAAGAAGCTAGATCTTTCCTCAAATCCAGCTTCCAAGTTGTGGCCGAAAAAAACAAAAACAAAACCCAAAATCAGTTTATTGTGATCAAAACTGCTTAGTGACAAAGGCAGACTCTGTCTTCAACCTCTCTTATCAACATCATCTTCAACAGCTACCATGCTCTATCCTGTTAACAGGTAGCCTAACACACTCCAGAGGAGGTGGCAGGAGTAGAGGAATACGAAGATGGGGATACTGGGGAGCCTGTACATGTCTTTGGCCTAAATCCACGTGCAGGAAGCACATGGGCCATCTCCAGTCTGAAGAGCATCCCTCCGCCACCAATCGCACCCCAGCCCACCCATCAACTGAAGCCAGCATTAAGTCCTCAGGTAAGCACCAAGATGAAGTCACCAGCTCACCTGTCACTTCCCGTCCTTATACATATCCAGCCCACAGACACCCAAGCTTGGCTAACTGGCTTTAAAGGGGGCAGCGTTAGGAAGAAACTGAGGAGGGGCCAGAGCCCAACAGCTCCATTTTCCACCCTTGGCTCCCACACACTTAGGCCTCTCTACTCCCTGCTGCTCTTTCCTTCCCTTTTTCTGAGGATTGCTAGAATGATTTGTTCCGAACAGCGACAGGTTTATAGGTTAGCCGACACCTCCGCTCTGTGGAATTTTAATTAACTTCTCTCATCGTCAATATGCTAAGGAATGGGGTCTCCATGCTCTGAGGTCAGCAATGTGTTTCAGGTCCTGCTATATCAGCCGTCAAATTGAAGAATTAATGACGTGGCTAATCGGCTCTAATTCTTTAGGAAGAAAAAAAATTTGAAAGAGAGCTGTGGAAGGGCAGGAGGAGGGGTGCAGCCTCCTTGGGGTGAGAAGAAAAAGGCTGAAGGGAGCTGAGCAAAGAGGGGGACCAACTCTCTCCTAAAACAAGTGACTGACTTAAACCTGACACTGGAGGGTGTCAGCCCTACAGCTTTCCCATTGATCATTCGGTGGGCAGTGAAGGGTAAAGGAAGTGGGAGAAGACACCAGGCAAACACTCTGATAAAGCAGGTGCAGAGAGGGCGTCCATGGGGAGAGGCTCTGCCTCGGTTTAAGAAAGCCTAGAAAGCAGAAGTCAGGATGCAAAGCTCACTTAGTCACAGGTAAAACTAGAGAAACAGCAGTCAGGCCAAAGCATAAGATAAAGCCACCATCAAAATCAGCACTTCTGCTACATTTGTCAATGAATCTACTCCACAAACATGACTTTGCACACACGCCCAAGTGGACATGGGCCCCAAGCCTCTCCTGATGATGCCCACCTGCTTTGTAAAATAAAAGCATTATTTCACAGGACAAAATCATACCCCAAAACATCTCCCTTACCTGAGCAATGGGCTGATAGCAATGGACCAGACTCGGTCTTCAGTCTGGATGGTGTGTAAGCACTGCCCCAGCCGGCCTGAGGCCAAAGGCCATACCTGGAAACAGGAGAGGAGATGCTCTCGTTGGCATTGCCTGGGATCGGGTTGGGGGGCTGGAAAGATGCACCAGGTAGAGTCCCTGTCCCAAGCGGGTGTGGGAACGGAGAATCTTTCTGTCCTGCACACACAGAGCTCTGGGGAGCACAGAGGGGCCTCTCCAGCTTCTGCCTTACCTACCACCTGGAGAGACATCAGCTCCAAATCCTAACCACCCTCTCACTTCCACCTGAGAACCCTTGAGCAGCAGCCAGTTCTATACTAGGGAATCAGTATCACGTTCCTCAACTGGGATCCGACTGAGAAGCTATTAGCAGGGGAGGCTCACCTCTCTCAGTAACCTTCCTGTGTTTTTGGGTTTTCCTTTTCCTATCTGTCACCAAGATTTTACTTTGGAGAGGCAGGTAGAGGGAAGAAGATCAAGGCCCAGTATGAGAGAACAGAGACAGAATTAGAGTAGAATTAGAGAGACAGGAGTAAAAGAGAAAGATCCAAGGGAAGGGAGAATTGAAGAAGAGGACTTCAAAGTGGGAAGGTGTGTGTTGTTGTTTGTTTGTTGATAATACCCAGAATCCAGTGCTATTCATGTCAGCAGGGAATTTAGCACCTAGTGTCACCAAAAGTAGCAAAAAAGCTTAACTCTTTTAAGCTTCCATATCTCCTACAGGTTAAAAATATTGCTTGGAGCACATTATCTGGTCCCTATCAGTCAGGAATGTACATTAGCAGCCACTCTGGGCTTAACTCTAATCAACACTCACAGAGCCCTCTCAGCGGTCAATGCAATTAGAAATCTCCCATTAAGCACAAGGCCCCCTCACCGCACCCTAGCCTAGATGACACACACAGGGGACTAAGCCTCTAACCAAACAGAGAGGAAACCTCAGATGTACACGGCTGTCCCCAGACAGCAACCGAGGAGGGATCCTGAGGCAGCCAGATGGATCAGTGACCTCTCAAGGTCCCTGTGGTGCTATAAGGGGAACACACGAAAGTCAGTCAGGACCTTAGATGGAAGAACTCTCAGGAAACATTCCTTGAGTTTAAGGGGTAGGTGATGGAGTGAGGGTGGTCCTGACTTCTTAGGATCACATATCTCTTCTCTAAAAAGGAGAAAGTGTTTCTTAGGTTTTGTGTGTCTATGATAGGGGGAGGAGGGTGTGAGTTACTTTTCCCAACATAGGGAAAAGAAAATAAATTTAATAAGAAGATACTGAATGAAGAAGGGCAGAAAACAAAGGTCAATTCCACAACTTTTCCTGGAATGCCATGATTTTGGCTCATTCTTTTGGATCAGGTCACTTTGGTAGTAACTAGATGCATTTAATGTCCTCTTTTAGATCGGCTCAGCTTGGAAGAGAAGTTTGCCTCTTCCCTGATGCAAACTCCTGAGGAGACAGGTTCTTGTTGGGGATGGGTGGGGAGACACTAAAGACTGTGATTACAAAATCTATGAGTACAGCTCAAAGCCAGAATTCACTAGAGTCCTTCACTGAACAGGCTGATGGATCCCACTGTGAAAAACCACAAAACAAAGTTCCTGGTTCCCAGGAGTGGCTCCAGAAGCATGCTGCAATTTCTCAAGCACAATATAGGGAAAGTGGCCCTCTTGACCTGCACTAGAAGCACACCATCTACCAAAACATGAGTATGCTGATCACATCTTAACCTTCAGTGGTCAAATCCAAACAGACTCATCCCTGGAGAAGATATAACTCAGTGGAAGTGGATATATATACAGTCTTTTTATAAAACAACTGGCAATATGTATAAACACCCTTAAAATGACCAAAGCCTTGAAACCGATAATTCTAATGCTGAGACTCTATCCTAGGAAAATAATCCTACAATGAAGAAAAAACATAAATGATAAAAATATTCCCTGCAGCTGCATTAGCAGGAAGAGCACATAAGGTCTTTAGAATTAGACAAATCTGGGTTTGAACTCTAGTTTCTACTTATGTATCTCTGATGTTAGGAATATTTTATAACTTCTTAGCCTCAGTTTTCTCATGTATAAAATGGGAGGTAATGCCTATCTCTTAGGGTTGCAGTGTGGAAAACTGAAGGTAAGTGTAAAGCACCTAGCACAGGAGCACAGTATTTGGCAGGCATTAGGCATCAATAATGGTGGTTCTTATTGCTATAGGAAAAGCTAGATATAAATATCCAATAGGAAAAATAATAACTAAATTATAAGTTCCATTGTGAAGCCATTAAAGATGACCAATAATTTATAATAGAAAACCTAAAAAAATAAAGTAGACA